>NC_139475.1:35977500-36612500 GCF_057233095.1 Heloderma suspectum | reverse complement strand
ACCACTGAGGCCGAAGAAGCTGAGGTTGATCGGTTCTATGAAGACCTACAACACCTTCTAGAACTAACATCAACAAAAGATGTAGTCTTCATCACAGGGGATTGGAATGCTAAAGTAGGAAGTCAAGAAATCACTGGGATAATAGGCAGGCATGGCCTTGGTGTATAAAATGACGCAGGACAAAATATGCAGATGATACCACCCTAATGGCAGAAAGCGAAGAGGATCTCAAGAGCCTCTTGTTGAGGGTGAAACAGGAGAGTGCAAAAGCTGGTTTGAAACTCAACATTAAAAAAACGAAGATCATGGCATCTGGCCCCATCACTTCCTGGCATATAGAAGGGGAAGAAATGGAAGCAGTGACAGATTTTACTTTCTTGGGCTCCAAGATCACCGCAGACGGTGACTGTAGCCATGAAATTAAAAGACGCTTGCTCCTTGGGAGGAAAGCTATGGCCAACCTAGACAGCATAGTAAGAAGCAGAGACATCACCTTGCCGACAAAGGTCCGTATAATCAAAGCTATGGTTTTCCCAGTAGTAATGTATGGCTGTGAGAGCTGGACTATAAGGAAGGCTGAGCGCCGAAGAATCGATGCTTTCGAACTGTGGTGCTGGAGAAGACTCTTACGAGTCCCCTGGACTGCAAGGAGGTCAAATCAGTCCATCCTAAAGGAAATCAACCCTGAGTGCTCATTGGAAGGACAGAGACTGAAGCTGAAGCTCAAACATTTTGGCCACCTAACGCGAAGAGTAAAGTCCCTGGAAAAGTCCCTGATGCTGGGAAAGACTGAAGGCAAAAGGAGAAGGGGACAACAGAGAATGAAATGGCTAGATAGCATCACCAATGCAATAAATATGGACTTGAGCACACTCTGGGAGAGAGCGCAGGACAGGAAGGCCTGGCGTGCTATGGTCCATGGGGTCACGAAGAGTTGGACACGACTGACAGACTGAATAACAACAACAACAATCCATGTGAGAAGAAAGAACCTGACTAGCCCCAATCACCCACCCACTACAGACTGCACCAAAAGTAGTAGAGTGATCTAGGCTATTGGGATCATTCATTCATAACCTGCTTTTCTTCCTCTTGCAAGGAACCCAAGGCAGCTTACATTCTCCTCCTCCTCTCCATTTTATCCTCACAACAACAGCCCTGTGAGGTAGGTTGGGCTGAGAGTCTGTGACTGGCCCAAAGTCACCCAGTGAGCTTCCATGGCCGAGTGGGGACTAGAACCTGGATCTCCATTGGCCAACTGCCATTCCGCTGGATACTTCAATCAATTCAGCAACAGCAAGGCCAAGGGATGGAGGATTAGGTTGGATTAAACGCTGAGGGATCCAGCCAAGGCTTCTTCAGCACCTTCTTGGTCCTGAGATATTTATTTATTTATTCATTCATTCATTTCATTTCATTTCATTTCATTTCTATACTGCCCAATACCCGAAGCTCTCTGGGCCGTTCACAAAAATTAAAACCAAACAACACACAATAAAACAATGTAAAATATATAGAACATTAAAACCACAATATAACAATACAACCACAATAAAACCTAGCAGCAGCGCAGGAGTTTAAAATACAGATTTAAAACAGCAAAGCTAAAAGTTTAGAAAGCTAAAATGCTAAAATGCCTGGGAAAATAAAA
Organism: Heloderma suspectum; assembly: GCF_057233095.1. Taxonomy (NCBI): domain Eukaryota; kingdom Metazoa; phylum Chordata; class Lepidosauria; order Squamata; family Helodermatidae; genus Heloderma; species Heloderma suspectum. Next base: position 36,610,849 of record NC_139475.1, on the reverse strand, counting down.
AGGTCTTCACCTGGTGCCAAAAGGAATACAATGTAGGCGCCAGGGGAACCTCACCAGGGATCTCATTCCAGAGCCGGGGTGCCACAACAGAAAAAGCCCTCCTCCTAGTAGCCACCCGCCTCACTTTCTTTGGCAGGGGCTCACGGAGAAGGGCCGCTGACGATGATCTTAAGGTCTGGGCAGGCACATATGGGAGGAAGCGAACCTTCAGGTAACCTGGCCCCAAGCCGTTCAGGGCTTTGAATGTTAACACCAGCACTTTGAATGGGGGCCGGAAATGGGCTGGCAGCCAGTGCAGCTGGAAAAGTACTGGTGTAATATGAGCACGCAGGCCAGCCCCTGTTAACAATCTTGCTGCCCTATTTTGGACCAGCTGAAGTTTCCGGACCGTTTTCAAAGGCAGCCCCACGTATAACGCATTGCAGTAATCCAGACGAGAAGTTATCAGAGCGTGGATAACTGTGGCTAGGCTCTCTCTGTCCAGAGAAGGGCGCGGTTGGTATACCAGCCTAAGCTGATAAAAAGTGCTCCATGCCACTGAGTTCACCTGTGCCTCAAGTGACAGTTCTGGATCCAGGAGCACCCCCAAACTACAAACCTGATCCTTTAGGGGGGGTGCAACCCCCTCCAGAACAGATTGAGTATCACCTAGCCGGGCAGACGAACCACCCACTAACAGTACCTCCCTCTTGCCTGGATTGAGTGTCAGTTTATTGGCCCTCATCCAGTCCATTACCGTGCCCAGGCACTGATTCAGAACAGCCACTGCCTCACCTGGGTTTGATGAGAAAGAGAGGTAGAACTGGGTGTCATCTGCATATTGATGGCACCTCAGCCCACACCTCTGGATAACCTCCCCCAGCGGTTTCATGTAGATGTTAAACAGCATGGGGGATAAAATAGAGCCCTGTGGAACCCCATGGCAGAGTTGCCAAGGCACAAAGCAATAATCCCCCAGCACCACCTTCTGGAATCCTCCATCCAAGTAGGAGTGGAACCACTGCAGTGCAGTGCCTCCAACTCCCAACCCAGACAACCTATCCAGAAGGATACCATGGTCGATGGTATCGAAAGCCGCTGAGAGGTCCAGGAGAATCAGCAGGGTCGCACTCCCCCTGTCCCTCTCCCGGCAGAGGTCATCCCACAGGGCGAACAAGGCACTTTCCGTTCCAAACCAGGCCTGAAGCCCGATTGAAATGGATCTAGATAATCCGTTTCATTCAACAGTGCCTGGAGCTGTCCTGCAACCACCCGCTCAAGCACCTTGCCCAGGAAGGGGATGTTGGCCACTGGCCTATAATTGTTAACATCCTCTGGGTCCAGGTTAGGCTTTTTCAGGAGTGGCCTGACTACCGCCTCTTTTAAAGCGGCAGGCACCACTCCCTCTCTCAAGGACGAATTTACAACCTCCTGGACCCAGCCGGACAACCCCTCCTTGTTTGATTTGATTTCATGTGCTTTGCCATGAAGGGCAAGGGTCAAGCAAGCACACAAGTGGTCGATCGGACTTGACCAACCACCTTGTCCGCATCCTCAGGCCTCAGTAACTGAAACTCAGCCAATAAAACTGGACCAGACGGTGCTCTGAACGCCTCTACCAACGGAACTGCATTAATGGTGGTGTCCAATTCATGATGAATCTGAGCGACTTTATCCTCAAAGTGCCGTGCAAACTCGTCACAGCTTGCTACCGAGGGTTCCACCGTCTCTCTCCCTGGCCCAGGATGTAACAGGCCGTGAACCACTCGGAAAAGCTCCGCCGGACAACACTGAGAAGATGCAATGCTGGTGGAAAAGAACTGCCTCTTTGCCACCCTCACCGCCACAGAGTAGGCTTGATAGTGGGCTCTTACCTGTGTTCGGTCAGACTCAGCACGAGTTTTCCTCCACCTGCATTCCAGCCGTCTCCCCTCTTGCTTCGTTGCCCTCAGCTCAGGTGTATACCAAGGAGCTGGCCGGGCTCTCCTCAGAGGGAGAGGGCGCTTGGGCGCGATCGTGTCACCCGCCCGAGTCATCTCTGCATTCCACAGAGCAACCTGGGCTTCGACAGGAGCACCAGCCATACCAGCAGGAAAATCCCCCAGAGCCCTCTGGAATCCATCGGAATCCATTAATCTCTGGGGGCAGACCATTTTAATAGGTCCCCCACCCTTGCAGAGGGGAAAGGCGGCCTGGAGTCTAAACCTCAGCAGGAAGTGATCTGACCATGACAAAGGGACAGATGTTAATTCCTCCACTTTCAGATCATCATCCTCCTGCCCAGTCAAGAAAACCAGATCAAGCGTGTGTCCTTTTATATGCGTTGGGCCGATGACATGTTGGGACAGCCCCATGGTTGGCGGCCATGAAATCCTGAGCCTCCCCAGATACAGCGGCCTTGGCATGGAAGTTGAGATCCCCCAGGAGCATCATCCTGGGGGTCCTCCACACCAAGTCCGAGACCACCTCTGTCAGCTCAGGCAGGGAGTCTGATGGGCAGCAGGGTGGGCGGTACACCAACAGAATCCCTAATCTGTCCCCTGTACCCAACACAAGGTACAAACACTCAAGATCTGCACTCGAATGAGCAGGAAGCCTGGAGAGGGAGACTGAATTCCTATAGACCACGGCAACCCCCCCTCCCCGACCCTCCAGTCGGTGTTGGTGCTGCACCGAGTACCCAGGAGGGCACAGCTGGGAGAGAGTGACCCCTCCCACTTCCCCCACCCAGGTCTCAGTAATACATGCCACTTCAGCCCCCTCATCCTCAATCAAATCATGGATGAGGGAGATTTTAGTTTGGGCCGACCTGGCATTCAGCAGCAGCACCACCGGACCCGAGGGCAGACTGGTAAGGCTGCCAGGAGCCATCAGGTTGGGGGAAGAACCAGAAGAGGGGACAGCTGTAAGGTGTCTAGCCCCTCTTCTCCTCAGCTGGCCTGTTAATCCCCCAACACCATACCTCCCCCTACCCATGACCACAGTTATGGTGGCACCTCCCCCACCCCCTGAGTTGCCCAATAGTCCTCCCAGGGACATAATAAAATGTTAGGATATAAAATGCTCAACAGTTTAAAAGAACATAAAAGATAAAAGAGATAAAAGAGAACAGCGGCTAAGAAGGAGCAGATAAAATCCATGTTTGCCCCTTTCCCCTTGTCTTTAAAGCTGCTGCCCTCTGCTGCTGCTGTTTGCTGCTGGTACTGTGGCTGCTGGTGTCTCTGGAGAGGCAGGTGGGTAGGTCTTCAGATCCTACGCAACTCCAAGTGCAACGCTAAGTGCGCACTTAGCATTGCACTTGGCGCAGCACCGAGGCACTGCCTCTGGCAGCCCACCTTAAGTACCTGTGGGCAGGGGCAGAAGCAGGCTCAGGATCCACCTGGTGCAGCTGCTGGCTGGTCCTCCTTCCCCAGGCTTACTGCAGCTAACATCTGACTATGTTGCACCAATGAAGCATAACCCTTATGTACTACCAGGCAAAAGATTAGCCATTAGCTTTGGAAAATGGGAAGTAGTTGTCAGTGAAACCGCTGCGGACAAGGCCATGGGTCCAGTCACATTTCTTGTAGTGAAAGAGTAAGTTTAGTGTTGTGCACCCACAACTCAGAAGGAAGGAAATCCCCCCAACATGCAGCTCCCTCCCCAAGATAGCCAGCTACCTCTCAACCATACCCAAGATTATGAGCTTCTAATCTGGTGGAAAGAAGAAAGCCAGAGCCCTCATGTTACAAAAGAGGTATTGCTCCCTGCACCCCTCCCTGTGTTTTAATACTGCCTGCACCCCAGCCTCTACTAATCCTTACGCCAACTGAGATCCTGCAAGAAACAACATCTGCAAGCTCATGATCTGCTCCTCACTCACCCCACAGATAGGCCATGAGCCTAACAAGCCAATGTGGTTATCTGCATGAGGGGAGGTACACAACCTTGCCTTGTTTTACACTTTTATAAACTGTAGGCTTGGAAAACAGTAATGGTATTTACCACCTCGGTTCCCACTCAAGGCAGAATACGCATTCTGAAATAATGAATTTGCCTGCCCACCCTTGCATATTGAACTCTTTCCTTCAAAGGAGGGGCAGGGGGTGCCAGGATGAGAAACATTTCCAAGACCGAGTGAGTTTTCTCCCTTCAGTCAGTAACGTAGCATTCAATGTGGTTAATCTAGAGAGTGAATACAATACACTGCTCAGAGTTATGTCTCCCTTCCCCCAAAATGTATTAATCAGGGTCTTACTTTACTTGGGAGCCTAATGCCCAGCACGCTAGGTAACCAACTGAGAACAGGGAGATCCTTCATAATGAATCCCCCCCCCCCTTCCAAATATATCTAATAGGACCTCTATCTTTCCTGGGTGCCTAATGCGTACGTGTTCCATTATGGCAGGGAGGAGATGAAGCAGCCACCAATTTCCTCTCAGGAATAGTTGTGCTGTATGTGTTACTCTCTTCCATCTCCTTGCAGTATTTAATAGGCCTTCATTTTTGGGTTGTGGGTACTTAAATACGCACATGTCCCACTGGCTGGGGTGGGGAGGAGGAAGAGAGGACTTTTGCTTAATTAATAAAGGGTCTGTTCCCAACTTAGAGCAGGGGAAGGAGGGAGATCCACATACTGAACTCTTCCCCTGCCTCCGGCACATAGAACTGTGTTCTTCCCTGGGTGGCGGATAAGTTCATGTCTGTTTGAAGAAGGCAATGGGAAGAGAAATGCATCCCCCCCCCCCCCCCAAGATCAGATATAGGTCTTGCTTTCTCTCCTCTCTGAATTGTAACGAAAGACTTTATTCTTCCCTGGGAGGTAAGGGAGGCTTTTCACTACAGAATAGTGAATTTCTGCACCTAGGAAAAAGAAACCAAATGCACAGCTACAAGATGGGCGATACTTGGCTCAACAGTACTACAAGGAAGAAGGATCACAGAACTGTTGTACATCACAAGCTGAATGAGGCAACAATGTGATGTGGCTGCAAAAAAGGCAAATGCTATTTTGGGCTGCATTCATAGAAGCATAGCTTCCAAATCCCGGGAAGTACTAGTTCCCCTCTCCTCAGCACTGGTTAGGCCTCATCTGGAGTACTGTGTCCAGTTCTGGGCACTACACTTTAAGAAGGATGCAGACAAGCTGGAGAGGGTTCAGAGGAGGGCAACGAGGATGATCAGGGGACTGGAAACAAAGCCCTATGAAGAGAGACTGAAAGAACTGGGCGTGTTTAGCCTTGAGAAGAGGAGACTGAGGGGAGATATGATAGCACTCTTCAAGTACTTGAAAGGTTGTCCCAGAGAGGAAGGCCAGGATCTCTTCTTGATCATCCCAGAGCGCAGGACACGAAATCATGGGCTCCAGTGACAGGAAGCCAGATTCTGGCTGAACATCAGGAAAAAGATCCTGACTGTCAGAGGAATACAACAATGGAACCCATGACCTAGGGAGGTGGTGCGCTCTCCCACCCTGGAAGCACTCAAGATGAGGCTGGACAGCCATCTGTCAGGGATGCTCTGACTCGGATTCCTGCAGTGAGAAGGGGTTGGACTCCGTGGTCTTGTAGGCCCCTTCCAACCCTATTATTCTATGAATAGATGTCCCTTGTTTTCTCAAACTCCTTCCTTCCATACATGCAAATATATGCACACATATACACACTTTTAAATGGGACCTCATTCTTTCCCAAGTGTTGGGTACCTAGTGGTCAGACCTTTTCAATGGTACAGAAGGGATAAGACAATGTTCACTTTTCCCTAATGACCAGAGGGAGGCCTCAATCTAACAGATCTCTCTTTTTTAGTTAATGTTAGGCATCCAATAGTGTTTCTTATTACTGTGGGAGGAGAAGAACGCAGCAGCAAATTTGAATTTCTCTATTGAACAGTGGTGGGTCTCATTCGTATTACTCCTACCTCATATACATATATACAGAGGGGGATCTCATACTTTTCTGGGTGGTGGGTACTTTAATAGCCAAGTTCTGTATAGCAGCGGGGGGGGGGGGGGTTGTCTTTGGAAGACAACATAGTTTTCAGTTTTCCCTGATTAACAGCAGCTCACTTTCTACCACACTTTAAAAACAAAAAACCAACCAGAACCAGGATCTCTTTTTTCCCCATGATGCTAGGGGTTCTGAACAGCCATTTTATCCAGAAGGATCAAGGAAGCAAACAAGCAGCAAATTTGAGTTCTCTTATGAACAGAGGAGAGCCCCCCCATTAAATATTTTTTCTTCTATGACCTCATTACTTGGGTAACGGGCATCTAATGACTAAATTCTGTCCAGAGAGCAGAGGAGGAAAAGACAAAACTGAGTTTTCCCTAACAAGATGGGGTAGAACCTCATTCTTCCTTGGGTGGTGCCTGATGGCTATATTTGAGATAAGGGGGAGGGGAGTGAAGAAAATGTCAGATTCTGATTATTTTTCACTACTGGGCATAAGTGGATTGCTCATTCTTTTACCACTGCCCCATAAATGGATGTCTATGACCTCTATAGTGATACAATAGGTGCGAGAGGAGGACAAGGCAAGAACCACCTCTATTAAGGAAAAATCCAAATTATTTTTCTCTCCTGCCCCATATGGTCACACCAATGACATATACATCCTAACGATATCTAACTATGGGGGGACATAACTGCATTAGACTCAACCCCATTTCCTTTTCCTCCACCCCGGCCAGAATTTAGCTATTAGGCGCGCGCACACCCACCCAGGAAAGAATAAGGACCTACACAAAACATTAAGAACTAGTGCTTGAGTATGCTTCCCCCGCCCCTTTTCCCTCCGAATCTCTTTTTTCCTTTTGAGTCATGTCTCCTTAGATCATACGCCTGAGGGCAGGGACCGCTTTCTTGGGATCCTTTCCAGCTAAAGAGCAGGATATAAATACTTTAAATATTGAGGGGAAGGGGATACACATACTGACTCTAACCTTCCTCCAACCCCACCGCCCTCCAGATCTGTTACGACTACAACTCCCCATCCTTGCCCAGCCAGCACGGCAATAGACACACTGGCTCTGGATAGGAGTTGTAGTCCAACACCACATTTGGAGGGCACCAGGTTGGGGGAAGGGGTTGCCTGAGGTCAGGGGTAGGCAACCTGGCGCTCTCCAGACGTTTTGGACAGCAACGCCTATAACCCCTGACCATGCTGGCTAGAGATAATTAGAGGTGTAGTCCAAAACCGCCCGTATTGTTTATCTCCTCACCTCGTCAAAGCGGCATCGGCGGGCATGGCGGCGACGTGGGTCTTTTTATTTCCTTCCTTCTCGCAAGCAAAGCAGTAACTGTTGAGGATCCGCTGCAGGGAGGATTTCACCATCCGGGCCGCCCCCTGGTCGCCGAACCTCCGGTTGGGTCTCAGCTCCCTTTTACTGGCTCTTCTACTGCGACTATCTCCACCCTTCTTCTCCCCTCCGCTGCACAAAATGGCGGCCCAACCCCCTTTATATAGGAGGGGAGATGCGTTTGAGGGCGCGCGCCCGCTTTCCGCTTGTTAAGGTGAGGCCGCACCCACTTTACCACGTACAAACGTACGTAACATAAGCTAAGGTCACGCCCAGCCCGCCACATAGAAGGCCACCTCCACTCTTCCTCCGTCTTTACTGGGCTTTCTCTCTCTTTGAGGTAAACAATATTTTTTCTCCCCACTCTCTCACCTTGCAGCGGGGAGGCCATTTCTGATTGGCTGAGGCCAAAGAAAGGAAGGAGGAGGCGAGTTAAGACAGCGCGTGCAAGCTGTTTGGCGGTTCGCCGAAGGGATTTTATTGAACAAAAAAAAAACCCGGGATAGAGGAAGGAACCAGGCCAACCCCGAGCTCTTTTTCTCACTGTTGTTGTTGTTCAGTCGTTCAGTCGTGTCCGACTCTTCGTGACCCCATGGACCATAGCACGCCAGGCCTTCCTGTCCTGCGCTGTCTCCCGGAGCGTGCTCAAGTTCATATTCATTGCATCCGTGATGCTATCCAGCCATCTCATCCTCTGCCGCCCCCTTCTCCTTTTGCCTTCAGTCTTTCCCAGCATCAGGGTCTTTTCCAGGGAGTTTTCTCTTCGCATTAGGTGGCCAAAATATTTGAGCTTCAGCTTCATTATCTGTCCTTCCAATGAGCAGTCAGGGTTGATTTCCTTTAGGATGGACTGATTTGACCTCCTTGCAGTCCAGGGGACGCGTAAGAGTCTTCTCCAGCACCACAGTTAAAAAGCATCAATTCTTCGGCACTCAGCCTTCCTTATAGTCCAGCTCTCACAGCCATACATTACTACTGGGAAAACCATAGCTTTGATTATATGGACCTTTGTCGGCAAGGTGATGTCTCTGCTTCTTGCTATGCTGTCTAGGTTGGCCATAGCTTTCCTCCCAAGGAGCAAGCGTCTTTTAATTTCATGGCTACAGTCACCGTCTGCGGTGATCTTGGAGCCCAAGAAAGTAAAATCTGTCACTGCTTCCATTTCTTCCCCTTCTATATGCCAGGAAGTGATAGGGCCAGATGACATGATCTTAGTTTTTTTAATGTTGAGTTTCAAACCAGCTTTTGCACTCTCCTCTTTCACCCTCAACAAGAGGCTCTTGAGATCCTCTTCGCTTTCTGCCATTAGGGTGGTATCGTCTGGGTATCTGAGGTTGTTGATAATTCTCCTGGCAATCTGAATTCCGACCTGTGATTCATCCAACCCGGCATTTCTCATGATGTACTCTGCATATAAGTTAAATAAGCAGGGTGACAATATGCAGCCTTGTCGTACTCCTTTCCCAATTTTGAACCAATCGGTTGTTCCATGTCCGGTTCTGACTGTTGCTTCTTGACCCTCGTACAGGTTTCTCAGGAGACAGGTAAGGTGGTCTGGTACTCCCATCACTTTCAGAATTTGCCACAGTTTGTTGTGATCCACACAATCAAAGGCTTTAGCGTAGTCAATGAAGCAGAAATAGACGTTTTTCTGGAATTCTCTTGCTTTCTCCATGATGCAGCGAATGTTGGCGATTTGATCTCTAGTTCCTCTGCCTCTTCTAAACCCAGCTTGCACTTCCGGTAGTTCTCGGTTCACATACTGCTGAAGCCTAGCTTGTAGGATTTTGAGCATCACCTTGCTGGCATGTGAAATGAGCGCAATTGTGCGGTAGTTTGAACACTCTTTGGCGTTGCCCTTCTTTGGAATTGGAATGTAAACTGACCTTTTCCAGTCTTGTGGCCACTGTTGAGTGTTCCAGATTTGTTGGCATATTGAATGCAGCACTTTAACAGCATCATCTTTTAGGATTTTAAATAGCTCGGCTGATATACTGTCATCTCCGCTAGCTTTGTTGTTACTAATGCTTCCTAAGGCCCACTTGACTTCACTCTCGAGGATGTCCGGCTCAAGTTCAGTGACCGCACTCTCATGGCTATCAGGGACATTCAGATCTTTCCTGGATAGTTCTTCTGTGTATTCTTGCCACCTCTTCTTAATCTCATCTGCTTCTGTTAGGTCCCTGCCTTCTTTGTCCTTGATCATGCCCGTCTTTGCACAAAATGTTCCCTTGAGATCTCCAATTTTCTTGAAGAGATCTCTAGTCTTTCCCATTCTGTTGTTTTCCTCGATTTCTTTGCATTGTTCATTTAAGAAGGCCTTCTTGTCTCTCCTTGCTATTCTCTGGAACTCTGCATTCAGTTGGCTATATCTTCCCCTTTCTCCCTTGCTTTTCGCTTCCCTTCTTTCGTGAGCTACTTGTAAAGCCTCATCAGACAGCCACTTGGCTTTCTTGCATTTCTTTTTCTTTGGGATGGCTTAAGTTGCTGCCTCCTGAACAATGTTACGGACCTCCGTCCATAGTTCCTCAGGCACTCTGTCTATCAGGTCTAATCCCTGAAATCTATTCCTCACCTCCACTGTATATTCATCAGGGATATCATTTAGGTCATACCTGAACGGTTTAGTGGTTTTCCCGACGTTCTTCAATTTAAGCCGAAATTTTGCAAGAAGCAGCTCATGATCTGAGCCACAGTCAGCTCCAGGTCTTGTTTTTACTGACTGTATGGAGCTTCTCCATCTTTGGCTGCAAAGGACATAATCAATCTGATTTCGATATTGACCATCTGGTGACGTCCATGTGTAGAGTCGCCTCTTGTGCTGTTGGAAAAGAGTGTTTGCTATGATCAGCATGTTCTCTTGGCAAAACTCTATTAGCTTTTGTCCCGCTTCATTTTGTACACCAAGGCCATGCCTGCCTGTTATCCCGGTGATTTCTTGACTTCCTACTTTAGCATTCCAATCCCCTATGATGAAAAGGACATCTTTTTTTGGTGTTAGTTCTAGAAGGTGTTGTAGGTCTTCGTAGAACCGATCAACCTCAGCTTCTTCGGCATCAGTGGTTGGGGCATAGACTTGAATTACTGTGATGTTGAATGGTTTGCCTTGGATTCGTACTGAGATCATTCTATCATTTTTAAGATTGTACCCCAATACTGCTTTTCCCACCCTTTTGTTGACTATGAGTGCTACTCCATTTCTTCTAAGGGATTCTTGCCCACAATAGTAGATATGATGGTCACCTGAATTAAATTCGCCCATGCCTGTCCATTTTAGTTCGCTGATTCCCAAGATGTCGATGTTCAATCTTGCCATCTCATGTTTGACCACCTCCAGCTTACCTTGATTCATTGATCTGACATTCCAGGTTCCTCAACAATATTGTTCTTTACAGCATCGGATTTTCTTTTCACCACCAGACACATCCACAGCTGAGTGTCCTTTCGGGTTTGGCCCAGCCGCTTCACTCTTTCTGGCGCTACTTGGAGATACCCTCTGCTCTTCCCCAGTAGCATATTGGACACCTTCCGACCTGAGGGGCTCATCTTCCGGCATCATCTCTTTTAGCCTTGTGATACTTTCCATGGGGTTTTCTTGGCAAGAATACTGGAGTGGGTTGCCATTTCCTTCTCCAGTGGACCACATTTTGTCAGAACTCTCTGCCATGACCTGTCCGTCTTGGGTGGCCCTGCACGGCATAGCTTATGGCTTCACTGAGTTATGCAAGCCCCTTCGCCACAACAAGGCAGTGATCCATGAGTGTGTCCATGTGTGTGTATATATATAGGGCGGGGCAGGGACACACATCATGGGGATGGAGAAAGTATTTCACAAGACAGGATATATATTTATTATTTATTCCATAAGGCGTATGTATTTGTATGTGGGGACTGTTACATTTTCTTTTCTCCTAAAATCAGCTGTTTCTCTCCCCACACATCTTAACCCACCTCCTTCGCTCCCTTTAACGCTTGCGCATTTACCTCAGCTAGCGGAGGCGTTCCCCCTACCCCGTCATCTTCCTCATCCTCCTACCAATGTCTTCTTTCCAGAAAACTAATCCTCCGAACCAATCGAATCCCTACGCTTATTTCCCTTTTTCTGAAGGGAAATAAGCGTAGGGATTCGATTGGTTCGGAGGATTAGTTTTCTGGAAAGAAGACATTGGTAGGAGGATGAGGAAGATGACGGGGTAGGGGGAACGCCTCCGCTAGCTGAGGTAAATGCGCAAGCGTTAAAGGGAGCGAAGGAGGTGGGTTAAGATGTGTGGGGAGAGAAACAGCTGATTTTAGGAGAAAAGAAAATGTAACAGTCCCCACATACAAATACATACGCCTTATGGAATAAATAATAAATATATATCCTGTCTTGTGAAATACTTTCTCCATCCCCATGATGTGTGTCCCTGCCCCGCCCTATATATATACACACACATAGACATACTAAATTAAATATGTATATATTATAATATAAATATAGATATTATATATACACACACACACACACACACACATATGCAGGCCCATGGAATCAGTCTCCTGACAAAATTGCCCTCAAATCTCTCACTTGCCCCACAAAAGGATTCTACCTGTCTTCATCCTCAAAAAACCTGCATGATACAGGCCCCATCTGTCTACACCTAGCCCCATTAGAATCACAGAACAGTAGGGTTGGAAGGGGCCTACAAGGCCACCGAGTCCAACCCCCTGCTCACTGCAGGAGTCCAAGTCAGAGCATCCCCGACAGGTGGCTGTCCAGCCTCGTCTTGAATGCCTTCGGTGTGGGAGAGCCCACCGCCTCCCCAGGTCATAGGCTCCATTGTCATATTGCTCTGACAGGAAGGTTTTCTTGATGTTCAGCTGGAATCTGGCTTCCTGTCACTTGAGCCCGTTCTTCCGTGTCCTGTATTCTCAGATGATAGAGAAGAGATCCTGGCCTTCCTCTCTGTGACAACCTTTCAAGTGCTTGAAGAGTGCTATCCTATCTCCCCCCAGTCTTCGTTTCTCAAGGCTAAACATGCCCAGTTCTTTCAGTCTCTCCTCATAGGGCTTTGTTTCCAGTCCCCTGATCCTCTTCGTTGCCCTCCTCTGAACCCTCTCCGGCTTGTCTGCATCCTTCTTCAAGTGTAGTGCCCAGAACTGGACACAGTACTCCAGATGAGGCCTAACCAGTGCTGAGTAGAGGGGAACTAGTACTGTGGAAAATAACTAAGGCAAAGCCATGTTGTCTCAGCTCCTTCATGCCTACGTGGCAGACTCCTCAAAGGCCTAAAACTGTTGTTTCTGTTTCTTCCATATTGAAGGAGAAACTGCTAGGACAGTAGAGATAAGTTATCTTGTTGGCACAGCAACTCACCCTGCACCTATGAATCATCGTGCTTCCAAAATAAGTGGGTCATAAATCCTGGAAAAACTGCAGGACTCTCAGGGAGGAACCAGGGGATGGTGGTGGTTCAGTAAAAGTTCAGTTGACAATGAGCAGGCAGCACGGTGGGCTTGGCTGATGTCACTTATTTAGCCACACTATGATTATAAATGTAACTGGGGAGTGTTGATCTGCGCTGCCTCTGGGTTGACAGAGCTGCCTTCGTTGTACACGAAGACACTCGAGTTGGATCTTGCCCGCGTCTCCAGAGCTTAATTGGAGGGCAGCTGGGCATGGACCTCCAAGTCCAGTTTGGGACTTTTACCACAATCTGGTGAGCTAGTCAAGCTTCATACAGGGGCTTCGCCTTCTTTTTATAATCCGGTTAATCAAAGGTTTCAGTCACTTTTTGACTTCTAATGACAAAGGGTATTGTTTAACCTTTATCGATTGAGTCAGTCTGTACGGGCCTAACAAACTCTGCCCCAGCAGGCGCCTTTTTGCTTACACTCTCTTAGGGGCTTTGCTTGCCACGACACTCTGGTATTGTTCTTTTGCAAGTTTGACAACTTGACAACCATCTCATTGTAGCAGCCATATCGGAGGTCAGACTAAGTAGCCTCATGCAGTCTCATGCTTCATGTTCTTGCTGAGCTCTTTTTCCCTTGAATATATTGTTGTAAGCTGACAAGACACAGGAATTCCTTATCTTGTCAAAGGTCATACAATTGTATATCTTGTTCTCTGCTGTTCTCTTCTGTTCTCTCCTTATCACGGCTACCCTATAACCCAGTTCTTGTATTATAAACAATGGTGCTAAGAGAAGAAATGTTGAGGACTGCACCCCCACACGGGAAGGGGAGGAGGAGCCGTTTCATATGTGTCACAATGTCTATAAAAACAATGTGCTGATGTATTTCGGGGCTTCTGGCTCTTTGGAAATGATTCCAGCCTTAAGCCCGCGCGTTAAATAAAGAATCTCTTTTTCCTTCACTCCGTGGTCTCTCTGACTCTGATTTCTGCTACATAAATGGTGCCGTGACTCGGATGTGGCAGGCTCTGAGACAGAGAGGTGGCAGTTGCCTGCTCTTAATCGCCACACCGGGAAGACGAGCTCGGCGCATGCCTCCCTTTCTTGGCGCCACCAACCTTTTTGTTGAGTGAATGGGAGAAAGCCTGCACCGGGATTGCCCAAACGGCAGCGAGCAGCAAGAGAACCTTGAGAAGCGGAGGAAGGAACTTGAGCCCTGCCTGTATCGCAGCTGCAATTGAGTTGAAACCAACATTAGAAGCCTTCAGGAGAAAGGCAAGTATATGGGAAAAAGAGGGCCCCGCCTTTAGGGAGAAAGGCCACTGGGCAGAAAAAAAGAGGGCCCCGCCTTATGAAGAAGGTCAGTGTTGGCGGTATACGTATACAAAAAGAACCTACTCCTTGCGGGTAGAAGGGGGGCCTGATCACACCCCCGAGTGGGCGCCAGTACCCAGCACACCAGTACTCAGTAGGAAGCTGGGGAAGCCGCTTTCCGCTCTGGTAAAAAGTGGGAAAAGTGGGTGGCAGGGACATATGGATGCAGTGGAGAGATTGATGATTGTGTGAGTGGCTACTGCGGTTTCTGACGCATACTGTTGACCGTCCAGGTGCCCATGCCAGTAGCAAAGTGCGTGGTGTGTAAAATCCTCTTGTGTCGGCCAGTGAGACCCCTTACTCACTGACCAATTCCCATTCCCTAATTGTGTCTGTCTTCAATTTAGGAGGGAGGCTATGAGTGGTGGGGGAAGCAAACCTTGCACCCCCTTAAGATGTATGCTAGCAAATTTTAAGAAAGGTTTTAGTGGAGATTATGGGGACCCCCCCATGAATCCTCAACGGTTGCAGACTTTGTGTGAAATAGAGTGGCCGTCTTTTGGTGTAGGATGGCCTACTAAAGGCTTTTTAGAGCCCAGCAAAATCAGCCGTGTATATGCCATTGTGGTTGAGAGACCTGGGCACCCCGACCAATTTCCCTACATAAACTCGTGAGATTCCATAGTCCGTGCTTCTCCTCCATGGCTAAAGAAATGCCTAGAATCCCAGGCAAAAGTTTTGGTGCTCAAAAAAGAAAAATTGGCCAAAAAGAAATTACAACCAGTGTTAGAAGTCCCGTGTGAAGATCTGGCAGAGCTAACGGCGTTTCCACCTGCTTATGCCCTGCTTCCACCACGGGCCCATGTTACTGTAAGACCGCCCCGTCGAGATCCAGATCCTGTGGCTCCTGAGCCCCTGCCATCCCCCCTACAGAGGCATTGCCCCTCGCTTTGACTTAGAACTGTCGCCATCAGTTTCAAGCCCCACCGGCAGTAATTCGCCGATTTCAGCTACGGTCCTCAACTCCCAGATATTGTCTGCCAAGACTTTCATCTCTACGGGATTGGGAGGTTCCCCTTACACCTCAATCAGCATTAATAAAAGAAACTGAAGAATTGAAGTGTTGGGCAGAAGATTTAATAAAATCGGCGGTAACCCTTAAAAAGATGTGTTCTCACAAAAAAGGGGAGGCGAGCTAGTCTACTGCTCAAGACTTGCACCCCCTTGAGATGTATGTCAAACAATGAAGGAAAAAGGTTTTTTTAAAAAAGATTCAGAATAGAGAAAGAAAACAGCAAAAAGCTCAAGGTCGAGCTGAGAGGAAAAAAAGAACAAAATCTGAGGCTGTTAATTAGAAAAATGTTGCAGGACAGTCTGGCTTTTAACAAAGCGTGGGAGCGTGAGAGTGTGAGGCCGAAGAAGTAGCTGTTAGCCTAGCGCGCCGAGAGGGGGGGGGCAGGAAAATTGCCCACAACGTTCTGAGTTGTGCAACATCATCACCTCGCCTAATTGAGATGAAATCCCTAAAAAATGGAAACTAAAAATGAAGACCCAGAAGATGAAGGCAAAATAGAAAATAAAGGTAAAGAATCAGCCCCCAGAGCACAAGCTAGACCCCTCTTCGAGTAAAAAGTGTGCCATAAGACTGTCCCAAAGCAGAATGAAGCGGAATGACCATGATGAAGATCTCTGTCAAGGTAGCTGTGTTTAGTTCTTTAAGATGAAAAAAATGTAACTAGAAGGAGAAGAAGAGCCTATCCCAAATGTGTGTCATTGGGACTAGCGTAAGGCAAAAAGGTTTAAGTAAGTGAGTTTAACTTGAAAAAAGACAAATAAAAAGACAAGGCTGGTGCATGGAGCAGAAAGTTTTATATAAAAAGTTTGAAACAAGATCTGCAATACAGGCAGATCAGCAAAGAAAAAGAAAGCAAAAGAAAGAGAAAAAATTTGTCTTCCCATACTAATAAATAAAAGTGTTATCAAGCACTTTGGGAAGCGAAGTTGTTTACAGGAAGCTGTGCCTGAGAACCAAACACTTCTAGCCTATGCTGAAAATGCTTGCTAGTGTTGTGTTGCCTCATGGGTAACATGTATGGTATAAAACCCATTTAGCCCAATAGCTCGTGGTTCAGAGAAGCTGTCTGATCCAACCATTAAGTACGCCTGTGTGCTGTAAGTTACCCAATAAAGTTTCCTTGTAAATAAACCCCCCCTGCTAGAATCCTAACACACAAGCGGGGCTAGAGCGCCTCACCCAGTATCAAACCCTGCTGTTAAAAGCCGTGAAAGCAAGTATGAAGAAGTCAATTAATATGACCAAAGTGTCTGAAGTGCTGCAAAGTGCCACCGAGGCCCCAGAGCGTACTTGGAGCATCTTTCAAATGCCTATCGCCAGTATACCCCCCTCAACCCAGAGGCCCAAAAAGATGTGGACGAAAGAAGAACTGGCAGAGGCAGAAGATTCTTAAAAAAGAACCAGTGTGCCCAGTGTGGACAAAATGGACATTAGTAGCATGAATGCCCAATAAAATAAATCAAATACACAAAAGAGAAAACCAAAGGGGCCAGAATGGGCAAAGAGAGAGACAGCTTGAGAGGGGCCGTGACATTGACTGTGAGGGGCCATGACATTAACTTCATGATTGACAAGAGAGACAAAGAATTGATGTTTTTGAACTGTGGTGCTGGAGAAGACTCTTACGAGTCCCCTGGACTGCAAGGAGGTCCAATCAGTCAATCCTAAAGGAAATCAACCCTGAGTGCTCATTGGAAGGACAGATACTGAAGCGCAAATATTTTGGCCACCTAATGCGAAGAGAAAACTCTCTGGAAAAGACCCTGATGCTGGGAAAGATTGAAGGCAAAAGGAGAAGGGGACGGCAGAGGATGAGATGGCTGGATAGCATCACCGATGCAATGAATATGGACTTGAGCACGCTCCGGGAGAGAGCGCAGGACAGGAAGGCCTGGCGTGCTATGGTCCATGGGGTCCTGAAGAGTCGGACACGACTGAACAACAACAACATGAGCTCATTGGCCAGTCCCTGTTAACATTCTTGCTGCCCTGTTTTGGACCAGCTGACCAGACCGTTTTCAAAGGCCGCCCCACATATAGTGCATTGCAGTGATCCAAACAAGAGGCTATCAGAGCATGGATAGCTACTCTGGGATTCTATGGGCTCAGTGTCCACCCTGACACACAGCTGAGAGCAACCCCTCCCAGTTCCCCCACCCAGGTCTCAGTAATACCCAGGTCAGCCCCCTCATCCACAATCAAATCACGGAGGGAGATCTTATTTTGGGCTGGCCTGGCATCCAGGAGCCACCTGGTTGGGGGAAGAACCAGAAGAAGGAACAGCTGTAAGGTGTCCAGCCCCTCTTCTCCTCAGCTGGCCTGTTGATCCTCCAGCGCCATACCTCCCCCTACCCATGACAACAGTTATGGTGGCACCTCCCCGACCCCCTGAGTTGCTCGAAGGACTTCCCAGGCACATATTAAAATGCTAAGATGTAAAATATAAAACAGTATAAAATATGTAAAAGAGAACAGCAGCTAAAAAGGAGCAGGCAAAATCTGTGTTTGCCCCTTTCTTTCTGGTGTTTAACGCTGCTGCCCTCTGCTGCTATTTGCTGCTGGTATCTCTGGCTGCTGATGTCTCTGGAGGCGGTGGGTAGATCTTCATATGCTTCATCCCATGATGTCCACAGCACGCTTGATTCAAAGCTGCAGACACGGATGACATCTTCATCCTGGGTGCTCTGTTTGTGTTTCTTACCTCTGGAATTCCAGCCTTTGGTGGAAGAAAACAAGGACAAGTTGTTCTGCTGTGGCGGCCTGGTGCTTTCTGGCTCTTCTTTGTGCCTGGGAGCTCGAGTCGCAAGCAAGGCGGCAAGGCAGAGCTCCCCGCCAATTCCGCCCCCGCAGCAACCTTGCAGCTGCGGCCCAGGGAGCAGTGCGGGACGCCGTGCTAACTACTGCTCCTTTACAATACTGACCTTTACATTTTCTTATCCAATTAGGATTTTTTTCCCAACATCTAAGCATCAATACAAAGAAATTGGTCTCAGTGACTGTCAGTAATCACTTTAACATAAATCTCAGCAATAACAATATTTTTCCATTACCCCTCGTCGGCCAGCCAATGCTAAAACTTACTAATTCTCTGTTATAAAATTTTATGAGCTCTTCTTTTGGCATTTTAACACCATAATCCAGCTTGGATTTAAAATTCCTAAGCATGCATCCCAGTGGCTCTTGGCCCTTCTCTTCCACAGATGGTCCTGATCCCATCCCTTCCAGTCCTACATATATATATCCAACTGCTGCTTAAACAAGGCTCAGCTGGATGGAATGGGAGGATTTCACTCCCCAAACAGCACGGACAAGGATAGATTTAACTCACCTCGTGGTTTTAGCCTTCAAACGACCCCTCAGACAGCGTCCTGGCTTCGAAAAGACCTCTACTTGCCTCGTCTCTTCAGGAGTCCTTTGCTCGCCAGGTTGCCAGGCAACAGCTGCCTCAAACTTCATGGTGAACCAAAGAAGGTCCAGGGCACCCTCCACTTGAGTTGATCCAGTGTTTGCCCAGCTCCCACGTCACCCAGGGAGTCCCTTTGTGGTTGCCAGAAATTGTTACAAAAATTGTGTTCTATCCCTGGTAGACTCATCCAATTTGTTTACCAAGAACGAGAGGAGGCAGAGATCTGGTCCAACATGATTTTATTCTGCAGAATAAGGCAACCTTTGGGGCTAATGCACCAGCAAAGATGGCAACCAAATAATGTGATCCAGAGGCTTATATACACAAAGTCTTTGGAGGCTGTCTTACACCTGCTCTGTACTAACTACTTTGTCTAGCTGGCACAAACAACGCCCCTCAACACTCAAGCATGCGTAGAGTGACAGCAGATAGTCACGTACTCTTGCATACTACATTCTTGGCATTCCTGAGTCTCTGATCAGGCACTGTGTCTGCCAGCAAGGCAGTTTCATACAGAGGTAGAACACACACAAAAATCTAGCTACATAGAACAGCTTAAGCTGAACATATTAAAGCTGAAATTTCTATAACAAACCTAACCTGCCTTGGATATTTCCTTAACAGATATATTAGAATGTCATCTGCATACAATGTGTTCTTTATGTGAGTTGCCTTTACCATGATACCATGTATGTCGGGTGAGAAGCAAATAGCAATAGCAGGTGGTCTGAGAGGCGGGCCAAACAATATTGGGGAAAGAGGAAAACCCTCTCTTGCCTGTCAGATGGCTGTTAACAACGAAAATTATAGTGAGTGCTGCTGAATATATAGCTTTAATCCATATAAGAAATTAGGGTACAATATTGTTATTCACGCGAACCCCAACTCTGAGGAGTTAAAAGTTTCAGGAGTTCCACCATTTACTCAGGGTTCACTGTCCTTAGATTGAGGTCACTGGAGGCATATGGAGTTCCTGTGATAGAAGGTTTATTTACACATTTATTCAGGGCGAGCATAAGAAGACCCAAAACATCAACACTCCAACAGATCCCTATTCCCTATCAGACCGATAGGGGAACCCATCACGCTGCAGGCTTTCTTGCAGATAACAATGTTAGCCCTCTGCTTACTTTTACGATCCAGATTTTGTCAAGTCTTTGAGATGTGTTGCCTCCAGGAGTCTACTCTGATAAGTCCACTTACTGAAATCTTAGCATCAGGAGTTACAGAGCTGGAAGAAATCCTGAATCTCCCTGAGGTCAGAGAATTTGGGCTGCAAGCTACCCCTGAAATGTCATGCAGCCCAACCCCATAAATTATACCTTTCCATAACTTGAAACAAACTAACAGAACACCATTCCACTCAGTCAATATACAAATATACAGGAACGATGGATAGTTTTCTTTTAAAATAAAACAAATTGGGATAATATTAACTCCAGTAACGATAAATACGATGAGGAATTCTGATTGACTGAAAGTTAAATTAGCAGGGAATTCTTGAAAACATAAGATTCACCGATGCTTTTTCCTTATGAGATGATCTCTGGAACTGAAATTGGGTCTCAGCACAATAACGTAGCATTTAGTGAGAAATATGCAACCCAGGAGATCAGCACTGGAGGCCAAGATGGAGAAGATCTCCACAACCACCATGGACTTCCCCTTGGTGCCCAGGTAGGTTGGCACAAAAGAGATCCAAATGGCACCCGGGTGTGTGTGTGTGTGTGTATGTATGTGTAGAGACTCAGTGCATCCATTCCCCACATTCACAGCACGATTAATCCTACAAATGGCTATTCAGATGTACATCCCATTGAGTTCAATGGGCCTTTCTCCCAGATAATTGGCTGTACGACTGCAGCTTCAGAGCTTTAATTTCTAGGGATGCTGGAGGGAGGGGGGGTGAAGTCCTCTATTTTTGTATTTAAAAGATTTATAAGCAGCCTTTTGGGGAAAACCCTCCCAAAGCAGTGCAAAATGTAAAACTGCAGAACACAATAAAACGATGATGATACAATAATTAAATCAAAATCAACAATTAAAACCAGGTAACACCACATACACAATGGTATTATCCATATGCCATATACACAATGGCCTAGCAATTCAATCTCTTTTCGAACGGCACCTCTCACACACACGTTCCCAAAGGCCAAAACTGGGACAGCAACTTACCAGAAATCAGAAGGGCTGCCCTGGTGAACAGGGATGGTGAGAGTGTGTGAAACCAGAGAATCCTAGAGCTGGAGGGGGCTTGGGGGGCCTTCTAGTCCAGCCCCTGCTCATTGCAGGACATGCAGCATGAGCACATTCCCCAACAGATGGCTACCCAGCCTCTGCTAGAAGACCTACAGTGAGGGAAAGCCCACTCACCCAACCCCTTAGATCATTGGTTCCACTGTAGAACTGCTCTTGCTGAGAAGAAGTTACTCCTAATGTCCAACCACAATCTGCTCTCCCGTAACTGAAACTCATGAGATCTAGTCCTTTGCCCTCTGGGGCAGCAGCAGCAGAGAACAATACTTTGCCCTCCTCTGTGGGGCAATCCTTCAGAGATTTGAAGAGTGCTATCATAACAGCCACCCACTCCCCCCGTGGTCTCCTCTTCGCCAGGCTTAATAGGCACACACACACACACTAGCCCCCAGCTAAGACCCCCTGGGGCTCCTGGGCTTCTTGCTTTGGGGCCATTGTGGGGGAGCGGGGCCATGAAGAGAAGTCCTACCAGGAATACAAAAAACACCTCTTTACAATTGCTCCACTGGGAAACATCTGGGATGCATACTGAGGAAAACAGGATCGTGTGCCAGGCACGTCTTGCATCCAGACAGACAGATGTCCAGCTGGCTGTAACATGTCTGGCATCAAGGGTTTTTTCTTGCTGGAGAGGGGAGAGTTTTGCACCTGCGTTGTAAAAAAGAGAAAAGAGAACAGAGTGGGAAAGGATCGATCTGCTAAGCAGAACTGCTTGTGCAGAAACGGAGTCGCCAGTGCCCCATGCCTCTGGGTGGCGGCTGTTTCGCATAATTATTAATTAGACAACACAGTGTATCCTCCTGAACAACAACCCTGTGAGGTAGATTAGGCTGAACAATAGTGACTGTCCAGTGAGTTTCATGGCTGAGTGGGGACTGGAACCCAGGGCTCAGTCAAATAGGAAGCTTGCAGTACCATCCAGATGAAATTTTAGAAGAACAGCTGCTTTTGCGGAGGATGCAAAGGGGCTCAAAACTAAGTAGGATAAACACCTACTGAAACGCTGTTTTGAAACTCTTAATTAATTAAGAGAATATAAGGAGGGCGTGCTCCAATACCATTTGGAAATTTAAGCTACCAGCAAGCACCAGTTGCACAGCAAAAAGTGAAAGTATGGCAGTTGTATAAATCTAACCTGCATTAAAATCAAGGAGTTGCAGACTTTTACAAAGTGAATTTAGCTCAAGAGGTCCTTTCAAAAGGGGGAAAAAAGAGTACTAAGACTGTTTGCATTTTTGAGTAAGTATTACAGTCTAATTAACTTGCTATTTCTTTAAATCATTGTTTGAAGGTTTTAATGTTTGAATTTATATGGCTGAAAGCTATGTTTTTGTCCAGTTGCTTTTATCTTCTGCATGACCTTGAGAAAGCAACGAAGTCAAAATAAATAAATCTTTGGCGGAAAGCCTGGAATAAGCTGGAACAAGATCAACTTGTGGGCTGATTGAGTGAAATTTAGTAAAGGAGTATTGCTGACACGTGTTGGATGTTAAAAAAACATCAGCTTATGAAAAATCTTTCTTCTTTTCATGTTCTTCTTTATTTTTATCTCTTCTTTTGATACTGAGAGAGATCTCTTTTGGCATTGGAGGATCAATAACTTACCGGATATCCAGATAGATTAATTTATAAAGCAAGTAATGAAGATGAATGAGTGCTATGAATTTGGGTAAACCAGCAAAGGATATCAGAACACGTAGTAGAGCGAATACCTGGGAGATGCCTACAGAACAACGAAGTAGAAATACTAAATCCAGGAAAGGCTCCTTAAAAGAGACTCCGGCGGGAGCTACGAAATTATCGGTGAAAGCAACATCTATAAGCAAGGAAGAGGTACCTGAGCAGAAGCAAGGTATACAAAAGATAGCCTTGGATGAATAAACAAAGAGTATTATAGATGCTATAAGCAAAAAGATGGAGGCTTTTGAACTACGCACAAAGGATGGGCACTTTTGAACAACATATAGAAAAATGGATGGAAAGGCAAGTATTGGAAGTAAAGGAGGAGACTACAGACACGAAGGAAGAATTGAGACAAGAATTTAAGAAATTAGATGATGCATTACATCAAAGAACAGAAAAATTTAAAATAATGACAAACAGAGTGGAAGTACTGGAAAATAATTCAGAAATCCTAACTACAGAGTTAGAACGTGAGCAGGATCCTTAGCTTGGCTTGAGCTTAAAGACAAGAAACGCTCGTTACGTTTCAGAGGGGTTGCGGAAAGCTTTGGCAGCGCAGAACCTGACCTCAGAACGGAATTGGTAAAGACTATAGCAACCTTTTTGAGTAAAGAAGAGAAAATCATGGAAATGGAAATAGATCGAGCTTATAGACTGAATTCCACATATGCAACAAAAAAATTAGGTCTATGCAGATATATTATTGTCCATTTTGTAAAGAAAACTACAAGGGATTCAATTCTCCAGCAGCACTATAAAACTAAATTGAAGACGGTGGGCAAAGAGAGTATTGTCATGAAAGATATTTCTGGAAGATTTCTGAGGAAAAGGAGAGATCATGCATTTTTAACAACAATCCTGAAACAGACGAAGATCGTGTTTAGATGGGAATTCCAAGAAGGTGTAGTCTTCTCTTACAGAGAACAGAAATTTAAGTTGAACTCAGTTCAAGAAGCAAGAGAGTTCCTTTGAACTTATGGAAAAGATTGGCCAGACCTACAACCTGATGTACAAGAAGAGGACAGCACACAGGGTGCAACAGGTGGAAATTAAGAACGTACCTTTGTTGTTGTTCGGTCGTTCAGTTGTGTCCGACTCTTCGTGACCCCATGGACCACAGCACGCCAGGCCTTCCTGTCCTGCACGCCAGGCCTTGACCCTCGTACAGGTTTCTCAGGAGACAGGTAAGGTGGTCTGGTATTCCCATCACTTTAAGAATTTGCCACAGTTTGTTGTGATCCACACAATCAAAGGCTTTAGCGTAGCCAATGAAGCAGAAATAGATGTTTTTCTGGGATTCTCTTGCTTTCTCCATGATCCAGTGAAAGCTGGCGATTTGATCTCTAGTTCCTCTGCCTCTTCGAAACCCAGCTTGAACTTCCGGTAGTTCTCGGTTCGCATACTGCTGAAGCCTAGCTTGTAGGATTTTGAGCATCACCTTGCTGGCATGTGAAATGAGCGCAATTGTGTGGTAGTTTGAACACTCTTTGGCATTGCTCTTCTTTGGGATTGGAATGTAAACTGACCTTTTCCAGTCTTGTGGCCACTGTTGAGTGTTCCAAATTTGTTGGCATATTGACTGCAGCACTTTAACAGCATCATCTTTTAGGATTTTAAATAGCTCAGCTGGAATACTGTCATCTCCGCTAGCTTTGTTGTTAGTAATGCTTCCTAAGGCCCATTCGACTTCACTCTCGAGGATGTCTGGCTCAAGTTCAGTGACCACACTGTCATGGCTATCAGGGACATTCAGATCTTTCCTGGATAGTTCTTCTGTGTATTCTTGCCACCTCTTCTTAATCTCATCTGCTTCTCTTAGGTCCCTGCCTTCTTCGTCCTTTATCATGCCCGTCTTTGCACAAAACGTTCCCTTGAGATCTCCGATTTTCTTGAAGAGATCTCTAGTCTTTCCCATTCTGTTGTTTTCCTCGATTTCTTTGCATTGTTCATTTAAGAAGGCCTTCTTGTCTCTCCTTGCTATTCTCTGGAACTCTGCATTCAGTTGGATATATCTTCCCCTTTCTCCCTTGCTTTTTGCTTCCCTTCTTTCCTCAGCTACTTGTAAAGCCTCATCAGACAGCCACTTGGCTTTCTTGCATTTCTTTTTCTTTGGGATAGATTGAGTTGCTGCCTCCTGAACAATGTTACGGACCTCCGTCCATAGTTCCTCAGGCACTCTGTCTATCAGGTCTAATCCCTGAAATCTATTCCTCACCTCCACTGTATATTCATAAGGGATATGATTGAGGTCATACCTGAACGGTTTAGTGGTTTTCCCTCCGTTCTTCAATTTAAGCCGAAATTTTGCAAGAAGCAGCTCATGATCTGAGCCACAGTCAGCTCCAAGTCTTGTTTTTACTGACTGTATGGAGCTTCTCCATCTTTGGCTGCAAAGGACATAATTAATCTGATTTCGATATTGACCATCTGGTGATGTCCATGTGTAGAGTCGCCTCTTGTGCTGTTGGAAAAGAGTGTTTGCCATGATCAGCGTGTTCTCTTGGCAGAACTCGATTAGCCTTTGTCCTGCTTCATTTTGTACACCAAGGCCATGCTTGCCTGTTATCCCGGTGATTTCTTGACTTCCTACTTTAGCATTCCAATCCCCTGTGATGAAGACTACATCTTTTGTTGATGTTAGTTCTAGAAGGTGTTGTAGGTCTTCATAGAACCTCAGCTTCTTCGGCCTCAGTGGTTGGGGCATAGTCTTGAATTACTGTGATGTTGAATGGTTTGCCTTGGATTCGTACTGAGATCATTCTGTCGTTTTTGAGATTGTACCCCAGTACTGCTTTTCCCACCCTTTTGTTGACTATGAGTGCTACTCCATTTCTTCCAAGGGATTCTTGCCCACAGTAGTAGATATGATGGTCATCTGAATTAAATTTGCCCATGCTTGTCCATTTTAGTTCCCTGATTCCCAAGATGTCGATGTTCAATCTTGCCATCTCATGTTTGACCACCTCCAGCTTACCTTGATTCATTGATCTGACATTCCAGGTTCCTAAACAATACTGTTCTTTACAGCATCGGA
Source organism: Heloderma suspectum (assembly GCF_057233095.1). Classification (NCBI taxonomy): domain Eukaryota; kingdom Metazoa; phylum Chordata; class Lepidosauria; order Squamata; family Helodermatidae; genus Heloderma; species Heloderma suspectum. Next base: position 36,585,424 of record NC_139475.1, on the reverse strand, counting down.
CTTTCTTTTCACCATCAGACACATCCCCAGCTGAGTGTCCTTTCGGCTTTGGCCCAGCCGCTTCACTCTTTCTGGCGCTACTTGGAAATTCCCTCTGCTCTTCCCCAGTAGTATATTGGACACCTTCCGACCTGAGGGGCTCATCTTCCGGCGTCATATCTTTTAGCCTTGGGATACGTTCCATGGGGTTTTCTTGGCAAGAATCCTGGAGTGGGTTGCCATTTCCTTCTCCAGTGGACCCCATTTTGTCAGAACTCATTTTGCTCCAGTGGACCACATTTTGCCATGACCTGTCCATTTTGGGTGGCCCTGCATGGCATAGCTTATGGCTTCACTGAGTTACGCAAGCCCCTTCGCCACAACAAGGCAGTGATCCATGAAGGGGAAGAATGTACCTTAATCTTATTTTTTTAAAAAAATGATTATAAATTTTTAACTTGGAACATTAATGGGGTGAATGCTCTTCAAAAGAGAAAGAAAATATTTTACTATTTACAAAAGTTGAAACAAGATATATTATGCTTACTAGAAACTTATATTAAGAAAGACGATACCAAATATTTAATTAATAAAAAATTAGGTGAAGAGTTTATAACTACAAGCTGAAAAAAGAAAAATGGAGTAGTTTTATGTTAAGCCACATTTGGGACCAGAATTGGTATTGTCAGATGAACAAGGTCGTTTTGTGGGAGTTAAAATTGCACTGAATGGTGTAGCAACGTTGATTTTAGAGGTTTATGCACCTAATGACCACAAAACGGAATTTTATGAGGACCTCTTATCCAAACTTGTGGATCTAACTTTTGACAGTTGGTGTTTAATGGGAGATTGGAATGGGGTGATTGCACCTCAAACTGATAGAATATCGGAGAAAAAAATAAAGAGTAATCAAGGGAAATTACCTAAAAGTTTTTTTGAATTGTTGAACAATTTGGCCTTAGTAGATGTATGGAGAGATAAAAATGGACACTCAAAAGAATATACATATTTTTCAGAAAGACATAAATCTTTTTCAAGGATTGATATGATTTTGACAACTAAAGAGCTTGCTACAAATATTGGCAAAATACAAGTTCAACTAAGATCATTTTCGGACCATAACCCTGTATCTATGTCATTTGTGAAAAGAAGCACTACTTTTAGATGGAGACTGAATGAAATGATGTTTCAAAATAAAAGTATTGTGGATGACACTAAAAAGAAACTGAGAGAATTTTGTGAATTGAATCTGGACAAGGGAACAAATATCCGAACTGTATGGGATGCAAGTAAGGCCTATATGAGAGGTTATTTTATACAACAAAACACGCAACTGAAAAAGAGAAGAGAAGGCACAAAATATTCTAAAACCGATAAAGGAGAAAGAAGAATTCCTAAAGAAAAAAACGGGAAAGGCAAGTGTCCTACAACAGACTAAATTACTCCACCAACAATTGTCGATGTTAACAGTCCAGGATATGCAAAAAAAATTAAACGTTGTAAAACAAAGAAATTTTGAATTAGCTAATAAACCAGGAAGATGGTTGGCCTATAAACTTAGAAAGGAAAAAGAAAAGAAAACAATTGTGAAAATAAGGGGAAGTGGATTAGAATTAACCAGTAATATGGCAATTCAGAAAGCCTTTTATCAATATTATTCAAATCTGTATAAAGGACAGGATGTCAGGGTTGGAACTGAGCCAATAGAGCCCCGAAGCAGCTCTGATTCTGAGGAAGAGCTACAACCCATGGGAGAGGAGCCCGCTCGTCTCTCAGAGGCACAGCTGCAGGGAGAGGCCCCCCTGCTCGCATTCCTGAGAGAGATAGTGACCCTGGCAGCGAAAGAGCGGGAGAGTGGTTGTTGCTAGACGCTAGGCGCCGGTGCAGAGAGAGAGGTGCAAGGTGGAGGGCACCAAGAGGAGGCGCTCAGCCCGCTTGGCGGTACGGGAACGGTTGCGTCCCAATGCCCCACGGGTAAGGGCAGGAGCCTCCCCTCCTAGCCTGTAAGTTTCAGAGCTTTTCCCAGGACCAGATGGAATATCAGGATTATATTATTTAATATATAAATATATAAATATTTAAAATATTATTAAAATATTTAAAATATTATTAAAATATTTAAAATATTATTAAAATATTTAAAATATTATTAAAATATTTAAAATATTATTAAAATATTTAAAATATTATTAAAATATTTAAAATATTATTAAAATATTTAAAAATATAATATGTATTATATTTATAATATATAGAAAAACTCCGGGACCAGATGGAATATCAGGATTATAAGTGTGAAGAAGAAATTTTACAACTGTTGAAAAATATGATGAACGGTATTTTAGAAAAGGGGAAGATCCTGGAAACACTGAAAACAGCATATATAACATTAATACCTAAAGAAGGACAGGATTTAAGCTCGACAAAAAACTACAGACCAATCTCATTATTAAACAATGACTATAAGATATTTGCAGCAATTTTGGCAGAAAGGCTCAAGAAAATATTGCAGGAGTTTGTATACGAGGACCAAAGTGGTTTCTTACCAAGGAGACAGATGAGAGATAATGTAAGAACGGTCTTGAATGTGGTGGAATATTTGGAAAAACACCCAGAAAAACAAGCAGCTCTGATCTTTTTAGATGCAGAGAAAGCATTTGATAATCTCAACTGGAAATGTTAAATTAAGACCTTAGAAGAACTGGACTTTGGAGAAAACTTTATAAAATGGGTGAAATTGGTAAATACACTGATCAAAAGGCTCAAATAATTATAAATGGGGATTTGACTAAACCTAGTGAGATACAGAGAGGAACAAGACAAGGTTGCCCATTGTCACCGCTACTGTTTATATTGGTTCTAGAACTATTGAACAGAGAGAGACACAAGACAAGATGATCGAATTACAGGAATAAAGATTAAAAAGGAGAAATATAAGCTGAGGGCCTTTGCAGATGACTGGGTGTTTATGTTGGAAGAACCTTTAAAGGGAATTGAAATTTTAATGAAAAAATTAAAAGAATTTGGAGCAGTGGCAGGGTTCAAAGTTAATAAACAGAAAAAAAATTTTTAACAAAGAATATGAATGTTCAAGTAAAAAAAAAGTTGATGGATAAGACTGGCTTCCAAATTGAAAAGAAAGTAAAATATTTGGGAGTCCTTTTGACAAATATGAATTGTATGCTTTTTCAAAATAACTATGTTAAAGTGTGGAATGAAATTAAACAAGACCTATTAAAATGGGAAAAATTACAACTATCACTTTTGGGAAGAATTGCATCAAAATGAATGTATTACCTAGAATGTTGTTTTTGTTTCAAATGATACCCATTGTTACACCAGATTTACCTTTTAAGCAGTGGCAGAGAGACATAATGAAGTTTATATGGCAAGCAAAAAACCCAAGAGTTAAAATAAAAATTTTACAAGATGCAAAGGAAAGAGGTGGCCTGGGAGTACCAGATTTTAAAACCTATTTTTCTGCCTGCTGCTTGATATGGATGAAGGACTGGGTGACAATGAAAAACAGAAGACTCTTAGAACTAGGACATGAATTGAGATACGGGTGGCATGGTTATTTGTGGTACGATAAAAGAAAAGTGAATGTAGATTTTAATAATCGCTATATAAGAAGGGCTGTATTAAGAATTTGGAATAAATATAAATTAAGGCTCTATCAAAAACTACCACGCTGGATATCTTCACAAGAAGCAATGCATAGAAGAGAATTTGATAGCACACATAAATGGACAAGATATAATGATTTACTGGAACTGACACAAGGGGAATATAAGTTAAAATCAAGGGAAAGCTTATTGGAAGAAGGTCATGTATGTCAGTGGTTTTCATATTTGCAAGTTAAAGAAAGGTTTAAAATAGATGAGAAAAATGGTGGATTTGAACAAACAGAATCTGAGTTTGAAACAGCACTGTGTACAAATGATGAACATGTTATTGCTAAACTGTATAAATTGCTGTTAAGGCATGAGACGGAGGATGAACAAGTGAAAGGTTGTATGATAAAAGGGGCACAAAATGTTGGTCATAATAGATCAATGGAAGAGTGGGAAAAAGTATGTGGGGAAAAGATTTAAAATTTACTTTATGTACAAGTCTTAAAGAGAATTTTTATAAGGTGATGTATAGATGGTATATGTCACCGTTTAAATTGTCTAAAATGTATAAAGGTGTTTCTGGAAAATGTTGGAAATGTGAAGATCAAGGCGTTTTATCATTTATGGTGGACTTGTAAAAAAGCTAAAACATTTTGGAAACGAATACAGTCTTTAGCTCAAAGAATATTAAAGACTACTATAGAACTAAAGCCAGAAACTTTTTTATTGGGACTAGCAGATGAACACGTAAAAGAGAAGGGGGGAACCCTCTTTCGCTACATGACAACGGCTGCAAGGTTATTGTATGCACAGAAGTGGAAGAATGAAACCATACCAACTGTGAGCGAGTGGATCGTGACAATGATGGAGCTGGCAGAGATGGCAAAACGTACTATTATAATTAAAGAGGGGTCAACAACTAAACGTATGTTAGATTGGAAACCTTTTATAGAATTTGTACAAGAAACAGAAAAATGATATCTATGAATGTGGATTTTGAACTTTGAGATGGTTGGTTCTCTTTTTTCTGTGGTTGTTAAAATTAGGAGAGAAAGGAGGTAATGTCTGAACTCAATGTGTGATATACAACTAAGAACTAGAGAATAATAATGAGCATTTGTTGTGTAAGGGGAGCGAAAGGTAGATGTCTTACAATCTTAAGAGATATTTTAGTGTATGTGTATTGTGCGTTTATGTTGTTGTTGTGTCTTGTTTTTCTTAAAAAAATAATTATTACATAAAAAAGACTTGGTGGGAATGATTGGAATATAGCAATTGAAGGACATACCTTGTTCCAAAGAAACAGGCCCAACAGAAAGGGAGTGGTGTTATATGCAAAGAATGCGTGCATCTGCACGGAAATCTGTGGATTTAAGAGCAGCAGCCTCTGGGTGAGGACAGAGGGAGGCACAACAGGGATGCTGTTGCCATGGCTGGATGATACAGGTCAGCCAGCCAGTGGGAAGACACAGATGATGCTTTCCTCAAACAGATGACACTTTCCTGGAGGCAAGCATGGAGCAGTTCGAGGACACCGACATCTGCTGGAAGTCTAACTCTGCTACAGGTGGTCCAAGAAGCGACAGAGCACTGCTGAGTTCAAGTTGGCTCTGGATCCTAGCAGGATGTGGGCAATCAAAACCATTTACATGCAAACAAGTGAAGATTTTCAGCCTAAACTAGATCTGTTTCTTAATTGGACATATTTGCAATAGGTTGGAAAGGGTGTGGCTGCCCAAATTAAAGTATCTGGCAACAGGCAGTTCAAGGTGATGTTCTGCTTAATTTTGCCAGTCGCTTTGCTTTGGAAGATGGACGTCTCCTTATGTTCCTGGGGTTACAAGGAATGGACCCACATAGCTGGTATGGAGCTGGGATTTGGGGCCAGAGGGGGAAAGAGGCTGAGCCAGTTTTCTGGACTTAAATCTAAGTACCTAGAAGCCCAGCTCTGGGGTTATCACAGGTATGCATCCCATGGCAGAGGAACATCCATCACATCTGCCCTGCATCAGGTGGCATTGCGAGATGTGAATCAGGGCCACCCATGTTCCAGATGCGCAGCACATGCCAAACCAGGTGTTCCGCAGGGGCAGCCTCTGCAACCTGGTGTGTGCTTCTTATGGTCTGTCCGGCAGCAGGGGAAGTAATGATCTTTCTGGGGAGGGGGAGCTGATCCAACCCCCTGCTCAATGCAGGCATCCAAGTCAGAGCATACCTGGCAGGTGGCTGTCCAGCCTTGTCTTGAATGCCTCCAGTGTGGGAGAGCCCACCACCTCCCTAGGGAATGGGTTCCATTGCCACCTTGCTCTCAGAGTCAGGACATTTTTCCTGATGTTCAGCCGGCATCTGGCTTCCTGTAACTTGAGCCCATTATTCCGTGTCCTGCACTCAGGGATGATGGAGAAGAGATCCTGGCCTCCCTGTGACAACCTTTCACGTGCGTGAAGAGCGCTATCCTATCTCCCCTCAGTCTTCTCTTCTCAAGGCTAAACATGCCCAGTTCTTTCAGTCTGTCCTCACAGGGCTTTGTTTCCAGTCCCCTGATCATCTTCGTTGCCCTCCTCTGAACCCTCTCCAGCTTGTCTGCATCCTTCTTAAAGTGTGGTGCCCAGTACTGGACACAGTACTCCAGATGAGGCCTAACCAGTGCTGAGGAGAGGGGAACTAGTACTTCAGGGGATTTGGAAGCGATGCTCTATGAATGCAGCCCAAAAGAGCATTGGCCTTTTGTGCAGCCACATCACATTGTTGGCTCATATTCAGCTTGTGATTGACAACAATTCCAAGATCTTTCTCGCTTGTAGTGTGGTTGAGCCACGTATCCCCCATCTTGTAACTGTGCATGTGGTTTCTTCTTCCTAGGTGCAGGACTTGGCATTGATCCCTATTAAATGTCATTCTGTTGTTTTCTGCCCAGTGCTCCAGCCTATCCAGATCACTTTGAATTTTGTTTCTGTCTTCCAAAGTATTAGCTATCCCGCCCAATTTTGTGTCATCTGCAAATCTGATCAGCATTCCCTGCACCACCTCCTCCCCGTCATTAATAAAAATGTGGAAGAGCACTGGGCCCAGGACTGAGCCCTGCGGTTGGTTTCCCGTTCGCTGCCTCTCCGCAGTTTGAGAAGGTCCCATTGAGAAGCACTCTTTGAGTCCGATTCTGTAGCCAACTGTGGATCCACCGGATCGTTGTTTCCTCTAGCCCACTTGGAGCTCGTTTGCTCATCAGGATATCATGGGGCACTTTGTCCAAAGCTTTACTCAAGTCGAGGTATATGATGTCCACAGCATTCCCACGGTCCACAAGGGAGGTGACTTGATCAAAAAATGAGACCAGATTCATCTGGCAGGATTTGTTCTTGACAAATCCATGTTGGCTTCGAGGAATCCCGGCAATGTTTTCAAGGTGCTTCCAGAGGGATTGCTTTATCATCTGCTCCAGAATTTTCCCTGGGATTGATGTCAGACTGACTGGTCTGTAGTTCCCAGGTTCCTCCTTTTTACCCTTTTTGAAGACAGGGACAACGTTAGCCCTCCTCCAGTCCTCTGGCACTTCACCCGTCCTCCATGATTGCTCAAAGAGAATAGACAGCAGTTCTGAGAGTTCTTCTGCCAGTTCCTTTATGACTCTAGGATGCAGTTCATCTGGCCCTGGAGATGTGAACTCATCCAAAGTAATGAGGTGTTCCTTGACCACATGCCTATCGATCTCAAGCTGCAATCCTGCCCCTCCAGCCTGTGCTTCGCCTTTGCCAGGGGCCTCCTAGACCCTCTTTTGGGAGAAGACTGATCCAAAGTAAGAATTCAGCACCTCTGCCTTTTCCCTGTCATCTGTTATCGTTTTGCCATCCTTATTTAATAGCTGAACCACCTTTTCTTTCCTCTGCCTTTTCCTACGCACGTAGCTGAAGAAAGCCTTTTTGTTGCTTTAAGCCTCCCTCGCTAGCCTCAGCTCGTTCTCAGCTTTAGCTTTCCTGACGCCATCCCTGCAATTCTGTGCTACCTGCCTGTATGTCAGCTATGCCATCTGTGACCCTGTTTCTTCTCGCAGTGGATGCTATTTGCGTCCCTGGTTTTGCACGCGATAGGCTACGTAAGTATCTATGTAAATAGAGATGCATAGCCTATTGTGAGAATGGGGACGCAAATGGCGTAGCTTCAGCAAATGGCATACCTGAAGGAACTAGAGGATCGGCTATCCTTGACTTGATCCTAACCCACAGAGATGACTTAGCGGGTAAAGTAGCAGTTACAGGCACTCTGGGGGAAAGCGACCCTGTTGCACTTGAGTTCTTGGTTCCAAGGGAAGCAAAAGCCGAGTGTAGCCAGACGCGTACCCTGGATTTCAGGAAAGCTGATTTCAATAAACTCAGAACAATGATCAGTAAGGTCCCATGGCAAGCGACGCTAACGAGAAAAGGAGTCCAAGGTGGGTGGGAGCTTTTAAAAGAGGAAATTCCCAAGGCACAATCACAAACCATTCCAACCAGAAGAAAAGGTGGAAGACAACAGAAGAAGCCAATGTGGCTTCCCAAAAAGCTTAGGGATGACCTGAAAACAGAAAAGGACACATACAGGAAGTGGAAGGAAGGCCGAGCAACAAAGGAAGAGTCCAGGCAGGTAGCACAGAATTGCAGGGATGGCGTCAGGAAGGCTACAGCTGAGATGGGTTCTCCCTGGCTCACCCCGTGCGGTTCATGGCTGCATGGGGATCTTAGTCAACCCCCACCCGCTGCTCCGCACTGCCCCTCCGAGCGAGGACGCTGGCGGCGGCTATGCCTATCACAGCGGACAGGCAGCCTGACGAGGTGGCCGGCTTGGCCCCGGGAGCGGGGTCCAGCTCCCAAGGTCCGCGGCCTCTTCACACGGCCTGCGCTTCCCTGGCCTCCATCCCGCCCGGCTTCGCGGGGCGTCCTCGGAGCCCGCGTCCCCCGCAAGCCACCGCCCAGAGATGTGGGAATCTCAGCCCTGCGCCTCGCCGCGCAGACCCCAGCCCCTCTGCGCGGGCCACGCGACCGCCGCCCGCGCTCCGCGCGCAGCCTCCCCCCGAGAGGCGCTGGGCGCGAACCCAGCCGGGAAGGGGAGGGGCGGCGGCGTGGGAGCCAGCGGGCGCCCGCCCGCCCGCGGCTGCCCTCTTTGCGGCCCAGGAGCATGCCGCGAACCCCTCCGGGCTCTCGGGCGCCGCCAGGTGGACGGACCCCGCCCCCGCAGGAGCACAGCGCCCACCGCCCCAGTCCGCGCGGCCAACGGGGGGTCGAGGAGCGCGGGGCCCTGCCCACATCTTGGGGGTCTCACGCGCCGCAGCGGAGATCGCTGCCTTGCTTGCCCGCAATCTGGCAAGAGGCGGCGCGGGCCGCGGCCTTTTGCGCGCTACGTCCCGCCCGCCAGTGGGGAGCCACCCCTCCCGCGCGCGCCCAGAACCACGTCTCACCCGCCAGAGCCCTCCCAGGTTCCGCAGAGAATGAGCGGGGCGGGGCGGGGGAAAGAAGGGCGTGGCCTGCACAGGTGGGGGCTGTTGCTTTCACCCTCCCAAAATTACGGGGGCGGCTGGCGCTGTGGCCGTGGGGCGGACACGTCCTTCTGTTGCAACAGACGTTGTCTCTGGGGCGTCCGCAGGACCGGAGCAAAGATCTGCGCTGCTTTTGCAGAGGGGGGAGGCCAGGCTTCCTGGAGAGGCGGGGAAAAAGGGGGACGGGGCTCTGCGTGGAATCCGGGGGGCCGGGATTTCCCCAGGAGCATCCCCACCCCTGCGATCCAGTGAGTGGAAAGTGCAATGGGGGGGCAAGGCCGGGAACACGGGGGGAAGCCCCCAGGCAGGGGGAGCGGAGCCCCACACGGCACGGAAGCCAGAAACGGGCGCAGCTGCTGCTGGGAGCGGGGGGACGGACGGGAGAGCTGGAGACCCCCCCCCGTTCGCCGCAAAGGGAGGAAGGCTGCGCAGCCGGCTCATCTGGAGCTCTGGCACGACCCCCCCCCCCCCGCATCTTGGAGGGTCTTTCTTCCTTCGTTAAGGCAGGAGGCCGCCGAAGCCCCTTCCCGGGACGGAACAAAAGGCGACCAGGACAGAGCCTGCTGGAGCCGGATTCAAACCAGTTTGGAGCTGGAGCCTAGGAGGGGAGAGGGCGAAGCAGGCACAGCTGTTCTGGCCCGGGGTGGGGGGGGACGTGTGGGTGGGTGCAGCACTCTAGAGATGCTTCATGCCCCCCCGCCCCCTGAGGGTTCCCTCTGAGCCCGAGGGTGTTGATCCACCTTCCTGGCAGGGAGGAGCCCCCCCCCCCCAGCCCCCCAGGGCTTCTGGTGCAGCATTTCTCCTGTGGGAGGATGGAATAGTCCCAAGGCTTGTGGCCATCTCTGCAAGATGTGGTCTCCCCACACCAAATTAACGTGGTCTTTTTGGCAGCAGCCCCAGGTGATCCTTCGAGTCCTGTTGGAGGCTGAGCAGAGGTTGGAGATGGGAGAGCAACACTGCACTGCCCCCCAGGCAGGAAAAGGCCTCCAGGCCATCCAGGCTGGGAGCAGCGGGGAGTTCTGGGACAGAACTGTCCAGAAGATCCTGGGCAGGGATGCCGCCAGTGCGGACACACAGCGCCAGCACTTCCGGCGGTTCTGCTACCTGGAGACCGAGGGGCCCCGGGAGGTGTGCAGCCGCCTGCACCACCTCTACCGCCAGTGGCTGAGGCCCGAGAGGCACACGAAGGCTCAGATGCTGGACCTGGTCATCCTGGAGCAGTTCCTGACCGTCCTGCCCTCTGAGATGGAGAGCTGGGTCCGGGAGTGTGGAGCGGAGACCAGTTCCCAGGCAGTGTCCCTGGCGGAAGGCTTCCTCTTCAGCCAGGCGGAGGACGAGAAGCAGAAAGAGCAGCAGGTGAGAGAGAATTTCACCCTCACTGCTCTGAGGGGCCACTAATGTGGGCCCTAAAGTCCACACCAATTGACTGAGCTTCCTAGATGCACATTCATTCATTCATTCGCATGCATATTTATATTCTGCTTTTTCAGGCAATAGCCTCCACCAAGCAGCTTATAATATAACCAAATTGGTATAAATGCATTTAAACCAACCTTTGCCTGTGCCTGCCGTTCTTTCCTTTCCTTTCTCCTCTGCCTGGGACCCCCACGTTTCTTCCAGGTGCAGGGGATGTTAGCCAAAGTGGCCGTGGATTTCCCCAAGGCAGAGGAGGCGCCAGCGGACACCAGGCAGAGGCTGCTGTTCAGGGGTGTTGTGAAGGAAGACGACGGGGGTGCCCCCTTGTTGGGTAAGGATTCATGGCAGCATATTTCAGCCGGATTGCAACCTCTGACATGTTCCTGGCATCTGTGGACTCTTTTATGTCCCCCTTCTGCCAGTGTGAGTGTGTGTGTGTGTGTGTGTGTGTGTGTGTTTCTAGGCTCTTCTACCAGCTTAAAAATGAATTTGGCTTCTAACATTAAAAACTTTATAGGTCCAAACCAGGCTTTTGACTTATCCCCAAGCGTGGAAAGATTGTGCACAAAGAGCTGAGATATGGAATGTGGGTACTGACAACAATTTGTTTATTCCATTTCTCCATTCCAAGGAGTGTCCTCTCCTTCTCCGTGTTATGTAAAGCCCTGTCAGACTGTTAGCTGAAAGGAAGTCACAATATGGCAAGCAAATAAAATTCATTATTCAAAGAGACATGTAAAAAAAGCCCAGCAATAATATCCGGCTAAAATCAACGAGAAAACCAAGAGCATATATATTCTCTGTCAAATGTCTTAGGAAAGCGAAACATTTTCAGTTGGGAAGCTGTGAAGGGGGGAGGCATATCCAAATCTTCATAGACGCTGCAGCAGCCAGGAAAAGGAGTTTTAAAAAGCAACACCTGAGACAGCCTGTTGAAAGAGGCACAGTGGTTTTAGGTGAATTATTGGCGTTTTTAGCATGACTGCTCATTGAAAGGTGACAGGTGACATGGCTAGGGGAACTTCTTTGGCAGGGCTTCCAGGTCTTGGGGCTGCCAGAAATTCCTACTGGATCTCTGGCACACAGTGGGGCCTCTGCTGAGGACCTCCAGACTTGGGCAGCATCCGACTGGGGGAGGCTTAAGATGTAAGCTTCTTAAATGGAGGCATGCAAAGCAAGCAAGGCCTCCCCAGGGGACCATCATAGGTGGGAGAACATGATGGGCGCAAGTCCCAGGCAGTTCTGGGCTGCAAAAGGGAGAACTGCTACCTTGAACTGGGCCAGGCAGCGAACAGGACCAAAGTTCCGATTAGCTCCTTTGCTTCTCTCCCTAGGAAGCAGCAGCACAACCCTGGGAATTCAACCCAGGACTTCTCCGATCTGTGATGGAGCAGAAATAGTTTCTGCACAGTTGCCAGACCAGGTAGGACAAGAAGAGGAGGAGAACTGGCCAGGGCCTGGCCCAGCCTGGGTGTGTCTGCCCCCTGCACACTTCCCTGGGCCTCTGTCCCTTTCCTTTAGATCTGTCAAGGCTGCCCCACAGGTAGGATCTTTGCTCATAGTGACGTTATCTGTTTTCTTCTCCTTGGTTCAGTGCCCGGTGAGCTTTGAAGAGGTGGCTATGTATTTCACGGAGGAGGAATGGGCCCTGCTGGATCCGGGCCAAAGAGCCCTGCAGTGGAAAGTCATGGTGGAGAATTATGGGAACCTGACCTCTCTCAGTAAGGCTCCCTCCTTCCCTTTTTCATTTATTCATTCCTGCGTTGATTCTGGGTATTTATATCCCACCCTTTAAATAAATCCACCCATGGCTGCTTACAGTACTAAATCAAAAATATAATAACGCCATAAGACTGAAGCCAGCAGGAACGAAAATCTAAGAAAGGTGGCATAAGGACCTCGAGGAGGTAATACAGCTCAGATGAAAGGCCTCTGCCTGGTGCCAGGTTGCCATGAACAGGCCCACCATTCCAGCATTCCACTGCTGGGTGCCACCCCTGAGAAGGCCATTTCCCGCCTAGCCATCGGCCACACCTCATACAGCAGGGAGCACGGAGACTGTGAAACACAGGCAGGCGCACGTGGAGGCCAGCAATCCTTCAGGATATATGGCGCAAAACATCTCATTTACAGATACTGATAGAGAGATAGATATTACAGTACATAAAAAACCAAAGCAAGGATTAAAATGCTCCCAGTGACTTCTCCGTCTCCCTGCCAGAAAGAACACTCTGCTCGAAACGCGACTGCAGCCCTGGGAGTACAGAGCTGCAGGGAGGCGCACTCTGGCCTCTGCAGTCAGTCGGAGGAACAGGGGCTGCTGCGTCCCTCGAAGCTCCTCTACCCACAGGGCCAGGGCTCAGCAGCAGAGCCCCTGCTTTGCTTGCAGAACATCCCCGCTTCGATCCCCAGCAGCATCTCCAGGGAGGGGTGGGAAAGAATCCTGCCTGAAGCCCCGGAGAGCCGCTGCTGCCAGTCAGGGTCGACAGCACTGGGCTGGAGGGACCCAGGGTCTGGCTCAGTCGAAGGCAGCAGGTCAGCCTGGCCCCAGCTGGGCACGGGGGTCCCTCTCCCCTTGGTCCTTGGTTCTGGTGTCATCAGGCTGGTCTCACTCCTCTGCCTCCTCCCTCCACCCCTCTTTCCCTTGCACATGTTGTTAGGGCAGGGCTTCGCTCTCATTTATGTGAACCACTTAGGAGACAATGTGTGCCTGAAAAGCAGCCACTCAAGGGCGCAGTTTTATTGGAAGCTGCTTTGGTAAGGGGTGGGGGCATTTCAGGGCCCCAAAGTGGGATACAGCTATTATTACACAAAATGCGGCAGCACCTGCCTCCATATTAAGTCTTTGTTCTTTGGATTTGTTCCCTGATTTGAGGCTCGACTCCTCTCTGTTCTGTAGGTGAAGCGATGGAGAGTGCAGGGGGTGCTCAGCAGCAGAGGTGGAAAACTGAAGTACAAGAGCAGACCTGGAGTAAGAAATCCACTTGGTCTGCGGACACTGCCTTCCCTGAAATCTCCATCCAAGAAGAATGTTGGGGAGGGAATGAAGGGCAGACATTCCCTGTGTGTGCAAAAAGCTCACCCAGCAAATCAAGCCTGAGAAGACATCAGAGAATCCACAAGGGGGAGGCGGTGCTGAAGTGCTCCGAGTGTGGAAAGAGTTTCAATCGGCACTACAGCCTTACTAGACATCAGAGAGTGCACACCGGGGAGAAGTGGTGGATCTGCTCCGTATGCGGAAAGAGCTTCAGTCAGAGGTACCACCTTACCAGACATCAAAGAATACACACTGCAGAGGAATGGTGGATTTGCTCCATGTGTGGGAAGAGCTTCAGCTGTAGCAATAGCCGAATGAGACATGAAAGAATTCACACTGGGGAAAAACCATTTGAATGTTCTGAGTGCGGAAGGCGTTTCAGCGAGAGCTCGACCCTTTATAAGCATCAAAGGGTGCACACAGGAGAGAAGCCCTATAAATGCTCGGAGTGTGGAAAGAGCTTCCGCCAGAAGATCAACCTGACGAGGCACCGCACCGTCCACACAGGGGAGAGGCCCTATCCATGTGCCGAGTGTGGAAAGAGCTTCAGCCAGAAGGTGAGTCTTACTTTACATCGCACAATCCACACAGGGGAGAAGCCATACAAGTGCTCAGAGTGTGGGAAGAGCTTCACTCAGAGGATCAACCTTACTTCCCACCAAAGAACCCACACAGGAGAAAAACCCTACCACTGCTCTGAGTGCGGGAAGCGCTTCAGTCGCAGCAACAGCCTGGCAGATCACTTGAAACACCACATCAACATTCAGCGTGTGGAGGTTCTGTCTGAAGAGAAGCCTCCAGGCGAGTAAAACGTAGGAAGTTGCAGGGGGAGACTCCCTGCAAGTGCTGGAAATGCTTGGGATGCAGGAAGGACCCAAAGCTGAGCACACACTGTTGGTTTGATGAGTCACGCCCCTGGCAGTGTCATATAAATCCCCAACCTGGTGCCTGCCAGATGGGTCAGTACAGCTCCTATCATCCCCAGCCACCATGGCCCATGGCTATGCTGGCAGGGGCTGGTGGGAGTTGTACTCCAACACGTCCGGAGAGCGCCAGGCTGGTAACAATACCTAGACTAGAGCTGTTCTGACCAGTCCTGCAAAGATCCCCCAATGGGGGATAAAACAGTATAGATGCTTGAAAAGCAGCAGAAACGACAATTAGTGCGTAAGCTGAACTACACCAGGGAGGACGCACGAGGGTGGGAACTGAATGGCCATCGGAGTCAGCATCTTCCATGGTGCTCTGGTAGCCTTGGCATCTCCCCACCCCACCCCACCCCACCCCACCCCCGGATTTCTCTGGTGAAGGAACCTCCCCTCCCAGTCACAAAGTGGATCACAACGGATAAATCTGTGAACCAGTCTAAACTCCCCCAGCCACAAATGTTGGTACCACTTCCACCATTCATGGCATTTGTCTGGCACCGTCTGTGAGGTCCTTTCACCAGCAACTCCAGGTGAGACTGCACTATGGGGAGTCACTTCCCTTTGGAGAAAAGGGCAGCGTAAGAGCAGTCCTGAATCTGGATCATACCAAGGGCCTGGCTAGTCCAGTATCCTGTTCCCACAGTGGCCAACCAGGTACCCATATGGGAAGCCCCCAAGCTGGGCTGGCATGCAAGAGCCCCCAGCATACTGCCTCTGATCCTGTAGGTAGCACAGAGCCCGTAGCCCCCGGTCCCTACCATTAGTTTGTCTAATTCCAGACCCAAGTAACAAATCTGGAGCAATATTAAAAAGGACAGTGCCTCTGAGCATGGGTGCCTTCTTCTGAGCAACTATGGCCTGTGCACCAACAGGCAGAAGGGTATCTGTCCCTGCAGCCCAGCGAGGTCTCTAGCACAGCCTCCTCGTGATCCCATCATGCAACGGCAGGAGTAACTTCCTTCCTGCAGAACATTGCGAGTACAATGATATTGGGATGGATCCAGATAATGCTGCTTCACGTTAAGTCCCGCTGAAACCAGTTGGACTTGATAGTTGTGATTGGTGTCCCATTGAGTTCAGCGCGGACTGAGTGCAACCAACAAAGTCTGGATCAAACTGTGGTGTAAACCAAGGGTGGGCGACTTGTGGCCCTCCAGATGTTTTGGCCTACAGCTCCTGTCAGCTGTTGCCAGCATAGCCAATGGTGATGGATGATGGATGTTGTAGTCCCAACCACTTCTGGTAGGCTACAAGCTGCCCACCCCTGGTGTAAAGTATAAGGACACCCTGTTCTTCATTACAATTGGATGAAGAAGCCCAAGAACCATTCTGGGACTGTAGTGGAGTCAACAGAAACAAGGTGGATTGGGGAAAATTTGGAGCAGTGAATGTATCCCAGTATTGTGGTTCTGGATGCTCACTGCGAACGTCTCTTTGCCTTGGGAGGCATTTGGCTGTGTCAGTTGGGCTGCAGAATCTAGCAGAGGCGGAACAAGGCGGTTAAGCCAAACGTGTCCCACCTTCGCCAAGCATAACCTGATCACGTTGCCCCAGGACTGCAAAACTGACAGAAGGCACCCCCCCCCCCCGTGGGCCAGAGCACCGAGGGCCACTGAGTGGCTGCACCCCTTGCCTCCCAGGAAGAACGGAATGGCAAACACTGGGGTAGAAGGGACTAGCTTGGCCCCATCCTCAGCCAGAGGAGGAACAGCTGCAGGGCGCTCACTTCCCCCTCCCTCCCAGCCAGGAAGAATGCTGGGCTCCAGCCCTTGCTTTTCTCTTTCCTCCGCATCCCTTTTCCCTTCTGTATCATGTCTATTAGATGGTGAAGTGGGCAGGGACCGTCTTTGTCTTTTAATCTCTGTACAGTGCTTAGATTTTTTTCTGCCTTTTCTTAGTGAAAAATAATAGTGATGAGGAGGAGGGGAAACCAGCACAGCTTCAGAGATAACTGCAAAACTGGGTGCTTGCAATGCACGCACCAGCCGCTCATTTTTTGCAGCCTGGGGTGGGCACTGACTGTGGTAGCGGGGAGGCTGACTTGCCGTGCGTGGCCAGGAAAAGCCGCAATTCCGGTTCTTCTGGCATCTCGGGGATTAACCTGGAATAAGTGGGAAGGGGTGGTGATGGCGGAACCGGGACTCCTGGGATCCTGAGGGAAGGCTCTTCTCTCGCTTCATTTTTGTGTGGCTCCTGAGTTCTCCCTGGATCTGGGTTCCTCCCATGTGTCTCCTGTATCCTTCACTCTCTCTCTCCCACTCTCTGCTGGCTCCCATAATGTGGCTTGACTTCCAAAGCACTCAGAAGTTTGTCCTTCTGGTCTGTTCCACATCAGGGACATTGTGTGTGTGTGTGGGGGGGGGGGTTTCAAAGGCGTTATTCTCCTACATCACAGTGGCTTGTAAAAATACAGTTCTCCTGATTCTCCCCTGCCTGCAGGCGCCGCCCAATATTCCTGTTTATGAATGACATTGAACTTAGGCGTCTTGCAAGATGCCATAAGAACACCGACTATGGCAAGTGGGCGCTTAACATTATTGCCATGAGATTCATACAAAAGAATAAAGATGTTGTTCCCCCCCTTTAAGAGTCCTTCGAAGTTATACTCCTCTGCATTTTTCAAATCGTCTCTGGCTGTCGGTCAATATTAAAATTATAATAAAATGTATTCATTAGACGTGTGCACTTCAGTGTGTTGCTTATGCATTACAGCTCCGGTGAAAATCTTCCCTGTCACTGGGCAAGAGAGCATCGGGTACCTGTCCATTTTCATATCTGCATCCCCAGTCTCTTCTCCCATTTTGCGTTTGGTCCTTTGGGATTGTAAGCTCCTTGAGGGCAGAGACTTGCCTTTGCTCCCACAGCCGCTGATGCAGGCAAAGTCCTCTCAGCGGCATCTGCCTGGGCCTCTGCAACCCTAACCAGATCACAGCACCACTGGCACCCTGAACTCTCCCACCCCAAGGACTCCTGATTCCTCTCCCCTGGCGGGGGGCTCGTGAGTCGAGGCAGCATGGCACAGATGCGGCAGGCCTGAGGGGAGGCCAAGGAAGCTGCCCAGGGCTCTGGCCTCTTGGACTGGGACTCCTAGCACCCGCCAGTCCACGCATGGTGGGAGTGGTTGTCCAAGAGGCCTGGAGGATGCCAAACCTGGGAAGGGTGTCGTGGCACAGCTCTGTCTAGGCTGCCGAAACCCAGCGTGGAGCAGCAAGCTCAGGCTCCGACTCAGGAGGGTCCCTGGGAAAGGGGCAATGACAGAGCTCCCCCCAACCTGGCTGGGCAGGGTGAGGCAATCCTCCTCTCTTGGCAGGGAGGGGAAGGGGGGCGTCCATCCCTGGGACGCTGGGCTCCTGGTCCCAGGCGTGCTGCCAGGAAAGCTTTCTCCCTGTGGGGGTGGGGGAACTTACAGGAGCCAAGACACTCCCCCCCCCCCGCCTACAAGGGGCTGCGTACTCTGCAGAGGCTCCCAGCGCGTGCGGGGGGGTTTCCCCCCCCCCCCGCGCCTCTGTGGCCAGTCGGAGAAACATTCAGACGCTGCATGGAGGGGAGAAGGCGGGGCTTGGCCCAGGCTGCGCGTGCACGTGTCTTGGGGCGGGGGGGGCTCTTCCACACGTGCAGGAGGGACTCTGCTCACGACACGGGGTCAGGACGGGGGGGGGGCGTTGTGCGGTATAAAGACAAACATATTCCGGAGGGGGAGAGAGACGTGCCCCCCCTCCCTGGGGGCGAAGGGTTAAAGCCCCGAGTCCTGGAGAAGCAGGACGGGACTCGCACTTCCTGTGCCCCCCCTCCCCAGGCCTGGTGTATACAAAGGGGGCCTTTGTGGGGGGAAGGGGGTGCAAGGAGGGGAGAGGACGGAGGCAACAGCAGTAGCAGCTCCTGGTGGGGCGGGGGGCGCAGGAAGGGACGGAAGGAAGGAGACCCTGCCCTCCAAAAGCCTGGGGTGATTAGGGCGCAGGGGGCTTTGAGTGTGGCAGGGGTGCAAGGCGAGGGGCTCGGGACGGGGCTCGTGGAGGGAAGCCCAGCCGGGGAGCGGAGAGAGCAGCACGCAGGCCAGGAGGGGGGCTGGTGCGAATGGGACCCCCTTTCCATCCCGGAAGAAGCAAGGGGCGGTTGAGGGGAGCTGTCCTGCGACCACCCACCCGGTGGAGGCTCCAGTCTCTGAAGGGTTGGGGCTTACTGGCTTTCTTCCCACGGAGCTTTTATCTTGCGATTGAGATTGCTCCTTTTGCGGGCTCTTTACATGATGCCGTTAACCTCCAACGCATCTCCTGTAGGGAGCCCCCCGCCCCGCTAGCTGGAACGACCCACCGTTGCTCGTCAACGCTTTCCTGCCTCCAGAGTCCAGTATTAGCGGCTGAAGCCCCGCCTGGGCTTCGCAGCACCTATAGACTTCCTGGCCTGAGGAGCGTTGCCGGCAGCAGAGGATGGCTTGGATCGTTCAGGAACGCGGAAGTCGCCACCGGGCGCAAAGCGGCAGCGGAGGAAGATGCAGCTGGCCCTGGGGTCCATTGCGCCTGGGTGCCGTGGGACGTCCGGGGACAGAACCACGCAGAAGCTCCTGGGTGGGGACACCAGCAGCCCTGAGCTGCGGCGCCAGCACTCCAGGCTCTTCTGCTACCGGGTTCCAGCCGCCTCCGGGACTTCTCCTCTCAGTGGCTGAACCTAGGAGAACACAGGAAGACTCAGACCTGGGCCTGGTCATGCTGTGGGCTTTATCTCTTTGCTCTGCCATGGCCCTGCTTGGAATCACCACCACTCCACACAGGCCTGCAAATCATGTCCACCTAGTTATGTGGCCTCCCCCTCGCCCCCCCAATACTGTGCTTTATAGCGTCAACATTCCTGTGGTTAGAGGAAAAACACCTTTGGCAACGCTAAGCCGGAGCATTCCAAGGCCTCCTGTGAGGCCTTGGCAAGGCACTTTGCGGATAAAATTGGTCGGATCAGGAGTGTTACTCCGTGCGCCATGGATACAGTTAGCGAGCGAGAGGCGGCCTGTGGCAAACCGGTTGTGTGGGATCGGTTCCAGCTTCTTCCTTCTGATGAAGCGGGCAGGGTGCTGTCATCTGTAAGGCCGACCGCCGGCTTCCTTGATGCCTGCCCATCTTGGCTCATTATGAGCTGCAGGGAGAGGCTGGGTGAGGGGATCCGGGCGGTGGCGAACGCCTCCCTCGAGCGGGGACTGACGCCATCAGCCCTCAAGCAGGCAGTGCTCAGACCGCTCTTGAAGAAGCCCTCCCTGGATCCCCAAGTTCTGAACAACTTTCGCCCGGTCTCGAAGCTGCCATTTGGGGCAAGGTGACTGAGCGGGTGGCGGCGATGCAGCTGAAGGCACACTTGGAAGAAGCCGATCATCTAGACCCACCTCAGTCGGGCTTCAGGCCTGGGCACGGGACAGAAACGGCCTTGGTCGCCTTGGCGGATGATATGAGGAGGGCTCTGGATAGGGGCGGATGCACCTTCCTTGTTCTCCTCGACCTCTCAGCGGCTTTTGGTACCGTTGACCACGGCGTCCTCCTGGACCGCCTGGAGGGGCTGGGCATCGGAGACACCGTATTGCGGTGGTTCCGGCCCTTCCTCTCCGGCAGGTAGCAGAGGGTAGCGCTGGGAGAGGAGGTGTCGGACCCGTGGCCGTGCACGTGTGGGGTGCCACAGGGCTCCATCCTCTCCCCGATGCCGTTTAGCATCTATGTGAAGCCGCGGGGGGCGATCATCGGGAGGTTTGGGCTGCGGGCGGTGTCATCCACGTGCGGCTGACACGCAGCTCTACCCCTCGTTCAAATCCTCACCAGGGCTGGCCGTGGAATCCCTGTCCGAATGTCTGGAGACGGTGAGCGGCTGGGTGGGGAGGAACAAGCTGAAGCTGAACCCTGACAAGACCGAGGTGCTTTTGGTGGGAGACAAGGGGAGGTCGACCTGGGGTTGAGTGGGGTGCGGCTACCCTTGGAAGACCAGGGGGTCATTTTGGACTCCCAGCTGGCCATGGAGGCTTGGGTGTCAGCCGGGAGCCGGACAGCGCCGTACCAACTCCATCTGATACGGCGGCTGCACCCCTTCCTTCCCGATCATCTGCTCCCATCGGTAGTACATGCCCTGGTCTCCTCTCGTCTAGACTACTGTAGTGCGCTCTACGTGGGGTTACCCTTGAAGATGGTTCGGAAGCTGCAGCTGGTGCAGAACGCGGTGGCTCGCCTGAGTAAAGGCAGCCGCCGGCGAGATCACATCACTCCGGTGCCGAAGGAGCTGCACTGGCTACCAGTTGTTTTCCGGACCAAATTCAAGGTGTTGGCTTTGACCTTTAAAACCCTATATGGTCCCGGCCCAGCCTACCTCAAGGAGCGGCTCCGGCAACACCAGACAGGCTGCTCAATGAGATCAGCCTCGGCTGGCCTTCTCTCTGTCCCATCAGCCAGGACAGCTAGGCTGGTGAGGACGAGGGAGGGGGCCTTCTCTGTGGTGGCCCCCACTCTGTGGAATTCCCTCCCTAGGGAACTCCGCCATGCCCCCTCTTTAATGAGCTTCCATCATGCATTAAAAACATGGTTGTTCAGGCAGGCATTTGGGGTGGGTTAGGGTATTTTAGAAAATGTTTTTATTGTAGAATTTTATTGTTTTAAAACTGTATTGATGTACAGTACAATGTACATCACCTGCCAGGTGACCGGCTAGATGGGCGATTAAGAAATTATATTAATAAGTAATTAAATAAGCAATAAAAAGGCATTCTCTGAACATGTACAGAGTTCTAGGTTTTAAACTCACAGGGCCAGAAATAAAAAATGGTTTAAAAGCAAAGCAGGTGGTAGTGCTCTTGGCTAAAATTAGGCTAGAAAAACCAAATTGTCCAATAATATGTTATCGTACTGAACTGTTCAAAATGAAGCTCCCCAGCTGGAGAATACAAAGGGGCTGGCTGTGCACTCAGTGTTGACATAAGGCCCCCACATCTTACTCAAAAGGCAACTTGGGCATGGCAGGGGGAGAGTTTTACCAGGAGGCCCAGAAAACAGGGACTGTTTGCCCTGTCCAGCGTGGCTCAGGCTCCCAGGACAGCAAATCTGATGCAGCAGGATTTCCTAGAAGGACAAGGCAGTCAAGGTCAATGAAACAGGATGGCACAGTCTCTGATGGCCCTAGACCAGACTGATCTCTGCAAGCTGGAGCTCCTGTGGGAAGAGCTGTTGCCTCAGCAACATGCAGAGGCCTTTTTGGACTTTATGGAAGCTGGCTGGCCTGGGCCTGATGTTAACCCCACCCCCTCTGAGGAGTGTCTCCTCTGAAGGGCTGTTGCCTGATTCTACAGCCGCTGGCTCCGCCAGCCTGGGGTGGCGAGGAATCTGTGGGGGGTGTTCTGATGGGAATGCCAGGCCGCCTGGTCTGGAAGGTCCCGTGGCGGCAGACAATGGCTCACTGGATGATGCCTCCCCCTCGGAGTCCTCCTCTGAGTCAGGGGTGGGAGGAGGTGAAGACCACCAGCCACGACACTGGCCTTGCAACGTGGGTGGGAAGCGGCACATCCATCAGCACATGCTCCTGACTCCTGGAGCCTGGTTGAAAGGAGCTGGCAGAGAAGAGGGATAGCTGGAGTTCAGCCTCTCTGGAGTTACAGCCTCCTCAGTGAGGAGGTGCCTCCTGCCCTGCAAGAACGCAGTGGCTGATTTTGATTCCCACTTGGACTTTGCCTTCAGTATCCCACAGACTGTATGGGGCAGGAGCAGCAGCAGCAGCAGCAGCATCCCAGCCTTTCCTCTGCCAGCTGCCTCCCTTGTGACAACAGTCACAACACAGCCAGAGTTCAGCTTGAAGGGGCCCCCCGCCTCACCCCGCCCCCCCCACCTCAGGCCAAGCCAAGTGGCACAGGAGAAATTTATGTTACAGTTCCTTCCTCCAGGCTCAGTGCAGACACCTGTCTGTCGTGCTCTGCCTGGAGGAGTCCTCCTCCTCTGAGGAGCCAGAGGCCCCAGAAGTGCAGGGCACCCAAGACCAGGGACTGCCCCCAGACCCACAGGAGCCTCAGCCCTCTGGGAAGGTGGCTGCAGGGCCAGCCCTGTCAGGAGAAAGGGACTCCTCAGGAGTAGGCTCTGGGAAAGGAGCTCTGATTGCTACAGATGAGCTCTGGGTGGGGTGCAGCTGGTGTTGGCCTTAAAAACCTTCACTAGAAACCCAGCCAGCAGTGGAGGAACTTGGTCCATCCTGCCTCTCCCCTGCACCTTGCCTCCCGCACCGTGCCCTGTGATGGATGCTCTGTCCCCTGACCTTCTCAACTGCCTAATGACCCTGCTTCTGGGCTGCGCAAGGTACCGGACTTGATTTGCTGTGTTTGACCCCTTGCTTGTTACCCCGACTACTCCTGCTGCTGCCTGCTGCTCACTGCCTGCCCGCCTTCGGACCTCTGCCTAGATCTTGACCACTCCTGCCTTCCCCTAAACCTCCTTGGACTGAAACCTGTGTGCTCAACCCTTTGCATGCCAACTTGACTACTCTGTTGCCTCTCTCCCTGCATTTGCTTGCAAACAGCCAAGAATCAATCTACAGCAGGACACCCGCCTTGCCACCGCCCTTGATTCTAATATTTATATCATTGGTCTCAAAAGGTGATTTTCAGGGGGTTCCGTGGAGCTTTGTACTTTCTATATTTGTAAGAACTGGACAAACACTCATTTGCAAGAACTCACGGAGGCAGCTTCGTAGTCTTCTAAGGAGTCAGTGAGGGGTCAGTTGAACTTTGCAAATTTTACTAAAGCAACACCTTCCTAGGAGCCAGGATCAAGATACTCTTGCTTTGAGGACAGAGCAGGGCACCCTTTGAATCAGGTGGCATCGCTGATAACTCCATCCCCCTGGAGCTGGTGCCCTTTGGAATCTGTGAGCAGTCAGTCACTGCAAGAGAACCTTTCCTTGGAAACAGTTTCCAGAAGGGTAGCCATGTTGCCCCCTTCACGGATCACTGCCTTGTTGTGGCGAAGGGGCTTGCATAACTCAGTGAAGCCATAAGCTATGCTGTGCAGGGCCACCCAAGACGGACAGGTCATGGCGGAGAGTTCTGACAAAATGTGGCCCACTGGAGAAGGAAATGGCAACCCACTCCAGGATTCCTGCCAAGAGAACCCCATGGAACGTATCACAATCACTCCGGGAGAGAGCGCAGGACAGGAAGGCCTGGTGTGCTGTGGGCCATGGGGTCACGAAGAGTCGGACACAACTGAACAACAACAAGCCATGTTGCAGCAAGAACAATAAAGTCATGTGGCACCTTAAAGACTGAACACATTATGGCACAGATTTTGTGGACTAGTATCCACTTCATCAGAGGCATGAAGTCTTACCCTAAATTGCAGAAATATACACACATGGGGGTGGGGTGGGGGAGAACTGTCAACTGTGAGGTCAGAGGGAAATGAAATACAGAAAGTACACTGACAAGTTATTAACACCGGCCATTCACAAAACGGACCAGACCTCCTGGGATGGGTAAACTAATTAATACATGTAATCTGATGAGAATCCTGGATTCCAATTCAAGCCACAGGTGACTGAACTGTAACTCTTGATGAAGTGGAATTTTGCAGTTTCATGTTGCCATCTCCCTCTGAAGTTCCTTTCTTCAAGAATGGCTAGTGGCAGAATGTCGTGGGCGAAGAGGCATTTAAAAGGGGCTGTTTTTGCTTAATACTTTGATAATCTGAGGGTTTGCAAGCCATGAACTCTCATTCATTCCAGTTCATTGATGGATCAAATTATTAATTGGGGGGTATCACCAGCCTTCCTACATGCAGCTGCGGACTAGGAAGATGTAGCTAGGATGGGGCATGGGGGTGGGAGGGAGAGAGAAGAGGGCAGTTGGCTGCAGATTTTTTTCTTTAAAACGTTTACAGTCAGGGCCAGAAATATTGGAACACGGATAACTGTTTTGGCAGTTGGCCTCTGCACACCACCACATCGAAGGTGAAAGGAAACACATCCAGATGGGAGCCAAGTCAGGACTTCCAGCTGTAATTCAAGGGGTGCGGCAACAGTGGGGCACTGACCGTTCAGGAAGGACAGCCAGCGGCACGCACACACCCCCATCGTTGGGGGCTCCTAAGTAATGGAACAAACCAACATCATTTCAAACGTAAGGGTCGCCTTTAATACCTGGATGGAAATCCTTTGCAGTCAATGACTGCCTGAAGTCTGGAACCCATGGACATGACCAAATGCCGAGTTTCCTCCCTCAAGATGCTTTGCCAGGCCTTCAGTGCAGCTGCCTTCAGCTGCTGCTTGTTTGTGGGTCCTTCTGCCTTCAGTCTTGTCTTCAGTAAGGGAAAAGCATGCTCTATGGGGTGGAGATCAGGTGACTGACTTGGCCATTGAAGAACATCCCACTTCTTTGCCTGGAGAAACTCTCGGGTAGCTTTTGCTGTATGTTTTGGGTCATTATCCATCTGCAATTTGAAGCGGCGCCCTATCAGTTTGGCAGCATTCGGCCAAATCTGAGCAGAAAGTATAGCCCCATACACTTCAGAATTCGTCCTGCTGCTTTTATCAGCAGTCAGGTCATTAATAACCACCAGTGACCCGGCTCCATTGGCAGCCATACATGCCCAGGCCATGACACTGCCTCCACCATGTTTGCCAGATGATGTGGCATGCTTTGGATCATGAGCTGTTCCTTTCCTTCTCCAAACTTTTCTCTTCCCAGCGTTCCGGTACAAGTTAATCTTGGTTTCATCAGGCCAAAGAATCTTATTCCAGAACTGGGCAGGCTTCTTTAGGTGTTTGCTGGCAAAGGCTAATCTGGTCTGTCTGTTCTTGAGCGTTATGAGTGGTTTGCGCCTTGTTGTGAGGCCTCTGGATTTACGTTCATGAAGCCATCTCTTGACTGTAGATGTTGACAATGACATGTCTACCACCGCAACCGCGTTCTTGGCCTGGCTCGATGCTGTGAAAGGGTTCCTCTTCGCCATGAGCAGAATTCTGCGGTCATCCGCTTTAGTTGTCTTCCGTGGTCTGCCAGGTCTTTTGCTGTTGCTGAGCTTGCCAGTTAATTCTGTCTTTTTCAGGATGTCCCAAACTGTTGTGTTGGCCACTCCCACTGTTTCTGCTATCTCTCTGATAGGTTTATGTTGTTTCCTCAGCCTCAGGATGGCCTCCTTCACTCGCATGGACACCTCTTTGGACCTCATGTTGGGGGTTCCAGTGAGCAGCCACCAAATGCAAATGTGACACTCAGAACCGCCTCCAGGCCTTTTCTCTGCTTGGTGGGTCATGGGGCACCCAGGAAACAGGCCACACCTGGCCATGCATCTGCTTGCCAGCCATTCGTTCCATTACTTAGGAGCCTGCAACGATGGGGGGGGGGTGCGTGCCGCTGGCTGTCCTTCCTGAACGGTCAGTGCCCCACTGTTGCCGCACCCCTTGAATTACAGCTGGAAGTCCTGACTTCGCCCCCATCTGGGTGTGTTTCCTTTCACCTTCGATGTGGTGGTGTGCAGAGGCCAACTGCCAAAACAGTTATCCTTGTTCCAATATTTCTGGCCCTGACTGTAATTAAAAACATCGGAAAAATAAACAATCACCATTCCAAACAACAATCCCATAATGTCTGTAAGTCAATGAATAACAACAGGAGTATCAATAAATGTCAATGCAAGTAATGCAACAATAAGAAATGTTGCAGATGAACTAACAGCAGAATGCTATCCATGTTACTTGGAGATGTCCCACTGAGTTCAAAGAGGATCTAAGGGTGCAATCCTATGCATGTTTAGACAAAAAAGTCCTACAGCTCCCAGAGCTTCCCAGCCAGCCATGCTGGCTGGGGAATTCTGGAAGTTGTAGGACTTTTTTTCTGTCTAAACATGCATAGGATCACACCCTAAATGGACTTAGAATTGTTGCCTAAATAATCTAATCCAGCATCTTCAACCCAGTCAGGTCTAGGTTGAATGGCACTTCACGTAGACATGTAGGTCCCTGCCTCAAGGGGGTTACAGTCTAGAAATTGACATAAGGAACAGGAGGAAAACTGAAGTAGGAGTTGACAGTGAAAGAACATGTGTGAGATAAAAGCTTAACATGGATTCACCAACAAATGTTTGCATTCATTTTCATTCCTAATTGTATTTCTGAGCTTTTTATACTGCCCATCCTTTGGGCAGTTTACAAAATTGGCAAAATCAGTAAAATAGAAAATACAATTGTAGTTGCTGTTAAATATTTGCAGGGGTTGCGGGAAGGGTTATCACATGGCCTGTGTAACTCAGGGGGTGGAGCTTGGGAGCCAATGGGAGGTGCCTGGCAGATCAGGGGGTGGAGCCTGCCAGGACTGGGCAGAGACTAGTGGCACCTGAAGATGGATGGCAGCTGCTTGTTGATCATGGATTAAAGGTGCCTGGTGACTCAGGAGCACAGATCTGAATGAAAACGGAGGCATAAAAAGCTCCCAAGCCTAGAAGAAAATAAGTTGAGATTGTAGCCCCTCCCCTGGAGACCCTAAGAAGGAGGTTAAAACCACTTCAAATTAGATCAAAGCTCTAAATGACCTAGAAACCCTTCTTGAGAGCTTAGCAATGCATTCCTATACTGGTTTACTCAGAAGTAAATCATGCTCTGTTCATTGTGGCTTGGGCTGCAATCCTATACACACTTACATGGGAGTATGTCCCACTGAACTCAATAGGACTTACTTCTCTGAGTAGACATGGATAGAACTGTGCTGTTAGTTATTGTATTTTGGATCACCACCTTGATCAGTTTAAATCAGCAGATTAATTAGCAAAAACTTTCTTTAATTTGTAGGGCCAGGGGGTCAACCTTAATCAGTGAAGACAAATTTTCATCAGTGAGGCTGTGATTTTTTTGAAATGGCTATTTTGTGTCTGCATTTTAACCTAATATGGGAATGGAAAAATGGAGTATTAAAGATGGCTTTCATTTTATCAAGGAACAGCAGCTTTGGGGATGTATTAAATGCTACACTATTTTACAGTTCCACTATCTCAAAAAAAGCAGCCGTGTTGAGTTTTTACATTTAAATTTAATCAATTTGATTAATTGATTGAAAGACAGATGATGAATTAGCTTAAATCTTTGCATTGGTTGAAAGCTCTGCCACTTATTTATTGTTTAGCCACACAGTGCTAGTAGAGTGGCTGGGTGACCAGCCAGATGGGCGATTAATAAATTTAATAATAATAATAATAATAGATAACCATACAAATGCAGTATGGTTTAAAACTGAGGAGAGGTAATAAAATAATAATAATGCAAAGTGAACCCATCACTTTCACTAGGTGCAGGGCCAATCGGACTGTGCTCTGATGCCCACCACTCCCTCTTATGTCGGTGGGAAAAACAATACAATTAAACCAGTATCATTAAAAATGCCCCAATCCAGACTGAAATGAAATAGCAGCCTTAAAACTCCAGAACAACATCTACAAATACATGCAGTTTGGAAGAA
Source organism: Heloderma suspectum (assembly GCF_057233095.1). Lineage (NCBI taxonomy): Eukaryota > Metazoa > Chordata > Lepidosauria > Squamata > Helodermatidae > Heloderma > Heloderma suspectum. The sequence continues at coordinate 36,557,496 of NC_139475.1, read as the reverse complement.
AAACGGTCATTCAGGCCCATTTTGAAAGGAATGAAAGGAGACAAATGCACTTCCTGTGGGATGGAAGTTCCAGAAAGACAGAGCCACCATGGAAGAGGCGCCATTGCTGGTGCCTGCCAAATTAAAGCAGCAGCTCACAGATCCCTGCTGGGAGTGCTGCCATTGTCATTTCAGAGGGGCCCTCTGCTCAGTGATGTTACATCAGGGACGTTGTTGTCCTGTTCTGGTGGTGAGGAGGAGCCAATGGGACACAATGGGGCAGGAGCAAGGAGAGCTCTTGCTCTATGGCAGGGGTGGGCAGAAAGTGGATCTCCAGATGTTTTGGACTTCAACTCCTGACATTCCTGACCATTGGCCATGCTGGCAGGGGCTTCTGGGAGTTGAAGTCCCAAACATCTGGAGATCTAGCTTCTCCCACCACCCCTCTACAGGGCCAGACCAGACAGAAGCCTTTAATGCTTTGACATCCAGAACCTCCCCTCAGGCTCTGGCCAGTCCTTGAAAGCTGGAAGGACTTAAAGTAGCAGGCACTTCTCCTTTTGTCATCTCTCCATGAGCTCATCATGCTAGATGTTCATGCCTGCATTGATGCACCAGGTCTGTGGAGCAAGAGGCCCTTGGAGGCAAGTATGCTGGAACTGGACTGGAGGCTCAGAGGTGTCTGGCATCTCAGTCCCAGAGGTCTCTGCCATTTTGGGCTCAGTGGTCTCCATTTCATCTGTGGTGCTCAGGCCCGGAGCTCCTCCACCAGCACCATGGATTCTTCAGCCTCTGTGTCTGTGTCCAGGTCACTGCTGGACTCCAGGGTCAAGGCAGTCAGTGGTGCCATCAAAGGAGGACTTTGGGGCAGATGTCTGGGGACCCACTTGGCAGAATAAACAGGAGGGCCCCCCAAATGCAGCAAAGGCTGGCTGACCACATTTTGAAATAAGTGAAATAATACACATTCCCATCTTTTTTTACATGCAGCACTGTTTTACCCTCGCTGCTGATTTTACTTTGTGCTGTTTCATTATTGTTTTATTGTGATTTTATATGGCACACTTCAAATTTAATTTCCCTCTCTACTGCCCAAAGAACTTCGGCTGTTGGGCAGTCTAGAAGTGAAATTAACATATATGTCCAGAGTCTAAAATTACCAAACTGTGCCACTGATGACAACAGCACTGTGGGAAATTTAAAAGGCAGCTAGGGTGGCCAGGCATCCTACTTTAGAGGACAGTTCCCTGTTTACAGAGCTGCCTGGTCTAAGTCTAGTTTAAAGATCAAGAACCATAAGAAAGAAGAGCAGGACAGGGGCGTTGAAGGTGCCCATCGACAGTTAGCTCCTGGAGAGCAGACTGAGCAGATGCACAGCTCCCCTAGTTGGTCCTCACCACTATGGTGAGATGTATTGTATTTCTATTTAAAATTATAGTAATTCTTTCTAAATTTGCACCTATACATCTACATTTGCATATACAACTTTTATGCAAATTGGTGTCCTCTCTTTTGGTGATGCATTGCCTCTTTTGGGGCCACGTGTAAGTGTTGCTCCCAGATCAGTAGGCATCATCCATACTGAACCAGGAGCACAGGCAGGGCAGTCATTCATAGACTTTATTATCGCGTGTGTGTGTGAGTGAGAGAGAGAGAGAGAGATGACTTTCACCTTTCACACATTCAAGGCTGTGAAGGGAGTCTCCTTTTTTGCAACCTGACTAGCAGGATGTAAAAATAAATCTGAATAATTTACAAAGGCACTCCATTAAAAAGATTTATTTTTGGCAGCTTCCTCAGACTCTCCCTTTTAGCAGCAAAAGAACATCCTCCTGATGGGGCTCATTAGGCAAGCCTGGGCATTAACCCTTTCACAGACTGGACATATGGTAACATAAGTGTAGTAAAAACACATTTAAACATTTAAGTGTAGTAAAAACACATTTGGGGAGGCCTTCCTTGAGCACTAGCCACGGTTTATCAAAACTTGGTTTGTCAGAACTCTGTTTCTTTTAAAAAATATTGATTATTTTAACATGGTGTTTTTATTCTTTTATCCTATCTACTGTTCACTGCTCCTAGATCTTGGATGAGGAGCAGTATACAAATACTGTAAGTAAATAAATAAATACATTGGGTGACCCTTTGGGCTCTTGTATTATGACAGAGGGAGAATTTTGTCCCTATCCACTTTCAGCATATCATGCATAATTTTATTCGCCTCTTATCGTGTCCCTTATTCTCCTTTTCTTCCCTAAGTTCAATACCAAACAAGAGGTGGTTGACTTCAGCAGAGATCCCCCCACCCAGTTTCACAGCCCAAAGAGTGATTTTTTTTAAGTACCTGTGCTGTTCAAAACAGCAAGAGCCACCAGCAGGCAGCTGGTGCTTTCTTGTTAAATAAATAAAATATAAATCAATCCATTTAACAAACATATTTCCGAGTCGCCATTCAGCTCACAAAGAGCCCGCAAGGCAAATTTACAATTTAAAACTTTAAAACAGTTTGGAAACGTTAAAATGTGACACACAGCAAAATTATGAGCAGGAGAAAAACAGACTTCGAAGACCTGAGTGGAACTCGCATGTTTAAAATCACTAGAAAGCTTTAATAGCTGCCTAAAACGAAAACATAAAGGAGGTTAGGTTGAACAGTCAGAAATGTATTAAAGCACATCACAGCCGTGGGAGAGACAGATGAAATTGTGTCTCTCTAAACAAAACAGGATGCATTTATACAGACTGAAAGTTGGAGAACAAAGAAAACACCCTACGCATGCTCAGAAACCAATTAGTACTCAGCAACAGTCTTACCAGCACAGCGGCCTTCCTATCTTTAGGGATGAGTTACTTTGTGCAAGTTTCTGCTGAGACTGGTAAATATACGTGGGGAAAAGTGGAATGGAATGGGGGACAATACGCTTAATGTTACACAGTAAGGTAAATTATGTAAAATGTTGCGAACCCTCTTACGCAATTATTTGTGTGTTTTTCTGCATAACGAAAAAAATGGAATCCACCTGTGAGGAGACGACAGAACAAAGGGCACCTGACTCTCCGCGAAACACAGATGGAGTGGATTTTATACAGTCCATACATCCCTAGTTGTCCATTCCTACTTACAACGTATCAGATGGACAATACAATATACAGTCAGGGCCAGAAATATTGGAACACGGATAACTGTTTTGGTAGTTGGCCTTTGTACACCACCACATCAAAGGTGAAAGGAAACACATTCACTGCTGGTCCCTTGGAGGTGGCTATTTTGTAATCCGGAGGAGGCCAAAGGGCCGAATGTCTAAGAAGATCTCACTCGATAGCAGGAAAGGGGGCAACAAGCCAGTACCACGATGGCAACCAGAGACGTTCTTCTCTCCCGGGTCCAAATTGACCCACAGGGCTGACGAACTCCGTGTTAGGGCACATCCAGCGTTGTCCGGTTCTGGGGCGCGTCGCCTGCAGGGGGCAACACGTTCTTGCGGTGGGATGCGGGGATCCAGGTGGGCTGTCTTTGCCGCTGCAGGCGGTGCGGGTGGTCAACAGCACCTGATGGGGTCTTTTCCAGTGCGGCTCAAGGGAAGACCTCCTCCGATGGACTTTGATGAGGCTCAGTCTCTAGGCTACAGGCTGTGACACTGTGTCGTGGGAACGTCTGGAAGCGCTTTTTGACCTGCGAATGGAAAGCCTTCACACGCTTCATTAATGCCTGGCAAGAGTTCAACACAGTCGCATCACTTAAGTGCCCGTTAGTGAGATGTTCTTTCATGGGTGCTGAGACGGGAGTCCCATGGGTCTTCCATGGGGATCTCATGGGGACGGAGTCCAGTCTGTCGGTGCCAAGTGGCACACATGCTCGGCGGGGCCAAAGGTAGAGCATCGGGCCGTTCAAGCCCAGTTTCAGCTCAGATTTGGGCGACTTTGTTCTTTAAGACACCGTTCCATTTTTCTTTTCTACCAGCCCTGCTGGCTGGGGATGGTAGGGGCACTGCAGCGCTTTGTGCACACAACTACCAATGCCTATTTAAAGGAGCAACACGTCTCCATCTGAACGAAATCTGTTTGTGTGCTAAAAGAAAGCTCACACGTCACTTAGCCCTCGGTTCAGTCACTCTGCTTTCCAGGGGAGTGACGGGGCGCCGTACTTCGGGGCTGGCTATCTGAGCCAGAGGTGCACCTTTTCCCTCTTTCGAGACGAGAGCAGGTAACAGGCCAATTCACTCAGGATTCTGTACAGCAAGTCTCACTGAGTTAGAAAACTGTCAGAAAGTGCACACACCGCTGCCCCCCCTTCACCAAGGCCTCTCTCTTCTGGCAGCAAAATAAGTTTCTCACAGTCCAGGGAGAGGCATTTCCTTCTTTGTGAAGTAACTCTGGCTGGGCCACACAGAAGGTTGGGCTTGAGCTGCAATACATGTTCAAACACATTAGCCAATACACGGCCCTAGAGACGATCCTCAGCCAACACTCACTCCCTACTGCCAGTCACACGCAGCCACTGCATCTTGATTTTTCCACGGGAGAAGCTGATGCTATTGTAGGTTTAGGTGGCATAGAGGACAATCTGTCCAGCAGACTCGGAGGACAGGCATTTGATGACTAAGAGGAATAAAAAGCTCACACAGCAAGAACAACGTTTGTTTGTTTGTTTGATTTCTTAATCACCCATCTGGCTGGTCTCCCGGCCACTCTGGGCGATGTACAGCAATACAGTTTTAAAACAATAACATTCTACTTCAAAACGTCAGCTTTCTAAAAATACCCTAACCCACCCCAAATGCCTGCCTGGGCAACCACGTTTTTAAATGCGTGGCGGAAGCTCATTAAAGAGGGGGCATGGCGGAGTTCCCTAGGGAGGGAGTTCCACAGAGTGGGGGCCACCACAGAGAAGGCCCTCTCCCTCGTCCTCACCAGCCTAGCTGTCCTGGCTGATGGGACAGAGAGAAGGTTGCTGGAGGCGCTCCTTGAGATAGGCTGGCCCAGGACCGTGTTGGGTTTTAAAGGTCAAAACCTACTCCTTGAATTTGGCCCGGAAAACAACTGGTAAGCAGTGCAGCCCCTTCAGCACCGGAGTGATGTGATCTCGCCAGCGGCTGCCTTTACTCAGGCGAGCCGCCGCGTTCTGCACCAGCTGCAGCTTCCGACCCCTCTTCAAGGGTAACCCCACGTAGAGCGCGCTACAGTAGTCTAGACGAGAGGAGACCAGGGCATGTACTACCGATGGGAGCAGGTGGTCGGGAAGGTGGGGGCGCAGGTGCCGTATCAGCAAGCCTCCATGGCCAGCTGGGAGTCCAAAATGACCCCCAGGCTGCGGACCTGGTCTTTCAAGGGTAGCCGTACCCCATTCAACACCAGGTCAACATCCCCCAGCCTCCTCTTGTCTCCCACCAAAGGCACCTCGATCTTGTCAGGGTTCAGCTTCAGCTTGTTCCTCCCCGATAGGCCCCAGTACAGCTATAGAGACATTTTCTCTAATTGCAAAAGCAAAAACGAAGTTACTGAGCACATGAAGCACGTTATCCACGTTTACGCCACTTGCTTGATCTAAATCATTGTGGCACCTTCACCCCTTAGGGGATTGACTCAATCGCCTCTACCCTTCTTAAGGTGGGGAAGGAGGACCGTGGGCGCTACCCGGCGGCCGTCCGGGGAGCGCCCCAAATGGTCAGCGTCCTGAGGACAACCAGCCAGTCCCCACGTTTCTTTTTCAACATTTGGGCCTGATTTTGGAGCTGTGCAACACCTTCAAAGGTTGCCATGGGAGACTGGCTCATTGCCGGAAGGACTGAGGCAGTAGCCCTCGCGAGGGCAAGACGTTCTGCCTCTTGAGCAGAAGTACCGTCGGGCAAAAGAATTTGTTCTATTACAGTATGGGAAGCGCAGACAGCATCTCTCTTCAGCATTTCTTTGACAAGACCCATCCACAAAACGCACACGAGCTACATTAGTCAGTGGCTCATCCCACAAGTCTGGACGTGGCTTTGCTAGGTGCTCGGCCACTTCCAGACAATCCTAAGGGATACCCTCAGCAGCGGGATCAGGCCGCAAAGAAGCAGCATTTAGAGCGGAACGACGTTGCACTGCAATATGACTGCTAGAGAGGAGCAGAATGTCATAGCTGGAGAGGCGTGGGTGAGATAGGTGCTGAGTCTTTGCTTTAAGTGGAAGAGCTGCCGCTGAGTGAGGTACACAAAGGGTTAAAGGAGACCCTAACGCAGTATTTTCGGAGGCTCGAACAGGGAGGGCAGCGGCGGCAGAATCCAGGAAAGTACGGTAACATGTCACTGGTCCGTTCTTATTTCCATGCTTTTAGGTAAGCACACTAAGAGCACAAGAACTTTTTCATAACAGGAGAGAGCGGACGGAATAATCGGGAAGCCCAAGTTGTTTTAGAACAGTGCTTGTTTTGGAGCAGTGGAAGCAGATCCAGCTTCGGAAGGCCAGGGAAGTGGCTCGGGACTATCTGAAAATACTCTGTCAGGGAGCAAAGATCGTGCAGCCACGTTTACACAAAAGGTCTCTTCTGGTCAATAGAAAGAAAAAGTTACAAACCTCTCGGCTGTCTTAGAAGTTGACTTGGACTCCTGCCTTGAGCAGGGGGTTGGACTCGATGGCCTTGTAGGCCCCTTCCAACCCTACTGTTCTATGATTCTAAGTTTGGGGGAGGAGGGGGAGGAGGGGGAAGCGGCTCGGAGATGTGAAGTGTTCCCATCGGCTGGCCAGGCTGGTGGGACACTTATTTTTCTAATGCTCAGCTTGGCTACAGAAAAGTGGCAGCAGTGCTTGAATGTTTTTTTCAAAAACGTCTTTAGACAATCCATGTCGTCTGCTGTAGTCTCACTTTTGCTTTGCTTACAACTGATGATTAAAAAAAAATGTTTTAGCCTAATCAATTTTCTGCAGCATCTGATGCGCGCTTGGCCTAAAGTATTAAGATCAGCTGGTTCTTAATTTGGCCGATTTGCTTGTTCCTTTAATCTAGTGCGCACTTCTTGGGGCAAAAGAACTCGCATGAGTTGGTTCATGCTAGCCCAATTAGGATTTTAACAAGGGATCACTGTTTGCAATTCTCTAAATTTCTGTGGCTTTTCTCTGGTGTTTCAAAATTTGACTGGGTCTCTCAGGTTTTCCTGGGAGTCCTTAGGACTCTGCTCCCCGGGACTTAGGTGACCCTTTTGACGTCTCGACATACCAATCCAAGAATGCATCCCCATTGACCCTGTGCCACCTTGGACCCCGAGATTCCAAGGCTCCCTTTAAAGGCACAATTCTGTCCAGTCAAAGGTCCCAACCAAGGGAAATGGTTTGGCCGGGTCAAGTCCCATTTGCCCCAAACGTGCAAGTCTTAGGTCCGTAATTCCTGTACATGCACCCTGAAGGTGTCCCTTTGGGGCTGCGGAATTTCTTTGGAAGAATCCGACCCCTCCCTCCATCCACGCAGGAGCACACAGGGAAACCATCAGGAGGCCTCCACAGGCTGCGAGAAACGAAAGGCACCGCCAAATTCCGACGTGCAGTCAGAGACCGACTCTCACCGAACAGGAGGCACCGTCAGTCACCCGCGGTCGAGGGAGCTCATACCATGGCGGGGAGCGAAGGGATGGTCGGGTTGCTCGCTGCCATCTCCGTTCATTCAGGAATGGTTTATTCAGGAGGTCCGTGCCTTGCCGGCCGGCTCATGCCACAGAGGGAAGGAGGAAAACCCACTCACACAAGGCTCCAGCGACGATAATTTGCCCTGGCCCTTTTACCTCCGTTCATACCGGGCAACTCTCGTTCAGTTCTTTTCCTCCTTCACCTGACGCCATATCCCACGGACCTCTGTAACAGCCCCCCAAAACAAAAACTTCCCAAGTGCTTAAATTACTGACTGCCTCTTTAAAGGCAGTATCCCGTCAGCCAAGGCACAATCGTCCCACGGGCAGCCCCACACTGAGTCCCAGACGTATAGGTTTTAAAAGGTCTCTTTCCTTGGTGCGTGCTTCTGGGATGTTCAGTGAGTGGCGGTCCAAATTGGTTCGATTCTCCTCAGCATTTGGGATCCGAGTCACGGCACCAAATTGTTAAGGAAATATCCAAGGCAGGTTAGGTTGAATAGTCAGAAATGTATTAAAGCACATCCCAGCCACGGGAGAGACAGACGAAACTGTGTCTCCCCCAAATAAAAGAAACACGATGTATTTATTCAGACTGAAAGTTGGAGAACAAAGAAAATACACTATGCATGCTCCAGAGCTAATTTAACTCAGCAACAGTCTTATCAGCACAGCAGCCTTCTTATCTTTAGGGATGAGTCACTTTGGTGGATAGAAATTTCTTGCTTATAATGAGCAAGTTACAATTACCTTCTCATGGTCAGACACATATACACACCCTCTCAATCCCATCAGGCACTTCGGTTGGTTGCTTGAACCAAACTACTCAACAGGCCTAGTTAGGCCTACTTTCACACCTGCAGTGATGGAGCACAGTGGACTCCCTATGGCAATGTATTCCAGAGGTGTGGAGCCACTGCAGAAAAGGCCCTGTCTCATATGCTCTCCCACCTAACTGCCTTCACAGGTGGGCAAATGAGAAGGGCCTCTCTTACTGCTCTTAAAGTGCAGGCAGGCTGATACGTAACTTAAGTTACTCTCCTTAGGAGAGGCAATTAACCTTTTTAGAATAGGGGAAAACACTGCACCGAAGCTGGGAACACACCAAATAATCAGCAGTCAGGGAAATGGGGAGGCAGGGAAAGGAGATGGGGGCCCCCTGTGGAACCCAAAAGGGCTGGATTGGGACCCCAGGCGGGCATCAGGCTGGATCAGGAGTAGTTTTTGGACTATAACTCCCATCAGCCCTAGCCAGCACAGCCAACAGTCAGGAATCGTGAAAGTTGTGGTCCAACACATCTGGAGGACACCAGGTTGGTTATATTTGCTTTTAATCCAATGGTGCCTGCAACGCCCTCCCAAGGACCATATAATTGTGGCCTAGCTGTATCTCAGCCATGCCCAACCTGGGGCCCTCCAGATGTGTTTGGACTACAATTCTCAGCATCCCCCAGCCAAGGTGCTGGGGGTTGTAGTCCAACACATCTGGAGGGCACCAGGTTGGGGAAGGCTGCTCTATCTCATATTTCTCATATTCCGTCCCACCCCACCACTCACCCGTGGCACCTCTTCCCCGCAATCGAGCCCTACCTCAGTCTGTATTTAAGGGTGTCATTGGTATGCAGGTAAGTCTCGCCTTCTGTTTCAGGGGCCCATCTACAGGTGAGATCTTTCAGGTTCTTGGACCAGCACAAGATGTTGGTTGGCTTCTCTGGTTTCACTAGAGGATGTAAACAAACATATATTTATATGTCAGTAATCAGAGCAAGGTGTTAACAGGGAAACACAAATGCCCCAAACTCCTGAAAAATAAGAGTTAATCTGTTTTTTGTTTTTAATAGCAGGAATGCCTCCAAAATTCTCAAATTTTGGGATGAACCAAATTTATGACTGGAAAAGTCACAAAGTTTGAGGAAAAATGGGAAACAGAGGGATACAAAAATGGACACATTCATCCATACCTAGTTATCACTGACTCTTATTGGTTATTAATGTTATTAGGGTGTTTATGGTGATTAAACTTACTGTTAATATATTGTTGGATCCAGATTTAGTCATATGCAGAGTAGACACATTGAAATCAATGGGACATAACAGGTGTGACTAAGTGAAGTCCCATTGATTCATGAAGTCTCTCTACATATAGATAAATCTGAATCCAACCTGATATTTTGGAAGCCACCTTGGGAGGGCTTAACCCTAGACGAAGGCTTACAAATATTGTACACTCATAAATTAATCCTCTCTCTTCATTTCCCAGCACTTTGCAACGAGCAGAGAAGGTAGATGTAAAAATCACAGAAATTCATGTGCAGCACACTCTTTGCAGGGGAGAGGGATCTACGGTGTCCTATGGACTAGTACCACCAGGTGGTGCTATCTGATGCGCTTTCTCTTTTCCGCAGATTCAAGCTGTTAACTGCCCCCTGCCCCCGCCGCCGCCCCTAATCACACTTGGGATGGGTGTAGAGAAGTGTGTGTGCTGTGGCAATGGTGGGAGGTGGAGTAGTCCATGACAAGTCCTTGATGAAAGTGTGGAAGTAGAAGCAGATTACAGCATATATAATCCTGACACTTTTCAAACTACGTATAGCATGAAAAAATTGATGTCTGCATAAAAGCATCAGCTGCTAGGATTTGTTGTTAGAGGCTGTGGCAGAGTCGAGGGTAGGCATGGCTGGGCATGTGCCAAGGACTCACACCTCCACAGGGGCCCACTGATAGCAGCTGCCTGGACTTGCTCCCCCTCTCCCCCAACACAAGCTGCTTGTTCACCTGCCTCTTGCTCTGTCCCAGACAATGGTGGTGATGAGAAGAACATAAGAGCATCAGGAGAGCTGTGCTGGATCAGACCCAGGGTCCCTCCAGTCCAGCATCCTGTTCACGCAGTGGCCGACCAGCTGTCCACGGGAAGCCCACAAGCAGGACACGAGCGCCACAGCACCCTCCCACCGGTGTTCCCCAGCAACTGGTGCACATAGGCATGCTGCCTCTGGTACTGGAAGTAGCGAATAGCCATCGGGACTAGTAGCCCTGGAGAGCCTTCCCCACCAGGAATTTGTCTGACCCCCCCTTTAAAGCCATCCAAGTTGGTGGCCATCGCTACGTCCTGTGGCGGCGAGTTCCAGAGTTGAACTCTGCGCTGTGTGAAGAAGTCCTCCCTTTTGCCTGTCCTGCAGCTCCCACCCATCAGCTTCAGGGGAGGACCCTGCTGGGTTCTAGTAGTTAGAGAGAGGGAGAAAAATGCCTCCCGCTCCACACCAGGTGCAATTTTCTCCACCTCTTTCTTGCCCAGGGTGCTGCCCCTGCGAGGGTCCCGATTCTCACTGCCTCACCTCCCTCCACGCCCTGAAACCGCTTCCTGGAGAGGTCAGCCCCAGCACTTTCCCTCTTGTGACGCAGCACTTTCCCACCCAGAGCCAGCCGGCCCAAAGGCGAAAAAGCAACCCCTTTGCCCTGGGACAGGGTGGAGGAGCAGGAAAGGCAGGCCAGGGGCCCTTGGCATGGCAAGCGGATCCGGCGCAGGCGTCGTGAAGCGGGGATGTATGTTGGGAGCAGGTTCCGGGGCCCCATCCCTCAAAGAGGAGACACCGGGAAGCGCAGCAGCAGCACACGGGGCACAGCCCCTGCTAGGAAGCAGCGGCACACGGGGCCCCGGCCTGGCCAAGGAGGGGAGCAAGCGCTCGCCCGCCTTCCAGGCGCAACCTCCTTTCCACAGATTGGGGGCTCCCCACCCGGGCGGGCGAGGGAAGAAGGCGCCTCTTCCTTTCAGACGGCTCCGAGAGAATGCCACCCACAAGCTCAGGCCCCACGCAGAATTGGCCTTGAACAGCTGCGGAGAGGCAGGAATTGCCGCCCCGGCAGTGGGGCCTGTGGGGGAGGGAATGCTCCCCCCCCAGCTTTTGCATAACGTTAGGGCGCCGCCTCTGTTCTCCCCCCTCCCATCGGAAGCAGCCTTGTACAGAGTCAGGCCCCCGGGTCCATCTAGCCCTGTATTGCTGACCCTGACTGGCAGCAGCGGCTCTCCACACTTTCAGGCAGGACTCCTTTCTAGCCCTCCCCGGAGATGCTGCCAGCGATCGAAGCTGGAAGCTTCCGCATGCAATGCCAGGACTCTGCCACTGAGCTATGGCCCTTCCCTTAATAATAAGGCAAGGCCCTAGTCCTCATGGTTCTGAATCAAGAGCTGGTTATAAATAGGAACCCTCAGTCCATCCAGCTCACTCTAGTCTCGGCTGGCTAGTGATGGCTGTCCAGGGTCCAGAGAAGAGCCTTTCCCAGGCCAGAGCTCAAGCCTGGGACCTTTGGCAACCCAGCCGAGCCCTGCCTCTCCTGCTGCATGCCTCCACCTGGAAGCAGCGCCCCGCCACCACCCACGGTGCTCATTTCTGAGCAAGTAAGGGGAGGATTGGGGGCCCCACTTGCAGGGGAGGCTTCGTTAGCTGCCTCTGCAGCCACCTGCGGCCAGCCTGCCTTCCTCCTGCTGCATAAAATGGGCACAGCTGCTGCATGCTCCCTTTGTTCTTTTTTAAGTAAGTAAGTGTGGGTGCGGGGAGGTTTGGGGATTGCTCAAGATGGAGGCGCCACAAGGTGATTTCACCTTATGCTTAGGCCCCAGCTAAGCTATCTCAGCAGGCAGTGGGATGTACGTACAACTTGGAGAACCTTTCTGGTTCAGGTGCAGGAAGGCCTTTTCGGTGGTGGTTCCCTGTTATTTTATTCTTGTTTGTTTGCTGCATTTGTAGCCTGCCTTTCCTCCAAGGAACCCAGGGTGGCATGCAGGATCCTCCTCCTCTCCATCTTATCCTCTCAACTACCCTGTGAGGTAGGTGAGGCTGAGACTCAGTAACTGGCCCAAAGTCACCCAGGGAGCTTCCATGGCCAAGTGGGGACTCAAACCCAGGTCTCCTCTAACCACTACACCACACTGCCTATCTTGGGGCCTCCATTATGGTCGTTTCAGAGCCAGCTGAAGGGCTTTTTATTCTGCCAGGCTTTCTAAGAGCTGCTTTTAGGTCTTTGCATTGTTTTGTTTTGCTGCTGGATTTAGTTTGTTTTTTCCTGCAGGGTTTTACCCCATTTTATCATTGTTTGTTGTTTTATCATTGTTTGTTTGTTGTTTTATCATTGTTTGTTGTTTCGTATTTTATGTTTTTAATTTCCTTGTACAACACCCAGAGAACTCTGGTCATTGGGAGGTCTAAAAGTGCAAATAGATTGGTTTTCAAGCTGGCTTTTAAACAGCTCCTGACAGAAGAGCTGGAATTTGTCTTGGTGGACTTGGTCTGTGGGGTGAGCGTGTCCATTGACCTATAACATTCAGCGCTGCAGAAGCTCCTCTGAGGTGGCTTCTTGACAGGGAGGTCCTTAGTTCGCAAAGCTCTCACGTAGCCAGATCCCATGCCTGGGAGTAAGCCCCACTGACCTGGTTCACACATAACGACAACCCAGAGTATGGGTTAAATTGTGGGTTGTCGTTGTGCGTGAACCCTGGACTATGGTTTAACTATGGGTTGTTAACCACAAATAACCCAGGAACAGAAGCCATGGTTTGTTGTTGGGTTGCGAACTCTGGGTTGTTTGTGGTTAACCACCTATAGTTAAACCGTAGTCCAGGGTTCATGCATAATGACAACCCACGATTCACCAGCAACCCACGATTCACACTGAGAGCCAGTGTGGTATAGTCACTAGAGTGTTGGGCTGGGAGTCCGTCCCAGACTCTCAGCCCAACCTACCTCGCAGGGTTGTTGTTGTGAGGATAAAATGGAGAGGAGGAAGATTACGAATGCTGCCTTGAGTTCCTTAAGGAGGAGAAAGGGCGGGTATAAATGTAAGGGCGGGGGGAAACCCTTAGTGCAAGGTTTGCACGTATCGACAACCCAGGACTCAAAGACAGCTGAGGATTCAGCGACAACCCATTATCAACCCGTACTCTGGGTTGTCGTTCTGTGCGAACCAGGTCGGTGAGCCCAACAGGGCTGACTCCCAGGGAATTGTGCCCAAGGACGCAGCCTGGCTTCTGAGGGGCTTGAGGGAAGCCCTGGGCCAAACGGGGCTACCCTTCCATACTGTTGCACTGGCAGTGAGCCGCAGGATTGGGTCCTGGGGGGGGGAGTACTGGGAAGGGGCTTTGTGCTGCAGTTCCAAGGGGTTGTGTGATGTGACGGCCACGCTCCTCCCCCTCTCCAAGGAGAGGCTGCTGTGGTGATGGGCAGGGCCCACCACCCGTCCACGCTGACCGTGGAGAAGGAAGCCGTGAAGTTGCTCGACGAGAAGAAGGGCGTGTCAGTCATCGCCATCAAGCGCTACATCCTCCACAACTACCCGGGTGTCAACCCGATCTGGCTCAAGTACTACCTGAAGCAGACCTTAGCAAAAGGCTTGGCAAAGGGCGACCTGATCCCGCCTCTCCACTCTTCTGTGCAGGGGGCCACAGGGAGATTCAAGGTACAAGGGGGCTGACTCCATGCCTTTCTGCCAAGTTGAGGTATGCTTAGGGCAGCCTCACCCCCCCTCCCCTGGCCCATCCTTGGATGCTCTGGACTCCAAGAACATCTCTGTGTTGCACCAGCCAGGAGAGCATAAGCTCAGCCCGGTCCTCTGTGGCCTGTGTATGACTCACTGAGAATCTTAGAGGAGTTGGAAGGGGCCGTTGAATCCACCCCCTGCTCAGGGCAGGAGTCCAGTTTCAAGCCTCCCTGACCGGTGGCTGTCCAGCCACTGCTTGGACACCTCCAGGGACGGAGAGCCAAGCGCCTCCCTTGGCAGTCGGATCCGTGGTCAGACTGCTCTGACGCTTAGGACGTTTTCCCTGATGTCCAACCGAAATCTGCCTTCCTGTAGCTTAAGCCCATTATTTCATGTCCTGCAGTCTCGGATGAGAGAGACCAGGTTGCGGCCCTCTTCTGCGTGACAACAACCCTTCAGGGACGGGAAAAGTGCTCCCATCTCCCTGCTTGGTCTTCTCTTCTCAAGGCTAAACAGATCCAGTTCCTTCCACCTTTCCTCATCGGACTGAGTCTCTAGTCCCCTGGTCACCTTTGTTGCCGTCCTCTGGACTTGCTCCCACTTCGCTGAGTCCTCCTTCAAGGGTGGCGTCCAGAACCTGTACTGCTTTACTTTATTCAGGGGTTTTGCAGTGGGGTGAAGGATGCAATAGGATTTGAGTTTTAATGGTGCAATTTCAGGACAGAGCTGGACTCTTGCCTGAAACGTCCCCTGGTACCCACCTCCGGACTCCCCTGGTTCCTGGAAAGGGGGGGGGGGGCAGCTCAGCAGCTGATTGCCCTCTTTACATGCAGGTTCGGTCCCCGGCAGCATCTCCAGAGAGGGCTGGAAAACCCCCTGCCTGAAACCCTGGAGAGGCGCTGCTGCCAGTCAGTGTTGACAATACTGGGCTACATGGACCAAGGGTCTGACTCCGTGTAAGGCAACTTCTGATGTTCTAAGTGTCCCGCCTTAAAATGCTGATCTGGCAGTGCTGATGGCAACCTAACCTTGGGCCAGAGTGAAATATCTCTGTGAAACTTGTGAACTCTTAAAGGCAGGAGGGAGGGGTTGGGGGCTTTATGGATTAAGAGCCTGCAATGTTCGCCATTTCTGAGTTCTGAAACTCTCCCCTTTGCGCCCCCCCCCCCCCGGTATCCTGACACTTGCAGTTAGCGGCAGGAAAACCCAAGCAAGAGAAGGGCCAAGAGAAGGAGCCCCCAGGAGGGGAAAGTGCACCCCAGCCTGAGAAGAAGGCCATGAAGAAACCGAAAGCCAAGACTCCCACTGAGAGAGTGAAGACCCTGAAAGCCAAGGCTGTGGCTGAGAAACCCAGAGGCAAAGGTAAGCGCCTGCTGCTGCCCCCAGGCCTGGGCGTACAGCGTCATGCTTGAGCCAAGAAGGTGCCCCTGCCCTGCCAGGGAACCATCCTGCCCCGGGTCCTGGCCCTGGGGCCACCTGGAAACGCTCCCTTCTGCATCTCATATTGCTTGATGGAGTTTGATATGCAGGAAACAGATGGGTCCCTGCCTGCAATGAGGGCACAATCTTAAACTGGCCCTGGGTGGGGGACGAAGACATGGGGGGAGTGACGGATGGACCTGAGCCAACCGTTGTCACTGCATTCAAGACGAGGCTGGACAGCCACCTGCCAGGGATGCTCTGACTTGGATTCCTGCATTGAGCGGGGGGTTGGACTCAGTGGCCTTGTAGGCCCCTTCCAGCCCTGCTATTCTGTGATTCTATGATCTCTGTTTCCTTGGCCGTTCTGAGGCCCAATGCTGGGCTACAAGCCCTTACCGAGTGGCCCGGGGGTGGGGTGTGTCTCTCGCTCTGTGTCCGTGTGTGCAGAGGCTCCAAGTGGACAACGGGGCCTCTGGACTGGAGCAACCATTTGTAGGCACAAGCCCCAGAGGCCCTGTTCTGTGACCTTGTCCCGCTGCCATTTTCCTCCTTTTCCCTTTCAGCTGGTGACGAGGGGGAGAAAAGGATGGCTCCACGCAAGAGGCCAAAAGCAATGCCTGGCTGCCCAGAGAAGGATTTATGTTGCTTGGGCTTGCCACAGGGTCCTGGGGGGTTGCAATGCCAGAGCTCTGGGCCTGCACGCTTCATGCTGCGAGACACAGATGGCCTCGAGGCATTCATCATGACGAAAGGTGCAGTCCTATGCATGTTTACAGAAAAAAGTCCTACAGCTCCCAGCTTTCCCATCATGGCTGGGGAATGCTGGGAGTTATAGGACCTTTCTGACATGTTCAGCTGTGCAGTTCATCACTTCCACCCTAAATGCAAAACTTTGCATTTGTCTCTGTTGACTTCTGTTTTGTTAGTCCCAGCCCCTCCTCTTTCCAGTCTAGGCACGCTGGAAAAAAACCTTTCCTGTCCTGTGTGGCTTTTTAGTATTTTAAGGCTGCAATTCTATACTCAATTACCTGGGAGAAAGATCCACTGAACTCAATGGGGCATACACCCGAGCAGACATGCCTGCGTTTGCAGTGTACACCTCTTAGCTCCACATTCAGATTGTAAGATTTTCTCTCCTGCTCTCCGTTTCTCCTATTGGGGCTGTCTTAACGTTTTTGACAGTGCAATCCAATACCCACGTTCCTGGGAGTAAGTGCCATTGAACGCAATGGCACTTACTTCTGAGAGGACATATATAGGATTGTACTCTAAGAACATAAGAAGAGCCCTGCTGGATCAGACCAAGGGCCCATGTAGTCCAGCATTCTGTTCACATAGTTGCCAGGAAGCTGCCCGTGGGGAAACCCACACGCAGGGCAGGAGTGCAACAGCACCCTCCCGCCTCAGTTCCCCAGCAACTGGTGTACAGAAGCATCCTGCCTCTGATACTGGAGGGAGCATAGAGCCATCAGGGCTAGTAGCCATGGATAGCCTTCTCCTCCAGGAATTTGTCTAACCCCTTTTAAATCATCCAAATTGGTGGCCATCACTGTGCCTTGTGGTAGCGAATTCCGTGGTCTGACTATGCACTGTGTGAAGAAGGACTTCCTGCTATCTGTCTAAATTGTTTTAAAGTTGTTGTGGTTTTAAATTCGAAGTTTCTAAATTGTTGCAAGTTTTAACTTGCACCTTGGAGGGCCGATCTGGGCCTGAAAGGGGACTCATAAATTTACAGATAAACAAATAAACAGAACTACGGCCTGCTTGTGGGAGCCCTCGGCAAGTCTTGTGGTGACAGTGTCCAACTTCTCTCTTCCTGCAGGGCTGGGCCAAGGCTCTGACTAAACCAAAGGAAAAGGCCTCTGAGGGGGAAAGCACGGAGAAACTGAGTGCTTCAAAGGCCTCCTGAGCCAGAGTGGCAGCTGCCCCCAAGAAAGTGGCCCCCAAGGGAGCCAAAGTGGCCAGCAAGGGCAAAGGCCCCCACAGGGCGCAGGACAGGGCTGAGCCTCCCCTGCCCGAGAAAGCCAAAATGGCTGCGGCAGCAAAGGATGCCAAAGCAGGCACAAGCCAAGCAAAGGCTGGCGGAGGGGCCAGCAGGACGGGGGCGAAAAAGGGGGTGGCCCAGCGGCAAGGGGAAGAAAGAGGTGGCCTCCGGGGCTGGCCTGGAGGACTCTTGAGGGGCGGCACGGGGGCAAGGCCAACAGAAGGCCTGGCTTGCAGATGGGGCAGTGTCCAGTGAGGGCAGGGGAATTCCCAAGGCGGCTGCCTGTTGCCTGAGGAGCCACATCCCACCTGCCGTTTGCTGAGGGGGAGCCAAAGCCCCTTTCAATGCAGGACTGCCCTGGGTCTGTGGGGCAAGCGCCATCCACAGCCCATTTTTAATGCTTTTTAAAGGCCTTTGCATTTTTCAATAAAGTGAGTGTTCAGCAAGCTATGAACAGAGCGTCCTTGACTTGGGCCTGCTGGGCAAAACAAAATTGGCGGGGTTTGGAATAAAGATGTTGGTGTTGGGAGGCCTTAGAACAGGGCAGGGAATCTCAGGTCCCGGGACCCAATCCGGCCCCTCAGGGCACGCATGTGTTTGCATGCACGCTTCCTCTGTTTTTGCCCCGTGCATTTGCTGTTTTGCCCCTTGGGAAAACAGAACGGTGGGCCCTGGAAGACGGTTGCCAGTAAGTGTATACAACACTTCGCTAGATGGACTCGATATCAGGCAGCTGCCAATGTACCTATTTAAATCAGCCCAGTATTCAGACCCACAAGGACTAGAAACTTGCTTTATTTTTAGGGGAGAGGCTGCAGCTAGGTAGTAGAGCCCCCGTTTTGCAGGCAGGCGGTCCCGGGTTCAATCCCTGGCAGCATCTCCAGGTAGGGCTGGGAAAGACTCCTGCCTGGACACCCCGAAGAGCTGCTGCCGTCGGTCAGTGGAAGATGATTGTGAGCTAGACAGACCCCTTGGTCTGAGTCAGGGATCTTCTGATCCTCCTACAAGTCAGGAGAATCTTCCGCCCCTTTCTCCTGAAGCCTCCGGGGCTCCCAGCCCGGGTTTGGTAAGCACAGAAATCCCTGCTCTGGGAAATGGAGGGCTTCAGATGACATGTTTATCACCTTCCAGCTCTCCAGCTTCTTGGGGAAGTTGCTGTTTTCATGGGCTGGCTTCTCGCTTCTGGTCCCAGAGGAAAGCCAAGTGCATCCTAGTCGTGACCCTCCCGGCCCAATACTTCAGCGTTCTCTTTTTGTTCCTGCCAAGGTAGTAGCTTGTAGCACGGAAGAGGCTCTCAGCCTCTTCTAGTCACATTTCTTCGGCGCAGTGGGAGTCTGTGATGATTCAGGGGCAACGGCAACAGCCCTGCTTGCTTGCTTGCTCTGAGAAAGGGTGAGGTGGCAGCCCTGTTTCTGAGCCCACGACCACCACAAGGGCCTTAACTGAGATTAACTGGGTGCCCCTGCTGTTTTTTATGGGCAAACGGGAAAGCTGGAGGCAGGAAGAGGTGCCCCTGGCTCCTAACGTCCAGACCTGCCACACAACTTTGGAGACAAGTCTGACTGTGGGCGACGGCAGGTGTTTCTCATGGGTGTTCTCTCATTAATTTGTTTCTTTGAAAGCGGCCTTCCCCAACCCGAAGAGAGAGCGGTGGGTGAGCCCGCTCCCAAATTCCTGGCACGTGTCAACTCTGGGTGTTCTTCCGCAGAGGAGAGCTACTCGGCAAGCCACATTCTGCATCAAAGCTGCCCCTCTGGTCTCCTCATGAGTAAACGGACTTGTTCAATGAGCCCTTGGAGATGGCTGTCTTTCTACAACCGGTAAACTTGCACAGGATGCTCCATGCAAACAAGGGTCTCACTGTGGAACGAGTTGGCTTCTGCTGGCTGAGGGTCTGACTTGCCCCCTCCCCCTTGCCAACCAGCTCCAAGCCCAGGGCACAGTCTGAAGGTACATGATGCAGCCACCTTGCTGAAGCTAAGCAGGTTTGGGTCTGGTCAGTGCTTGGAGGTGGCACTATCTGGGAACCGCTTGTAGCCTCCTTGAGTTCCATGATGAGGGAAGAAAGGTGGGATATAAGTACAATAAGTAAATAAACTCCTGACTCTGGTTGGAGGGAGGGCTTGATCCTGCAGTGCCACCTCTCCCCCACCGATAAGAACATCAGAAGAGCCCAGCAGCTGAATCAGGGCGAGGGTCCATCTAGTCCAGCGTTCTGTTCCCACAGTGGCTGACCAGCTGCCCACAGGAAACCCACAGGCAGGACATGAGTGCAACAGCACCCTCCCGCCCATGTTCCCCAGCAACTGGTGTACACAGGCTTACTGCCCCTGGCACTGGAGATAGCACATAGCCATCAGGACTATTAGCCCTTGATAGCCTTCTTCAGGAATTTGTTCAACCCCCTTTTGAAGCCATCCAAATTGGTGGCCATCACGACATATTGTACTGAAGGAGGAGCAGAAGATACCATGGCCTACTTGCTCCCTGGCTCTCTGCCTGTCAAGCAAGTGGGAACAATGGTGAAAAGGGATGAGGAGCAAGAGCAGCTGGGGACAATGGCAGTGAGAAGGTGGATAAACTGAGGGAGGGGGGCCCTGGAGGGTGTCTTAGCACAGGGCCCTCCAAAACCTGCAACTGGCACTGGTTAGAGGCAGGTAGAGTGGACATGTTTCATGCTGGACAGTGGATAGTCCTTTCTTTGAAGGCATCCTCTGTTTGAAAGGCTGACCTGTCCAAGTACGGTTTAAAGATAACCCAAAGAAGAGAGAGCAGGTGCTCTGAAGTTGCCCATCCATAGCACCTGGACAGAAGACTGAGCAGGTATACATCTTGCCATGTTAGATAAGTCCTTGCTTCCGGTTTAGAAGAAAAGGATGCCAGGCAGGCAGCCGTGGATCCAACACTATTTTACTGAACGTTTTGCAAAACGGGTGCAGAGCAGTCTGGGCCCTGAGACACGTATGCAAAAGCCTTTTATACCATATCACTTCTATTGTTCTTGCCAGTAACCAATGAAACAGTCAGTACATCAGCTTACCAAGTCAATAGCCAATAAACAGTCAGTATCAGCTTACCAAGCCGTTAGTCATGAGCGCGTCATCATGGTTCTCCTTTTGGCTCTGCCCACATTTTTCCCGCCACTCGGGCTCCTACGTAACTGAGGCGCCAACGGTTATGGAGTCTCTTTTTTCTAACAATTCCCTCCTTTAAGTCTTTACTCACGTCTTAAAGCGTTTAAAACAGAGTTTCTTTATCAGCACAATAAAGCAAGAGCATCTGTTTTGATAGCGGTTTCAAATAACTGCTGGGATAAGCCTCTAGCGCAGGGGATAATGCAACAACCAAATAACACTAAAACTCCTATCATCACTACAAGCGAAATAAGGATTGAGGCTGCTAGGTGTTTCCATTTTCCAAACCATCTCTCTAACCAGGCGGTCACGGGGTTGTTAATCCCTGAATTCTCGGCTAATTCTTCAGACAAGGCGGTGAGACCCTGCAAAGCCCTTGTTACCGTGCCACCTGGGGCAGTGTTGTTAGGGATGAAGGTGCAACACCGTCCACCTAGCATGACACAAACCCCTCCTTTTTCTGCTAACATCATATCAAGAACACGCCGATTTTCCCAGGCCATTTGGCTGGTGGCATCTAGCTGCTCAGCCAATCCTTTTACAGCATCTCGAGTATAGTTTATAAACCTCTGTTGATTATAATAAACGTAATTGATCCAATCTACATTTTTGTTAATGGTCACCCACCAATACAGGGTAGATTCATATCCTGCAGCAATTTGATTTCTTCCTTTGAACTCGTCTGGCACTCCCCTTGGTACTCCTATGGAGTCAATGTATATTTGATCATCAAAAGGGGTTACTGATCGTTTCTGCCGGGGTTGGCCAGTCTTCTCTGCTGGATGGTATGCAATTGAAAAGGGGACTGCCAACTGAACTAACCCACAAGCTCCGGACCAATTGGAGGGCAATACCTCATACAACTCTAGACCACCACAATACCACCAGAGATCAGCCCGTGGGACTGAAAGGGAATTATTCCTAAAGCGGGTGGAATTAACACATCTTACTTTACTCCTCAGGTTCCCTATACGCCCCTCTGTGTCTGCAAGGTTTCGGTGTATGCATCCGGTATGGTTTCTTCTTTGCAGGAAGACTGTGGAAGGTCTGACACGATCCTTTGATTTGAGTGGGGGGTATAATTTATTGAGGGTTTGGCATTCCTCCTCTCCCCATGCATCAGGGTGTTGGAACAAACGGATCACGCAGGTGAGGAGGGAAGGAGTGTCCCATCCCAGTGGAAAGGGCAGCACCTTTGCTACAGATCTGCCTGTGGCACAAACAAAACAGTCAGACTTATTTAAGGACTTGGCTGTATACTTTATCCACTCTAACCACACATTATCAGTTTCCTCTGTTATTGGGATCCCTAACCTGGTTCTCCAGGGACGCCTCTCTTTCTCGGGGATCTGTACCAGAAGTGGTTTGAGGGGTGCAGGTGTGACATTTCGGGGTTTTATCTTAAAGCTGTCAAGCCCAAGTCCTTGAGGTATCACCATCCACGTTAATATTTCTTTGACTAACATTACCAACACCACCCACAATACTTGCTTCATATTACAAGTTTTTTGTAATTCGAACCCGAGCTTTTCCCAGATGTTGTGACTTGTATATTACAGGTGATTGTGGCTCCTGGATGGCTTCTTCGCCTGTGTCCCTGGCAGCTTCCGGAGGGGTGCCAGGGAGCAAAGGACCGTTGCCCGTGTCCTCCTGTTCTTTCCGGGTGACAGAAGGAAGCGAGGGTCACTTAAATGGCTTTATCCGACTGCAATGTGTCCATTTACTAGAACCCACAAGCTTTACACACGAGTGGCTGGTTGGTCCCACCAAATAAGGCCCCTCCCACCCTTCCTTTAAAGCTTCTTTATTCCACTTTTTCAGCAACACCTCGTCTCCCGTCTGGAAGAGATGGATAGGTGCATCTAATGGCAGTCTCTGAAACGGAACGGAATAAGCTCGTAGCTGTGAAAGAACAGACTGTAGAGAAGTCAACTGATCCCTTAGCATCTGATCACCCATCTCCCACTTGACTTCCTCCCTCCTTCCGCAGTGTACCCGAGGCGGGAACCCAAACATCAGTTCGAAGGGGGACAACTTTATGTCCTTCCTTGGCATCCTTCGAAGCTTCGTTAAAGCTATTGGCAGAGCCTCAACCCAAGTGAGCTTCACCCCTCGTTGGAGTTTGGTTAAAGTCTCCTTGAGACTCCGATTGACTCTTTCAACCTGTCCACTTGCCTGGGGCCTCCAGGGGCAATGTAAATGCCACTCTACTCCCAGAGCTTGTGCCAGCCCCCGTGTAATAACTGAGGTGAAATGTGAGCCCTGATCGGACTCTATAACTTCAGGCAGGGAGAACCAGGGCACCACCTCCTGTAACAATTTAGCAACAACAGTTTTAGCTTGGCAGTTCCTACATGGAAATGCCTCTACCCACCCCGTCATTTGACATACTATTACAAGCAAATACCTGTAACCCCTACATGGTGGCATCTCAGCAAAATCAATCTGCACCCTCTGGAAAGGATAGTAGGCCCATGGTCGCCCTCCTTTTGGAGGAGGGGGTGCCCTGGGAGGGTTGGTTTTCTGGCAGACTTCACAGGTTGCGGCCAGTCGGTGGGCGCATACAGTTATGCCAGGGGAGACAAACAGCCTCTTGCAATAGTCGATCATGACTGATGCTCCAGGGTGTCCAACAGAATGGTGAACTTGTTCTAGAACAACCCTCTGCAGGGTCTGTGGAAGAAGCAGTCTTCCATCTGTCATCTGGATCCATCCGTCGTCGCAGGGACTTATTCCGTGTTCTTGTGCCATCCGTAACTCAGCAGGGGAGTATGTGGGGCGCTCTTTTCTTTTGGGTAGAATGAGGAATGTTCCTTGGATTCCCTCTCTGGCTGCTCTTTTTGCGGCCTCATCTGCCTTCTGGTTTCCCTGTCTCCATTTTTCCTCTTTTTCTTTCCCATGGGCTCGGACGTGGACAACAGCTACTTGTGAGGGTAGCTGGAGGGCATCCAGAAGATCCACTATTAGGCCGCCATTAGCCACTGGAGATCCGTTTGCTGTAAGGAATCCCCTCTCTTTCCACAGTTGCCCATGAGCATGCACAACGGCGAAGGCATTTTTGCTATCGGTATAAATATTTACTCGCTTTCCCTTGCTGGCTTGCAGGGCTCTTGTCAGGGCTACCAGTTCAGCGGATTGGGCGGAGAAATGAGGAGGCAGCCTTTCCTCGCGCACACTTTCCTCTAGAGTAACGACGGCCGCTCCTGTGTAGCGCCTTCCATCCAGCATATAGCTAGATCCATCTACAAACAGGTCTCTGGCTCCCTCTATTGGTTCATCCTCAAGGTCCGGTCGGCCTTTGGTGTCTAGGTCTAATACTTCAAGGCAGTCATGATCTGGGAGTCCCGATCTGTTTGTGCCCAGTAATGTTGGCAGTAGTGTGGCGATATTAAAGCTGGAGCAAGCCTTAAAAGTGAGGTTTTCGTTTGTTAGTAAACCTATTTCATATCGGGAATGCCGGGCCGGGTTGAGAAATTTGCTTCCTCCTCCTGATCCCAAAATTTGTGGCACCCCATGCGGCACCCAAACTTCAATGGGTCCTCCCATCGTCATTTTCTCGGCCTCGGTACAGATCAGAGCTGTTGCCGCTACTGCCCTCAGGCAACTTGGCCATCCTCGCGCTACGACATCTAGGACCTTGGAGTAATATCCCACTGGTCTCCAAGAGGGCCCTTTTCGCTGGCAAAGCACTCCCGAAGCTATGCCCTTATTTTCATGCACATAAAGTCTAAATGGCCGGCTGGGATTTGGTATGGCCAGTGCGGGTGGTGACACAAGAGCAGCTTTAAGACTGAGGAAAGACTTATTCATTTCCTTAGTCCATTTCCATTTATCCAGTCTATCTTTCTGCAGCGCCTCATACAGCGGCCGCGCTGTCTCCCCATAGTTTGCTATGCATAGTCGGCAGAATCCGGTCAGCCCCAGGTAGGCCCTCAATTCGCGGGGGGACTTAGGGACAGGAGTGTCACGGATGACTTCGACTCTTTCTTGCCCTAGGCTCCGAGTCCCTTTAGTTATGCGGTAGCCTAGGAATTTTACAGTTGGTTGGGCCAACTGTACCTTTTCTTTTGACACTTTATACCCCCCCCCCCCGCTAGATAGTTGAGGAGGGAAACCGTCCCACTCAGGCACGCATTCTTGGCCTTGGCTGAAACCAGGAGGTCGTCACAGTACTGGAGGAGATGCACCTCTGAGTGCTGCTGGACCCAGGGTTCGAGGTCCTTTTGGAGCTGCTGGCCAAAGACCACCGGTGAGAGATTCAGCCCCTGAGGGATGACTGTCCATGCTAATTGAACTTTTGACCCCCCCCCCCGGGCTTTCCCATTCGAAGGCGAACAAAGGCCTTGAATCAGGGTGGAGGGGGATGCTGAAAAAGGCGTCTTTCAGGTCTATGACAGTGAAGCAGGCGTGCTCTTCCGGAATTCCTACAAGGAGGGTGTGTGGGTTGGGGACCACAGGATGGGGGG
Source organism: Heloderma suspectum (assembly GCF_057233095.1). Lineage (NCBI taxonomy): Eukaryota > Metazoa > Chordata > Lepidosauria > Squamata > Helodermatidae > Heloderma > Heloderma suspectum. The sequence goes on along the minus strand of NC_139475.1, from coordinate 36,532,445 downwards.
CCTCGATCTGCTGATTAATGAGCCGGAGGTCTTGCACTAAGCGAAAGCCCTTGCCCCCCCCTCCCCTTTCTGGCACAGCGATGATGGGCGTGTTATAGGGGGACATTATCTCAATGAGCCGGCCTTCTTCTCGGAGCTTTGTTATTACTGGTTGTAGGCCCTCCTTTCCTTGGCGGGAAAGGGGATACTGTTTCACATGAACAGGCCTTGCTCCCTCCTTGAGGGGAATTTTGTATGGTGCTGCCGACTTGGCATGAGAGGCCCCTCCAATCCCGGCCCAAGCTAGAGGGTTGACTCTGTTTTCTATTAGGCTCCAGTCCTCGGTGGCCTGTGGGGTGGATTCTTCTGCAACCTTCAAAAGGGCCATTTGGTAGTTACTACTCTGCTGTTTAGGGAGCCGTACCTCCATCCTTCCGTCAGGAGTAAAAGCAATCCCAATTTGGAGTTTAGTCAATAAGTCCCTCCCTAGCAATGCCACCGGACAGGAGGGGGTACAGACAAATGCATGGTCTAGGTGTGTTTTCCCAACCTTGGTGAACAGGGGACGAGAGAGTGGCACTTGGGTTGCCCTTCCCTCGACCCCCATTATGGTGGTGAACCCCCCACCTCCCGTTGGGGGCTCACTGAGGGGGAGGATGGACAGGGCGGCCCCTGTGTCCACAAGGGCTTTGTAGGAGCGGCCCCCAACCTTTATTTTGACCGTGGGGTCCTGTCTTGCCTCAGAGACGGCTCAGAGGGGTCTGGGGCCCGGTCTGTCCTAATCTCTTTCCTGTTCATACAGAACTCTCTGCACTCCTCCCGTATTTTCCCCTCTCTCTTTCTGCTTCAAAGCCTCACAGTCACGCTTCCAGTGCCCCATTTTCTTACAAAAGGCACATTGATCTTTCCCCAGGGGAGATCCTTTCCTTCCCCCTTTCCTCCCCTTTCTAGCTCCCTCTTTGTCAGGTTTAAGAACCGCAGCAAGGAGCTTGGCCTGCCTCTTGTCTTTTTCTTTTCCTTCTTCTTCTTCTCGCCTCTCATAAACCTTTTGAGCTACTTCAACTAAAACTCCTAGGTCAGCTGCCAACCCTCCTTCAACTTTTTTGCAACTTCTTTCTGATGTCCTGGCAGCTATTTCCCACGAACTGAGTCGTGAGGATCCTTAAATTATTTGGATCATTCAAGTCAATGTCAGTATATTTAGCGAAGGCTTCCCTCAGCCTTTGGAGGAACACGGCAGGAGGTTCGTTTTTGTCTTGCTTTAGAGTCAGGACTTTTTGCAAATTGGGGGCCCTTCTCGCGGCTTGCTTCATGCCTGCTAAAATGAGTCGAAAATAGTCAGCATGTAAGCGTGTATGTGCCGCTGTGGCCACCCCCCAATTGGGTCGCCCTGTGGGCAGAACCTCCGCCGTCTCCTCCTCAGTTGCCTGGGGATTTTCCTCCCTATACTTGGCTCGTGCCCCCGCAAGGATGGTTGGCTTTTGGCTGAGGAAACAGGTGTTCAATAGCATTTGTGTATCGTCCCATGTGGGGTTGTGAGTAAGCCTCACATTCTCCATCAGAGACAGGAGTGGCCCGGGATCCTCTTCAAAGGAGGGGTTAAATTGTTTCCAATTATACAAATCAGATGTCGTGAATGGGACATAAACAAACATCGCCCCTTGAGGATGTTGGGCGGTAGGGTCGGGGACTTCTCTGATGGGGAAGGTGAACTTCACCAGTGGTTGGGGGTCCTTTCGCAGGTTGTAGTTAGGTCCCCCTTTTGCTTCTCTCTGTAGGACCTCCAATATTTCCTCTAGGGAATATAGGCGATCTTGGAGAGTGTCCCAGCGTTCAACTAGAGGGGTGGGGTCCTCTGGTACTATTTCGTGAGAGGGGTCCTTCTCGGGGGCATCTAACCGCTGGGCGGGCCCCTCAGGAGAGGGTGGTGGTTGCAACGAGCGCCCTGCAACGGCTGTCCCGTAGGGAGGAGGAAGCAGTAGGTCCCCCGGTGCCGTGGCCACGACCCTGGGTGGTCCTTCTTTTGGTGGTTTCCTTTTGACCACCATGGGAAGGGCAAGGGACATGCATTTAACAACCCACGGAGCAGGCCTGCCGCCAAGGGGCACACAAGTTGCCCACGAATCAATATAAGGGAACTGGTCCCAACTTCCCCTCTGTGCTACTATTGTTCGCACATCAGATACCAAGGTTGGGTTAAAAGACCCCTCGGGTGGCCATCTGGGCTCTAATATTGGCCATTCCTGGGTGCAAAAAAAGACAAGACGATCCTTTGTCATCTTAGTTCCATAATCCTGCTTAAAATGTGACCAATTGCGCAGACAACACTCCAAGGGCGTATGGGACTTCTTCGCAGACTTAGATTGGGACCCGCCCATGACAGTGGGAATTTCAATCAGCAATTCTTGCGCTTCGCCCTCCTCTGACCTAGCCCATCTCCGGGGTAAGGAAATGCAGATCGGGGCTCCCCACCCGCTTCGCCCGTAGGCGTCTCACACAATCACAAACACACCACCGTCCCGCGTTTATCCCCTAATGTAAGCTGTTTCACTTACCCCAAAAGCCTCTTCTGTCCCGCCCGCAGCTGCATCCAGCTGCTTATTGATCCACTGCCGGTGCCTAAAAGGAGTGATCACGTCTCCCTCTTCCTCTGGCGTTGGTCCCCAGGCGCCTCTGCCGCCACCATCGTGAGGAGAAGGCAGTGTAAAACAACCGCCTGTGGCCACTTCTCCTCCGCGGCCCCTCGGCTCAGCGCGAAGGGGACGCGCCCCGAAGCAGGATCCGAGTCACGGCACCAAATTGTTAGATAAAAAGTCCTTGCTTCCGGTTTAGAAGAAAAGGATGCCAGGCAGGCAGCAGTGGATCCAACACTATTTTATTGAACGTTTTGCAAAACGGGTGCAGAGCAGTCTGGACCCCGAGACATGTGTGCAAAAGCCCTTTATATCATATCGCTTCTATTGTTCTTACCAGTAACCAATGAAACAGTCAGTACATCGGCTCCCTAGGTCAATATCCAATAAACAGTCACTATCAGCTTACCAAGCTGTTAGTCATGAGCGCGTCAGTATGATTCCCTTTTTGCTCCGCCTATATTTTCCCACCACTCGGGCTCTTACGTAACTTGAGACGCCAACGGTTATGGAGTCTCCTTTTTTCTAACAGCCAGGTCACAGCCTTCCCCGCTATGGTGAGATGTTTTGTATTTCTGTTTCAAGTATGGTCACTGTTTGCGAATTTGGATCTATACCATGGGTGGAGAACCTCTTTCATCCTGAGGGCCGAATTCCATTTCGGCAAAGCTCTTGGGGGCTGCATTCCAGTGGTGGGCAGGGCAAAAGGGGTAGGGCTGAAATTCCAAGAATGCCAATACGTTTTAGCTTCGAGCTCTTACTGCCTGTAACAAGCCTGAAGAGAGGCATTTCAACCTTTTAAAAACAGGAGGGAGGGGCGGGGGGTTACCATGCCACCAAAACCAACAGATGATCAGTGCTCAGGGGAAAGGGGGCATGGACATTTGGGGAACCTCAAGGCTGGATTGGACCCCCAGGCCTGAATTTCTGCATCCCTGATTTATTCCTTTCAATTTGCCTCTGCACGTTTTATGCAAATCTGTGCCCTAGTTTAGGCCCCAGCAAATCTGTGCCCTAGTTTAGGTCCCAGCAAATACGTTTGGCTGGACAAAATTAATAATATGCTGGTGTTTTGTGATCTGCACTACCTTCTAGTCCATTTCTGGTCCCAATTCAAAGTGCTGGTATTAATTGCAGTGGTGTCATTGTAAATTCTGAAGTGCAGGCACTCATTGTGATGTCCCCAAGGACAGTCCAAAATTGCAGGCAGCTTTGTTGATCGAGTTCAACAAACCAATTCCAACAGTTTTCATCTCCATCCAGAACAGGTCTTTTGTCCAGTGAATGAGTCTTAATTGCCCATTCAAGACATGGCCACCCCAAGACACTTGGCATTACAACAGGGAACAATATATTACTGTTGACAAAATCCATTTCTCCCCATTTCTCCCATTTCTCCCCCAGTGAAGATTGCAGCTAAGCTCAGAGGGAACAGGGAAGTCTGAGGGGGGTGGCAGATGACATCAGTGTCCCTGCTAATAAAAAAGTGCCAGTGCTGTCCCTGCAAGCCCTCACTCCACTGCACCACTGATTAACTTTTAAAACCTTAAATAGTTTGGGGCTAGGTTACCTGAAGGATCATCTCCTTCCATACATACCTTGTCTGGACCCTAAAATCATCTCCAGAGGCTCTCCTTTGGGTGCCCCCACCAAATAAAGTGAGTCAGTTGGCTACTAAGGAGAGGGCCTTTTCAGTGGTGGCCCCCCAATTGTGCCATCACATTGCTGTTATTCTTGTTGCTGTCTTTTCAGTGCCAAGTGACATTTTTAATTCCCTAGGCATTTTAGTCCTTGAGGTTTCTTCTTGAATGTGTTCTTGTGTTTTTGGATCTTTACACTCTGGGTTTTTGTTTTGGTTTTTTTTTTACTTAGGTGTTATCCTGTTCTAAACTTTTAAATATTTTATGTCATATTTGGGGGGGTTATCTTTTGTAAATGGCCCAGAGCACTTTGACTCTTTGATAAACTACGGCCCATCTCCAAACGCTTCTATACACAAGGCCGGGCAATGTACAAAACCTCTTGCAGAAGAAAAGATAAACAGGGAGGCATTCCAAGAGCCATGGGGGGCTGGGGGAGCCAAACTTAGTATCGTTAGAGTACAGAACATCCAACCCAGCAATTACTGTACCAACGGGAGGTCAGGTTTATTTCTGCCCTGCAATGGGTCCCCTAGAAACACCACAAGGTTGCTAACCTGCCCAAAGTTGCTCCTTCCATTTGGCAGGCCATTTCACCAGAGTCAAAAACAATGGAGAAAAGAAAATGGAGAAATCCCAGGTGCCTATAGAAAAAGGTTTATTGTAGTTCTTTTATACTGGTCCGACGCGTTTTGGAAATGTAGCCCCTGAAGAAGGAAATCAACAATAACAATATATACATACGTCATCTTAGTTACTTCATGTTACTCCAGAACATATGAAAACATCTCAAACACTCCTAAATAAATACTATGCAATTATATAAATTTCACAACCAATTTTGACCTATACACAATTAATACTTCTCACATTCATATAAAAATCAGGAAACCATTACTTTTACACTTATTAAAACCAACCTCTGTACTTAACTTTGAAAGAAAATCCATGGAGTCACGAATGTAGGACTTCATCTCCGGGATGAAAGGTTTCAGGAAAAAATCCACATACTGTAATAGAGGGTCAAGAATGGAATTGTTGCCTGAGACTAAAGGGTGTCCTGGTTCAGGATTTTTTTTCCTGAAACCTTTCATCTTGGCAATGAAGTCCTACATTCATGACTCCATGGATTTCCTTTCAAAGTTAAGTATACTCAATATATCAGTGCCCACAATATTTGTCACTTTGGATGAGAAGTCACTTTATACCAGCATTCCTCAGGATGGGGCTATTAACATTGTAGAACAGACCCTAGATGAATGCCCCCCCCCAAAAAAAAACTACCTCCCACCCATTATATCGTTTCTTTAGTGGAGGTATCCCTATGCAAAAATTATTTCAAGTTCAATGAGCAATTTTATTGGCAGACAAAGGGGGTGGCTATGGTGTGTGCTATGACCCTAGAGGTAGCCAATCTCTACATGGATGATTTTGAGAAAAAAATACATATTTAGTGAGGCAAACCTGGGAGGTCTAACACCATACAATGGTGATATCTTTATGCTTTGGGCTGGCTCACATGGTTCTATTCTAGCCTTTTTCACGTGGCTCAATACCTGTAACCACAATATAGCATTTGAGATTCTGAAGGATGAAAGGGTCATAAATTTTCTAGACATTACAGTGGAGAGGGACTGAAATACTTTCCATACATCGGTATACAGAAAACCTACAGACAGAAATTCATATTTGTCATATGACAGTTTTCATCCTCATTATAGTAGAAATAATTTACCATATGGTCAATTTTTAAGAATTTGTAGAAATTGTTCCTCAGTCCAGGTGTTTGAACATGAGTATAAAGAGGGGGCCTGTCTGTCCAGCTGTGCCTCTGAAGCCTGAGAAAGTTCCTCCCCCATGTGTTCCAGCTTTTCCTCAAAATCTGAACTGTTCTGACACTCTATATGCTCAGAGGCAACCCTGACACTCTGCCAGAACTCGCGCAGCGTGGAGTTGCCGATGCGAAAGCGGTGGCCTCGAACTCTTTGCATGTGCGAGCATGCCCTTCCCTTGATTTTGATGGGCCCTGACCATGCAGCCTGGAGGAGCAGTACGATTGCTGGATCTGCTCCACCATGCCTCACCATGCAAGAAGAGAGTTCCAGTCATGGTGTTAGATTTCAATGAAAGTTTGTGTGTACGTGATATTTGCAAAACGTCTTTGCTCTTAGTTGCAACTCCAGATAACACTGAGTGTAGTTCCCATTGGTTGATGTTAGTGCCACCTGAGACAAAGACAAAAAAAGTGTGAAGAGAGAGAAAGAAGAAGGAAGCAAAGATAACGTTTGTAGAGAAAAAGCATAGCTGTAGTTGCCCCCAGGGTGAATTAGAAGCAGCTGATGCCTATGTTAGAAAAAGGGGAAGTCTGGCGAGACAGTCGCATAAGCATAATCAAAAATAAACATGTTGACACAGTTGTGCTCTAATGAGTCAGCTAACGGCTCAGTCAGTTGACATGTCTTGTGGCTAACAGAAAATTGTAAAGGGGGGGTATAAAAGACTTGTGCATGCTTAGTTCGGGGTCCAGACTGCTCTGCACCCGTTTTGCAAAACGACTAATAAAATAGTGTTGGATCCACTGCTGCCTGCCTGGCATCCTTTCTTTCAACCAGAAGCAAGAACTTTTTATCTAACAATTTGGTGCCGTGACTCGGATCCTGCTTCGGGGCGCGTCCCCTTCGCGCTGAGCCAAGGGGCTGCGGAGGAGGAGTGGCCACAGGCGGTTGTTTTACACTGCCTTCTCCTCACGTCAGTGGCAGCGGCGAAGGCGCTTGGGGACCAACGCCAGAGGGAGAGGGAGACGTGATCATTCCTTTTAGGCACCGGCAGTGGATCAATAAGCAGCTGGACACAGCTGCGGGCGGGACAGAAATGGCCCTTGGGGTAAGTGAAACAGCTTACATTAGGGGATAAACGCGGGACGGTGGTGTGTTTGTGATTGTGTGAGACACCTACGGGCGAAGAGAGTGAGGAGCCCCGATCTGCATTTCCCTACCCCGGCGACGGGCTAGGTCAGAGGAGGGCGAAGCGCGAGAATTGTTGATTGAAATCCCCACCGTCATGGGCGGGTCCCAATCCAGGCCTACAGGAGAGTACCATATGCCCTTGGAGTGTTGTTTGCGCAACTGGCCACATTTTAAGCAAGATTATGGAACTAAGATGACAAAGGATCGCCTTGTCCTTCTTTGTGCCCGGGAATGGCCGGTAGTAGAACCCAAATGGCCACCCAAGGGGTCTTTTGACCCAACCCTGGTATCTGCTGTGCGTATAATAGTAACACAGAGGGGAAGTTGAGACCAGTTCCCCTATATCGATTCATGGGCGACCTGCGTACCCCTTGGCGGCAAGCCCGCTCCGTGGGTTGTCAAATGCGTGTCTCTGGCCCCTCCCGTGATAGTCAATAAGAAACCAACCATCCTTGCGGGGGCACGGGCCAGGTTTAGAGAGGAACACCCCCAGGCAACTGAGGATGAGACGGCAGCGGCTCTGTCCACAGGACGGCCCGATTGGGGGGTAGCCACGGCGGCACAGAGACAGCTACATGCTGAGTATTTTCGGTTCGTTTTAGCGGGCATGAAGCAAGCTGCACGGAGGGCCCCCAATTTGCAAAAAGTCCTGACTTTAAAACAAGACAAAAACGAACCTCCTGCCGTGTTCCTCCAAAGGCTAAGGGAAGCCTTCGCCAATTATACTGATATTGACTTGAAGGACCCAAATAATTTAAGGATTCTCACGACTCAGTTCGTGGGAAATAGTTGCCAAGACATCAGAAAGAAGTTGCAGAAGGTTGAGGGAGGATTGGCGGCTGACCTAGGTGTTTTAGTAGAGGTAGCTCAGAAAGTTTATGAAAGACAAGAGGCAAGCAAAGCTCCTCGCTGCGGTTCTCAGACCCGACAAAGGAGGAGCTAAGAAGAGAGGAAAAGGAGGGAGGAAGGGGTCCTCCCTGAGAAGAGACCAGTGTGCCTTCTGTAAGAAAATTGGACACCGGAAGCGTGACTGTGAAGCCTTGAAGCAAAAAGAGAGAGAGGAGGGTGCGAGGGGGGGGGGCAGAAAGGATTTTGCATGAACAAGAAAGAGACTAGGACAGACCGGGGCCCGGCCCCCTCTTAGCCGTCTCTGAGGCAAGACGGGACCCCATAGTCAAAATTAAAGTTGGGGGCCGCTCCTACAATGCCCTTGTAGATACAGGGGCCGCCCTGTCCATCCTCCCCCCTTAGCCAACCACCAACGGGAAGTGGGGGATCCACCACCATAATGGGGGTCGAGGGAAGGGCAACCCGAGTGCCCCTTTCTCGTCCCTTGCTCACCAAGGTTGGGAAAACACACCTAGCACACGCCTTTGTCTGTACCCCCTCCTGTCCGGTGGCATTGTTAAGAAGGGACTTGCTGACTAAGCTCCAAACTGAGATTGCTTTCACTTCTGACGGAAGGATAGAAGTACGTCTCCCCCTCTTTGGATTCTCCTGATGCCAGCAGGGAGTCTATTGCAAAGGTCTCGAGCAAACTGGGCTCCGTCGGTCTGCGTGCCATCAGCCATTCCAGCTCTTCTGCTGACATTGGGGCCAACGACGCCCATGGCAACTGCGCCTTTGAGGGCATTGGTGATGAAGACCTCTAGGGGCCCTGCCCTGACGCAACTCTGTGGGATGTAAAATCTCCTCCTGGGTGGATCTCCATGTGCCTCAACCCCAGCCAGCTGCCCTCCCTCTTGTCTACATGGATGGGGAGACGGCGCGACCGCTGTATGAGGCGCTGCAAAAAGATAAATTAGATAAATGGAAATGGACTAAGGAGATGAATAAGTCTTTCCTCAGTCTCAAAGCTGCCCTTGTGTCGCCACCTGCCCTGGCCATACCAAACCCCAGTCGACCATTTAGACTCTATGTGCATGGGAATAAAGGCGTAGCCTCGGGCGTACTTTGCCAGCGAAAGGGCCCCTCCTGGAGGCCGGTGGGATATTACTCCAAGGTCCTTGATGTCGCGCCAAGAGGCTGGCCGAGTTGCTTAAGGGCAGATGGGGCCGCAAAGAGGGCAGCCAAGGAAGGAATCCAAGGGACATTTCTCGTCTCACCCAGAAGAGAGGAGCCCCCACATACTCCCCTTCCGAGTTGCAGATGGCGCAAGAACACAGAGTAAGTCCCCGCGGCGACGGATGGGAGGCTGCTCCTACCGCAGACCCTGCAGGGAGCTATCCTGGAACAAGTGCATCACTCTCTTGGACACCCTGGGGCATCAGCCATGATTGACTATTGCAGGAGGCTGTTCGTCTCTCCTGGCCTAACTGTACGCGCCCATCGACTAGCAGCAACATGTGAGGTTTGCCAGAAAATTAATTCCCCCGGGGCACCCCCTCCACCAAGGGGAGGGCGACCATGGGCGCATTATCCCTTCCAGAGGGTGCAGATTGATTTTGCTGAAATGCCACCGTGTAGGGGTTGCAGATACTTGCTTGTAATAGTGACGGGGTGGGTAGAAGCGTTCCCATGCAGAAGCTGTCAGGCAAAAACTGTAGTTGCTAAGTTGTTACAGGAGGTGGTGCCCCGGTTCTCCCTGCCTGAGGTTGAAGAGTCCGACCAGGGCTCACATTTCACCTCAGCTGTTACACAGGGCCTGGCACGAGCTCTGGGGGTAGAGTGGCACTCGCACTGCCCCTGGAGACCCCAGGCGAGAAGGCAGGTTGAAAGAACCCATCGGAGTCTCAAGGAGACCCTAACCAAGCTCCAGCAAGGGGTAAAGCTTACTTGGGTTGAGGCTTTGCCAATAGCTCTAACAAAGCTTCGAAGGATGCCAAGAAAGACATAAAGTTGTCCCCCTTTGAGCTAATGTTTAGATTCCCGCCCCGGGTACACTGCGGAAGGAGGGAAGAAGTCAAGTGGGAAATGGGGGATCAGATGTTGAGGGGCCAGTTGACTTCTCTGCAGTCCGTTCTTTCACAGCTACGAGCTTACTCCGTCCCGTTCCAGAGGTTGCCGCTAGATGCTCCCATCCATCTCTTCCAGCCGAGAGACAAAGTGTGGTTGAAAAAGTAGAATAAAGAAGCTCTAAATGAAGGGTGGGAAGGGCCCTACTTGGTGGGACCAACCAGCCATTCATGTGTGAAACTTGTAGGTTCTAGCAAATGGACACATTGCAGCCGGTTAAAGCCATTTAGACGACCCCTGCCTCCTCCTGTCACCCGGAAAGAACAGGAGGACACGGGCAACAGTCCTCTGCTCCCTGGCACCCCCCTGGAAGCTGCCAGGGACACAGGCGAAGAAGCCATCCAGGAGCCACAATCGCCTCTTGTTTATAAATCCCAGCAGTTAATGGAAACTGCCCTGTCAAAACAAATGCTTTTGCTTTACTGCACAGACAAAGAAACTCCGCTTTAAGACATGAGTAAAGACTTAAAGGAGGGAATTGTTAGAAAAAGGGGAAGTCTGGCGAGACAGTCGCATAAGCACAACCAGAAATAAACATGTTGACACAGTCATGCTCTAAGGAGTCAGCTAACGGCTCAGTCAGTTGACATGACTTGTGGCTAACAGAAAATTGTAAAGGGGGGGGGTATAAAAGACTTGTGCATGCTTAGGTCGGGGTCCAGACTGCTCTGCACCCGTTTTGCAAAACGTTCAATAAAATAGTGTTGGATCCACTGCTGCCTGCCTGGCATCCTTTCTTTCAACCAGAAGCAAGAACTTTTTATCTAACACCTAGAGCCCATTACCTAAGAGTGAAGTAGCCACAATAATCTAAGAGTTCTTTAAGATGAGAAAATGTGACTAGAAAGAAAAGGGAGCTTATCCCAAATGTGTGTGGTTGAGATTAGTGTAAGGCAAGAAGGTTTAAGTGAGTGAGTCTCTGTCAAAGCAATGGCAAAGAGCCTAACTTGCAGAGAAGACAAGTAAAGTGTTAAAGCCAGTGCATGGCACAGAGAGTTTGAAACATGATCTGCAGAACAGGCAAGTAAGAAAGATGAGTGTGCCTACTGCAAAGAGAAAAAGACACTGGCGAAAGGACTGCCCAAAGCTGAAGGGGCAGAAGAGGGGGGCCATGGTAACCATAAAAAGAGAAGAACCAGACTGACAAAGACCAAGGTCCGAAACCTCCACCCTGAAGGGCTGCTTTGCTCTGAAGAACCCTTTAGTTACAATAAGAGTAAAAAGAAAAATAATGAGACTTACTGACACAAGAGCGACCTATTGCATGAATTCGTTGTGTCTGAAAGATGCCCAGTTGCACTGCTCAGTCGAGATTTGTTGACAAAAATTATAAGCAGAGATTTTCTTTGAAGATAACAAGATAGTTGTCAAGTTGCCAAACTTGCAAAAGAACAATACCAGAATGTCGTTGTGGCGAGCAAAGCCCCTAAGAGAGTGTAAGCAAAAAGGCGCCTGCCAGGGCAGAGTTTGTTAGGCCCGTACAGACTGACCTTAAGCACAGAGCTCAGGTTAAACAATACCCTTTGTCATTAGAAATCAAAAAGAAACTAAAACCTTTAATTGACCTGATTATAAAAAGAAGGCGAAGCCCCTGTATGAAACTTTGACAAAAATATTACCCACTGGAAGTGGACAACTGAAATAGAAAAGTCTTTTCTTAAATTGAAGCAAGCCTTGATATCACCACCTGCTTTAGCCTTATCAGACCCCAGATCATGAAACCTTTAGATGCCTTGATGAAGTCAAAAGAAGTAGCTATGCCTATGATGCACATGAGAGCATACAGAAAGAGTGCCATTCCTGAAGAAAGAAAAGGCAATGCTTTGGCAGATAAGCCTGCAAAAGAAGCAGCACAGATGGGAGGTGAAGAGGCACATTATGAAGGACCCCTAATCCCATACTTGAGTACCGACTTGGTTCCAATTTACTTCCCAGCTGTTAGATAAAAAGTTCTTGCTTCTGGTTGAAAGAAAGGATGCCAGACAGGCAGCAGTGGATCCAACACTATTTTATTGAACGTTTTGCAAAACGGGTGCAGAGCAGTCAGCAGTCTGGACCCCGAGCTAAGCAAGCATAAGTCTTTTTATACCCCCTCCCCTTTACAATTTTCTGTTAGCCGCAAGACATGTCAACTGACTGAGCCGTTAGCTGACTCCTTAGAGCACGACCGTGTCAACATGTTTATTTCTGATTGTGCTTATGCGACTGTCTCGCCAGACTTCCCCTTTTTAACAGACGTACACTGCCACTGGACATGTGTCCGGTGGGCTCAATAATTATGACTAATAGCTCAAAGGTCTAGCAAAGAGCTGACATCCAAAGAATAAGAGGGCAGTCTTTTTCTAACACAGCTGAGGATGAAAAAGTCCTTGAATATAAGGTAAAGCGAACTGAAGATAGATGGTGAGTAATCCCGAGAGGCAAAGTACTCATACCCAAGCCTCTTTTGAGTTTTATAGTAAGAGACGTGCACCAGACTACGCATTTAAGAAGAACTGCGATAGAAGATCTACTCATGAGACACATGGTGGCCCCAAGATTGTATGCTGAAACCCAGAGAGTGGTGGCTAATTGCCCTTTGTGCCTCTAAAACAATCCAAAGATGTCTAAGCCCCCAGCTCAAATGAGAGGTCGCCCATGGGCCTACTATCCTTTCCAGAGACTTTAAATTGACTTTTCAGAGTTGCCCCAGACTCATGGCTATCGGTACCTGCTAGTAATAGTAGACCAATTGACTAGATGGGTTGAGGCCTACCCAACTCGCACAGCCACTGTACAGACAGTAGCCAAGATCCTGTTAAAAGAAGTAGTCCCTAGGTTCTTGTTACCTGAAGAGACTGAATCGGATCAGGGCGCCCCATTTTGTTGGACAGGTGACGCGAGCAGTGGCCCAGGCACTACAAATCAACTGGAAACTACACCCCCCTTGGAAACCTCAATCCACAAGTCAAGTTGAGAGGATGAACCACACCCTAAAGTCAATGCTTACTAAAATTTGTTCAGAGACTAAGTAGAAATGGCCACAGGCCTTGCCAATCGCCTTGACCTGAGTACGGTGCACCCCCAGGGGAAGTATTCAATTGACACCCTTTGAAATGTTATATGGGCGCCCACCTCAGATATTACCTATGGCTGATATCTTAAATGTGAATTTAGGAGTAGGAGCTTTAGAGATCCAAGAATATGTTACTGCCTTGCAGTCTGTTTTGTCTTGTCTTCACAGGTTCGCGGCACCACACCAATCCTTGCCTTTGGACGCTCCAGTGCATAATTTCAGTCCTGGTGACTGGGTGCTGATCCGGTCCTGGAAAGATGAACCACTTACCGAGAAGTGGAAGGGTCAGTTCCAGATCCTACTCACCACTCACCGGAGAGGGTCACACCAGAAGCTGACCCACCTGAAGACCACCATTAGAGTAGCAAACCACTAGAGAGACTGAAGTATTTGTTCAAGAGAGAGCTTTCCCCTAACGCTTACTCATGCGCATTATTCTTTCTTTCTTAAGTTTAGTTGTCTTAACACTCCCCACTCAAGTAAAAACAAATTAGTTTAAGCAGAATAGAGATTATTCTGTTCTTTATTACTAACACCCATCAACTGTCAGAGACTTCACTTTGTTGCCTGCCTTGATTAGAGAACTGCATGGCTAAAGCAATTTACAATTGGTGTCGTTTTATTTATTAATGATCGTTCGTGCGTTTAAGTGTGTAGTCCACTGTTGGGCCAAAGAGAGGTATGAGATTTGAGAAAAGCCTTCTGAGGGGGGAGTGTTATAGAAATTTCAGCTTTAATCTAGCTTAATTTAAGTTGTTCTGCGTAGCGGACACAGACACGCCAGCCCTGCCTGGCTCTCTCCCCGCGCTCTTACCGCTTAGGCCGCCGCCGCTTCAGCAGCCCCCCGTCCGGCCACATGTGCTTCCTGGTCTGGCCTCCCCGGGGCGGAGCATGCCGGACCCCGCCAGCCAGTCACCCCCGTAAGGGGAGCCGCCACCGTCTGTGCTGGAGCCTCTGGGCCTCCCTTCCCTCTTCGCCTCCCCTTCTCTCGCCTCCCTCACCAGGAGCCTCGCAAAGGTGCTAGATTCTATCTAGCGTATCTGCATGTGGGCGGACCCGCCTGGAGACGGATAGAGGAGCGGTGTCTCGGTTCCTAAGACCATTGGAAATATGTGTTTTCCGATGGTCTTAGGCGACCCCTGTGAAGGGGTCGCGACCCACAGGTTGAGAACCGCTGCTTTAATAGGTCTGGTCTTAGCATTATTTCATCTTCTGCCTGAGAAGGTAATGCGCAAAAGGAATTCATTGACATTTTTTCTTCCTTCACAAAAGGTATCTTTTCATTTTGGGGGAGTTTCTTTAATTCATCCTTGCTTGGATCATTGTTTTGAGTATGGTTAGATGTTTCATTTAGAGAATCAAGATCAATTAGATTTCTTGAGCAATTATTCTCCATTGTTGATGTGCTTTTTAACTCTGAGGTTGGTTCCCAGGGAACCAACCTTCCCCAAATTCCACGCTGCCTTATAGGCAGCGTGGAACAGCCCCGCGCTTCGAAGAGGAGTGCAGAGCGGCCAAAACTGGGTGTTCTTGGGGGCATTCCGGGGCAGGGAAGGTGGCAATGCCGATACGACACATCCAACATGTTGTCCTGCAGGTTGCAGCCTCCTCCCCTGCTCTGTCTTCCTGCAGCTAGACAGCCAAAATTGGCTGTCTAGGTGCAAATGCAGGGCAGGGGAATCATGGAGGGAACAATCCCCTCCATGCTTATCCTGCTCTGCATTGGATAGTCGGTTGCCTCCAAGTTCGGAGGTGGTCGCCTATCCTCATAGGATTGTGCCCTAAATTTAGGGTGATTTTTGCTTTCTTTATAACCTTAGCTTCCTTTTTATAGTTTCTAATCCTTTTCAGCACATCCTTTGTCCTACTTGTTGTTCCACGTGGACTTGGTGGTTTATTTATTTGAGAGTTTAGCTTAATCACACTATTCACCAGTGCTATTAAAAGATTATTACTCACAGATAAGCAGGATTTTATATGTTCAATCTCTTTCATCAGCAAATAGATCCAACCCTTGACTGGCAGTCGCTCTGCACAAAATTTCTCTTCCTGAACACCTGCCATGTTCTGATCTGCTTTCCCGTTATCTTGGGCCAATTCTTGTATTTGTATAAAGATTGCATCATTTAACTGGTTGTTATCCATGGCTGGCTGTGTTCATCCTTCAGAGGATATTTGTTCGGCAAAAGCCAGCTCATCAGCAAGAGTTTTACATATGGGTTCTTCTGTTGGTATCTGAGTGTTCCCTTCATGAGCTATAGTCCAATCCAAAATAGAATTTGGGGAGTTCAAGACCACTGCCTCAGCTCCACCAGCACACTCTTCATTTTCAAAAAGTTGGGCAATCTTTGCTTGATTTTTGCGTTTGCCCATCAGGAGGTCACCAGCAGTGGGTTCAGTTTCCAAGGCCTTCTAATAATTCCTGGTAAGCACCATATCATTTAGTTTAAATTCCAAATGTATACTCCTAGATGATAAATATGAGCATTCAAACAGCTCCAATAATTAGTAATAAAATTAAATGCTGTCTTACTGCGCATCGTTACTCGTCCTCCCCCTGTTGTGGGTGGTTAACTCCCTTTTACTTGCATAGTTGTAAATGCCAGTTGTTTTCAGAAAATAGTCCTTGAGGAGCACTGTCAGTGATACAGAAACTGTTCAGAGAGCCTCTCAAAAATACTGAGGCTGACAGAAGCAGACAAATTAGGGATGGTGGAGAATTCCGCCACGGATTTCAGGGAGGCCGAATGCATTGGCATTCGCCCCCCCCAAAACCGTGGCGGAACAGCCTGCCACCCCCCCACATCCCCATGGATCCCCCCGGGACAAAGCTTACCTGGGGCGGATGTTCCGGACGGCGGCGGCTCCAGCAGTGGCTTTGGCAGCAGCGGCTGGTCTTCCAACCGGCTGCCGCCGCTGCCATTTGCAGTCTGGTCTGTTTTTTTTACATTGACGTGATAGGCTACGTAAAGACTTACGTAGCCTATCACATCTGGGTAGGTTAAAAAAAAAAAGCATACGCAAATGGTGGCGGCTATGGCCGCCACCATTTGTGTTCCTTATTTTTTGCTGTCTTAGTAAATATTTACATAGACTATTACAGCGAAAAGAAAGGGGATCGCAAATAGCGCCCACTATGCTATTTGTGTTCCCCTTTCTTTTCGCCATAATAGTCTACATAAATATTTATGTAGGCTAGAACGGTGAAAAATAAGGAATGCAAATGGCGGTGGCCGTAGCCGCCACCATTTGCGTACACTTTTTTGTTTTACCTACCCAGACGTGATAGGCTACATAAATACTTACATAGCCTATCACAGCTAAATACAGGGACGCAAATGGCGGTGGCTACAGCAGCCACCATTTGCGTCCCTGCAGGCTGCCCAGCGGCCAGATGTCTGGCTGCAGGCAGCCGGAGCTGGCTGGCGGCTCCGCAGCTTGGCCGCAGAGCGGAGCCGGCCAGGCAGGATTCTGGGGTGGAGGGACAGAGCGCCTCCCCCCCGTCAAGGATTCCGGGGGGAGGGATGGAGCACCTCCCCCCCCCAGCGGAAACAGAACAGAACGGAAGGTAAGTGTTCCATCCATCCCTAAGACAAATCAGTCAAATTAAAACAAACTAAAGTTAAACTGCAGAGCTCAAAGCAGAAACAACCTTCTTTGTCACCATCTTCCCTCCCCTCAAAACAAAACTATAAAAATAAACAAAAAGTTAATAAAACCATTACAAAGATTAAAACAATAGCATGCTAAAAATAATTTTAAAGGCTGGGTAAAAGAGATATAAAATTTTCTAAAAGCCAAAAGAGTGGGGCCTAGTCATAATTCTGGAGGGAGTTCCTCAGGTCCTCCGTATCCTTGGTTCTCTTTTTAAGCAGTCACACTTGCTCTGGAATATCTGTGTCTAACTAGCACTTTTGGCAAGATGTTTTTAGAGCAGGAAAATGTGGTATTATTTGTGAAAGCAAAAGAAAAACTTTTTCCACTAGTGTAAATGTGCTATTCCACTATACCACAGCACCACCTAGAGGTTATGTCATGGAAAAGCAGGAAAGGAAACTCCGCACATGGTGCTCAGATCTCTATTCTGTGAGGAAACCAAAAGTAGATTGTAGATACAGCAAGTTAACAGCCTCATGTAGAAAAGGTCTTCGGCTGTACCAGGTACTGAGATGGTTTCAATTTACTCCTGGGACCCTCCCCAGGACTTCTGGAAAGAAGAAACACCCAAACAATGGTAGATTCCTCATTTTTGAAAATGTAACATCTATTTTAAAAGCAACCAACAGCCTTACTCAAGAGAAAGCATTCACACCATTAGACCTGGCAGGATTCTGCCACTTAACAGAGCAGGCCCATTGGTTCTTGCCTTCTACTTTTCTTCTGGAGAATGGGGACCAGGAGTGTGGTGGTGGTGGTGGTGGTGGTGGAGCAGCAGCTTTAAAAGGGGATTGGACAACTGAACGGACGTGGTCCATCAGTGCCTACCAGGCTATATGGGACCTCTCTTTAGGGCAAGGGCAAGGAACATATGACTCTTAGATGTCATGGGGCTCCAATTCCCATTGGCCCCAGCAAGCATGGCTGATGATCTGGGCTGGTAAGAATCCTAGTCCAAGGTTTGCCATTCCTGCTTTAGAGTCAGAGGCTGCATACCTCTGACCGACAGACCCTGAAGAGCAACCACAGGAAAGAGGCTTTGCGTTCTGCTTCCCAGAGGCACCTGAATCTGCTTGGCCACTGTGGGAGACAAGAAGCTGGGCTCTCCAGACGGTTTGGCCTACAATTCCCATCAGCCCTTACCAGCATAGTCAGTGGTGAGGGATGATGGGATTTGTAGGCCAAAAGATCTGGAGGGCTGAAAGAGGCCCGCCCCTGGATTAGAACTGTTGCACAAAATGCTAGTTTCGCCCCCTGGAGGCTAGTCCAATTTGCCCCAAAGAGGAGAGTCAACTTCAGGCTGGGTCCAACTCGATTTTATTGTTTGCAAACAGTTCGACAGAGGAGCTCACACTCAAAGCAGAGTCGACCCTGGGCAACCTCCGCGCTACAGTTTTATCACTTAGCTTGCATTCCTCAGCCAGCGTGTTACTTTTGATTGGTTGCCAGCGGTTTGCTTGGCAACCTTATCTTAGGGTTACTGTCTGCTCATTCCAGGCATGCGCAGCTTTTACAGTACTATGTGCTGCTTAAGACACATACAATGGCTTTTAGGTTACATTTTTACTACAATTCTCCCCTCAAAAGGCTTTTCTCAAATTTATACTCTCTTTGGTCCCGCGGTGGACTACGCACTTAAAGGCGCAAACTATTAGTGCTGTGGCATTGACGGTTTTCTCTAAACAGCAAGTGAGGCCTGGGACGCCCTTGTTCTAGCTACTAGAATGTTGACAACAAAAACACTTTTTTTTTGAACTTTTGGAACTCAGTTTTGTTCCGTTCATCAGGAACCCTTGAAACGAGAGCACCCTCTTTCTGTAGACCTACTTGAGTCCTTTCAGGGGTTCATTATTCCAACGGTGACCTTCAGGTGGGTCAGCTTCCGGTGTGACCCTCTCTGGTGCAGGTGATGCCTTTATTCAGTGTGATGAATCCACTTCTTTTCTTTGGCGACTTTCATAGCAATGGGAGTGGTAAGTAGGATCTGAAACAGACCCTTCTGCGTCTTGGTAGGTGGTTCATCTTTCTAGGACTGGATTAGCACCCAATCGCTGGGATTGAGATTATGCACTGGAGCATCTAAAGGCCAGGATTGGTGCGGTGTCGCAAACCTGTGAAAACAAAACAGACTGCAAAGCAGTAACATAACCTTGAATCTTAAAACTTTTATTTTTAAATTCACATTTAAGCTATCAGCCATAGGTAATATCCGAGGTGGGCACTTGTGGAACGTTTAAAAGGTGTCAATTTAATACTTCCCTTGGGGGCGCACCGTACTCGAGTCAAGGTGATTGGCAAGGCCTGTGGCCTTTCAACTTAATCTTTAAACAAATTTTAATGAGCATTGTCTTTAAGGTGCGGTTCATCTTCTCAACTTGACTTGTAGATTGAGGTTTCCAAGGGGGGTGTAGCTTCTAGTTAGTTTGTTATGCCTGGGCCACTACTTGCGTCACTTGTCCAACAAAATGGGGCCCCTGATTTGATTTACTCTCTTTAGGTAACAAGAGCTTAGGGATTACTTTTTAACAGGATCTTGGCTACTGTCTGAGCGGTGCAGTCAATTGCTTTTATCATTACTAGCAGGTACCGATAGCCATGAGTCTGGGGCAACTCTGAAAAGTCAATTTGAAATCTCTGAAAAGGATAGTAAGCGCATGGGCGACTTCTCATTTGAGCTGGGGGCTCAAACATTTTTGAATCATTTTTGAGGCACAAAGGGCAGTCAGCCACTGCTCTCAGGTCTTGGTCTAACCTGAAGGAGGTGCTATCTGCCTCGGGCGCACTCAAAATCGGGGTGTTAAAGGGGGATGATCCCTTTATTAGCTAACCATAATTTTTGAACTTCTCAATGAGCGGCTTCAAGCCTGCACAGGTGGCTTTTTTCAGAGGATACTGCCTCACGCACACAGGGCTCTCCCTTTTTAAAGAAGATTTTAACTGGTGTTATGCATTTGGTCGGGCAGGGGTTCTGTCTGCCCACACACATGGATCAACATTCTCTAAAATCTTAGTCCCTTTGGCCTCTGACACAATCTTGATTGCTTGAAGGGCCATTCGATAATTTGAGCCCTGCATTGCTGGCAGCTGTACTACAATCTGATTATTACTGAAGAAGATTTTAGCTTGCAGTTTTGTTAACAAGTCCCGCCCCAAGAGGGCAACAAGGTATGCAGATGAAACTACAAAGGCATGTTCCAGTATGTTATTTCCAGTCTTCGTGAGGAGGGGCTTACACAGGGGCAATTTAGTTTGTTTTTTTTTCCCTTTAATTTTTTCTATAGTTACATGCTTTCCACTTTCTCTTGCCGGGGGGCTTCACAGAGATCATAGAAAATGTGGCTCCAGTATCTACTAGGGCTTTACAGTCCTCGCCACCAACCCTTACTTTTACCTTGGGATTCTCCCGAGCGTTTGTTCGTAGGGTGGTGGCCTTTCAGCTAGACTCCCCCCCACTGGAGGACCCTGCCAGCATTTGGCAGCCTTCAGGGTGAGTCTCTTTTCTCTTTTTTTTCAGCTCTGGACAATCTTTCTTTCAATGTCTCTTCTCTCGGCAATACGCACATTTATTGAGCCCCGGTCGGCCCTTTCCTTTTCTGCCCCCCCCTCCCTCTGGTCGCTTCTGTGCTCTCAAGCTGCTGTTTATATCTCCGCCTATGGTGGCTGCCAGCATTGCCTTTTCCTTTTTCCAGGAATGGCACTTTTTTATGTGCTCTTATGTGCACCATAGCTCTAAAAACTTCATGATCTGGGGTCTGATAAGGCTAAAGCAGGCGGTGATATTAAGGCTTGCTTCAATTTAAGAAAAGCCTTTTTTATTTTAATTGTCCACTTCTAGTGGGTAATATTTTTGTTAAAGCTTCATACGGGGGCTTCACCCCTTTTTATGGCTACTATAGCCTCCCTCTTGTAAGAGGCACACTTATCTTTTGGCTTGCCTGTTCTGCAAATCATGTTTCAAATTCTCTGTGCCATGCACCAGTTTTAACTCTTTGTTTTCTCTGCAAGTTAGGCTGTTTGCCATTGCTTCGACAGAGACTCGCTTGCTTAGATCTTCAACGACACACATTTGGGATAAGCTTTCTTTTTTTTTTAAGCCTTTTTGTCTGCTACTTTCTTCTGCCTTCTTTTATACCTTTTTTATATCATTAAAATCTAACACCATGACTGGAAAACATTTGTTTTGTATAGTAGGGCATGGTGGAGCAGATCTAACCATTATACTGCTCCTCTGACTGCATGGTCAGGGCCCATCAAAATTAAGGGAAGGGCGTTCTCATACATGCAAAGAGTTCCAAGCCACCATTTTTGCATCGGCAACTCCACACTGCATGAGTTTTGGCAGAGTGTCAGGTTTGCCTCTGAGCAAATGGAACGTCAGAACAGTTCAGATTTTGAGAAAGAGCTGGAACACATGGGGCAGGAACTTTCTTAGGCTTCAGAAACACAGCTGGGCTTAGAAGTATCACGGGAGAGTGGGGGACTCTCTCTCTTTCACCTCTTAAGTTAAGAGAATTTGCTGCCCCCTTTTTAAAGGGAAACTAACTTTCGTAGTTTCTCTTTGAACTTTTTGAAGGCTGTTTCCTTTGAAGTCTATGAATCTCTAGAAATTTGTATCTGTATGCTTCATTAGGGTAAATGAAATTAAAGCCTTGGAAATCATAGAATCATAGAATAGTAGGGTTGGAAGGGGCTTACAAGGCCATCGAGTCCAACCCCTTGCCCAGTGCAGGAATCTAAATCAGAGCATCCCTGACAGATGGCTGTCTAGCCTCGTCTTGAATGCCTCCAGGGTGGGAGAGCCCACCACCTCCCCAGGTAATTGGTTCCATTGTCGTATTGCTCTAACAGGACGTTTCTCCTGATGTTCAGCTGGAATCCAGCTTCCTGTCACTTGAGCCCATTATTCTGTGTCCTGCACTCTGGGATTATTGAGAAGAGATCCTGGCCTTCCTCTCTGGGACAACCTTTTAAGTACTTGAAGAGTGCTATCAGATCTCCTCTCAGTCTTCTCTTCTCAAGGCTAAATATACCCAGTTCTTTCAGTCAAATGCAGCTTTTTATCTGAGTGTTGAAATCACAAATCAAACTGTACACTGAGCTGATCACAAACAAACACACAATCTACAACAACGGGAGTTTAAGGCTATGACAAGCCTCACAGTACTTTTTACGGCAAGTCTTTAACTGGCCAAAGTTCCAGTCCATGTGCAGAGTGCCTCTAACAAAGAAGGCTTTGGGCCATAAAGAAGGGATGCGTTTTAACAAAAGCTCTGTGTCTCTTCATCAGTTCGAATGGGGAAGGTGTAACCTTACACCTCTTCTAGATTCCTCCACAGGTAAGAACAGAGCAGTGCTGCTCAGCTTTCCAGCTGTGATGCTTTTCTTGTTTTTTTTTTTGCAAATCTCACTCTTTTGTCAGGTCCTCACAGACACCTTCCAGCCTCTCTGCTTGCTAAGGCTAAACCAGCCACGGCGAAGGGGGGTTAGGCAAGTCCCCCTTGGCTCTGCTCTGAGCAGGCTGACAGAGATAAGCTCACACAGACCCTGATATTTTAAGAACTTGCTCTGTCTTTGTTTCTTGATTTTTCCACAGTCTTTAAGTCATCAAACAAATCTCTTTCTTCAGAAGTTGCAACTTTTTCAACTGCTTTTGCTTCTTCTAACAAACTTGGATACGGTGGCAGACAAACTGTCTCTGGCGGGCCCCCTCCCTCCCCCAACAACCTCTCCTCTCAACCTAACAGACCGAATCAGACCGGGGGGGGAGCTCAGGGCACCTTGGGCAGGGTCTCCCAGTCTTCAAGCTCCTTCCGTGGGGCTTGAATCGGGGGGAACAGGGGCTTTGGGCTTCACCTCGGAGCATACCATCATGACTTTACAATATTGAACTTTATATTCAACCTTTTCTCACCTTCAGTGGATTTTGGTTGGCACTCATCCAAATGCTGATAACCTCACTTTCCCTGAGGCAAATTTATCTCTTACTACTTGATTCAGACAGCACCCGGGGTCTCTTGCCCCTGCGGTCCTTTGCCAGTAACACATTTACACATTTACACTTCTGTAAGTAAGGGGGACTCTTTCCGCACCAATTCAACCAACTATCAATATAGGCGAATTGATCCCATTGCCCATTATTCACCACATTTTTATATACAGCATTTACAAGATTTACACCAAAGGATCCTATGTCTGGCCAACGAATTCCAAATGCTGGCCATTCCAATTGACAGAGTGTAACCAGCTTGCCTTTCGACATCTTAGTACACGGAGTCTGACAAACCTCAGACGCTTGACTTTGCTCAAGTTCTTTAGCATGCATCCCAAGGGAGTGGCAGAGCTTTCTAAACGGGAGCTACCCGCCCCCATTGTGCCTACCTCTATTTGAAACCACACACGGAGCCTGACAAACCTCCGACGTTTACACAGAGTCTGACAAACCTCAGACGTTTATACAGAGTCTGACAAACCTCAGACGCTCCGAAGGCAACTCAAACAGAAAGACAGAAGGGAAATCAAGTACTTACTCTGCCCAGCACCCTAGTGCCGTCTCTTCAGACCCATTCAGCCTGGTTGACTCAATCAATGGAGTCCATGCCTTTAACCTCCTGGGTGTCCCGACCTCCGTTCTCTGGTGCCGTGGCAGACCTCAAAGGCGGTCCGGCGCGCCCCACAGGCACCTTCGCCGGTTCTGTCGTTTGACCCCAGGGTGGTCCAAGGGACTCCTGACTGGCTCGCCAGTTTGTTGCACAAAATGCTAGTTTCGCCCCCTGGAGGCTAGTCCAATTTGCCCCAAAGAGGAGAGTCAACTTCAGGCTGGGTCCAACTCGATTTTATTGTTTGCAAACAGTTCGACAAAGGAGCTCACGCTCAAAGCAGAGTCGACCCTGGGCAACCTCCGCGCTACAGTTTTATCACTTAGCTTGCATTCCTCAGCCAGCGTGTTACTTTTGATTGGTTGCCAGCGGTTTGCTTGGCAACCTTATCTTAGGGTTACTGTCTGCTCATTCCAGGCATGCGCAGCTTTTACAGTACTATGTGCTGCTTAAGACACATACAATGGCTTTTA
Source organism: Heloderma suspectum (assembly GCF_057233095.1). NCBI lineage: Eukaryota > Metazoa > Chordata > Lepidosauria > Squamata > Helodermatidae > Heloderma > Heloderma suspectum. The sequence goes on along the minus strand of NC_139475.1, from coordinate 36,508,491 downwards.
GGTTACATTTTTACTACAGAACCACTGCAGAGGAAATCAGCCAGGGCCACTGTTAAACTGGGTGCTCTTAGCAGCTGTCTTTGGATAGGGGCTATTTACAGCGGCTGACAGGGCAACAGCAAAAGGCACTGTCCTTTTGGGGTCACTGCTTTGGGGTTGGACCACAGCATAACATTTTGCCAGTTTATTTGCTCAAGTCAGGGTTGTAAGTTGGTTGTATGCGTGAATCCAGCACATGAGTGTGAGGCTACTAGTGGGGTAGTTACCTGAGGGAAGGCTTGAAAATCTTTTTTAGCAGCAAGGCCCTACTGTAGCAACATGGAGTGGGCTCTTGCTTCATGGGGTCTCCTTTTGGTGAGGCTAAATTTTAATTTTAAGCTCCTTCAGTCACTGATCTTGGCTCCAAAGTTGTTGTTGTTCAGTCGTTCAGTCGTGTCCGACTCTTCGTGACCCCATGGACCATAGCACGCCAGGCCTTCCTGTCCCGCGCTCTCTCCCGGAGCGTGCTCAAGTCCATGTTCCTTGCATCAGTGATGCTATCCAGCCATCTCATCCTCTGCCGTCCCCTTCTCCTTTTGCCTTCAGTCTTTCCCAGCATCAGGGTCTTTTCCAGGGAGTTTTCTCTTCGCATTAGGTGGCCAACATATTTGAGCTTCAGCTTCAGTATCTGTCCTTCCAATGAGCAGTCAGGGTTGATTTCCTTTAGGATGGGCTGATTTGACCTCCTTGCAGTCCAGGGGACTCGTAAGAGTCTTCTCCAGCACCACAGTTCGAAGGCATCGATTCTTCGGCGCTCAGCCTTCCTTATGGTCCAGCTCTCACAGCCATACATTGCTCCTGGGGACACCATAGCTTTGATTGTACGAACCTTTGTCGGCAAGGTGATGTCTCTGCTTCGTACTATGCTGTCTAGATTTGCCATAGCTTTCCTCCCAAGGAGCAAGCGTCTTTTAATTTCATGGCTACAGTCACCGGTGATCTTGGAGCCCAAGAAAGTAAAATCTGTCACTGCTTCCATTTCTTCCCCTTCTATATGCCAGGAAGTGATGGGGGCCAGATGCCATGATCTTAGTTTTTTTAATGTTGAGTCTCAAACCAGCTTCTGCACTCTCCTCTTTCACCCTCAACAAGAGGCTCTTGAGATCCTCTTCGCTTTCTGCCATTAGGGTGGTATCGTCTGGGTATCTGAGGTTGTTGATAATTCTCCTGGCAATCTGAATTCCGACCTGTGATTCATCCAACCCGGCGTTTCTCATGATGTACTCTGCATATAAGTTGAATAAGCAGGGCAACAATATGCAGCCTTGTCGTACTCCTTTCCCAATTTGGAACCAATCGGTTCTTCCATGTCCGGTTCTTACTGTTGCTTCTTGACCCTTGTACAGGTTTCTCAGGAGACAGGTAAGGTGGTCTGGTACTCCCATCTCTTTCAGAATTTGCCACAGTTTGTTGTGATCCACACAATCAAAGGCTTTAGTGTAGTCAATGAAGAATAAGACGTTTTTCTGGAATTCTCTTGCTTTCTCTAGGGATGTATGGAAGCCCCTTTACCTGGCTCTGCCGGGTTCCGCTGGGGGGGGGGGAGGTGCTCCATCCCATCCCCCGGAATCCTGGCCGGCTGGCTCAGCTTCGTGGGGATTCCGCGGAGCCACCGGCTGGCTCCGCCAGCAGCTGGACATCCGGCCGCTGGCTAGCAGGGACGCAAATGGCGGTGGCCGTAGCCGCCGCCATTTGCGTCCCTGCAGTCAGCCGTGATAGGCTACGTAAATGTTTATGTAGCTTATCACGGCTGATTTAAAAAAAAACACGCGCATACGCAAATGGCGGTGGCCATGGCCGCCGCCATTTGCATTCTTTATTTTGGCACGTCTTAGTCTACGTAAACATTTACGTAGACTAAGATGGCGAAAATTAGGGGAACGCAAATAGCGTAGACGCTACGCTATTTGCGTTCCGCTTATTTTCGCCGTCTTAGTCTACGTAAATATTTACGTAGACTAAGACGTGCCAAAATAAGGAACGCAAATGGCGGCGGCCATGGCCGCCGCCATTTGCATACACGCGTTTTTTTGGTTTTTTTTAAGTCAGCCATGATAGGCTACGTAAACATTTACGTAGCCTATCACGGTGTTTTTTTAAAATCTAGCCGTGATAGGCTACGTAAATCTTTACGTAGCCTATCACTTTTTTTGTTTTTTTGTTTTTTTAACCTGGAAATGGCGGCGGCGGCAGCCAGTCAGAAGACCGGCCGCCACAGCTGCCGCCGCAGCTGCCACCGGAGCCGCTGCTGCGAAGAAGATCCGCCCAGGGTAAGTCCTGTCCTGGGGAGATGGTGGGGGGGTGGCAGGCCGTTCCGCCACCTATTTCAGGGGGCCGAATGCGCTGGCATTCGGCCTCCCTGAGATCCGTGGCGGAACTGTCGTACATCCCTAGCTTGTACTTCCGGTAGTTCTTGGTTCACATGCTGCTGAAGCCGAGCTTGTAGGATTTTGAGCATCACCTTGCTGGCATGTGAAATGAGCGCAATTGTGCGGTAGTTTGAACACTCTTTGGCGTTGCCCTTCTTGGGGATTGGAATGTAAACTGGCCTTTTCCAGTCTTGCGGCCACTGTTGAGTGTTCCAAATTTGTTGGCATATTGAGTGCAGCACTTTAACAGCATCATCTTTTAGGATTTTAAATAGCTCAGCTGGAAGACTGTCATCTCCGCCAGCTTTGTTGTTAGTAATGCTTCCTAAGGCCCACTTGACTTCACTCTCGAGGATGTCCGGCTCAAGTTCAGTGACCGCACTCTCATGGCTATCAGGGACATTCAGATCTGTCCTGTATAGTTCTTCTGTGTATTCTTGCCACCTCTTCTTAATCTCATCTGCTTCTCTTAGGTCCCTGCCTTCTTTGTCCTTTATCATGCCCGTCTTTGCACAAAACATTCCCTTGAGATCCCCGATTTTCTTGAAGAGATCTCTAGTCTTTCCCATTCTGTTGTTTTCCTCGATTTCTTTGCATTGTTCGTTTAAGAAGGCCTTCTTGTCTCTCCTTGCTATTCTCTGGAACTCTGCATTCAGTTGGGTATATCTTCCCCTTTCTCCCTTGCTCTTCGCTTCCCTTCTTTCCTCAGCTACTTGTAAAGCCTCATCAGACAGCCACTTGGCTTTCTTGCATTTCTTTTTCTTTGGGATGGATTTCGTTGCTGCCTCCTGAACAACGTTACGGACCTCCGTCCATAGTTCCTCAGGCACTCTGTCTATCAGGTCTAATCCCTGAAATCTATTCCTCACCTCCACTGTGTATTCACAAGGGATATGATTTAGGTCATACCTGAATGGTTTAGTGGTTTTCCCTACGTTCTTCAAGTTAAGCCAAAATTTGCAACAAGAAGCTCGTGATCTGAGCCACAGTCAGCTCCAGGTCTTGTTTTACTTGTTTTTACAGTCTCCATCTTTGGCTGCAAAGGACATAATCAATCTGATTTCGATATTGACCATCTGGTGATGTCCATGTGTAGAGTCGCCTCTTGTGCTGTTGGAAAAGAGTGTTTGCTATGATCAGCGTGTTCTCTTGGCAGAACTCGATTAGCCTTTGTCCTGCTTCATTTTGTACACCCAGGCCATGCTTGCCTATTATCCCGGTGATTTCTTGACTTCCGACTTTAGCATTCCAATCCCCTATGATGAAGAGGCCATCTTTTTTTGGTGTTAGTTCTAGAAGGTGTTGTAGGTCTTTGTAGAACCGATCAACCTCAGCTCCTTCGGCCTCACTGGTTGGGGCATAGACTTGAATTACTGTTATCTTGAACGGTTTTGTCTTGGATTCGTACTGAGATCATTCTGTCGTTTTTGAGATTGTACCACAGTACTGCTTTTCCCACCCTTTTGCTGACTATGAGTGCTACTCCATTTCTTCTAAGGGATTCTTGCCCACAGTAGTAGATATCATGGTCACCTGAATTAAATTCGCCCATGCTTGTCCATTTTAGTTCCCTGATTCCCAAGATGTCGATGTTCAGTCTTGCCATCTCATGTTTGACCACCTCCAGCTTACCTTGATTCATTGATCTGACATTCCAGGTTCCGAAACAATATTGTTGTTTGCAGCATCGGACTTTCTTTTCACCACCAGACACATCCCCAGCTGAGTGTCCTTTCGGCTTTGGCCCAGCCGCTTCACTCTTTCTGGCGCTACTTGGAAATACCCTCTGCTCTTCCCCAGTAGTATATTGGACACCTTCCGACCTGAGGGGCTCATCTTCCGGCGTCATCTCTTTTAGCCTTGTGATACGTTCCATGGGGTTTTGTTGGCAGGAATACTGGAGTGGGTTGCCATTTCCTTCTCCAGTGGACCACATTTTGTCAGAACTCTCCTCCATGACCTGTCCGTCTTGGGTGGCCCCGCACGGCATAGCTTATGGCTTCACTGAGTCACGCAAGCCCCTTCGCCACAGCAAGGCAGTGATGCATGAAGGAGTTGAAATCTTCTTAGTTGCTGCCAATTCACTTATACAGATGCCCCTTATAACATTTCATTGCCTCCCATATTACTGCATGTGACAATCCTACTTGTTCATTTGTATGGAAATAATGTTCCATTTCAGTTTTAATTTTCTTGACACATAGTTGGTTTTGTAGAAGAATAGGATTGAAGCTCCACGCATAAGTAGAGGAACGGTCTAAACAAAGTTTTATGGTTAGACTTATAGCTGAATGGTCTGATACCATTTTTGATAGATCTCTGTGCTTATGATGGAATTAATTCAAATAAATTAATAGATAGCCGATTCTAGTATATGTTTGATAGCGAGGGGCAAAGTATGTATAATCTCCGGCTCCTATATTAGCAAATTGCCAAGAATCTATTAATTTAAATTTGGCCAAAAGGTCACCAAATGATGGAATAGTGGTGGTCTTATCCCCAAAGCAAGTTCTATCCAGAGTTGGATCACTTACTGTATTAAAATCCCCCCTATAATTGTTACACCTTGTTGAAATACCTCTAATTTCTGTGAAGTATCATGTAAAAACTATGTTGATTTGAATTTAGTGAGTACAAAGTGGTGAATGTATAATATGGATGTCAGGATCTGCTCAGTCTGGGAAGCTCTGCAGTGCCACCTGGGGGCCAGACATAGAAGGCAGCCTGGCTCACAGTATTTGCAGGATCAGGCCCTGGCCCTGCAGGTGCTCCCAGGTCCTCTAATGCAGACCAGCTGGGAGCCTCAGGGAGCCCTATGAAGAGCTTCCTCTTCTTCTCAAACCTTGCCACAGCAACAGGAGTCATCGTGGTGGCAGCATCGTGGCCCAGTTGCTCGTTCCTGATCTTTGCTACGCCTTGCCAGTTCTTGCCCCTGCCTCCTTGCACTATGCCTCTGGCCCTGCTGCAAGCCAGCTGGTAACTGACCTCTGCCTGTTTGGACTCTGCTTTCGCCTCTGGCCCTGCCACGCCTTGTCTGAGTCTGACCCTTGCCCAGGGAACCTCTGCTCTCCGCCCACCTCCACCCCTCCTGGTCCCGGTGTTCTTGCCCAGGATGCCTGCTGCCCACGCCCCGGACCTGCCACTTAACTTATGGCACATTTAATAAATAGGTATCTGCCATTGGGGTCTACCATAGTATTTTCTATCGATATAGGAAGGGAGGTTGCAAAGAGAATAGCCACACCACAGGCTTTTGAAGAGCCTGAGGCAGTAAATTGTCCCAAATATGGGTATTTTAATACTGTCTTATGTCTCTTGCAAAAATACAATGTTGGGAGAGCACTTTTTAATTTCTTTTGTAACCCTTTTCTTTTTGACAACTGTGCCTAAACCCCTAACATTAAGGGAATAACATTTTAGGTCGCCCATTTATATACTATTAGAAACCTTTAACAATATACCTTTAACAAAGGTGAAGTACAGGCTGAAGGGGCAGGATTGCACACTTTAGGTCGATAGGCATATGGGCAAGGAACACCTCATTACTTTGGATGAGTTCACATCTCCAGGGCCAGATGAACTGCATCCTAGAGTCATAAAGGAACTGGCAGAAGAACTCTCAGAACTGCTGTCTATTCTCTTTGAGAAATCATGGAGGACGGGGGAAGTGCCAGATGACTGGAGGAGGGCTAACGTTGTCCCTGCCTTCAAAAAGGGTAAAAAGGAGGAACCTGGGAAACAGACCAGTCAGTCTGACATCAATCCCTGGGAAAATTCTGGAGCAGATCATAAAGCGATCCATCTGTAAACACCTTGAAAACAATGCAGTGATTCCTCGAAGCCAACACGGATTTGTCTAGAACAAGTCCTGCCAGACAAATCTGATCTCATTCTTTGATCAAGTCACCTCCCTTGTAGACTGTGGGAATGCTGTGGACATCATATACCTCGACTTCAGCAAAGCTTTCGACAAAGTGCCCCATGATATCCTGATGAGCAAACTAGCTCAAAGTGGGCACCTAGGAAGAAGAAACCAAACGCACAGTTACAAGATGGGGGATACGTGGCTCAACCACACTACAAGCGAGAAGGATCTTGGAATTGTGGTAGATCACAAGCTGAATATGACCCAACCATGTGATGTGGCTGCAAAAAAGGCAAATGCTTTTTTGGGCTGCATTCATAGATGCATAGCTTCCAAATCCCTTGAAGTACTAGTTCCCCTCTACTCAGCACTGGTTAGGCCTCATCTGGAATACTGTGTCCAATTCTGGGCACCACATTTTAAGAAGGATGCAGACAAGCTGGAGAGGGTTCAGAGGAGGGCAACAAAGATGATCGGGGGACTGGAAACAAAGCCCTATGAAGAGAGACTGAAAGAACTGGGCCTGTTTAGCCTTGAGAAGAGAAGACTGAGGGGAGATAGGATAGCGCTCTTCAAGTCCTTGAAAGGGTGTCACAGAGAGGAAGGCCAGGATCTCTTCTCTATCGTCCCAGAGTGCAGGACACGGAATCATGGGCTCAAGTGACAGGAAGCCAGATTCCGGCTGAACACCAGGGAAAACCTCCTGACTGTCAGAGCAATACGACAATGGAACCAGTGACCTAGGGAGGCGGTGGGCTCTCCCACACTGGAGGCGTTCAAGAGGAGGCTCGACAGCCATCTGCCACGGATGCTTTGACCTGGATTCCTGCATTGAGCAGAGGGTTGGACTTGATGGTCTTGTAGGCCCCTTCCAACCCTACTGTTCTATGATTCTATGATATACCCTTGATATATAAGAAAATCCAAAATGGCTACAAGTGATGACAAAACAAGTAGACTTGGAATAAGTAAGACTTTCAACAAAAATGCATAACTCTGCAAATTATACCAGAAATAACCCCTTAAAGGAAACTACTCGTACAAGGATTAAGTTGCCAATTCACAATGCATCACCATCCTATAAAAAACACAGAATTACAGCAAAGCCTTATACTCGAGACATTACCTCTAGTCTGTCCCTAGAGTAAGCAATTGCCCCATTTGAACCCATGCAATTCTTACTTTTTAAATGTTTTTTTTTCTTTTGAGGCCAGTATGTTAATTTTCTGCCCATATCTGCTTAGTGTTAGGACCTGCTGGCAAGGGGTTCTATACCTGATCCTGAGTGACTAAATCCACTCCAACCTTCATTAATTCTGTGCTAGGTAGGTGGATAGCATTTGATTCAGGATAACCCAATTCATTTAAGTTTAAATGAATCAGGTGGAGTCAATCTGACTCAGCTCTGCCCACCTGGGTACTCAGTGCAGCACCAACATAGGTTGGAGGGCCGGGGGGAGGGGGGGAGTTGTCATGGTTCATAGAACTTCCATCTCTATCACCAGGAGACCACTCCACCTAGGAGTGGGCCTTGAGGGGTTGCACCTGGTGTTGGGCCATAAAGACAGATTGGGGATGCTGCTGGTGTACCGCCAGCATCCTCCCTGACTGAGCTGGTGGAGGCAGTTGCAAGTGTGGTGTTGGAAGAACCCAGGACGGTGGTTTTGGGTGACTTCAACTTCCATGCTGAGGCTGTCTCCGGAGTTCCAGCTCAGGACTTCATGGCCTCCATGACAACCATGGGGCTGTCTCCGTTTGTCATCGGCCCAACACATGGAGCAGGGCACACCCTTGATTTGGTTTTTGCTCCAAGTTGTGAGATGGGTAGTCTGAAGATTGGGGGGCTCCAAGTAACCCCATTGTCATGGTCAGACCATTTCCTGGTGAGATTTGAACTTACGGCATTACTCTCCTCCCACGGGGGTGGGCGGCCTATTCGGATGGTCCGCCCTAGGAGACTGATGGAATCCAATGGATTTCTGAATGCTCTTGGGGATTTTCCAGTGGAGAGAGCTGGTGATCCAGCCGAGGCCCTAGCCTCACTATGGAACAGTGAGATGCGGAGGGCCATCGACATGATCACACCTGAGTCCCTCTCCGGCACTGTGGAGCCCGTTCTGCTCCCTGGTATACTGGGGAGCTGCGGTCAATGAAACAGGCTGGACGTCGGCTGGAGCGCAAATGGCGCAAGACTCGAAGTGAAGACGACCGAGCACGCTCTAGAGTGCATAATCGTGCCTATTGCGTGGCAGTGCGGGCAGCAAAGAAGGTTTATTTTGCTGCCTCCATTGCATCCTCAAGTATGTAGTAAAAATGTAACCTAAAAGCCATTGTATGTGTCTTAAGCAGCACGTAGTATTGTAAGAGCTGCGCATGCCTGGAATGAGCAGACAGTAACCCTAAGATAAGGTTGCTAGGCAAACCGCTGGCAACCAATCAAAGTGACACGCTGGCTGAGGAATGCAAGCTGAGGTGATAAAACTGTAACGCGGGGGTTGCCCAGGGTCGACTCTGCTTTTGAGCGTGAGCTCCTTTGTCGAACTTTTATTGTTTGCAAACAATAAAATCGAGTTGGACCCAGCCTGAAGTTGACTCTCCTCTTTGGGGCAAATTGGACTAGCCTCCAGGGGGCGACACTAGCATTTTGTGCAACAAATTGGCGAGCCAGCCAGGAGTCCCTTGGACCACCCTGGGGTCAAACGACAGAACCGGCAAAGGTGCCTGTGGAGCGCGCCGGACCGCCTTTGAGGTCTGCCACGGCACCAGAGAACGGGGGTCAGGACACTCAGGAGGTTAAAGGCGTGGACTCCATTGATTGAGTCAACCAGACTGAACGGGTCTGAAGAGACGGCACTAGGGTGCTGGGCAGAGTAAGTACTTGATTTCCCTTCTGTCTTTCTGTTTAAGTTGCCTTCGGAGCGTCTGAGGTTTGTTAGACACCGTGTAAGCGTCGGTGGTTTGTCAGGCTCCGTGTATGGTTTCAAATAGAGGTAGGCACAATGTGGGCGGGTAGCTCCCGTTTAGAAAGCTCTGCCACTCCCTTGGGATGCATGCTCAGGAACTTTAGGGAGTTCAAAAGAGATTTTAGAATTAAGATGGCCAAGGGTAAATTGACCTTCTTTTGCCAACTGGACTGGCCAGCATTTGGAATTAGTTGGCCAGACATAGGATCCTTTGATGTAAATCTTGTAAATGCTGTATATAAAAATGTGGTGAATAATGGGCAATGGGATCAATTTGCCTATATTGATGGTTGGTTGAATTGGTGCGGAAAGAGTCCCCCTTACTTACAGAAGTGTAAATGAGTAAATGTGTTACTGGCAAAGGACCGCAGGGGCAAGAGACCCCGGGTGCTGTCTGAATCAAGTAGTAAGAGATAAATTTGCCTCAGGGAAAGTGAGGTTATCAGCATTTGGATGAGTGCCAACCAAAATCCACTGAAGGCGAGAAAAGGTTGAATATAAAGTTCAATATTGTAAAGTCATGATGGTACGCTCCGAGGTGAAGCCCAAAGCCCCTGTTCTCCCCGATTCAAGCCCCACGGAAGGAGCTTGAAGACTGGGAGACCCTGCCCAAGGTGCCCTGAGCTCCCCCCGGTCTGATTCGGCCTGTTAGGTTGGGAGGAGAGGTTGTTGGGGGAGGGAGGGGGCCCTCCAGCGACAGTTTGTCTGCCACCATTTGTTAGAAGAAGCAAAAGCAGTTGAAAAACGTTGCAACTGCTGAAGAAAGAGATTTTTTTGAAGTCTTAAAGACTGTGGCAAAATCAAGAAACAAAGATGGGGCAAGTTCTTAAAATATCAGGGTCTGTGTGAGCTTATCTTTGTCAGCCTGCTCAGAGCAGAGCCAAGGGGGACTTGCCTAACCCCCCTTCGCCGCGGCTGGTTTAGCCTTAGCAAGCAGAGAGGCTGGAAGGTGTCTGTGAGGACCTGACAAAAGAGTGAGATTTGCAAAAAAACAAGAAAAGCATCACAGCTGGAAAGCTGAGCAGCACTGCTCTGTTCTTACCTGTGGAGGAATCTAGAAGAGGTGTAAGGTTACACCTTCCCCATTCGAACTGATGAAGAGACACAGAGCTTTTGTTAAAAGCATCCCTTCTTTATGGCCCAAAGCCTTCTTTGTTAGAGGCACTCTGCACATGGACTGGAACTTTGGACAGTTAAAGACTTGCCGTAAAAAGTACTGTGAGGCTTGTCATAGCCTTAAACTCCCGTTGTTGTAGATTGTGTGTTTGTTTGTGATCAGCTCAGTGTACAGTTTAATTTGTGATTTCAACACTCAGATAAAAAGCTGCATTTGACTGAAAGAACTGGGTATATTTAGCCTTGAGAAGAGAAGACTGAGAGGAGATCTGATAGCACTCTTCAAGTACTTAAAAGGTTGTCCCAGAGAGGAAGGCCAGGATCTTTTCTCGAGCATCCCAGAGTGCAGGACACGGAATAATAGGCTCAAGTGACAGGAAGCTGGATTCTAGCTGAACATCAGGAGAAACGTCCTAACTGTTAGAGCAATACGACAATGGAACCAATTACCTGGGGAGGTGGTGGGCTCTCCCACCCTGGAGGCATTCAAGACGAGGCTGGACAGCCATCTGTCAGGGATGCTCTGATTTGGATTCCTGCGCTGGGCAAGGGGTTGGACTCGATGGCCTTGTAAGCCCCTTCCAACCCTACTATTCTATGATTCTATGATTTCCAAGGCTTTGATTTCATTTACCCTAATGAAGCATACAGATACAAATTGCTAGAGATTCACAGACTACAAAGGAAACAGCCTTCAAAAAGTTCAAAGAGAAACTACGAAGGTTAGTTTCCCTTTAAAAAGGGGGGCAGCAAATTCTCTTAACTTAAGAGGTGAGAGGGAAAGAGTCCTCCACTCTCCTGTGATACTTCTAAGCCCAGCTGTGTTTCTGAAGCCTAAGAAAGTTCCTGCCCCACGTGTTCCAGCTCTTTCTCAGAATCTGAACTGTTCTGACGTTCCATTTGCTCAGAGGCGAACCTGACACTCTGCCAAAACTCATGCAGCGCGGAGTTGCCGATGCAAAAATGGTGGCTTGGAACTCTTTGCATGTATGAAAATGCCCTTCCCTTGATTTTGATGGGCCCTGACCATGCAGTCAGAGGAGCAGTATAATGGTTAGATCTGCTCCACCATGCCCTACTATACAAAACAAATGTTTTCCAGTCATGGTGTTAGATTTTAATGATATGAAAAAGGTATAAAAGAAGGCAGAAGAAAGTAGCAGACAAAAAGGCTTAAAAAAGAAAGAAAGCTTATCCCAAATGTGTGTCGTTGAGATTAGTAAGAAGATCTAAGAAAGCCAGTCTCTGTCGAAGCAATGGCAAACAGCCTAACTTGCAGAGAAGACAAAGAGTTAAAACTGGCGCATGGCACAGAAAATTTGAAACATGATCTGCAGAACAGGCAAGCCAAAAGATAAGTGTGCCTCTTACAAGAGGGAGGCTATAGTAGCCATAAAAAGGGGCGAAGCCCCCGTATGAAGCTCTAACAAAAATATTACCCACTAGAAGTGGACAATTAAAATAAAAAAAGGCTTTTCTTAAATTGAAGCAAGCCTTAATATCACCGCCTGCTTTAGCCTTATCAGACCCCAGATCATGAAGTTTTTAGAGCTATGGTGCACATGAGAGCACATGAAAAGAGTGCCATTCCTGAAAAAAGGAAAAGGCAATGCTGGCAGCCACCATGGGCAGAGATATAAACCGCAGCTTGAGAGCACAGAAGCAACCGGGGGGGGGGGGGAGGCAGAAAAGAAAAGGGCCGACCGGGGCTCAATAAATGTGCATATTGCTGAGAGAAGAGACATTGGAAGAAAGATTGTCCAGAGCTAAGAGAAAAGAGACTCACCCTGAAGGCTGCCAAATGCTGGCAGGGTCCTCCAGTGGGGGGGAGTCTAGCTGAAGGGCCACCACCCTACGAACAAATGCTCGGGAGAATCCCAAGCTAAAAGTAAGGGTTGGTGGCAAGGACTGTAAAGCCCTAGTAAGATACTAGAGCCACATTTTCTATGATCCCTATGAAGCCCCCCGGCGAGAAAAAGTGGAAAGCATGTAACTATAAAAGGAATTAAAGGGAAAAAAAACAAACTAAATTGCCCGTGTGTAAGCCCCTCCTCACGAAGACTGGAAATAACATACTGGAACATGCCTTTGTAGTTTCATCTGCATACCTGGTTGCCCTCTTGGGGCGGGACTTGTTAACAAAACTGCAAGCTAAAATCTTCTTCCGTGATAATCAGATTGTAGTACAGCTGCCAGCAATGCAGGGCTCAAATTATCGAATGGCCCTTCAAGCAATCAAGATTGTGTCAGAGGCCAAAGGGACTGAGATTTTAGAGAATGTTGATCCATGTGTGTGGGCAGACAGAACCCCTGCCCGACCAAATGCATAAGACAAATTAAAATCTTCTTTAAAAAGGGAGAGCCCTGTGTGCGTGAGGCAGTATCCTCTGAAAAAAGCCACCTGTGCAGGCTTGAAGCCGCTCATTGAGAAGTTCAAAAGTTATGGTTAGCTAATAAAGGGATCATCCCCCTTTAACACCCTGATTTTGGGTGCGCCTGAGGCAGATAGCACCTCCTTCAGGTTAGACCAAGACCTGAGAGCAGTGGCTGACTGCCCTTTGTGCCTCAAAAATGATTCAAAGATGTTTGAGCCCCCAGCTCAAATGAGAAGTCGCCCATGCGCTTACTCTCCTTTTCAGAGATTTCAAATTGACTTTTCAGAGTTGCCCCAGACTCATGGCTATCGGTACCTGCTAGTAATGATAAAAGCAATTGACTGCACCGCACACACAGTAGCCAAGATCCTGTTAAAAAGTAATCCCTAGGCTCTTGTTACCTAAAGAGAGTGAATCAAATCAGGGGCCCCATTTTGTTGGACAAGTGACGCAAGTAGTGGCCCAGGCATAACAAACTAACTAGAAGCTACACCCCCCTTGGAAACCTCAATCCACAAGTCAAGTTGAGAAGATGAACCGCACCTTAAAGACAATGCTCACTAGAATTTGTTTAAAGATTAAGTTGAAAGGCCACAGGCCTTGCCAATCACCTTGACTCGAGTACGGTGCACCCCCAAGGGAAGTATTAAATTGACACCCTTTAAACGTTCCATAAGTGCCTACCTCGGATATTACCTGTGGCTGACAGCTTAAATGTAAATTTAGAAGTAAGAGTTTTAAGATTCAAGATTGTGTTACTGCCTTGCAGTCTGTTTTGTTTTCACAGGTTTGCGACACCGCACCAATCCTGGCCTTTAGATGCTCCAGTGCATAATCTCAATCCCAGCGATTGGGCGCTAATCCAGTCCTAGAAAGATGAACCACCTACCACGAAGCAGAAGGGTCTGTTTCAGATCCTACTTACCACTCCCATTGCTATGAAAGTCGCCAAAGAAAAGAAGTGGATTCATCACACTGAATAAAGGCATCACCTGCACCAGAGAGGGTCACACCGGAAGCTGACCCACCTGAAGGTCACCGTTGGAATAATGAACCCCTGAAAGGACCCAAGTAGGTCTACAGAAAGAGGGTGCTCTCGTTTCAAGGGTTCCTGATGAACGGAACAAAACTGAGTTCCAAAAGTTCAAAAAAACTGTGTTTTTGTTGTCAACATTCTAGTAGCTAGAACAAAGGCGTCCCAGGCCTCACTTGCTGGTTAGAGAAAACCATCAATGCCACAGCACTAATAGTTTGCGCCTTTAAGTGCATAGTCCACCGCGGGACCAAAGAGAGTATAAATTTGAGAAAAGCCTTTTGAGGGGGGAATTGTAGTAAAAATGTAACCTAAAAGCCATTGTATGTGTCTTAAGCAGCACGTAGTATTGTAAGAGCTGCGCATGCCTGGAATGAGCAGACAGTAACCCTAAGATAAGGTTGCCAATCAAACTGCTAGCAACCAATCAAAGTGACAGGCTGGCTGACGAATGCAAGCTGAGGTGATAAAACTGTAGCGCGGGGGTTGCCCAGGGTCGACTCTGCTTTGAGCGTGAGCTCCTTTGTCGAACTGTTTGCAAACAATAAAATCGAGTTGGACCCAGCCTGAAGTTGACTCTCCTCTTTGGGGCAAATTGGACTAGCCTCCAGGGGGCGAAACTAGCATTTTGTGCAACAAGTAGCCGCCCATCGGAGCTCTTCCGGCTGGTCCGGCGGTTGTTAACATCTTCCCCAGTAAATGGGGCCCTGGCCCCGTCGAGGACCTGCTGTGACCTTTTTGCATCGCACTTTGAGGACAAAATGGCTTGTCTCCGCAGCAAACCTGACGCTGTTGTTATCACAGTTCCGGCTGAGGTGTCTGATGCCACCATCTGCCCGATTTTGTGGGATCAGTTCCAGTTGCTGCGGCCTGAAGATGTGGACAAGGTGCTTGCAGCAGTGCAACCGACCACGTGCCCTCTCGATCCCTGTCCCTCCTGGCTAATAAAAGCTGGCCGAGGGGGTATGACTGGGTGGGTTCAGGGAGTGCTAAATGCTTCCCTGCGGGAAGGGGTGGTCCCTGCTGTCCTTAAGGAGGCAGTAGTGTGGCCACTGCTGAAGAAGCCCACTCTGGACCCAACGGTACTAGACAACTACCGCCCAGTAGCAAATGCCCCTTTCCTAGGGAAGGTACTTGAGAGGGTCGTGGCGGAGCGACTGCAGGCACTCTTGGAGGATACTGATTATCTAGACCCATTCCGCTCCGGGTTTCGACCTGGTTATGGGGCTGAATTGGCCTTGGTCGCCCTGATGGATGACCTTCATCAAGAGAGGGACAGGGGGAGTGCAGCCCTGTTAATTCTGCTCAACCTCTCATCGGCTTTTGATACCATCGACCACGGTATCTTCCTAGGTATGTACGAAAGTCTTGCCACGGATCTCGGGGAGGACAAATCCCAGCGCATTCGGCCCACCGAAATCGGTGGTGGAACGCCCCCCCCCCCAGGACGGGACTTACCTTGGGCGGATCTTCCTTGCGGCGGCAGCTCCGGCGGTGGTTTGGTGGCGGCGGCTGTGGCGGCCGGTCTTCCGACTGGCGGCCACTGCCATTTCCAGGTAAAAACAGCAACAAAACGTGATAGGCTACGTAAAGATTTACGTAGCCTATTACAGCTAGATTTTTAAAAAACACCGTGATAGGCTACGTAAATCTTTACGTAGCCTATCACAGCTGACTTAAAAAAACATAGACGCTACGCTATTTACGTTCCCCTTATTTTCGCCGTCTTAGTCTACGTAAATGTTTATGTAGACTAAGACGTGCCAAAATAAAGAACGCAAATGGCGGCGGCCATGGCCGCCACCATTTGCGTACACGCGTTTTGTTTTTTGTTTTTAAATCAGCCGTGATAGGCTACGTAAACATTTACGTAGCCTATCACGGCTGACTGCAGGGACGCAAACGGCGGCGGCTACAGCCGCCGCCATTTGCATCCCTGCTAGCCAGCGGCCAGATGTCCGGCTGCTGGCGGAGCCGAACAGCGGCTCTACAGAATTGCTGTGGAGTGGAGCCGGCTGGCCAGGATTCCGGGGGGGGGGGAGGTACGGAGCACCTCCCCCTCCAGCCAGGATTCCGGGGGGAGGGACGGAACGCCTCCCCCCCAACATCAACATAATCCGCGGAAAGGTAAGTCACTTTCGTACATCCCTATATCCTCCTGGATCGACTCCGTGGGATGGGTATTGGAGGCACTGTGCTACAGTGGTTCCGGTCCTACCTACGGGGCCGATTTCAGGGGGTAACATTGGGTGACTATTCCTCGGCCCCTTGGCAATTGAGGTATGGGGTGCCGCAGGGTACCATCCTGTCCCCAGTGTTGTTTAACATCTAGATGAAGCCGCTGCGAGCGGCCATTAGGGGATTTGGAGCTAAATGCCGTCAGTATGCTGATGACACGCAGCTCTATCTCCCTGTGACATCTGAATCAGGAGAGGCTGTGCAAGTCCTGAATCAGTGCCTAGACTCAGTGATGGGCTGGATGAGGGCCAATAAACTGAAGCGGAATCCTGGCAAGGCGGAAGCCCTGCGGGTGAGTGGTTCCTGAGTTCGGGAGACAGGAGCATTGCCTGCTCTGGATGGGGCTGCTCTCCCTCTGAAAGATCAGGTCTGTAGTCTGGGGGCACTTCTAGATCAATCATTGTCACTGGAGGCCCAAGTGGTCGCGGCAGCTCGGAGTGCCTTTTACCGGCTTCGGCTGGTTCGCCAGCTACGGCCTCTCCTGGACAGGGATAGCTTGGCCACGGTGGTACAGGCATTAGTAACCTCAAGACTGGATTACTGCAACGTGCTCTATGTGGGGCTGCCCTTAAGGCTGGTCTGGAAGCTGGAGCTAGTGCAGAATGCAGCAGCTCAGCTGTGGTCGGGAGCTGCCCCTTTTCAGTGTGTAACTCCTCTGCTGAGGGAACTGCACTGGCTGCCTGTTCGCTGCCGGGCCAGGGTTAGGGTATTAGTACTAGTGTACAAAGCCCTAATCAACCCTGACTGCTCATTGGAAGGACAGATACCGAAGCTGAAGCTCAAATATTTTGGCCACCTAATGCGAAGAGAAAAGTCCCTGGAAAAGACCCTGATGCTGGGAAAGACTGAAGGCAAAAGGAGAAGGGGATGGCAGAGGATGAGATGGCTGGATAGCATCACCGATGCAATGAATATGGACTTGAGCACGCTCCGGGAGAGAGCGCAGGACAGGAAGGCCTGGCGTGCTCTGGTCCATGGGGTCACGAAGAGTCGGACACGACTGAACAACAACAACAAATCCCTAAACTACTTGGGACCAGGATACCTGAGAGAGCGCCTCCTTCCCTACCAACCTGCCCAGTCACTGAGGTCATCAGAGGGCAATGTTCCTGGTGGTTCCGCATGGACCTATGGCCCGGTTGGAGTCCACCAGGAGAAGAGCCTTTGGTGTGGTGGCCCCCTTCCTGTGGAATTCCCTGCCTTTAGAGATCAGGCAGGCACCAACATTGTGTTCTTTCCGGCACCTCCTGAAGACGTTCTTTCAAGAGGCCTTCCTTGCATGACCAGCCGTGGGTTGTTGAATTCCTCTTCGTTGGGATTTGTCTTTTTAAAAATGTTTTAACTTTTTTAACTCTTTTAACCATTGTTTTATTCTTATGTTGTTCACCGCTCCGAAATCTTCTGATGAGGAGCGGTATATAAATATTGCAAATAAATAAAAATAAATATCTAAAAGCCTGCCAGTCTACAGGGCTTGGTTGCTTTGGTAGCAACAAAGCAGAGGGCTGTTTTTTTGGAGCAAAAGTGGTTCACAGCTTCAAGTTAACTAGCTCCTTAGAGGATTGAAATATCTCCTGGCCTGTGTTTCCACCAGCGATTTACTCCAGCCTGGCTGCGTGGTGAGGTCTCTGTGTTTCCATGACGTTGTGGCCATTCAGCACCAGGCCCGCATTTTCTCGTGGAAAAAACGCTTCTGACTTTTCCAGCTCAATTCAACTCCATTACTGACCTGTTTCCACAACCGCACTGGGTTTGGTATCATAGTCCTGCCCATGGGGCGTGTAGCCTGGCCTCTGTGGGTGTGTCACTCACCTTCCCATGACCTCACTGAACCAACCCTTTCCCTCTGCCTGCTTTCCCAAAGTTTCATCACTGTTTTGGAGCAGGATGCCGAGGAACTAACTTTCGAAACATCATTGAGAATAAGTGCTAGAACACCAGTGTGTATAAGCCTGCTATCACAGGCAAGCAAGTACTCCCACTACAGCCTGAAAATCAGGTTGATCTCAGGTCGTCTTCCATCAATATGCATACCCTGCACATCAGTATCTTGCTATCACTTTATCACTCAATTGCAAAATAGCACTAACATCTATTTGCGCTATCACGCAATAGCACAATTACATGATAGTGCATTTTCCGGAACAAGCCTCCTTGACCTCAGCAGGAGTCAGCAGGCAACCCTGGACTAATGTGCTATCGTGCAATAGCGCAAATGCGTGTTAGTGCTATTTCGTGATTGAGTGATAGCAAGATACTGACATAGAGTGTATGTGTATTAGAGCAGCGGTCCCCAACCTTTTTGGGCCCAGGGCCCAGTCCCGTGGAAAACAATTTTTCCACGGACTGGGGGGGGATGGGACTGGGCCACAGCAGGGGTGTGGGAACCCCCCTTACCTTGGGTCTGCTGGGCGGGGGGAGGTGGTTCCCCCAGAATGCTGGCTGGCTGGCTGGCTGGCTGGCTCTGCTCTGACTCCATGGAGCTGCTGCCCGGCTCCAGCCACTGGCGGACTTCTGGCCACTGGGATGGAAATGGCGTTCGCGTGGCTACATATGTAGCTGATTACTTGAAGAACAGGGACGCAAATGGTGTCTGCATGGACGCCATTTCTGTCCCAGTGGCCGGAAGTCCGCCAGCAGCTCCGCGGACTCGGAGCGGAGCCGGCCAGGGCCGGTGAGGATTCCAGGGGGGGGGGATCACCTCCCCCTGCAGACCCAAGGTAAGGGGGGTTCCCACACCCCTGCTGCGGCCCGGTTCCTAACAGGCCACAGCCCGGTACCAGTCCGCGGCCCGGGGACCCCTGTATTAGAGAGAAAGGGGGAAAAAATGGGTGGAATCAGGCATATGTCCGGGAAGTCTACTCAGAAGTAACTCCCATTGTGGTCAATGAGGATCATTCCTGAGATTGCCGTTAAGGGGAGTAGAGTCTGGAGTGGGGAGCCTCTCTGATTCATTGAGCAGCCCCTGCCAGTCCGATGACATTCACTTCCAATCCCCCCACCCCACCCCACCCGGAATTATGTTTCTGTCAGTGACTTATAATGGTGTGGAGAAGTCATAACTGGAGCAGCGCACTATGAGAATAATGGGAAGGGCTGCAGTGCCCATTAACATGCAACTGTGCCTTCACTTTTTCACTCCTCTTCATTGCAGTGCAATTGCACTTTAAAACTCACTGGGAGACTGGCCACAGCGAGAAACTGGAGCAGAGCAGAAGGGGGAGAGGGAGGGGGGACTCAACAAGAGGAGGAGGTGGGAACACTGATGAGTGGCAGAAGCTCATTGAAGAGAGGGCATGGCGGAGTTCCCTAGGGAGGGAGTTCCATAGAGTGGGGGCCACCACAGAGAAGGCCCTCTCCCTCATCCTCACCAGTCTAGCTGTCCTGGCTGATGGGACAGGGAGAAGGCCAGCCGAGGCTGATCTTGTTAAGCGGCCTGTCTGGTGCTCCTGGAGGTGCTCCTTGAGGTAGGCTGGGCTGGAACCATATAGGGTTTTAAAGGTAAAAGCCAACACCTTGACTTTGGCCCAGAAAACAACTGGTAATCAGTGCAACTCCTTCAGCACCGGAGTGATGTGATCTCGCCAGCGGCTGCCTTTACTCAGGCGAGCCGCCGCGTTCTGCACCAGCTGCAGCTTCTGAACCATCTTCAAGGGTAACCCCACGTAGAGTGCATTACAGTAGTCTAGATGAGAGGAGACCAGGGCATGTACTACCAATGGGAGCAGATGGCCGGGAAGGCAGGGCTGCCACCGCCGTATTAGATGGAGTTGGTACGGCGCTGTCTGGCTCCCGGCTGACAGCCGAGCCTCCATGGCCAGCTGGGAGTCCAAAATGACCCCCTGGTCTTCCAAGGGTAGCCGCACCCCACTCAACCCCAGGTCGACCTCCCCTTGTCTCCTACCAAAAGCACCTCGGTCTTGTCAGGGTTCAGCTTCAGCTTGTTCCTCCCCACCCAGCCGCTCACTGTCTCCAGACATTCGGACAGGGATTCCACGGCCAGCCCTGGTGAGGATTTGAACGAGGGGTAGAGCTGCGTGTCAGCCGCACGTTGATGACACCGCCCGCAGCCCAAACCTCCCGATGATCGCCCCCCGCGGCTTCACATAGATGCTAAACGGCATCGGGGAGAGGATGGAGCCCTGTGGCACCCCACACGTGCGCGGCCACGGGTCCGAAACGTCCTCTCCCAGTGCTACCCTCTGATACCTGCCGGAGAGGAAGGGCCGGAACCACCGCAATACGGTGTCTCCGATGCCCAGCCCCTCCAGGCGGTCCAGGAGGACGCCGTGGTCAACGGTACCAAAAGCCGCTGAGAGGTCGAGGAGAACAAGGAAGGCGCATCCGCCCCTATCCAGAGCCCTCCTCATATCATCCGCCAAGGCGACCAAGGCCGTTTCTGTCCCATGCCCAGGCCTGAAGCCCGACTGAGGTGGGTCTAGATGATCGGCTTCTTCCAAGTGTGCCTTCAGCTGCATCGCCGCCACCCGCTCAGTCACCTTGCCCCAAATGGCAGCTTCGAGACCAGGTGAAAACATCTGTTGAAAACATCTGGAGGGCACTGGGTGGCCTATCCTCGAACTAGTTCAAGTAGGGTATAGATGCTAAGAAAGAGACCTCCCCTTTTGTTTGTCCCCCATCTTCTGGCTTTCCAGCATACTGCTCCTGCATGTGGAGGTTCTATTTAATCATCATGGCTAAAAGCCAATGACAGACCTCTGCCTCCTGTGAGAAACAGAATGCTGGACGAGAGTCCCCCGGTTGGATCTAGCAGGGCTCTTGTTTGTGTTCTAATGAAATCAATCTCAGGGTGTTCTAGTACTACAGGAGAGGGACAAAAAGCTCTCTCTATCCACTTTCTACCACAAGATGTGGTGATGGGCCACAAGGCTGAGAAAGCTTGAACAGCAGAGGGTTAGACAAATTCATGGACAATAAGTAGCAATGGTTACTAGTCATAACGGTTATATAGAATCTCCAGGTTCAGAGGCAGGTTACCTCTGAACACCAGTGGCTGGAGAGCCAAAAATAGGCGAGGCTGTTTGGCTGGCCACTGTGGGAACAGAATGGTGTACTCAATGAACCTTTGGTCTGATCTTCTTATGTTCACTTTTTCTGCACCACACACAAAGTCTTAAATCTTAGGTTGAATCCAAGGGAGTCCCAAGGATGTTTGCTTTCCTTGGAAGAACTCTGCTAGGGACAGAAGGACTATAATGCAAAGCCCCAAGTCCCTTTAAACACTGCCCCCCTTATACCCTAACCTGAGGGCCAGGATTCTGCTGGTCTGGTGCTCAAGGACATAAGAGCATAGTCTCTCATGTCCTTGTAGATAATACTGGGCTAGGTGGACCAATGATGTGACTCTTTTTCCTAAATACACACACACACACACACTTTTTAGGGGCAGGGAATCCTGCATGTCCCCTTCATGGATCACTGCCTTGCTGCGGTGAAGGGGCTTGCGTGACTCAGTGAAGCCATAAGCTATGCCGTGCAGGGCCACCCAAGACAGACAGGTCATGGTGGGGAGTTCTGACAAAATGTGGTCCACTGGAGAAGGAAATGGCAACCCACTCCAGGATTTTTGCCAAGAAAACCCCATGGAACGTATCCCAAGGCTAAAAGATATGAAGCCGGAAGATGAGCCCCTCAGGTCGGAAGGTGTCCAGTATACTCCTGGGAAAGAGCAGAGGGAATTTCCAAGTAGCGCCAGAAAGAGTGAAGCGGCTGGGCCAAAGCCGAAAGGACACTCAGCTGCGGATGTGTCTGGTGGTGAAAAGAAAATCCGATGCTGTAAAGAACAATTTTGTTTAGGAACCTGGAATGTCAGATCAGTGAATCAAGGTAAGCTGGACGTGGTCAAACATGAGATGGCAAGATTGAACATCGACATCTTGGGAATCAGCGAACTAAAATGGACAGGCATGGGTGAATTTAATTCAGGTGACCATCATATCTACTACTGTGGGCAAGAATCCCTGAGAAGAAATGGAGTAGCACTCACAGTCAACAAAAGGGTGGGAAAAGCAGTACTGGGGTACAATCTCAAAAATGACAGAATGATCTCAGTACGAATCCAAGGCAAACCATTCAACATCACAGTAATTCAAGTCTATGCCCCAACCACTGATGCCGAAGAAGCTGAGGTTGATCGGTTCTACGAAGACCTACAACACCTTCTAGAACTAACACTAAAAAAAGATGTCCTTTTCATCATAGGGGATTGGAATGCTAAAGTAGGAAATCAAGAAATAACCAGGATAATAGGCAAGCATGGCCTTGGGGTACAAAATGAAGCAGGACATGGGGTACAAAATGAAGCAGGACAAAGGCTAATCGAGTTCTGCCAAGAGAACACGCTGATCATAGCAAACACTCTTTTCCAACAGCACAAGAGGCGACTCTACACATGGACATCACCAGATGGTCAATATCGAAATCAGATTGATTATGTCTTTTGCAGCCAAAGATGGAGAAGCTCCATACAGTCAGTAAAAACAAGACCTGGAGCTGACTGTGGCTCAGATCATGAGCTGCTTCTTGCAAATTTCGGCTTAAATTGAAGAACGTAGGGAAAACCACTAAACCATTCAGGTATGACCTCAATCATATCCCTTATGAATACACAGTGGAGGTGAGGAATAGATTTCAGGGATTAGACCTGATAGACAGAGTGCCTGAGGAACTATGGATGGAGGTCCGTAACATTGTTCAGGAGGCAGCAACTCAATCCATCCCAAACAAAAAGAAATGCAAGAAAGCAAAGTGGCTGTCTGATGAGGCTTTACAAGTAGCTGAGGAAAGAAGGGAAGCGAAAAGCAAGGGAGAAAGGGGAAGATATAGCCAACTGAACGCAGAGTTCCAGAGAATAGCAAGGAGAGACAAGAAGGCCTTCTTAAATGAACAATGCAAAGAAATTGAGGAAAACAACAGAATGGGAAAGACTAGAGATCTCTTCAAGAAAATTGGAGATCTCAGGGGAACGTTTTGTGCAAAGACGGGCACGATAAAGGACAAAGAAGGCAGGGACCTAACAGAAGCAGATGAGATTAAGAAGAGGTGGAAAGAATACACAGAAGAACTATCCAGGGAAGATCTTAATGTCCCTGATAGCCATGAGAGTGCGCTCACTGAACTTGAGCCGGACATCCTCGAGAGTGAAGTCAAGTTGGCCTTAGGAAGCATTACTAACAACAAAGCTGGCGGAGATGACAGTCTTCCAGCTGAGCTATTTAAGATCCTAAAAGATGATGCTGTTAAAGTGCTGCACTCAATATGCCAACAAATTTGGAACACTCAACAGTGGCCACAAGACTGGAAAAGGTCAGTTTACATTCCAATTCCAAAGAAGGGCAACGCCAAAGAGTGTTCAAACTACTGTACAATTGTGCTCATTTCACATGCCAGCAAGGTGATGCTCAAAATCCTACAAGCTAGGCTTCAGCAGCATGTGAACCAAGAACTACCGGAAGTACAAGCAGGGTTTCGAAGAGGCAGAGGAACTAGAGATCAAATCGCCAACGTTCGCTGCATCATGGAGAAAGCAAGAGAATTCCAGAAAAACGTCTATTTCTGCTTCATTGACTACGCTAAAGCCTTTGATGGTGTGGATCACAACAAACTCTGGCAAATTCTGAAAGAGATGGGAGTACCAGACCACCTTACCTGTCTCCTGAGAAACCTGTACGAGGATCAAGAAGCAACAGTAAGAACCGGACATGGAAGAACCGATTGGTTCCAAATTGGGAAAGGAGTACGACAAGGCTGCATATTGTCGCCCTGCTTATTTAACTTATATGCAGAGTACATCATGAGAAACGCCGGGTTGGATGAATCACAGGTCGGAATTCAGATTGCCGGGAGAATGATCAACAACCTCAGACACGCAGACGATACCACCCTAATGGCAGAAAGCGAAGAGGATCTCAAGAGCCTCTTGTTGAGGGTGAAAGTGGAGAGTGCAAAAGCTGGTCTGAAACTCAACATTAAAAAAACGAAGATCATGGCATCTGGCCCCATCACTTCCAGGCATATAGAAGGGGAAGAAATGGAAGCAGTGATAGATTTTATTTGCTTGGGCTCCAAGATCACCGCAGACGGTGACTGTAGCCATGAAATTAAAAGACGCTTGCTCCTTGGGAGGAAAGCTATGGCCAACCTAGACAGCATAGTAAGAAGCAGAGACATCACCTTGCCGACAAAGGTCCGTCTAATCAAAGCTATGGTTTTCCCAGTAGTAATATATGGCTGTGAGAGCTGGACTATAAGGAAGGCTGAGCGCCGAAGAATCGATGCCTTCGAACTGTGGTGCTGGAGAAGACTCTTACGAGTCCCCTGGACTGCAAGGAGGTCAAATCAGTCCATCCTAAAGGAAATCAACCCTGAGTGCTCATTGGAAGGACAGAGACTGAAGCTGAAGCTCAAACATTTTGGCCACCTAACACGAAGAGAAAAGTCCCTGGAAAAGTCCCTGATGCTGGGAAAGACTGAAGGCAAAAGGAGAAGGGGACGGCAGAGGATGAGATGGCTAGATAGCATCACTGATGCAATGAATATGGACTTGAGCACGCTCCGGGAGAGAGCGGAGGACAGGAAGGCCTGGCATGCTATGGTCCATGGGGTCACAAAGAGTCGGACACGACTGAACAACAACAACAATCCTGCATGTGGCCCATCCCTGGTCTACACTGAGTAAATGCAGCTCTTCTTGGTTACGGACCAACCAAGAGATGCCAGGGATTGTACCTACGACCTTCTGCGTACAGAGCAGGTGCTGCGCCAAGCCATTCCAATGTAGGCCAGGCTTCTCCACACAGCCCAGTTTCAAGAAGAACTTGGCATGCGCTGGGGCATTTGGGTCTCTCACCTGAAATAATTGCTGCATGCGGCCAAAACCACCCTGTGGACCTGAAACACCTCATTGTTGATGGTGAGGATGATGTTGAGCAATTGTGCCTGTGCCCGGAGGGAGGCCAGGCCGTGCAGGAGGGTAGCACTGTGGCCCGGAGCAGAGAAAGTGCATTTCAAGGTGCTGTTCTTGTCTGCTATGCTAGAAAGGGGTGGGGTGGGGTGGGGTGGGGTGAGAGAAACATAGACAGACATTAGTGTTTTTTTAATTGCTCTTCTGTAATTGGCCACCTAGGTTCCTAAGAGCAGCCCTGCTGGATTAGACCAAAGATCCATTTAGTCCAGCATCCCGTTTCCAACCGTGGCCAACCTGATGCTCCCAAGGAGTCCACAACCAGGCCTGAAGGCAACAGCCACCTTCCCTTCTTTCTCCTCAGCAGTTAGCTCTCGGGGGCACACTGCCTCGCAACCTGGAGGCCACATACAGCCATCATGACTAATGGCCAGCGACAGACCACTCCTTCTGGGTGAATTTGTCCCATCTCCTTTAAAGACATTTCAGGCAGCAGCCATGACCACCTCTGGGGGCAGCCAGTCCCATAAGTTAACTCTGAGCTGCGCAAAGCGGCCCTGCTTTGATCTGTCCACAATTTTCCTGCCAATCATTGTCCTGAGATGACCCCCACCCCTTCAGATTTCCCTGGTTCCTGTTAGCATATCAGGGAAGGCGAACGAGGCACAATGCAGGCTCCCCAATGGAAGTGCTGGATGGAGGGGCTCCAGCTGGCACGTTGGCCAAGGGCTTGATGCCATCGGGCGTGGGCCCCTGTGATGTCATGGCTGGAGCCCAGCCCCCTGACATCGTCTAGCCTTCAGGAGGGGGTGCGTCCAAGGGGCAAACCGGCCCCTGGACCCAATATAGTTCCCTACCCCTGCCCTGTGTTTAGCTGAAATCTGCTTCTTTGCCATTTCCACCCATTGGCTCAAGTCCTGCCTTCTGGAGTAACAGAGAACAATTCCACTCCATTTTCTGCATGATGGCCAATCAAATATTTAAAGTCCACCATCGTGTCTCTCCTTAGCTCTTCTCTTTTCCAGACTAAGCTCTTTCAAATGTTCCTCATGGGACTTTACAAAAATAGAGTTTCCTATCCAGCAGGGTCTGAAGGATTTTTATCTTCTGCATTTCAAAACTAAGACCTCCCCCTACTCCTGAGGAAAATCAGATGAAAACAGGAAAGAAAGGAGCTTTTACAGAGAGGACTGGCAGTGAGGGGGCACGCTGCAGTGCAATTTTGCGGTCAGATGAATGTGTTGTAGTGGGGAGAATGGGTCACATTGCAGAGCGTGAAGAAACGTTCTTGAAAAATGGCAACACCCCCCCCCCCCCATTTTAATGCTTTCTGGATTTGCAATGGCGTTCTTTGTGTTACCGTAGTCAGGGAGGAAAAGTGGGGACAAGCGGCATCCGCTGCTTGGCAGAGGCGTGGAAAGGCACAAAAGAAGGCCTTGAATGATTCTTTGCTGATGCCCGCACACCACGAATATGGAGATCTACTTCACTCTTGGCTGCAGCAAAGCAGGTCAAGGAAGAAGCTGCCTTTTGATACAGGCAGAAGCTTCCAAACACTTCAGAATGCACTTTTTGAACCCTCAAAAACAGTGACACCAAGTTAGTTAGCTAAATGGAGTTTGTGCTTTTAACAAATCTTCTCTTTTAAATCATTGCTTAAGGCTTTCCCCCCTCTATTTATCCTGATTCTCTACTAAATGGCAAGTCATTTTAATCGGGATGCCGTCTGGCCGCTCCTGTACAGATTCCTCATTTTCCTGCAAAATCAGTTGCCCATTCACTGATCTCTCAAACCCTGCCTTTTGCAGTGAATCAAAACATCTAAGGGGAATCCCTAATGAAAAAACAAGCTCTGCATTTTGCCCATAGTTTTGCCCATAGTTATCAGACCTGAACCCAATGCTTCCCCAGAGCTACAAAGGTTTCCAGGTGGCCTCCATCCAGGCACATCTTTGCTGTGGAGGTGGAACTGAACAAGATGCCTTCAGAGTTCAGACCATCCCCTGGGCATAGCCAAAAATCTGCATAAACTAGTTATGAGGTCTCCATTTGACTGCAACCTATTTGCAGACAAAATGTGCTTGTATTTGGATTGATACAGAGCAAGTTCAGACATACACCTTTGTGGATCAATGACTGCAACGTCAAGCAATGGTCCAGTTATGAAACAACTCAGGTGGAGCAAAAAGGTGCCCCAAACCATTCTGTGGCACAATAAATAAAGCTCCAAGTACCTGCGCAAAGCGGAGGCTGCCTGCAGATCCTCTGCGTGATTGCGATTGACTTGCCTCCTTTCAATCGGCCTCCAGAGGGAGGCAGCATGTCAATGGATCATTCCATGGGTCCTCCTGATGCAAAGACTCTAACAGAATTACTGCCAAGAGAGGAGGGTGCCCACTGTGTATCTGCACGAGCCATTACTTTAGGCTTACCACCTTCCAATCAGAACACTGATGATTTACACAGAAGCATGGAGGGCAGCGGGATGGGCGGTTCCTCCAAGGGTGGGTCGTTTTTACCACTTTCACACTAGGAAGACCTGTAGCTCAGTGGTAGAGCCCCAGCTCTGCATGCAGAAGGTCCTAGTTTCAATCTCCAGCATCTGCAGGTAGGGATGGGAAAGAGCCCTGCTTGAAATCCTGGAGAATTGCTGCCAGTCAGTGTAAACAAGACTGAGCAAGATGGACCAATGGGCTGACATGATATACAGCAGCCTCCTATAGCCACACTAAAATTAAACCTGTTTCAGGTGTAAGAGCAAAGTGTAACACCAATTTCAATCCAGAAAGAATGTTTTATCAAACATTTGAGAAACACTGAGCATTGGGGACTACAGTTCCTGAACCCATTTCAACAGAATAGCGAGCAGGGTTCTTCCAGTTCAGCCAATCATGACGGCAGGCCCCCAAACCACACTTACCTGATCAGCCTGAGGGTGTTATTAGGTGCCATTAGCCGAAACAAACTGCAGTGCCAACTGATACACATGGATTCCACATCCCCCTTGACCTCGGCTGAAGTAGCCATTATGACACAGCATCAATGTGAAATAACCCTGGTTAGCTCACAGGACTGGAGCTTGAATACAAATGGCAATTTCTCATCTTTGTATCTCATCTCACCTTTAGTAGTTCACATTTGAATACTACTGAGCATTGAAAGCACTTCACACACACTATCCTGTTGTAGTCCTTACAAGATTGAAGGAACTTTCTCTCTAGGGAGGTCTGGTTGGTTCCCCCTTCTCTGGCATTTAGGCAAATGGTGAGCTACTTGGCATATTTATTAAATGTACAGAGCAATCCTATTATGCATATTTAACATCAATTAATGCTGTAGATTGCCTTATATTAAAAAAAATCATACTACACATTTTTGAGTGAGAAAAACCTTGTCATAAAAAGCATTCCACCCATTCTAAAGGAGAAAATATCTCATGCAACTTTTTTCAGCATTCTTTCAAACAAAGAGGTTTCCCCAAATTCTTCTGGGCCTTCACATGTTTAAGATGAAATAAACAAGCAAGCAGCTCTTTACATGTTTGCAGAAATTAAACTTAAAAATCACATTTTAATAATGTTCTTGTTAAGCAACCTTCCAGTTACTGGACCCATGCCAACCTTTTACAGCAACAACGGGAGAACTAAAAACAAAAGAAAGTAGGGATTCCTAAAGTATTCCACTTTATTCCATAGACACAAACCAGAATACAAAGGAGGGAGCATTAAGTATACTTAAAAGGTAATGCTATTCTCTCAATGCTGCTCACTGAATGCCTCCTGTTTCTTGCCTGCACAGCAGTCTATTTTCTGCTTCTAACACGGCAATTAGACACCACAAAAACACATATATAATACTGCCAGCCTCCTTCAGATAAATCAGAGGTAGTCATGGTTACTGAAACATTTCCGATCTTTACACTTTGTCATTGTAAAACCAAGCAAAACTGAGACCTAAGAACATTTGAACAAGGAAGTGCTTATTGGAGAAAGATTCTTCGGTGTGGAACGTATCTTGTGGCTCCACTAATCCAGTGGAAGCCTAACTTCAGTCTTGCAAAGGTCTACTTTTTATTGTTTGGGGTGTGTGTGTGTGTCCATCAATGCATTCTAAATGTATGAAGCAAGACTGCATATTCAGGATCACTTAAAAGTTAAAGCCTAAATGATTTGTGTTAAGGGATTCTGAGTTCCTTGCTTAGGAGCATCAGAAATCCTTCGCTGGACCCAAACGCGGCCCATCTTGTCCAGTGTTCTTTGCAAGCTAACCAGCAAGTGCTAAGTGGTCACCAGAAGAGTTTCAAGGCTGTTGCTCAGCGGTAGAGCCCCTGCTTTACATGCAGAAGGGCCTGGATTCAATCCCCATTATCTCCAGGCAGGGCTAGGAAAGAATCCTGCCTGAAACCCTGGAGAGCTGCTGCTGCCAGTCAGCGTCGACAATACTGGGCTAGATGGACAAAGGCTTTGACTTGGCAGCTTCCAATGGTCCTAATTGGCCAGTGGTTTACTTTCTGCCCATCCCTGCTCAACTCCAAAACCATGAGTTTTGTGCCAGTGTAACATAAAGAGCTATCTTTAGGGGTGTGGCTTTTCAACTTCAGGGACCATTCCCCACCCAGAATCGGCTCCCATAGAACACCTGCCCATTGCAGAAGATTCTGGGAAGTGTTATATGGAGGACACTCAGTTCCAGGTGGGCACAGTCAAGGCCTGTTAGACTTCTCTGTCATCTCTTGAGAATTAAGAGCGTACTCTACAAATACACCCAGCACTGTCTTGCAGCTGCATGTTGCAGGGGAAGTTCAGCCATGGTGGGCAAGCTGTCTTTCAGGGGAGTTTGTCCTCCATTAGTGATATTTTCTCTTTAAAAAGGGTCCTGATAAGATTTTGAGGTACACCAAGGTTATTTGGAGCAATTTTTTTTAAAAAAAACACAGGCAACTGGGAATTTCCAAGCCCTGTCCTGAGTTGTCCTGAAGACATCAACAGAATTACATGTCACAAATTCTGCAGTCAGAACATTTCCTAGCACTTAACCCAAGGATGACCTGGGAGGGGTGGGTGTTGAGGGGCTAAAAAGCAGCATCCAGGTTCATTTCAGACTAAAAGTTGCATGGAAGCAGCTCCTATGCAGCCTTGAGCATTATGTGTCAAGCCAGCAAAGCTATGTGGACTAGAAAGAAAAATAAACACAAACTTTTTAAATACTTCAAGTTTTTTACTTGCCATGGGCAAGCTGCTGGAGTTTTTTACTTGCCATGGAGAGCCACTGCCAGTCAGCATCAACAATACTAGGCTATACAGACCCTTGATCTAACTTGGTATAAGACAATGTTCTTCTATTCCACCTTGCAAGCAGCAGATTGGGACTTTTTCATCATGACCAACATCATCCATCCTTCTCTTCCCCCACTCCCAAACATCCAGCCAAAAGAAGCATTTTGCTGAACTTGAAAGCTTGCTCATTTTTTAGTTGGGCCATGCCGAAATCTGTCGGCCGTTGTCGTGTGAATGTGCTGGTAGAGGTGACTGGGTCCACCCTAGTCCCTCAGTGGTCTCGTCCAGGCAACCCTGCCTGCTGCCCTCCAACGGGTCCCCAACCCAGGAGGAATAAAGACATGGTGTGAGTTGCCCAGGTTGTTGAGGCAGCCGCCCCTGAGTTCTGAAAAGGGACAGAACACAAGGGCTTCAACGACTGCTCCCTCTTGGTGTCTTGGCATGCAGACTTAGCTGAAGCGGTCTGCTTTCCCCTCCCATTGTGTTAACTGGCTTTGTGGTGAAGGCATGGGGTCTTCAGGTTCAAAAGTGGTACCATTGCCTCCTAAGGGCACACTGGCTTATTACATGTATACCCATTACAGTCCTGGGACATGTAAGTTTCTAGACAAATGGCATTTTTTCACAAGGGATGATCCCAAAAAGCAGTTCCCAGTAGAAGGAAGTTTTGATATGGATAACATTGTTCATCTCTGTGGTGCCCTTGAGTTTCAGGGGGTGAAAACACCCCAGACCCAATGGGCAGCATGTTTTTATTGGTATAGAGAGGCATCAATAAGGAAGACTGAGTCCACAACCCGCAGTCTTCAAGACACCATAAAAAAATGAACAAGTGCACCGAGCACACCTCCACCTATTGGCATTGCAATGCCCCTTTATCCTGTGGTTCCAAATCCCCCGCCATATAATGCTGAATGCCCTTGCCCCTCTGACGAGTCCGATACAGATCTTGGTAGAGAACAAAGGAACCAGCAGTGTAGGAAGCAAAACAGGCCCCCTTCTTCCAATGAAGATCAGCAGGATCTTCATGATCAGTTGCCTCCTTCCAACTTGCCTCAGACACCTCAGACACTTCAGACACCCCCAATGCCAGAGCTGTCTCCCAAATTCCCTAACCCACTGTTGACACCCCATGCCCAAAAATTTCTGGGAAGGGGTAGTGGAGTGGAAAGTCTGGATGGTCTCATCCAACAAACTTGTCCCATCTGGATTTTCACCCATCTACAGAAGTTCAGGAAATCACCCACAAACCTTAGTCTAGGATGGAACTTCATGCTATTGTCAAGGATTTCCCAAATCCTCGTGAAGATCCTGTTAAATTTGCAGAGGAATTTCTCCTAACTTGTGAGACTTTCAATCCCAGTGAGGCTGACTTACATCAAATTTGTCAGCTTCTTGTCAAGCCTGGTGATTTAGTAAATGGACCACAGCTGCAAAATGGGAACCAAAAGGGAGAGACAGTGAGCCTGTTAGTAAACCTGAACATCTCACAGCTGCTAAAAAGGCATATATAGGTATGCATACAGCAACTCCAGAAACAAACATTGACTGGGTGAAAGTACAAAACTGCATGCAGAAATCTGATGAGGCCATCATAGATTACAGAAACCATCTCCTTGAGACATTTACAGCTCACTCAGGGATAGAAAAACCAGAGCAAGAAGGAAGGGGCCTTCTTGCAAATATTCTTGTAAATGGTCTTTTGCCTGAAATTTCAGCCCTATTAAAGAAAGTGTCTATTGAGTGGCAGACCAAGAGCATGGATGAATTAGTAAATGTGGCTGAACATTGTCAGTGCACCATCCACGACTCTGAGAAGAAACAAGCAAAAAAGTTATTAACAGTTCAAATTCAACAACAGCAGCAACCTTTCAGAGGCCGTGGGGGATACCGAGGCACAATAAGGCAGGGGGAGGGGGACACCAGCAAGGCCAGCAGGAAAACATCCCAGGAGTTTGCCATTATTGTAAACAGCCAGGACACTGGAAAAACGAGTGTCCAAATCAGCCACAGCAAATTCCTCAGTGACAATCAATTGAGGGACAATCTTGCCACTCCCAGTTCCCCATCCTGCCCCTGAATCCTCAAGCGGAAATCACCCTAGAAGTACAGGGAAAGAACCAAACTTTCCTGGTTGACACAGGAGCAACCACTTCTACCCTCAGGGAAGATGTTCCTTTTCCTTTACCATTGAGCAGGAAGACTACAGATGTAGTTGGGCTGACCAACCAAGTTGTCCCTGTAAAGGAAGCTAAGCCACTAACAGTCAACAATGGTCCCTTGACTGTTGACCATCCTTTTCTTTTGAGCTCTACTGTTCCTGTTAATCTTTTAGGTCTTGACTTTCTTTGCAAAATTGGTGGATGTATTTCTTGCACTCTGGATGGAGTCTTCTTGTGTGTACCCCCTAACTTGTTAGGGAGCTCTCCAGCTACTTGTTTCGAGCCTACGCCATTGTGTATAGTGCACCTACCTCTTCCAGATTATCTCATCGACCAAGTAAATCCTATCCTGTGGGCACAATCTTCCACCCATGTGAGTTGGATTCGCTCAGCAGAGCCAGTCCAAGTAGTCACTGACCCATCAAAGCCCACACCGCATATCCTGCAATTCCCAATCTCACCAGAAGCCAAAAAGGGCCTGGAACTCATAATAAATTCACTCTTAGAACAAGGGGTCTTCATCCCCTACTCCAGCCCATATAATACCCCTGTGATTTCTCTCAAGAAGGCAAATAATAGGGGCTTCAGATTACTCCAAGATTTGAGAGCCATCAACCAGATCGTAATTCTGACATTTCCAATGGTCGCGAAACCAGCCACAATCTTGGCTTCAATTCCTGCGTCCACAAAATATTTTTCTGTGGTTGATCTTTGCTCAGCCTTTTTTTCTGTCCCCTTACATCCGGACCCAAACGTTTGTTTGCATTTTTCTGGGAAGGCCATCAACTAAGTTGGCAATTTTTACCGCACGGGTTTTGTGAGGCTCCAAGTTATTTCTCCCAGATTTTACAAGCTGACCTGGCATTCCTGAGAAAATCCACTCTCATTCAATATGTGGATGATCTTTTTTGTTCAGATGATTTAGGAGCATCACAGGCAGGTACCGTTGTGTTACTTAACATGCTTGCTTCAAAGGGACCCAAGAGGCTGAGGCCTCCTTCATGTCCCTGAAGTCACTACTGGTCAGTGCCCCTGCACTTGGCTTGCCTGACTATTTTAAACCCTTCACCCTTTTCTGCCATGAGTGACATGGCTGTGCTTTGGGAGTCCTTACCCAATCACACGGGTCATCTAATAGGCCAATTGCATACTTTAGTTTGGTTCTCAATTTTGTCACGACCGCTTTCCCCAAGTGTCTCCGCTCTGTAGCTGCTGCAGCTCAGCTTGTGGAACAATCAGCATCCCTTGTTCTTCAGTCTCCTCTGAGACTGATGGTTCCCCATGCAGTTGAGTCACTTCTTCTGCAGTCCAAGACACAGCATCTGTCCTCAGCTTGCTTGAGCTGCTATGAACTCTTGCTTTTGACTGCCAGTCACATTTCTGTGCATTGCTGCAATGTTCTTAAGCCTGCCACTTCACTCCTACTACCTGGTGAAAGCAATCCTCATTCTTGTGAGGAAGCTATTCAATTTTCTACCCTCCCCAGATCTGATCTTCTAGTTGTCCTGATGCAAGATCCTGACTGGGAGTTGTTTGTAGATGGATCTTGTATGAGAGGCATTCAAGGTCAGATCTTAAGTGGATATGCTGTAGTTACTTCTTTAGAGCTCATAGAAAGTGCTCCTCTTCCTCATGTCGCTTCTGCTCAAGTAGCTGAACTCATTGCTTTGAAACGGGTGTGTGAACTACCTCAAGGTTTAATTGTAAATATCTATACTGATTCTTGCTACGCCTTTGGGGTTGTTCATGCCTTTGGCCAACTGTGGAAACAACAAGGGTTTATGTCCCCCTCAGGGTCCCCTCTTAAGAATGGACAGTATGTCGCTGACCTTCTTGAAGCCGTCCTGCCACCTACCACAGTAGCGGTCATTAACTGTGAAGCCCACACTAACAAAAAGGACCCTGTCTCCCAGGCCATTTGGAAACATTGGTTTGTGATAAATTTCTTAGAAGCAGCAGAGGCCACCTGTCTCCATTGCGCTACCTGTCAGTCTCACAATGTGGGACATCCTGTGAAGGTGGCTCAGGGTTACAGGGGCCTGCCCCTGTACTTTCTTACACCTACAAGTTGATTTCATTCAACTGCCAAAGTGCCAAGGGTTTGAATATGTTTTGGTTGTGGTATGCTTGTTTTCTGGTTGGGTTGAGGCTTTCCTGTGTAGAAAGGCAGATGCAACCAGAATTGCACAGAAACTGCTGAATTCTGTGGTTTCTACCTGGGGAATACCTGCTAAATTGTTCAGTGACAGAGACACACACTCCACAGGTCAGGTCATGAAACAAGTTTGCAAAACCATGAATGTTACACACCACCTTCATTGTCCATACCAGCCTCAAAGTTCAGGGAATGTGGAAAGAGCAAACGGAGTTTTGAAGAACAAACTGTCAAAATTGTGTACTGACCTGAATTTGGATTGGGTGACTGTCCTCACCCCCAGAACATACTGATTCAGTACTAATTTGATATACAGTAGCAGATTATTGCGTGAAGCTAATGAGGCGTGTGAGAAATTTTCATTCCCCGGTTCAACAAGCCCATCCACTGCACCCCCACCACTAGCAGTGCCACGATCTCAAGGCTGGAGATTGGGTCTATGTAAGGCAATACCAGAGGAAGAATTGCCTGGAGCCCTGGTGGAAAGGCCTCTATCAAGTCCACCTGGTCACCCACACTGCAGTCAAGTGTAAATGTGCGCCCGCACCAAGGCCGGCTGCGCAAGACACCATCACCCCAGCTGTGCACCCTAACAGGAGCACTGCAGGTCTGGGACCAGAAAACCTGACCCAAAAGCAGACGAGTTCCTGGTCGATCGAGCCCATTGGAGATCTCAAGGTGAGGATCCGCTGGCCTGGCACCGGAACCCCAGGTCCAGAAGTAGATGACAGCCAGAGGCAGACGGCTAATCCCAAGACATCCAGACCAGTTTAAGGAATAGACTATTTCCCCCAAGACACTGGGGACGCTCCCCTCACCACTGAGCACAGATTGGTCACTCCAAGAGAGTTAGCTTGGATTGAGCAAGCCATAAGTGATGAGGAGGACAAAATCCTTGCATAAAAAGGGTTAATGAGTATGAATGTTGAGTGGTTAATCATTCTGCTTTTCATATATGCCTGGGCAGTGGCCATAACAAAGATTTTGTTCTTTATTTGGTATTTTACCACTCTAGAACACAGAGCAAAAGATCAAGCCTTTCAGGGTCACCATTGCACTCCATTCATATGTGTTCCCAGACACTAAGTCCAAAAGGAAAAGTGGAAAAGTTAACAAAAAGGTCAATCACAATCTGTTTAACCCTTTTGTACCCCTACTTTTCATTGCATGTCTTTTCCTGATTATTTACATGTTGTTTGTAGTTAAGTGTCATCTGCAAAGAGTGCTGCAAAACCCTAAGACACTAAGCCCTAAAAATATTAACATAAGATTATTTCTGGCATATTGCTGCCTGTGGGTAGCAGCCAAAGAATATGGTGACAATCTGGCAGTCCAACTGGTACAAAGAGTTTCCAACATAACTAACAACAGTGATTGTTGGATATGTACACAGATGCCCCGAAATGTACAACATGGGGTGCCATTAGTTCCAGTCCCAATGACATTACAAAACATGACACATGCATTAAATAACACAAGGGTTCGAGCATTGACCTGGGGTCAAACAGACCATGTAGATATCAATCGTTTCTTATATGTGGTCAAACCACCTGGTATTCGGTGTATCATTAGAAAGCAATCACTGAGTGGAGGGATAAGTGCAGGAGAAAGCATGTGTGACAACTACATATTCCCCACAATTCAAGGGAGGACCCAGGTCAATATAAGTGTCTATCGTGGCCATATAGATACATTAGAGGAAAGAGACACACTGGTGGGGTGCTCCTCTTGTTGGTCCTTAAACATTTTTATGCCATAGCTAACTTGACCACAGCACCTGGAGGTTTGAAATGTTGTCTCCACAACAGAGAACCCTGGGAGTGTGTTTGGCCCTCGAAGGGAGAATGCTACCTAAGTGGTACTAAAGTGAATGGCACCACTAAAATTGAGGCTGGCAGTGACATACCCTTTCATAGAATAGTAGGGTTGGAAGGGGCCTACAAGGCCATCAAGTCCAACCCCCCTTTCAAGGATATTATGTGTGGTTCACTCTAGGTACTGGCAATAACTGTGCCCTAGAGGGCCACTATATTGTGTGTGGCTCCAGGGCTTACAAAGCCTTGCCTAAAAACTGGTATGGCACATGTTACCTGGCATATAGAAGGGGAAGAAATGGAAGCAGTGACAGATTTTACTTTCTTGGGCTCCAAGATCACCGCAGACGGTGACTGTAGCCATGAAATTAGAAGATGCTTGCTCCTTGGGAGGAAAGCTATGGCAAACCTAGACAGCA
Source organism: Heloderma suspectum (assembly GCF_057233095.1). NCBI lineage: Eukaryota > Metazoa > Chordata > Lepidosauria > Squamata > Helodermatidae > Heloderma > Heloderma suspectum. The sequence goes on along the minus strand of NC_139475.1, from coordinate 36,471,744 downwards.
TAGCAAGAAGCAGAGACATCACCTTGCCGACCAAGGTCCGTCTAATCAAAGCTATGGTTTTCCCAGTGGTAATGTATGGCTGTGAGATCTGGACTATAAGGAAGGCTGAGCGCCGAAGAATCGATGCTTTCGAACTGTGGTGCTGGAGAAGACTCTTACGAGTGCCCTGGACTGCAAGGAGGTCAAATCAGTCCATCCTAAAGGAAATCAACCCTGACCGCTCATTGGAAGGACAGAGACTGAAGCTGAAGCTCCAATATTTTGGCCACCTAATGCGAAGAGAAAACTCCCTGGAAAAGACCCTGATGCTGGGAAAGACTGAAGGCAAAAGGAGAAGGGGACGGCAGAGGATGAGATGGCTGGATAGCATCACCGATGCAATGAATATGGACTTGAGCACGCTCCAGGAGAGAGCGCAGGACAGGAAGGCCTGGCGTGCTATGGTCCATGGGGTCACGAAGAGTCGGACACGACTGAACGACTGAACAACAACAACAAACCTTAGTTGACTAGTGCCTGAAATGAGGATATCAAGCACTCTCCCAACTGGAAGACATCGAAATAAATGTACAGTCGAGGATTCAAAGGCCATGTTCAGAGGGTAAGTACAAAAATCCCCTAACAACAGGCAAAGTGATTGGATGCTCCATAGCCAGAATCCTTCCAGGTGTAGGTATTGTAGGATGGTATGTAATCAGGCTCCAAGCTGTTATTGAGGTAATGGCTGATGAATTCAAACAGTCCATTGAAGGATATGGGAGTGCTGTCTCTGTTCTAGCAAAAACCCAAGAACAGATAAGGCAAATGGTAATCCAAAACCGGATGGCTCTCGATTTTGTTTCAGCCACTGAAGGAGGAGCCTGTGCAGTTATAAATCAAGAATGTTGTGTGTACGTTAATAGCTCCTTCCAAGTGGTTGAGGTGCATGTAAATGACACCATAGTTAATGCCAACAAGGGTAAAGAACAGCATATGTCCCTAAAGATACTTCCATGGATTCGCTAAGTGGATGGTTCCCCAGTCTTACTGGATGGATAAGAGCCCTGTTGAAGTATATGATCATGGGGCTGTTTGTTTTTCTGTGTCTGTACATGTTTGCACAGTTAATAATCTGTGCTTTGAAGTGCTGCATTAGAAAGACGTCTGATTCAGTTCAGAGTCTTTCAACTACTCAAATAAAACTAATGGTCTTGACAGAACTAGAGAATGAATGAGGCAAACAGAAGGAGCTCCAACAGTTACTTCAGGTGGAAGTGTAAAGGGTTGGCCAGAGGCCTACCATTCAAGTTAGGCCTTGGCCAAAAGGGAGGGAAATTGTGACAGAAGTCTCTTAGCCTCTGCGCCTCCATTTTCTTCTGTCGTTTCAGCTGATTGTGTCTTAATGATGAACTTAAAGCTGCTTAACCTTTTGCACTTTCTTTAACTGTTGGAATGACTAAAGGGAACTGGAAGCAGACAACTGCAATCGCAAGTTGTCTAAAATACGTCTTTGGCTAAGCGTGTCTCTTCTGGCTGGAAAACTATTTCTGTAAGTTCCCTTTTATTAATCGCCCATCTGGCTGGTCACCCAGCCACTCTGGGCGATGTACAACATACAATAAAACAGTTTAAAACAATAAAATTCTACAGTAAAAACATTTTCTAAAATACCCTAACCCACCCCAAATGCCTGCCTGAACAACCATGTTTTTAATGCACGGCGGAAGCTCATTAAAGAGGGGGCATGGCGGAGTTCCCTAGGGAGGGAGTTCCACAGAGTGGGGGCCACCACAGAAAAGGCCCTCTCCCTCGTCCCCACCAGTCTAGCTGTCCTGGCTGATGGGACAGAGAGAAGGCCAGCCGAGGCTGATCTTGTTAAGTGGCCTGTCTGGTGCTGCTGGAGGCGCTCCTTGAGCTGGGCTGGGCCGGAACCATATAGGGTTTTAAAGGTCAAAACCAACACCTTGAATTTAGCCTGGAAAACAACTGGTAACCAGTGCAACTCCTTCAGCACTGGAGTGATGTGATCTCGCCGGCGGCTGCCTTTAATCAGGCGAGTCGCCGCGTTCTGTACCAGCTGCAGCTTCCGAACCCTCTTCAAGGGTAACCCCACATAGAGCGCATTACAGTAGTCTAAACGAGAGGAGACCAGGGCATGTACTACCGATGGGAGCAGATAGTCGGGAAGGAAGGGGTGCAGCCGCCGTATCAGATGGAGTTGATACAGCGCTGTCCGGCTCACAGCTGACACCTGAGCCTCCATGGACAGCTGGGAGTCTAAGATGACCCACAAGCTGCGGACCTGGTCTTTCAAGGGTAGCCGTACCCCATTCAACACCAGGTCAACATCCCCCAGCCTCCTCTTGTCTCCCACCAAAAGTACCTCCGTCTTGTCAGGGTTCAGCTTCAGCTGAACCCTGACAAGGTTCGCTCCCCCAAGGAGGAGCTAACCTTGGAGGAGGTTAATGGGGGAGGAGGAGCTCCCCATTAGCTCCCCCAAGGGGAAAGGCCAGCTGATGCTTCTGCGCATGCTTGACATGTTTCAATCTTGAAGACCAATCATATTGAAGATGAATGTCCTGCCCATGTATTTTTTCATGTGTGTATAAAACTTTGTGTAAACTAATTGTTCAGGGTCCAGTCTTGAGCCGTTCTTGACTGTACCACACCTTGGTGTTTGCGTTCAATAAAACATCCGCTCCAACTACCACCTCTGGTCCTTTGACTGAGAGGGGAGAAGCAGGAGGCTTAAATTCTGCAACAGGCCTAATAAAATGATTATACTACTGTTACTTCTGGATAATTTTTCTGAACACATCAAGATTGCAATGGGGGCGGGGAGTTTGGACATCGAAGGCAATGGCAGTGGGATCTTGGAGCTCCCTGCCCTCAGGAAATATTTTAAGCCAAGAAAGGTTATCTAAAAAGAAAATAATTTCTGGAAACAAAATTCCAAACAGCTGTAAATGAATCTATCAGGTAGAACAGAGAGTGGAATAAAATACTTCTTTAAATCAGCAAATAAACAACTGCAAGAAGTGAAGTCCGAACCAGCCCCAGGTCAGTAGCCGCGGATGTAGACAAAACACACTCGAGTGGTGGGTTAGGAACAGACTTCACTGGGGATGTGACAGGCTTACATCTGGAGGCACGTGGGCTGGGGTCAGCCCCATGGTCAGCAAGCGCTGCAGCAGGAAGGAGGAAGAGGAGCGTAGGGGGAGACCAGGAAAAGGCCATACGATCTCCCAGAGCCCCCTCCCACCTGACTCAGGTACCTGTTAACCCTTGAGTCCAGGTTGAGTGACTCATGGCCCGGGTCCCTCCAACACCCCTTCTCGAGGGCAGTGGGTCACTGCACAGATCCCATGCCTGTCAGGTGGCGCTGGTGCAGTTCCCCCGGCAGAGGCTTTGCCAGCACATCTGCCACCATGCCTACAGCCGGGCAGTACTTCAGTTCGATCGCCTCTTGCTCTACCAAGTCCCTTATCAGGCGATGCCTCGCGTCAATGTGCTTCGTCCGTGGCCTCCGTTTCTCGCTCGATGCCAGCTTCAGGCACCCCGATTGTCCTCGTGTAGCGCTGTGGCTTGCGTGTTCCCCAGTCCCATGTCAGTGAATAACTGTCTGAGCCAAATCGCTTCCTGACAAGCACTGGCTGCTGCCACGTACCTTGCCTCTGTGGAAGACATGGCCACAACTGTCGGCTTCTTGCTGGCCCAACCGTTAGCCCCGCCGTTGTATGTGAACAGGTTTCCTGACGTGGACTTGGGGTTTGACTCGTCGCCCGCCCAGTCTGCATCCACAAACCCGATCAGCCCTGCGTGCGTGCGTGCGTGCTGCTGGGCAGTTTGAGCTTTGTGTGTGTGGTGCCTCTCAAGAAGCGCATCACGCGCGTCACTCCACTCCAGGCGCGCTGAGATGGCTGGGCCACTCTCCTGCTCAGGATGCCCACAGCTGCAGCCATGTCTGGTCACCATCGCGATGAACAGCAGCTTGCCAATGGCCCTTCGACACTGGTGATCATCCGGCAGTGGGACGCCGTCGTCTCCCCCCTTCAGGTGATCCGGGTCGTGGGAGTCTTGGCCCCCTTCGCCTCTGCCATTCCGAACTCCAGCAGCATCTCCGCGATCTTCTGTCTCTGACTAAGGAGGGAGCTCCTGCCGTCCCCCTTCTCGACCTGTATACTCAGATAGCGTGCTATTGGACCCGGGTCCTGGATTTCAAGGCTCTGCTTCAGTCTGAGCATAATTTCCGTGCCGTCGCTTTCCCGCTCATAGCACAGGACCAGATTGTCCACATACACCGGTACGTACGCCCACCTGCCCCTGTTCTGCCTGGTATAGCGGCAGGGGTCGGCTTTCCCCCGGGAAGCCCAGATTTACTAGGACTCCGTTAATTTTCTCGTTCCAGGCCCTGGCGGCCTGCTTGAGTCCGTAAATGCTTTTGTGCAGTTTGCACACTTTCCTGGCCCCTTCTGGGTCTACAAACCCTGGCGGTTGCATCGTGTACAGGTCTCCCTCCATTTCACCGTACAGGAATGCTGTTTTGATGTCCGGATGCCTAACTTCCGTCTCCCTGCTGGCTGCCACGCTCAGCATTGCTCTAATGGTGGTGTGCTTTAGCGACAGGGCAAACGTTTCATTGTGGTCCTCCCCATACTTTTGAGAGTGCCCCTTTGCTGCTCACCTGGCTTTGCAGCGTTCCACTTCACCGTCTGCGTTGCGCTTCACTTTGAAGGTCCGCTTGCAGCCGATTGCCTTGCGACTGGGGGGAAGTTCAGTCAGGGCCCAGGGCCCATTTCGGAGTAATGAGTCCCTCTCTTCCTGGGCTGCCTTCTTCCACCTGTCTGCCTCACCCTTGGGCAAGGAGGCAGCGTCCTCCCGGCTCGCTGGCTCTTGGATCCGCTGTGCTCTGCCTGCACAGTAATAGTCCCCGTACCTGGCTGGCGGCACGCCTTTGGTGGCCCTCTCTGATTTCCTGGGGTCTGCTGCTCCGCTGCGTTCAGCCTCGGCTCCCCGGTGTTGCCGGCCTCGCTGTCGGGATTAGGTGTGTCCGCTGCCCTCTCGTCTTCCACGGGCACCGTGGGCTCCCCTCCTCCACTCTCAGGTGTGCTCAGGCTCACCTCTATCAGCTCCATAGTCCCGCGCCTCGCAGTCTCGTCGGACTGCACACTTCAGCTGACTATGATGCTGCAGTCTTGGGGAATAAGAGTTCTGTAGCCTTTACGGTGGGGACTGTATCCTGCCAGGACCCCTTCGATGGCTCTGTCGGCCAGCTTGGTCCTTTTCTGTTCTGGGATGGGAGCACAGGCCTTACAGCCAAGCATTGTCAGATGGCCCACCTTTGGCTTGGCTCCGTGCCACAGTTCGAAAGGAGTTTTGCTAGTGGCCCTGGCTGGCAGCCTGTTCTGCATGTAGGCCGCCGTCGACACTGCCTCTCCCCAGGATGCGAATGGTCGATCTGCATCTGACAGCATGCTTCTTACCACGTCTAGGAGAGATCCGTTGCGCCTCTCAGCCACGCCGTTCTGTTCCGGCAAGCAGCTGACCGTCATTTGGTGTGTGATGCCTTGGGCCCGGAGGTACGCTTCCATCTCTCTTCCGATGGACTCTCCTCCATTGTCGGTACGAGTGGTGCCCAGTGTCTTGCGGAATTTGTTCTTGGTTGCTGCAACGAACTCCTTCCGCTTGCTCGGTACTTGGTCCTTACGCTTGAGGATGTACACCGCTGTGAACCTGGAATCATCGTCAATGAAGGTGGGGAAGTACTGACCCCCTCCAGGGGTTATCACCTCCGTCGGTCCACAGAGGTCGGAGCGGAGGAGCTCTGGTGGTTCTTTAGCTCTGCTCTCGCTTGCCTTGGGCAGTGGGGCTCGCGTGGACTCGGTCTTGATGCAGCACACACAGCTCATCCTTGACCTACACGCTGGGATCTGTGAGCCTGCCACGAGTTCCGGGGTCACCAACTCCTTCACTGCCGCTGTGCTCCTGTGCCCCATGCGTCTGTGCCAGAGGTGGACGCAGCTGTCGTGGGGTGTGTGGTCGGCCCTCTTGGCCTCTCCTCTGCTGCCAGCAATCTCATACATAGAGTTCCTCACCCTGGCATTGCCCCACAACCTTCCTTCTCTGGAGATTTGGCATTCATCCCCTTCGAAAAGTAGGACAAACCCGTCCGCTGTGAGCTTTCTTACTGAGAGCAAGTTCCCTTCCAGGTCTGGCACAAACAAGACATCTGTCAGCTTTGTTTTCCCGCCATGCGGTGGTGCTATACAGTCTATGGTGCCTTCTCCTATTCCAGCTGCTTTTATCTGTTTCCTGTTAGCAAGGCAAACAGGCCCCTGCTTTTGGTGATCCAGTTCCTCGAAGAACTCCCTATGGTTAGTTATGTTGCTGCTAGCTCCAGAGTCCAGCACCCAAACTAGGTTGTGCCTCTGAGCTCTGGCTAACTCCTAGGTGAACAGAATGGGCCCCTTGTGGCTTGCAGTTTACTCTGCTTTGCCCTCTGTTGCTCTTTGGCTCCTTCTTGTGGCCGTTTTCAGGACAGTCTCTCTTGAAAGGGGTCTTGGCACTGCATTGTTTTGTCTTTGCCTTAAGGGCTTGTTCTGATTCCCTCATGGCCTTTGTCTTTGGCCTAGCCTTTGTCCTCTTACATGAGGCGTCGGCCATGTTTTCCATCCTAATCAGCCTGGTCCAATTTTAGCTCTGCTTCCAAGGCTCATATGAGGGCTTCATAGGAGTCATCGAGGCTGCACAAGATGATGGCCACGACATCCTCCTCTGCGGTCTCTGAGCCAATGGCCCGCAGCTCCTCAACAAGTTGCAAGACTGCATTTACATGGTCTGGCAAGCTGGCTCCTTTCTTGAGCCTCATTTTAAACAGCTTCCTCTTCAAGAAGATCTTTGTATTTATGCTGGTAGGCTGGTGCACCATCTGCAGATCTGCCTCCCACATTTGCTTAGCTGTTTTCTCATTTCTGATGTGGAGCAACTGGTCATTTTGGACTGGTAGAGCGATTGTTGCCCTTGCTTTTCTGTCCCTTTTGTCTAGGGATGTCAGAGAATTCCACCACGGATCTCGGTGAGGCCAAATGCCAGTGCATTCAGCCCCCCAAAATCTGTGACAGAATGGCCTGCCCCCCCGCCCCCCCCACGGATCCCCCCCGGGACGAGACTTACCTGGGGCGGATCTTCCAGGCGGCGGCAGCTCCAGCAGCAGCTCCAGCGAAGGCGGCGGCCGGTCTTCCGACCGGCTGCCGCCGCCGCCGCCGCCATTTCCAGGCTTGTGAAAAAAAAACAAAAAAAGTGATAGGCTACGTAAATCTTTACGTAGCCTATCATGGTTGGGGGTGGGTTTTAAAAAAAAACACGATATGCAAATGGCGGTGGCTACGGCCGCCGCCATTTGCGTTCCTTCTTTTTGACCGTCTTAATCTATGTAAATATTTACGTAGACTATGACAGCGAAAATCGAGGGGAACATAAATAGCGTAGCGGGTGCTATTTGTGTCCCTTTTTCATTCACTGTTTTAACCTACGTAAATCTTTACGTAGGCTAAAACGGGGAATCAAAAGGGGACAAAAATGGCGCCCACTACACTATTTGCGTTCCACTTGATTTTCGCCGTCATAGTCTATGTAAATATTTACGTAGATTAAGATGGTAAAAAGAAGGAATGCAAATGGCGGCGGCTGTAGCTGCCACCATTTGCGTACGCGGTTTGTTTGTTTTTTTACCCAGAGCCCTCTGCGGCCGGAAATTCGGCTGCAGACGGCTCTGGCCTGGCCGGGCCTGGCCGGCTGCTCCGCGGAGCTGCCGCGGAGCACAGCCGGCCGTTTGAGTATTCCAGGGGGAGGAACGGAGCGCCTCCCCCCCTGGTCAGGATTCTGGGGGGAGGGATGGAACGCCTCCCCCCCCCCCATCAACATAATCCGCAAAAGGTAAGTCACTTTCGTACATCCCTACTTTTGTCCCAGTCCTGGGGGTTTTCTGAGGGATGGGCCAATTCCAGAACCTCCCACAAGTCCTCTTTCACTAGCACCATTTCCATCTTGAACTTCCATATCCGGTAGTTCCCGGTGCCTAGTTTTTCCATGGCTGCATGTACATTTCCTCCAGCCATCATTCCATCCTCCGAGATTTTTCTTCCTTGTCTTGGGCAGTACACAGAAGTTTCTGTGTGATTCCTTGCAAAAGCCTTTTTCTTCTTTATTGGCTGCTTGGCCCCATAACCTGAAGTCTGAATCAGCCCCCTGTCAGTAGCCACGGATATAGACAAAACATACTCAAGTGGTAGGTTAAGAACAGACTTTACTTGAGATATAACAGGCTTACATCTTGAGGTAAGTTGGCTGGGGTCAGCCTCATGGTCAGCATCCCTTACAGGAGGAAGTAGGAAAAAGAATAGGGGAGGAGGAGGAGGAGACAAGGAAAAAGGCAATAGGATCTCCCAGAGATCCCCTCCCACCTGACTCAGGTACATCTTAACCCTTCAAGTTCAGGTTAAGTGACTCATGGCCTGAGTCCCTTCAGCAAGAAGAAGCCGAGAATGGAGGGATGACTGTGTCAAAAGAACTGACTGAGTAATTAACAACATTCAGACAAGATTTACTGACTGCCTGGAAGGAAATTCTGGAAGATATATTGGGGCAACTGCAAGAGAAGATGAAAGAAACAGAAGTCCAACCCCCTGCTCAGTGCAGGAATCCAAGTCAGAGCATCCCCGGCAGGTGGCTGTCCAGCCTCATCTTGAAGGCCTCCAGTGTGGGACAGCCCACCGCCTCCCTGGGGAACTGGTTCCATTGTTGTATTTCTCTAACAGTCAGGACGTTTTTCCTGATGTTCAGCCGGAATCTGGCTTCCTGTAACTTGAGCCCATGATTCCGTGTCCTGCACTCTGGGATGATCAAGAAGAGATCCTGGCCTTCCTCTCTGGGACAGCCTTTCAAGCATTTGAAGAGTGCTATCCTAGCTCCCCTCAGTCTTCTCTTCTCCAGGCTGAACATGCCCAGTTCTTTCAGTATCTCCTCATAGGGCTTTGTTTCCAGTCCCCTGATCATCTTTGTTGCTCTCCTCTGAACCCTCTCCAGTTTGTCTGCATCCTTCTTCAAGTGTGGTGCCCAGAACTGGACACAGTACTCCAGATGAGGCCTAACCAGTGCTGAGTACAGGGGAACTAGTACTTCAGGGGATTTGGAAGCTATACGTCTATGAATGCAGCCCAAAAGAGCATTGGCCTTTTTTGCAGCCACATCACATGGTTGGCTCATATTCAGCTTGTGATCTACAGCAATTCCAAGATCCTTCTCACTTGTGGTGTTGTTGAGCCACGTATCCCCCATCTTGTAACTGTGCATTTGGTTTCTTTTTCCTAGGTGCAGAACTTGGCATTCATCCCTATTAAATGTCACTCTTTTGTTTTCAGCCCAGCTCTCCAGTCTATCAAGATTACTTTGAATTTTGCTTCTGTCTTCCAAAGTATTAGCTATCCTGCCCAATTTGGTGTCATCTGCAAATTTGATCAGCATTCCCTGCACCTCCTGCAGTCATTGATAAAAATGTTGAAGAGCACTGGGCCCAGGACTGAGCCCTGCGGTACCCCGCTCGTTACCTTTCCCCAGTTTGAGGAGATCGCATTGAGAAGCACTCTTTGAGTCCGATTCTGTAGCCAACTGTGGATCCACCGGATCGTTGTTTCATCTAGCCCACTTGGAGCTAGTTTGCTCATCAGGAGATCATGGGGCACTTTGTCGAAAGCTTTGCTGAAGTCGAGGTATATGATGTCCACAGCATTCCCACGGTCCACAAGGGAGGTGACTTGATCAAAAAATGAGATCAGATTTGTCTGGCAAGATTTGTTCTTGACAAATCCATGTGGGCTTCGAGTCATCACTGCATTGTTTTCAAGGTGCTTACAGATGGGTTGCTTTATCATCTGCTCCAGAATTTTCCCTGGGATTGATGTCAGACTGACTGGTCTGTAGTTCCCAGGTTCCTCCTTTTTTGAAGATAGGGACCACATTAGCCCTCCTCCAGTCCTCTGGCACTTCCCCCGTCCTCCATGATTTCTCGAAGAGAATAGACAGTGGTTCTGAGAGTTCTTCCGCCAGTTCCTGTATTACTCTGGGATGCAGTTCATCTGGCCCTGGAGATTTGAACTCATCCAAAGTAATGAGGTGTTCCTTGACCATATGCCTATCAATCTCAAGCTGCAATCCTGCCCCTTCAGCCTGTACTTTGCCTTTCCCAGGGGGCTCATAGACCCTCTTTCAGGAGAAGACTGAGCCGAAGTAGGAATTGAGCATTACGATGCTTGGATCGAAATAAACTCTAATGACTATAGCCATACATATTTTTCAGAAGTATATAAAAGTTTAAGTAGGTTGGATACAATTTTAATGACAGAAACGTGTTTTTTTGTTTTTGTTTTACAAAGACTTAAAGAAATGGAAACTGGACAAATAAAAGTAACGGACCATGCCCCAATCAAAATGTATGGAGATAGACGATGAAATTAAAAGGGATTATATATGGAGACTGAATCCCATATTATTCATTAAGGAAGATATTAAAGCTGGGATAAAAATATATTTTGAAGAAAATAAAACAGGGGAAACAACAGAAACAATCAGATGGGAAGTGGATAAGGCAACAATAAGAGGGGTATGTATAAAAGAGTTAAGTTTAATAAAGGAGAAGAGGAAGAAGGAGACACTGGATCAAGAAATTAACAGATTACTGGAGTAGTGCAAGTATACTGGTCAAATTAGAATTAGAAAAGAAATGGAAAAATTGAGGAAAGAAAGAGAGACATTAGAAATAAACAAAACAATGCTAGATGTGTTATATGTTAAGCAAAGGTATTATGAGTTTACGGGAAAAAGTTCAAAGCTGTTGGTGAACAGAGTCCAGAAAAAGCGGATTAAGAACAGAATTTTAGCCTTGAATACAAAAGAAGGAATTAAAACAGGCTGAAGTGCAGGCTGAAGGGGCAGGATTGCAGCTTGAGATCGATAGGCATATGGTCAAGGAACACCTCATTACTTTGAATGAGTTCAGATCTCCAGGGCCAGATGAACTGCACCCTAAAGGAATACAGACACTGGCAGAAGAGCTCTCAGAGCCACTGGCTATTATCTTAATATAGCTGCTGCCAGACGGTTGCCTGGGGTTGGCTACAGGGAGCATACTGCTCCCCTGCCAGAACAGCTCCACGGGCTCCCAGTCTGTTTCTGGGCACAATTCAAAGTGCTGGCTATGACCTACAAAGCCCCATACGGCTCAGGTCCAGCTTATCTGAAAGACCGCATTCCCCCCACGAGCCTGCTCGTGCCCTGAGATCTTCCAGGGAGGCCCTTCTCACCGTCCCGCCACCATCACAGGCTCGCCTGGGGGGAACGCGGGAGAGGGCCTTCCCGGTGGCTGCCCCAAGGCTCTCCAACTCCCTTCCCAGGGAGGCGAGAGTGGCACCCTCCTTGGTATGCTTTCGCAGGCGGGCAAAAACTTTTTTGTTCCGGCAGGCCTTTGGGGATAGCTAGTCTGGACCTGTGAGAATATGACGGATGGGTACTATGGTTTATATTGTTGTTGTCTTTATAAATTTTGATATTTTATACAATTTTAATATTATTGATGATTTAATTATATTTTTAACTTTTGTATATTCCTATTTATATGTTTTAACTGTACAAGTTTTAATGTTGTAAAGCTGCTCTGAGTCCCAATATTGGAAGAAAGGAAAAAAGGAAAGTTTCCTCCTGTGCAAGCACCGGGTCATTCCTGACCCCTAGAGGGAGGCCGCTTGCGCTGGCGTTTTCATGGCAGATGGTAGCGGGGTGGTTTGCCATGGCCTTCCCCAGTCGTGACAACCTTTCCCCCAGCAAGCTGGGTGCTCATTTTACCGACCTCGGAAGGATGGAGGGCTGAGTCGACCTGAGCTGGCTACCCAGGACCCAGCTTCCGCTGGGATCTAACTCAAGGCGTGGGGAGAGTTTCGGTTGCAATACTGCCGCCTACCACTCTGCGCCACACGAGGCTCTTAATGGAAGAAAAGCAGGATATAAATAAATATAATAATAATAATAACAGCAACAACTTGGACATCTATAGACCAATATCTCTAGTGAATGTGGATTATAAGATATTTACTAAAATATGGGCAGATACATATGTGGTGGGAATGTAGGAGGGTTAGAAAATTCTGGGACAAGATATTTCAAGAAATAGAAAGAATTACTGATCAACAGATTTGTAAAACACCAGAATTAGCTTTATTGAATATGTTTGTAAAAGAAAATAGAGAGATTAGAGAAAAAACATTAATCAGCTTCTTGTTGACAGCCGTAAGGCAATTAATTGCAAGTAACTGGAAGATAGCCCGGATGCTCACCTTTGTGGAAAAAGAAAATCTGGGACATAGCAATAAATGAAAAGTTGACACAGAAGCTAAGAATGCACAGAGGAATAAAGAAAAGAGACACCTTCAAGAAGGACTGACTGGCAAAAATATATAGCCTTTATGAAAAAAGATTCTAATAGAACAACCTTGGTAGAAGCTTATAGAAATTTGGGGGACTCATGAAAAGAAGAAGATAATAAAGGAATGAAACTGGATGAATTAATATATTACCCTGGAATAGAAATAGAAAATAAAGGAGGGGAGAAGAAAAATCCCGAAAGTGTTCGAGGTGTGGGAGGGATTGGGGGGGGGGGGTTTGAATCAATATTAATATGTTTTTGTAATTTCTTTTGAAAATAAAATAAAATTCAAAAAATCAACATTGCAATTTGTGCCTATATAAATTAGGACATCAGTCTGCATCATCCACATTTTGGGGGCTTTGGCTGTGTCCACCTGGAACTGAGTGTCCTCCATAGAACACTTCCCAGAATCTTCTGCAACAGGCAGCTGTTCCATGGCAGATGATTCCAGGTGGAAAGTGATCCCCGCAGTTGAAAATCCACACACCTAAAGATACCTCTTTAGGTTATCTTGGCACAAAACTCAGGGTATCAAAGATGAGCAGGGATGGGCAGGAAGTAGATCACTGGCCAGTTAGGACATCAGAAGCTGCCTTCTACTGAGTCACACCCTTGTCCATCTAACCCAGTATTGTTGACTGGCAGCAATGGCTCTCCAGGGAATTTTTCTAGGCCTACCTGGAGATGCTGAGGATCGAACCTGAGACCTTTTGTGTGCAAAGTATGTGCTCTACCACTGAGCTTTGAACCTGGGTCTCCCCAATTCTGGTCTAACACTCTAACCACTATACAACACAGGTATCACATTTTTAAATTTTAAGAAACCATGAGAGATCCTTTCCACAGATCTCTGACATCACGTCTGGCTGGTCCCTCAATTGGAAGGCTGGAATAGTGCTAAGCCTGAATACAAGATGTGCAGATTCAAACCCCTGCCCCAGAAGACATTGCCTTCTCCATCTAACAGCAGCAAAGTTTGAGTGAAAGACCTACATTGCACCAGGGCTGTACTCCTACACATACTTACAAGGAAGTAAATTCCACTGGACTCCCATTTGGAAGGAACTATATCTTAGCAGAAGAGCACCTGCTTTGCCTGCAGAAAGTCCCAAATTTAATCACTGGCATCTCCAGTTTAAACAGGATTAGGTATCTGGTGATGGCAAAGACCTTTCTCTGTATGAGACTGTGCAGAGCTGCTGCCAATCAGAGTGGACAATACTGGGAAAGATGGTCTGACCTGGTATAGGGCTGCTTCCTGTGCTGAATGCCTGTGGGGGCTTCAGGTTTCAGCTAAAGCTTCAGGATTTAAGCTGGAAACACATGTTTTGGGGGGTCCTCCACAAGGCTTCAAGATCTAGACCATCCTTCACCCACCTGGTGCCCTTCCAGATGTTTTGGACTTCAACTACCATCAACCCCAGCCACCAGGGCCAATGGTCAAGAATGCTGGGAGCTGTAGTCCAAATAGTCTGACCTGGGGTAAGGCAGCTTACTAGGGTCCTAACTCAGTGGGGCCTCTGAACAAGTATGCTGAAGATTGGGCTGCCTATGTGAAAGCTCCTTAGGAGCCAAATGGGGAAACGGGAAGATGGGAGAGATACATAGAACAACCGTAGGATGGACAGAATATAGAACAGAGCATGTAGCAGTTAGTCTGACCAGGGAGACGCTGGTTAAAATCCCCACCTCAGCCACGAAGCTCACTGGGTGGTTTTGCAACAATCCTGCTCTCTCAGTTTCACCTATCCTGCAGTCTTGTTGAAAGGATAAAAGAGGAAGGGAGCGAACCAGGCAAGTAATTTTTGTGAACCACCCAGAGAGCTTCAGCTGTGGGCCAGTATAGAAATACAATAAATGAAATAATAAATGAAAAACATGGGAGGAAGGGTGAGGTAATAACGTAAAAAATAAAAACAAGAACATAGAAATTAAGACTCTGAACACATGCCTGGGGGCACTAAAAAACAACAACAGAGAGATGGAGGGTGCAATCCTATGGGGATAGGCCTCCGACCCCAAACTCGTAGGTGACCACCTATTCAATGCAGAGCGGGTGGAGCGCAAAGGGGATCTTCTCTGCACCCCGGCTGCCCTGCATCTGGATGGCTGATTGTGGCTGTCTAGCTGCAGTGCTTTGGAGCGGGGTGGGTGGGATGCATAGGAAGCATGGTACTGGCCCTTCCAAGGTCCCCTCCCCACCCCCAGAAACCCCCTTTCCTCCTGCTCCGCACTTCTCTTCCGAGCACAGAACCCGGGGACAATCCGCGCCACCTACAAGGCGGTGGGGGCGAGGGGGCAGTTTTCTGGGAACCGACCTTGGAGTGTGGGCTCCGAGGTCAGTTCCCAAAAACTGAAAAATTCTATGTCCGTCTAGCCACTGTCTAGCGTCCACAGGATTGTGCCCTTAGGGTTTTTTTTTAAATCCATGACTATTTATAACTCACATTGCCAAGTGAGAGATATTGTCCCCACCCCCTTTGATGCACTTACTTTGTTCACATTTTTTCTTTTTTGGTACTTCAGAATTGCACCAATGGGTTCCTCCTTTGTCTTCCTGTTATTCCCCCCACCCACCCCCGAGTCTTTGCAATTGTGTGCAAATTAGCCTGTATGTAGTGTTGCCGTGTCAATTTCCTTGTATGTTACCTACAGCACGTCCCTCCTCCGGGTTTCAGCTGAAACATACAACAAAATTGACAAGGCAAGACCACACACATTGGACGGCTGAATCTGCACTCTTGTGCACTGGGGAAATTGCTCCCCAAAAGACTGGGGGAATTTAAAAAAACATGACCTCATTTGCACAATTTTCAAGATCCACAAAAAAAATCCAATTTGCACAAACTGCCACCATAAAAAACCCACCTGGAATCTGTGTATTGGATCAGCTTAGTACTGAGCAACTCAACACCAGTGGGGTAACTGGGACAAAATCTGCCAGGGCTGAACTGGAAAAGGCTGCCAAGTTTTCACCCCCCAAACAGAATTCTCATACTTCCTTAGGTGTGTGTGTTGGGGGGAAGCACTCCAGGGACATTTAAAAGACATAGAGGGATTTAAGGCACAATTCTATGCACATTTAGACATTTAAAAAGTCCTACAACTTTTTGTAGGACTTCTTTCTGTCTAAACATGCATAGGATCGCGCCCTTAGAAGAGCATTCTTCTCCTCCCCACATATTCCCTATAGTTCTCCACTCATCCCTGGACAGAGGGGAGGGGAGAGAACAAATATGGGGGGGGGGCATAGGAGAGGCAGTAATGGTAGGTGGGGAAGAAGGACCCTCCTCAGGGGAGATAGCTGACATATGGGGCGATTACATCTGAGAAACAAGGTGGCAACTATGGGGAAGGGGGAAGCAATAGGGGATGAGAAAGGGAAATAAGTGACATGGGGCCTGATCACATGGGTGAGGCAAGGGGGTAAATATGGAGGGGAGAAGAGACAAGGAGGACAATTATGCAATATATAGGGAAAGCAGGAAGGAGAGGGGAATGACCCTTCAGAGGCAGAGTAAGAGCCATGGGGGGGGGGATGACTCCAGTGAAAGACAAGGGGGCAACTAGGAGAGGAGAAGAGGTGGAGCCAAGGGGAACAACTATGGGGTATATGAGTGGGACCCCCCCAATTGACCCCCATGTCTGCTATCTGGCCCATAATTTATCTATCTACATCCATTTCATAGATTCCTTAGCCACCTTCTGTGGACCCCCCAAGGAGACTTACAATATATTTTTTAAAAATAATAAAATATAACACTAATTATCATTATCATCGTTATCACCATCATTATACAATATAAAAATCCAATTTATTTGTCTTTGGGGGGGGGGCATTGTCATCCCAACCCAACAGCTGCCTCCTTGCTTACCTCCTCTTGTGGCAATGCACCCTGGCAATGCACCTCCATATAACAACTCCCCCTCCCCCCAATTACATGTTCTCCATATATCCCATATACTTGGGAAATATGTGGAGCAGAGTTGTGGGGCAAAGAGGGACCCCTCCTCAGAAGCAGAGAATATAAGGGCTCTCTCCCTCTCTCTTGCTCCTCATACCCCATATACAGGGGAAATGTGGGGGGTACAGTTGTGGGGTGAAGAGGGACCCACCAAAGAGGGGGAATATAGAAGGAGGGATATAAGGGGGTCTCTCTCTCATACCCCATATACGTGGGAAATGTGTGGGGCAGAGTTATGGGGAAAAGAGGAACACCCTCCCCAAGCAGAGGGGGGACATAAGGGGGGGCTCTCTCTCTCTTGCTCCTTATCTCCCATACCTGGAAATGTGTGGGGAAGACTTGAGGGGTCAAGAGGGCCCCCCAGGAGGAGGAATATAAGGGGGGCTCTCTCACTCCTTCTACTTGGGAAATGTGTGGGGCAAAGAGTGACACCCCCCCAAGGAGGTGGGGGATGATATAAAGGGGTCTCTCTCTCTCTTGTGCCTTATCCCCCATACCTAGGGAATAACCAAAAAAAATGGGAGCAGGGGTTACAAATAAAGGAAATAATAAAGACAAGGGGTGCTTCTAGATGAACAGTTCCTTGCACAACCAACCAGAAGGCATTGTGCTGAAATTCCATTTTTTCCCTTAATGGATTTTCTGCAGTAAGAAAAAAGGCAGAAGAAATGGTGGGAAAGCACGGGAGAGTTACAAGTACAAGTACAACCTTGTTGTCTGGACCATCTGTAAAATTCCATGAATGAAGCAGGCTTTCTTCTTGGTTGCTTCCAGATCAGACCAAGGGTCCATCTAGTCCAGCATTCTGTTCACACAGCGGCCAACCAGCTGCCCACAGGAAACGCATAAGCAGGACACAAGTGCAACAACACCCTTCCACCCATGTTCCCCAGTAGCTGATGCACACAGTCAGGCTGCCTCTGGTACTGGAGGTAGCACATAGCCATCAGGACTAGTAGCCCTTGATAGCCTTCTCCTCCAGGAATTTGTCTAACCCCCCTTTAAAGCCATCCAAATTGGTGGCCATCACCATGTCCCATGGTAGTGAATTCCATAGTTTAACTATGTGCTGTGTGAAGATGAGTCAAATTCAAACTCCCTTGGCCCAAGGCTTGGGGGGAATAATTGGCCCCTGGACCAGTTGAGCTGAGCTAATCTTCAGAAATGTGTCCATATGCTGAAGCCATCTGTAACAGACATGCGTGATCACCAGGAATGCACTCAGATCTTCTGTCCATGGATGTACTTTAGACTGTAAGTCTTTTAGCCCCCAGGAGGGCCCAGAAAATCCACAAATGATATAACCCTGAATTGTGTGTTGACAAAAAAATTATCATCATAGTATTGCTCCTTTTGTAAAACTCTGTTGTTTTGTTGAATCCTGCCCTGTGTGGGTTTGTGGTTTGATCATTACTGGAACCAGAATCCTTGTGAAGCTAATCATATTCCTCCCACAGATGGCAAGCACTGATGAAGTGCATTGTGTGCCAAAACAGGCTCTGGGACATAGAAGGCGGTATTCAGAGGTGGGATAAACACTGAATGCCAATTATGTCAGGCAAAGAGGAGGAACCTGACACCCTTCTTACACCTTACATGTGGCCTAACTGGAGGCATGTGGCCAACCACTGTTGGAGACAGGATGCTGGGTGAGGTGGGGCTTTGCTCTGGTCCTTCAAGGCTGACCTTAGGTTCTTATGACAGGCCTATCTGTTGCTACTACAAATGAAAGCTAACAATTGAACCTTCATGTTCAAGAAGCAGGTTGCTTCTGAATGCCAGATGCTGGAGGGGGAAATCAAAAGCAAACAGTTGTCCTGCAGACATCTGGCTGGCCACTGCTTGGAACTCCCTCCCAGGATGGCTACATGATGCCACCACTCAGGGCATCTCTACACCTCCAGTTTATTGCACATTCATGACTGGCCACTCACTGAATTGTGCGGGTCCATTACATGACTACGTCATCATCCAATCATTATCCCACCATTTCCACCCACCTATCCTGTGTCAGGGTGAAAACTGAGCCCATAGAGCCCCAGAGCAGTTCTGATACTGAGGAGGATCAGCAGTCTGTGGGAGAGGAGCCAGCTCATCCCTCACAGGCACAGCAGCTGGCAGAGACTCCTCCTGCTGGCATTCCTGGTGTAGATAGTGACCTTGGTAGTGAGGGAGTGTGGGAGGGGGGCTTGCTAGATGCTCGACGCAGACGCAGGGAGCGACGAGCGATGGAGGGTGCGGAAAGGAGGCGTAGCGCCCGTTTGGCGTACAAGCAACAGCCTCCTCCTGTGGACCCAAGGGAAAGAGGGAGGATCTCTCCCTAGCCCATAAGTTCTGGGTCTTCAAGTGACTCTCTTTCAAATGGGGACCAACTGCCTACCAGGAGCATAGGCCACTCTGCTGTCCATTGCTTAGTCGCTGGTGATTAGCATCTGAAAGAGTCATTAAGTTGTAAAAGGATTAAAGCCTTGAAAAGAATCCTTTCGTCTGTGTCTTGAGTTGGTTATTGGAGTAGACTGTAAGAGGCCGCCAGGGCGCTCCTGACATCCTGTGCTTGCTTGCTTGCTTATTTATTTATTTATTTATTATTAATTTATTAATCGCCCATCTGGCTGGTAACCCAGCCACTCTGGGCGATGTACAGTGTACAATAAAACAGTTTAAAACAATAAAATTCTACAATAAAAAACATTTTCTAAAAAACCCTAACCCACCCCAAATGCCTGCCTGAACAACCACGTTTTTAATGCACGACAGAAGCTCATTAAAGAGGGGGCATGGCGGAGTTCCCTAGGGAGGGAGTTCCACAGAGTGGGGGCCACCACAGAAAAGGCCCTCTCCCTCATCCCCACCAGTCTAGCTGTCCTGGCTGATGGGACAGAGAGAAGGCCATCCGAGGCTGATCTTGTTAAGTGGCCTGTCTGGTGCTGCTGGAGGCGCTCCTTGAGCTGGGCTGGGCCGGAACCATATAGGGTTTTAAAGGTCAAAACCAACACCTTGAATTTGGCCCGGAAAACAACTGGTAACCAGTGCAACTCCTCCAGCACTGGAGTGATGTGATCTCGCCGGCGGCTGCCTTTAATCAGGCGAGTCGCCGCGTTCTGTACCAGCTGCAGCTTCCGAACCCTCTTCAAGGGTAACCCCACGTAGAGCACATTACAGTAGTCTAAACGAGAGGAGACCAGGGCATGTACTACCGATGGGAGCAGATGGTCGGGAAGGAAGGGGCGCAGCCGCCATATCAGATGGAGTTGATACAGCGCTGTCCGGCTCACAGCTGACACCTGAGCCTCCATGGACAGCTGGGAGTCCAAAATGACCCCCAGGCTGCGGACCTGGTCTTTCAAGGGTAGCCGTACCCCATTCAACACCAGGTCAACATCCCCCAGCCTCCTCTTGTCTCCCACCAAAAGTACCTCCGTCTTGTCAGGGTTCAGCTTCAGCTTATTCCTCCCCATCCAGCCACTCACCAGCCACTTAGCCTTACCTACCTTACAGGCTTGTTGTGAGGATACAGTGGAGCAGGGGAAGAATGGCATCTGCTACTCTGAGCTCCGTAGAGAATGTGTGGAATGCTCAGGCCCCGAAGATCATATTCAGAGAACCTTTTCCAGATGTCCCCACCAAATGTGGTGAGGCAGGTGGCTACTAAGGAGAGGGTCTTTTCCATGGTGGCACCCCAGTTGTAGAATGCCCTCTCCAGAGAGGCTCACCTGGCAACTACACTGTAGTCTTTCTGGCACCAGGGTTTTTATTCTCCTAGGCTTTTTAGCTCTTCCATTTTACAGAAGTGTGTTTGTGTGTGTGTTTTTAGATCTTTGCCCTGGTGCTGGCTTTTACTTTGCTTTTATTCTGCTCTTTTAAAACTTTTTGGGTGCTGATATTATGTTTTTGTTTTACGATTTGAAGTTTTGTTTTGTGAACCACCCAGAGTGCTTCACCTATTCAGTGGTGCCATCGGGGTAGGACTTTGGGACAGACATACAGGGTCCCAGTCAGTAGAATGAGCTACAGGGGCCCCAAACACAGCAGGGCCAGAAAGCTACACATTAAACAAAAATCTACACATTGCCATAATGAAAGGGCTTTCTCCTGTGTTGCCCCCCAAAGTATAGAATGTGCTCCATCAATAACTGCAATTGGCCCCCACTCTCTTGGCCTTTAGTAAGGGTGTAAAGACACATCTTTTCAGTTTAGCCTTTTAACATGTGTAATTTTCAACATTTTTACTGTTCCGAATGTTCTTGTTTTTCTTGTTTTAAATTATTATGCACCACCTTGATGGCTTTTTAGCACATAAGGCAGTATATCAATGTTAATAAAAAGATAATAAATAAAATCACCTATCTGCATTACCACACCTATTGGGCAGTCTAGAAATGTAATAAATACAGAAATAATCAAGTGCCCTTTGCCGGTGTAGGATGGTAAAAATAACAACCCGCCTGTGCTCTGTGGAACATTCCTTTTTCTCCTTTGAAGCTCAAGTCAAAGGTAAAGCATCGGTACTGTAGGATGCCACGTTCCTGATCTTCTTCAATGCATTTTTGAAATTGCTTCGCACGGGGCTTCTGATTCCCCATTGCAAGTTCCCCTTGAAGGCCTTAAGAGTGAAGGAACCTTGTCCTGGGCTGACCTACCAAGGCGCAGTTGGAACCAGGCTGTAGTAAAAATGCAACCTCAACGCCATGGCATGTGCCTTAAGCAGGCGTAGCATTGTGAGAGCCGCGCATGCCTGGAATGAGTGAGCAGTAACCCTTGATAAGGCAGCCAAGCAAACCGCTGGCAACCAATCAAAGTGACAGGCTGGCTGAGGAACGCAAGCTGAGTGATAAAACTGCAGCGCGGGAGCTGCCCAGGGTCAACTCTGCTTTGAGCGTGAGCTCCTCTGTCGAACTGTTTGCAAACAATAAAATCGAGCTGGACCCGGCCTGAAGTGGACTCTCCTCTTCGGGGCAAATTGGACTAGCCTCCAGGGGGCGACACTAGCATTTTGTGCAACAATCCAGCCAAAAGCAGATTTCTTGCCTTTGTGGCACGAGGAACATGATCGCAGCTGCAGCACAGACAGGGCTTGGATTTCAGGTCCTACGAAGGCCTGAACAGTGGCTTTTTTGAAGCTGGCAAGAAACCCTTTTGCCCTGTCCAGAGAGGCTAAATCCTTACCATGCAAAGTTCACCTGGAAAAAAGAGAGGGCAAATCTTGTAACTGGTGTGTCATGTGTAAGAATGATGATTCCCAGGTTTCCTAAGGGATGCTCTACTCGAGCCTTCCCCAACCAGGTGCCTTCTGGAGGTGTTGGACTTCAACTCCCATAATTCCCTGCCAGCATGGCTTCAAACTGCAAGAAGAGTGGGCCATTTTTAATATTTCCACCACCCCCTCCCTGACATTGGGAAAACCTCCCTGCCACAAACAGAAAACTAGCACAGCAGCCAGAACAGGTTAGGCCCAACACTTTCCCTCCTGTGCTGCTAGCTTCCTGCTTTCAGGGAGCGTTGTTTTGTTCTACACTCAGGGGAGCATTATTTTTCAACACAGTTATAATTGCAGTTGACGGCTTCCATCTTAGAAGAGGCATTCTTCTCCCAAGAACAGTCTCTCTCAAATGGGAAAGAACACCTCACTTGTCCCCCCACCCCACTGGCTTCCTGCCTACTCTCCAGATCCTCCATTTTCACCTTCAAAACCCACCAAGGCCTTTCTCCTTACCCCCTTATCTCTCCAATTTTATAGCCCAAGTGTGACCCTCAGCTGTCCAGCCATCTCCTGCTCTCAGATACACCTCGTGGCCTTTCTTCCTGCCTCCACGCAAACACCTCCCTTGCTTCCTTCCCATCTCTCTTCAACATGTTTTCTTGGAAGCCTTTGGAACAGGGAGGGATTATAGCTCAGTGGTAGAGGCCCTGATTTGCACGCAGATCAAACCCAGGTTCGATCCCCAGCATCTCCAGGTAGGGCTGGGGAAGAATCCTGCCTGAAACCCAGGAAAGCTGCTGCCAGTCCATGTCAACAAGATGGGCCAAGGGTGAAAGGCAGCTTCCTATGCATATCTGAGGTTGTTGATAATCCTCCCATCAATCTGAATTCCGACCTGTGAGTCATCCAACCTGGCGTTTCTCATGATGTAGTCTGCATATAAGTTAAATCAGCAGGGCGACAGTATGCAGCCTTGTCGTACTCCTTTCCCAATTTTGAACCAATCGGTTGTTCCATGTCTGGTTCTTACTGTTGCTTCTTGACCCTCGTACAGGTTTCTCAGGAGACAGGTAAGGTGGTCTGGTACTCCCATCACTTTCAGAATTTGCCGAGTTTGTTGTGATCCACACAATCAAAGGCTTTAGCGTAGTCAATGAAGCAGAAATAGACGTTTTTCTGGAATTCTCTCGCTTTCTCCATGATCCAGCGAATGTTGGCGATTTGATCTCTAGTTCCTCTGCCTCTTCGAAACCCAGCTTGTACTTCCGGTAGTTCTCGGTTCGCATACTGCTGAAGCCTAGCTTGTAGGATTTTGAGCATCACCTTGCTGGCGTGTGAAATGAGCGCAATTGTGCGGTAGTTTGAACACTCTTTGGCGTTGCCCTTCTTTGGAACTGGAATGTAAACTGACCTTTTCCACTCTTGTGGCCACTGTTGAGTGTTCCAAATTTGTTGGCATATTGAGTGCAGCACTTTATCAGCATCATCTTTTAGGATCTTAAATAGCTCAGCTAGAAGACTGTCATCTCCGCCAGCTTTGTTGTTAGTAATGCTTCCTAAGGCCCACTTGACTTCACTCTCAAAGATGTCCGGCTCAAGTTCAGTGACCGCACTCTCATGGCTATCAGGGACATTAAGATCTTTCCTGGATAGTTCTTCTGTGTATTCTTGCCACCTCTTCTTAATCTCATCTGCTTCTCTTAGGTCCCTGCCTTCTTCGTCCTTTATCATGCCCGTCTTTGCACGAAATGTTCCCTTGAGATCTCCGATTTTCTTGAAAAGATCTCTAGTCTTTCCCATTCTGTTGTTTTCCTCAATTTCTTTGCATTGTTCATTTAAGGCCTTCTTGTCTCTCCTTGCTATTCTCTGGAACTCTGCGTTCAGTTGGATATATCTTCCCCTTTCTCCCTTGCTTTTCGCTTCCCTTCTTTCCTCAGCTACTTGTAAAGCCTCATCAGACAGCCACTTGGCTTTCTTGCATTTCTTTTTGTTTGGGATGGATTGAGTTGCTGCCTCCTGAACAATGTTACGGACCTCCGTCCATAGTTCCTCAGGCGCTCTGTCTATCAGGTCTAATCCCTGAAATCTATTCCTCACCTCCACTGTATATTCATAAGAGATATGATTTAGGTCATACCTGAATGGTTTAGTGGTTTTCCCTCCGTTCTTCAATTTAAGCCGAAATTTTGCAACAAGAAGCTCATGATCTGAGCCACAGTCAGCTCCAGGTCTTGTTTTTACTGACTGTATGGAGCTTCTCCATCTTTGGCTGCAAAGGACATAATCAATCTGATTTCAATATTGACCATCTGGTGATGTCCATGTGTAGAGTCGCCTCTTGTGCTGTTGGAAAAGAGTGTTTGCTATGATCAGCGTGTTCTCTTGGCAAAACTCAATTAGCCTTTGTCCTGCTTCATTTTGTACACCAAGGCCATGCTTTGCCTGTTATCCCGGTGATTTCTTGACTTCCGACTTTAGCATTCCAATGCCCTATGATGAAGAGGCCATCTTTTTTTGGTGTTAGTTCTAGAAGGTGTTGTAGGTCTTCACAGAACCGATCAACCTCAGCTCCTTCGGCCTCACTGGTTGGGGCATAGACTTGAATTACTGTTATCTTGAACGGTTTTGTCTTGGATTCGTACTGAGATCATTCCATCGTTTTTGAGATTGTACCCCAGTACTGCTTTTCCCACCCTTTTGTTGACTATGAGTGCTACTCCATTTCTTCTAAGGGATTCTTGCCCACAGTAGTAGATATGATGGGCACCTGAATTAAATTCGCCCATGCTTGTCCATTTTCGTTCGCTGATTCCCAAGATGTCGATGTTCAGTCTTGCCATCTCATGTTTGACCACCTCCAGCTTACCTTGATTCATTGATCTTACATTCCGGGTTGCTAAACAATATTGTTCTTTACAGCATCAGACTTTCTTTTCACCACCAGACACATCCACAGCTGAGCGTCCTTTCGGCTTTGGCCCAGCCACTTCACGCTTTCTGGCGCTACTTGGAAATTCCCTCTGCTCTTCCCCAGGAATATATTGGACACCTTCCTACCTGAGGGGCTCATCTTCCGGCGTCATCTCTTTTAGCCTTGGGATACGTTCCATGGGGTTTTCTTGGCAGGAATCCTGGAGTGGGTTGCCATTTCCTTCTCCAGTGGACCACATTTTGTCAGAACTCTCTGCCATGACCTGTCCATCTTGGGTGGCCCTGCACGGCATAGCTTATGGCTTCACTGAGTTATGCAAGCCCCTTTGCCACAACAAGGCAGTGATCCATGAAGGGGGTTCTGACCTTAGATTCTCCTGTGAAAAGGAACTGGCATGGATTTTTTTTTTAAAT
This sequence comes from Heloderma suspectum, assembly GCF_057233095.1. Lineage (NCBI taxonomy): Eukaryota > Metazoa > Chordata > Lepidosauria > Squamata > Helodermatidae > Heloderma > Heloderma suspectum. Next base: position 36,446,780 of record NC_139475.1, on the reverse strand, counting down.
TCAAAGGTGGAAATAAAGTTTCTTTCTTTTTTTTTTTTAAGAGACTACAGCCACACACCCAGACTGCATGGTCTCTTTTAGGAGAATCTAAGGTCAGAACCTTAGATTCTCCTAAAAGAGACCATGCAGTCTGGGTGGGTGGCTGTAGTCTCTTTTTTTTAAAAAGCAACTTTATTTCCACCTTTGAATTTTAAACAATCCATGCCAGTTCCTTTTCACAGCTTTTATTTTTAAATTAATAAACTAAACAATCCATTTCTGTTCAACACTTCCAGGACAGACAGAAAGATTCATTACACACACACACACACACGTATGCATGTGTCTGTGCATGTATGTATGTGTGTATATGTATATATATATATATATATATATAGAGAGAGAGAGAGAGAGAGAGAGAGAGAGAGAGAGATGGCCTTCCAGCTTGCCTCACCTGAGTTCAACCAAAGTCTTATCGTAGCCCTCCCCAAAAAGGCGGCTATGGGGAACAACTCTAACAGAATTAAAACAAGCCCGAGAGGACAAAGATGGAGTGGGCGTAGCTTAGCTTTACACATCTGGTGATCTACTGCAGAAGCTTTGATGAAAGATAGACAAATGAACCCCACCTCAAAGATAAATAATATGTATACCTCCCAACACTGTTCCCACACCAGATACGTTGGTATGCATTTAAGAGTTAAGTACTTCGAAAGATCGTAAAAGGCTATCTAAAGCAAAGGTGGGCAAAAGCTTGCTCTCTTTCAACAGGAGTTCGGCGGGGGAGACCCCTAACACTTTTTAAAAATTTCTTTGTCTTGGAACACACACTTCCATACTGGTGGGACTCCGTTGTTAACCTCCAGTGAACAGAAGACACAGCACAGGCTGTCCCAGTACCATCAGAAAGCTAGACACAAAAAGGGGAACAGAGGCCACGGAAGGACAAGACTCGTCTCCGGTGGTGGTGACCTGCAAGGCCTGTGCCGTGTTTGTTTCCGTGCCTGAGGCCAGCATGGCACACACGCGCAACAGGTGCAGTTGATCACGCTGCTGGAAGAGAAAGGAAGGGGACCGGAGCGGCGACTGCCGACCCTGAGGGGAATAAGGGAAGACGAAGAGCTCTTGGACAGAGCGGTGGACCTGCGGCAGCAAAGCGAAGAGCAGAAGCCAGAAGAGCAACAGCAAGCTGAGGCACAAGAGGAAGGCACTGAGGCGAGGAAAAATGCCGCGAGGATACTCCTTGGGAAAGGGGGACCGTTAGGAGCAGAAGAGCTAGACGCCGCTCGGCACCAGTGGAGGCAGTGGAGCCGGTCCCAGGTACTTGGGGGTGAGACTGGGGGGCAGCCTGTGGAGGAAGAAGTGTGGGGGACCCCGCAGGAGCGCGAGCAAGAGGCTGAAGGTCAGCCAAGCAGAGGCCCTGAAACCCAGGCCTACGACAACAGGAAGAGAAGAGGGGGAGGAGGGGGAGACTCCTTGCCGCGTGGGATCGAGACCCAAGTATGTCGCGACGACCCGTGGACTCGCCAGGCACTCTGCCTCCCGGGAGGACGGATTAGAGACGCGACTGAAGGGCTGCCTGCGCTCATAAAGCCCACTGACAGGTGTCCCTTTCTTCTCATCCATGCGGGAACAAATGATACCGCCAAGCGGAGCGAGGAAGAAACCACGCCAGACTCTGAAGCTCAGGAACTTTGGGGCCCAGAGAGTTTTCGCATCCATCCTCCCGGTAGTTAGAAGAGGGACAGAGAGGGAAAGGAAATACTCCGGGTGAATGACTGGCTACGAAGGTGGTGCCGGCGCGAGAGATTTGGATTCTGGGACCACGGGCTACACTTCCTGGAAGATGGGCTGTTGGCTAGGGACGGGTTGCGCCTCACAAGCGCTGGGAAGAATGTGCTTGGCCACAGCACGAAGAACGTCATCAGGAGGGCTTTAAACTGAATCCTGCGGGGGAGGGAGACGTAAAGTTGGGGGTAACAGTGGACGAAGGCGCATGCACCGCAACGGAGAGAGCAGCTCCGATAGCGGCCAACAATAGTCTTCAGACACATGTAGGAAGAAAGCCAGACCATGAAGCACACGGTCTTCGATGTCTATACACTAATGCCCAGAGTGTGGGAAACGAGCAGAACAAACTTGAACTCTTAATACAGGAGGGAAAATATGACTTGATAGGTGGAACTGAGACTTGGTGGGATGACTCCCATGACTGGAATACAGCAACTGAAGGATATAACTTGTTCAAAAAGAACAGGAGGAACAGAAAGGGAGGTGGGGTGGCACTGTATGTGGAAAATACATATCTCTGCACAGAAATACAGGAGGAGGAGCTTGGTAGCCCCATCGAGAGCATCTGGGTTAAAATAAATGCAGCAAAGAATAAAAGGAACCTGGTGGTCAGAGTCTACCACCAGCCACCCTGTGGTAAAAACGCAACCTCAACGCCATTGCATGTGCCTTAAGCAGGCGTAGCATTGTGAGAGCCGTGCATGCCTGGAATGAGTGAGCAGTAACCCTCGATAAGGCAGCCAGGCAAACCGCTGGCAACCAATCAAAGTGACAGGCTGGCTGAGGAATGCAAGCTGAGGTGATAAAACTGTGGCGCGGGAGCTGCCCAGGGTCGACTCTGCTTTGAGCGTGAGCTCCTCTGTCCAACTGTTTGCAAACAGTAAAATCGAGTTGGGCCCGGCCTGAAGTTGACTCTCCTGTTTGGGGCAAATTGGACTAGCCTCCAGGGGGCGACACTAGCATTTTGTGCAACAATCTGGCGAGCGGTCAGGAGTCCCCTTGGACCACCCCAGGGTTGAACGACAAGACCGGCAAAGGTGCCCGTGGGCACGCCGGACCGCCTTTGTGGTCTGCCATGGCACCGGAGAATGGGGGCTGGGACACCCGGGAGGTTAAAGGCGTGGACCCCATTGATTGAGTCAACCAGGCTGAACGGGTCCGAAGGGATGGCGCCAGGGTGCTGGGCGGAGTAACTATTTGATTTCCCTTGTGCCTTTCTGTTTGAGTTGCCTTCGGAGCATCTGAGGTTTGTCAGGCTCCATGTATGGTTTTGAACAGAGGCAGGCACAATGGAGGTGGGTAGCTCCCATTAAGAAAACTCCGCGACCCCACTGGGATGCATGCTCAGGAACTTTAGGAAGTTCAAAGGAGATTTTGGAGTCAAAATGATGAAAGGCAGACTGATAACTCTTTGCAGTTAGAATGGCCATCATTCGGTGTTAATTGGCCAGATATAGGTTCCTTTGATGTAAATCTTATAAATGCTGTATATAAGATTGTGGTGAATGATGGGCATTGGGATAAATTCCCCTATATTGACTGTTGGTTGAATTGGTGCGGAAAGAATCCCCCTTAGTTACAAAAGTGTAAATGTGTTACTGGCAAAGGACTAGGGATGTACGAAAGTCACTTACCTTTCCGCGGATTCTGTTCATGGGAGGGGGAGGCGCTCCGTCCCTGCCCCCGGAATCCTCAACGGGGGGGGAGGCGATCCAGTCCTCCCCCCTGGAATCCTCAACGGCTGGCTCTGCTCCGCAGCTGCTCCGAGGAGCAGCCGGCCAGGTCAGGGCCATCTACAGCTGGATTTCCAGCTGCGGACTGGCTGGTGCGGACGCAAATGGCGACTGCCGTAGCAGCCGCCATTTGCGTCCAGCCAGGGAACCATGATAGGCTACGTAAGTCTTTACGTAGCCTATCACGTCTGGGTAAAAACAAACAAACAAAACCCCAGCGTACGCAAATGGCGGTGGCTACGGCAGCCGCCATTTGCGTTCCTTATTTTTCGCCGTTTTAGTCTATGTAAATATTTACATAGACTATTATGACAAAAAAACAGGGGAACGCAAAATAGCGTTTTTATTTGCCGTTTTAGCCTACGTAAATATTTACATAGACTAAGATGGCCAAAAATAAGGAATGCAAATGGCGGCTGCTGTAGCCGCTGCCATTTGCGTATGCGCTTTTTTTTTTTTTAAGCCAGACGTGATAGGCTACGTAAGTCTTTACGTAGCCTATCACGGCTGACTACAGGGACGCAAACAGCGGTGGCTACGGCCGCTGCCATTTGCGTCCCTGCTAGCCAGCAGCCAGATGTCCAGCTGCTGGCGGAGCCGGCCAGCGGCTCTGTGGAATCCCCGCGGAGCGGAGCCGGCCAGCCAGGATTCCGGAGGGTAGGCGTGGAGCGCCTCCCCCCCCGGCGAGGATTCTGGGGGGAGGGACGGAGCACCTCCCCCCCCCAGCGGAACCCAGCTGAGCCAGGTAAGGGGAGTTTCGTCCATCCCTAACGTGAAGTCGGGACACCCGGGAGGTTAAAAGCGTGGACTCCATTGATTGAGTCAACCAGGCTGAATGGGTCTGAAGGGACAGCGCCAGGGTGCTGGGCGGAGTAAGTATTTGATTTCCCTTGTGTCTTTCTGTTTGAGTTGCCTTCGGAGCATCTGAGGTTTGTCAGGCTCCGTGTATGGTTTTGAACAGAGGCAGGCACAGTGGAGGCGGGTAGCTCCAATTTACAAAGCTCTGCCGCTCCCTTGGGATGCATGCTAAAGAACTTTAGTAAATTCAAAGATAATTATGGCACTAAGATGTCGAAAGGCAAGCTGGTTACATTCTGTCAATTGGAATGGCTGTCATTTGGAGTCAACTGGCCAGATATTGGCTCCTTTAACGAGGCCACAATTAGAAAAGTGCACGTTATTGTTGTAAATGATGGGCACTGGGATCAGTATTCCTACATAGACTCGTGGTTGAGTTGTGCTTTGAGCAACCCCTCCTGGGTGAAACAATGTAAAGGAGAGATGTGTAAACCAATGCTGGCTGCAGACCCTCAGAGAGAGAAAGGGGGGGAAGGGAAGGCCAATCTTAGAGGGAGAAGATGAGATAGACTTGGCCAAGGCTTGAGGGGACAGGACCATGGTCGCGCAGTCCCACCTCAGCCTCCAGTAGACAGCACCCCAATGGCAGCCACAACCTCCCAACCCCGGCCAACCGGGTCCACACCGCAGAGTCTCTCAGCCACCGCCCTATAATGAAGAATACAACGCAACTCCCTCGTGCCCTGCTGACTCCTCCTCTGACCAAGTCCCAAGACAAGTGGCCCAACCTGACTCACCAAGACCCCTGTGGGATCCACCCCAGTTAGCAATACATTTTTCTCCTCTGGCTGAGCCTAGGGCCACCCGAAATCCTCACCTCCAATACCAGTGCCCAATGCGAGAGGTGATGACGGGACAAGGGCAGACTGCATTTGTATATGTACCCTTCAGCACGGCTGATTTGTTCAATTGGAAAAATCAAAATCCTTCCTTTAGGGAAGATCCTGATAAGATGCAACGTTTATTTCGATCTGTGGGGCAGACGCATTGACCCACATGGGCAGACGTGCAGTTGATGTTGTAAACCCTGCTAACATCCGAGGAAAGACACCTAGTGCAAGGCACAGCTGATAGGATCGCTGAAGAGCAAGTAGCAGGAACTACTAGGGACCCCCGTGAATTATGCCCCCAAGTAGGCCCTGAGTGGTGTCCCAACGACCCCAGAGACCGAGAGCGAAGTCAGGAGCATTTGGGAATAATAGTGGAGGCATTGGGGAAGGCTGTGCCACATGTGACTAACTCTTCCAAACTGTATGAAGTCCGCCAAGAGAAGCATGAAAATCCCCCTGTGTTCCTAGGACGGTTGTTTGATGCATGTAGAAAGTTTAGTGACCTAGATCCCGAGGCCCCAGAAAACCAGCTCATGGTAAATATGATGTTCACAGGGCAGGCAGCTTCAGATATAAGAAATAAACTACAGAAAGCTGAAGGAGCTGTGGGCAAGCCACTCTCCGAGCTGGTAGAGTTTGCATATAAAGTGTATGGCAACTGAGAGCAAGTAGCAGAAAAATGGGAGACAAAATGCAGCGAAAAGCAGTTGGCGATGCTAGCAGCCGCCTTGAGTGGCAGCGCAGGATGAGTAGAGCCTCAGCAGAGACCAGAGGGGGGGCAGAAGAAGGGAAAGAGCCGCCCTAGGTTTGACATGTGCATATTGCCGAGAGAAGGGACACTGAAAAAAAGACTGCCCGCTGAAAAGGCAGAAGGAGAAGAGCCAGGGGGAGGGTCGCCAATTGAGAGCAGACTCCTCTGAGGAATGTAGCTGAAGGGGACCGGGATCTAAGGCCACCACCCTACAAGTAAGTGCTCGGGAAGATCCCATGGTAAAGATAAGGGTCGGTGGCAGAGACTATGAGGGTCTGGTAGATACTGGAGCCACCTTTTCCATGATCCCCGCAAAACCTCCCCTCGCTAAAGAAAGTGGACAGCACGTGACGATAGAGGGAACTGAAAGAAGGAAGGCTAGATGGCCTGTATGTGAGCCCCTCCTCACAAAGATTGGAGACAACAGACTAGAACATGCCTTTGTGGTTTCGCCCACATGTCCTGTTGCCCTTCTGGGGCGGGATTTGCTGACGAAGTTGCAAGCTGAGATTTTCTTTTGTGAGGATCAGGTTGTCGTACAGCTACCAGTAAAGCAGAGCTCAAATTACCAGATGGCCCTCCAGGCAACTGAAACTGTGTCAAAGGTAGGGATGTCGGAGAATTTCTCCACGAATCTCCGGGAGGCCGAATGCCAATGCATTCGGCCCCCCGAAATTGGTGGAGAAACGGTTCCTCCCCCCCCCCGGAACGGGACTTACCTTTGCCGAATGTCCCTGGCGCTGGTGGCTCCCGGCAGTGGTGGCAGCTTCTGACTGGCTGCCGCCGCCATTTCCCAGTAAAAAAAAAAAAAAACACAAGCAAACATGATAGGCTACGTAAAGATTTACATAGCCTATCACGGCTAGATTTTCAAAAAACACCGTGATAGGCTACGTAAATCCTTACGTAGCCTATCACGGCTGACTTTGGAGAAAAAAAAAAGCACTTACGCAAATGGCGGCGCCCATGGGCGCCGCCATTTGCGTTCCTTATTTGGGCACGTGTAGTCTACGTAAACATTTACGTTGCCCTTATTTTCGCCGTAGTCTACATAAATGTTTACGTAGACTTGTTGTTCAGTCGTTCAGTCCTGTCCGACTCTTCGTGACCCCATGGACCACAGCACGTCAGGCCTTCCTGTCCTGCGCACTCTCCCGGAGTGTGCTCAGGTTCATAGTCATTGCATCGGTGATGCTATCCAGCCATCTCATCCTCTGCCGTCCCCTTCTCCTTTTGCCTTCAGTCTTTCCCAGCATCAGGGTCTTTTCCAAAGAGTTTTCTCTTCGCATTAGGTGGCCAAAATATTTGAGCTTCAGCTTCAGTATCTGTCCTTCCAATGAGCACTCAGGGTTGATTTCCTTTAGGATTGACTGATTTGACCTCCTTGCAGTCCAGGGGACTCGTAAGAGTCTTCTCCAGCACCACAGTTCGAAAGCATCAATTCTTCGGCGCTCAGCCTTCCTTATAGTCCAGCTCTCACAGCCATACGTTGCTCCTGGGGAAACCATAGCTTTGATTAGACGGACCTTTGTTGGCAAGGTGATGTCTCTGCTTCTTACTATGCTGTCTAGGTTTGCCATAGCTTTCCGCCCAAGGAGCAAGCGTCTTTTAATTTCATGGCTACAGTCACCGTCTGCGGTGATCTTGGAGCCCAAGAAAGTAAAATCTGTCACTGCTTCCATTTCTTCCCCTTCGATATGCCAGGAAGTGATGGGGCCAGATGCCATGATCTTAGTTTTTTTAATGTTGAGTTTCAAACCAGCTTTTGCACTCTCCTCTTTCACCCTCAACAAGAGGCTCTTTAGATCCTCTTCACTTTCTGCCATTAGGGTGGTATCGTCTGCATATCGGAGGTTGTTGATAATTCTCCCGGCAATCTTAATTCCGATTAATCTTAATTACGTATTTGTGCAATTAAGTAATTAATTACGATTAGTCTTAATTACGCAGACTACATGTGCCCAAATAAGGAACGCAAATGGCCTAGGGGCACCGCCATTTGCGTACACGTTTTTTCCCCCCCAAAGATAGCCGTGATAGGCTACGTAAGGATTTACGTAGCCTATCATGGCTGACTGCAGGGACGCAAACGGCGGCGGCTATGGCTGCCACCATTTGCATCCCGGCCGGCCCGGAGGATTCGCGGCCAGAGGGACAGGGCGCCTCCCCCCTGGCCAGAATTTCGGTGGGGAGGAACGGAGCGCCTCCCCCCCACTGCGAAGCAAGCTGCGGGACCAGGTAAGTGACTTTCGTCCATCCCTAGTCAAAGGCCAAGGGGATTGAGCTCTTAGAGAATGTTGACCTGTGTGTATGGGCAGACGGAACCCCAGCCCGGGCAATGTATGTAACACCAGTCAAAATTCCCCTAAAGGAGGGAGAGCTGCCTGTGTGCGTGAAACAGTATCCTTTGAAGAGAGCTACTTGTGCAGGCTTAAAACTGCTTATTGAAAAGTTTAAGAAGTATGGCTGGCTAGTAGAGCGCTCATCCCGCTTTACCACTCCAATTTTGGGGTTGCCCAAGGCAAATAGCACCTCCTTCAGGCTGGTGCAAGACCTGAGAGCCATAAACAAGAAAGTTTTAGTGGCTCACCCCTGGTTCCGAACCCCGACACCATTTTGACCCAAGGCCGTGTTGCCCCAAGGGCTCGTTTCAGCCCCCAACATTTTTGGATTGGCATTGCAAAAGGATTTGGAGCAGTGGAGAGAAAAGCACCAGGAGGTGGCGCTGTTGCAATATGTTGATGACCTGTTGATAGCGAGCCCTAGCATGCAAACGGGGAAGAGGGCAACAGAGTCCTTGCTGAACATCTTGGGAGAAAGGGGGTATAAAGTATCACGAGAAAAGGCTCAAATATGCCAGCCAAAGGTCACCTTCTTAGGCTATGAGACTGAAATGGGAACAAGAGCCCTGAGCAAAGATCGAATACAAGCTATACAAAATATGCCTGCTCCTAAAAGCCCAAAGGAGCTACAAGCCTTTCTGGGTCTGATGGGGTTTTGCAGAATGTGGATCCCTGATTATGGGGGAAAGGCTAAGCCCCTATATGAGTCTCTTACCAAAGAAGGCCTTGCAAGTTGGAAATGGACCAAAGAAAACCAGCATGCGTTTGAACTATTGAAAACTGCCCTCTCACAGCCTCCAGCACTCATGATTCCAAATGGGCGCAAGCCCTATAGACTGTACGTGCATGAGAACAAGGGAGTTGCCTCAGGAGTCTTAACTCAACCAGTGGGCCTGACATGGAGGCCTGTGGGCTACTACTCTAGGGTCCTGGACCCTGTAGCAAAAGGGTGGCCAGCATGCCTGAGAGCTGTTGTGGCCACCGTCACCCTTGTAGAGGAAGCTCAGAAGATTGTCATGGGAGCCAACATGGAGGTACGCACCCCACATGGAGTGCCCCAAATCCTCGGAGCAGAGGGAAGAAAGTTCTTAAAACCTTCCAGACAATCTAGATATGAGATCTTTTTGTTATCCAATCCAGGCCTCACCTACAAGCACACCACTGCCCTAAATCCAGCCACCCTTCTGCCAGAACCAGGACCCCCATGTCATGATTGTCTAGAAGTGTTAACTCAAACAGTGTTGATTCGACCCGACTTGGCAGATGACCCGCTTGAAAATCCAGAACAGTTCTTCGTAGATGGCTCAAGCAATGGAACCCATGGCACACGACATACAGGATGCGCCGTGGTAACGCTGACTGAGACTATGTGGAAAGAGAAATTCCCTGCAAGTTGGTCAGCGCAAGCAGCAGAGCTCACTGCCTTGATACGCGCGCTAGAATTGGGGAAGGATAAAAGAGCGAACATCTTTACAGACTCATGCTATGCCTTTGCCACTGTACATGCCCATGGACTACTGTGGAAAGAACGTGGGTTCATCACAGCCTCTGGACAGAAGATTGCAAATGGGCTGCAAATTGTGGCACTACTAGAAGCTCTTCAACTGCCAAAGGAGGTAGCCGTGGTGCACGTAAAAGCGCACGGCAAAGCCGCAGACAAGTGCCAGAGAAGGGGAAACACGAAGGCCAACATGGCAGCCAATGAAGCAGCGCAGATGGGAGGAGAAGCAGCGTTTCAAGGCTCAGCCCATGAGATACCCATCCGCCTGGAAGATTACAAAGCAAAGTATACCCAGGCTGATGACAAAGCTGCCGAAGAAAATAAGGCCACAAAACCCCCCCCAAGGTGGTGGATAGTCCCAGGAGGAAAAGTCATGCTACCCCGATGGCTGACAGAAGAAGTAGTAAAACAACTTCATGCGAAGACCCACATGGGAGGCACCGCAATGGGAGACTTACTAGTTTGGCAGGTTGTAGCACCAGGACTGTATGTAGAAGCCCAACGAGTCGCAGCAAGATGCTCCACCTGCCAGAAGGTAAATCCAAAAGGGGCCCGAGCACCACCGCCAATGGGAGGACGACAGTGGGCGTACTACCCTGGACAGGCCTGGCAGATTGACTTTGCAGAACTTCCAAGGTCAGGCCGACACCAATATTTATTGGTACTGGTGGACCAACTAACGGGCTGGGTAGAGGCCTACCCTACAAGGACAGCTACAGCATCAACAGTGGCACGCTTCCTGCTCCAGGAACTGATACCCCGGTTCCTGTTGCCTGAGTCTATTGAATCGGATCAGGGGAGCCACTTTGTGGGAAAGATAGTGCAAGAAGTGTCCAAAGCTTTAGGCATTGAATGGAGGCTCCATACCTCCATGGAGGCCTCAGAGTTCAGGTCAGGTGGAGTGCATGAATAGGACATCAAAGGCAATGATAACAAAAATTTGCATTGAGACCCACTTAAAGTGGCCCCAGGTGCTCCCACTGGCTTTAACTCACATTCGTAGCATTCCACGTAGAGGGATAAAATTGTCTCCTTTTGAATTAATGTTTGGGGTGCCTCCCAGGGTTCTGCCAGCAGGGTGGAAGGAACAAGTCACTGTCGATTTAGGAAAAACTGAAATTAGGGAACATGTTATTGCCTTGCAGTCTGTTTTGTCATCCCTTCACAGGTTTGCTGCACCATTCCAGAGCCTACTGTTGGATGCCCCGATCCATAACTTCCAGCCGGGGGACCAGGTGCTGCTCCAAAAGTGGAAAAAGGGCCCCCTAACCGAGAAGTGGGAGGGGCCATACCAGGTGTTGCTGGTAACCCATATGGATGTCAAGCTCAGCGGCAATGACAGGTGGACTCATTGTTCCAGAATAAAGAGGTACAACCAAAGTGAGGACAACAGCTCCCAGGGCGTGGTCACTCCAGAAGCTGACCTCCTCTCGGAAGAAGAAGCCTGCAAGCAGCGGGATAAAGACAACTGGCATAGTCATCCCATTACAGAACTGACATTAAAATTATATAAGACGAGGACCAAAGATTAAGTATGCAGCAGCTGTGTCTGTTAGTGATGATCCTAAGGCTGAACCTAGCTGCAGGAGAAAACAGCATGCTGTTTCTAGCCGAAGCTGTAGCCAGATACTTGAACCTCTCAAACTGCTGGGTTTGCATACAGGCCGAGAATGAGGGAAAAGTAGGCACATGGATCCCTCATCCTCTGAACCTGACTGAATTAGTACACACTGATTATAGAATACATAAGCAAACCAATGTTACTTGGGAAGACGATTTTATCTTAAGTCAAACTCCATCTTGGTGGGGGAACTGGGAGGGGTCACTCTCTCCCAGCTGTGCCCTCCTGGGTACTTGGTGCAGCACCAACACCGACTTGAGGGTCGGGGAGGGGGGGTTGCCGTGGTCTATAGGAATTCAACCTTCCTCTCCAGGCTTCCTGCTCATTCGAGTGCAGATCTTGAGTGTTTGTACCTTGTGTTGGGTACCCGGGACAGATTAGGGATTCTGTTGGTGTACCGCCCACCCCGCTGCCCATCAGACTCCCTGCCTGAGCTGACGGAGGTGGTCTCGGACTTGGTGTTGAGGATCCCCAGGATGATGGTCCTGGGGGAATCTCAACTTCCATGCCGTGGACGCTGAATCCGGGGGGGCTCAGGACTTCATGGCTGCCATGACAACCATGGGGCTGTCCCAACATGTCATTGGCCCAACGCATATAAAAGGACACACGCTTGATCTGTTTTTCTCGACTGGGCAGGAGGATGGTGATCTGAAAGTGGAGGAATTAACATCTGCCCCTTTGTCATGGTCAGATCACTTCCTGCTGAGGTTTAGACTCCTGGCAGCCTTCCCCCTCTGCAAGGGTGGGGGACCTATTAAAATGGTCCGCCCCCGGAGATTAATGGATTCCGATGGATTCCAGAGGGCTCTGGGGGATTTTCCTGCTGGTATGGCTGGTGCTCCTGTCGAAGCCCAGGTTGCTCTGTGGAATGCAGAGATGACTCGGGCGGTTGACACGATCGTGCCCAAGTGCCCTCTCCCTCTGAGCAGAGCACGGCCAGCTCCTTGGTATACACCTGAGCTGAGGGCAATGAAGCAAGAGGGGAGACGGCTGGAACGCAGGTGGAGGAAAACCCGTGCTGAGTCTGACCGAACGGAGGTAAGAGCCCACTATCGAGCCTACTCTGTGGCGGTGAGGGTGTCAAAGAGACAGTTCTTTTCCACCAGCATTGCATCTTCTCAGTGTCGTCCAGTGGAGCTTTTCCGAGTGGTTCGCGGCCTGTTACATTCTGGGCCAGGGAGAGAGATGGTGGAACCCTTGGTAGCACGCTGTGACGGGTTTGCACAGCACTTTGAAGATAAAGTCGCTCAGATTCGTCATGAATTGGACACCACCATTAATGCAGTTCCATTGGTAGAGGCGTTCAGAGCACCGTCTGGTCCAGTTTTATTGGATGAGTTTCAGTTACTGAGGCCTGAGGATGCGGACAAGGTGCTTGGCCAAGTCCGATCGACCACTTGTGTGCTCGACCCTTGCCCTTCATGGCTTATTAAATTAAACAAGGAGGGGATGTCTGGCTGGGTCCAGGAGGTTGTAAATTCCTCCTTGAGAGAGGGAGTGGTGCCTGCTACTTTAAAAGAGGCGGTAATTAGACCACTCCTGAAAAAGCCTAACCTGGACCCAGAGGATGTTAACAATTATAGGCCAGTGGCCAACATCCCCTTCCTGGGCAAGGTGCTTGAGTGGGTGGTTGTAGAACAGCTCCAGGCACTGTGGAATGAAACGGATTATCTAGATCCATTTCAATCGGGCTTCAGGCCTGGCTTTGGAATGGAAACTGCCTTGGTCACCCTGTGGGATGACCTCTGCCGGGAGAGGGACAGGGGGAGTGTGACCCTGCTGATTCTCCTGGACCTCTCAGCGGCTTTTGATACCATCGACCATGGTATCCTTCTGGATAGGTTGTCTGGGTTGGGAGTTGGAGGCACTGCACTGCAGTGGTTCCACTCCTACTTGGATGGAGGATTCCAGAAGGTGGTGCTGGGGGATTATTGCTCTGTGCCATGGCAACTATGCCATTTTATCCCCCATGCTGTTCAACATCTACATGAAACCGCTGGGGGAGGTTATCCGGAGGTGTGGGCTGAGGTGCCATCAATATGCGGATGACGCCCAGCTCTACCACTCTTTCTCATCGAACCCAGGTGAGGCAGTGGCTGTTCCGAATCAGCGCCTGGGCGCGGTAACAGACTGGATGAGGGCCAATAAACTGAAACTCAATCCAGACGAGACAGAGGTGCTGTTAGTGGGTGGTTTGTCTGCCCGGCTAGGTGATGTTCAAGGTGCTCTGGAGAGGGTTGCAGTCCCCCTAGAGGATCAGGTTCGTCATTTGGGGGTGCTCTTGGACCCAGAACTGTCACCTGAGGCACAGGTGGACTCAGTGGCACGGAGCACCTCTTATCAGCTTAGGCTGGTATACCAACTGCGCCCTTATCTGGACAGAGATAGCCTAGCTACAGCTATCCATGCTCTGATAACTTCTCGTCTGGATTACTGCAATGCGCTATACGTGGGGCTGCCTTTGAAAACGGTCTGGAAACTTCAGCTGGTCCAAAATAGGGCAGCAAGATTGTTAACAGGGACTGGCCTGCGAGCTCATATTACGCCAGTACTTTTCCAGCTGCACTGGCTGCCAGTCCATTTCCAGGCCCGATTCAAAGTGCTGGTATTCAAAGCCCTGAACGGCTTGGGGCCAGGTTACCTGAAGGATCACCTCCTCCCATATGTGCCTGCCCAGACCTTAAGATCATCGTCAGCGGCCCTTCTCCGTGAGCCCCTGCCAAAGGAAGTGAGGCGGGTGTCTACCAGGAGGAGGGCTTTTTCTGCTGTGGCACCCCGGCTCTGGAATGAGCTCCCTAGTGAGGTTCGCCTGGCGCCTACGTTGTATTCCTTTCGGCATCAGGTGAAGACCTTTTTATTTTCCCAGGCATTTTAGCATTTTAGCTTTCTGAACTTTTAGCTTTGCTGTTTTAAATCTGTATTTTAAACTCCTGCACTGCTGCTAGGTTTTATTGTGGTTGTATTGTTATATTGTGGTTTTAATGTTCTATATATTTTAAATTGTTTTATTGTGTGCTGTTTGGTTTTAATTTTTGTGAACCGCCCAGAGACCTTCGGCTATTGGGCGGTATAGCAATGAAATAAATAAATAAATAGATAAATAAATAAATAAATAAAATCATGGGAAGTGCAGCCCCAATTAGGAGAATGGTGTTTCATGCAAAACAGGTCTGACACACATACACACTTTGTAGGAAATAGCAGCTGCAGGAATTATATAGTAAAGGGAGGTGCATGACACAACAATCACACCTCGAAGAGAACTTTTTGTGCAGGATATGCAGACTTTATCACCCTTCAACCCGAGGTTTCAAGGGTGATAGGTGGCCACAAATGTGTGTTGTGGTCAATCCCTCATAGTAGCTCACAATCCTTGTTCTATTGCATTCGAAACCAGACAAAAGATCAAAATACTAGAGCTTGCTATATGAATGGAACTCTCAGCTCACGTGGAGATTCAACCCTATACTTGGGATATTATAATCAGTATTTGGATCCCCAAAAATATGGCCTAGCAGACAAGTCTTGGCCTGCTTTGACTGGCCATTATTGGATCTGTGGGACTCACGCATATACCCAGTTGCCTGCCAACAGGACTGGCGTGTGCTATCCCAGGATATTAAGGCCCCCATTCATGCTGTTGCCTCAAAGGGCCTCAGTGCTGCACCGACTATACGGAGTAGATAAAAGATCCCTGAGCATGAAAGATTTGTCTGCTACACAAAGATGGGGAAATGATGAGTGGCCGGCAGAAAGGATAATAAAGTATTATGGGCCTGCCACTTGGGAACCCAATGTGGTGGGGAGAGAACCCACATACCTCACTAACTGCATAATCCGGCTTCAGGCAATAGTGGAAATCTTTGCAAACGAGACTGCAAGGGCCATAGATTTAGCGGCCACACAGCTAACCCAACTCTGCAATGCTGTCACCCAAAATCGGATGGGACTTGATTACGTGTTGGCAGCAGAAGGGGGCCTTTGTCAAAAGTTCAATTGGACAGACTGTTGTTTACAGATTGATAACAATGGCAATATCCTTAGAGATTTGTTGTTTATTCGGTCACTCGCTTCTGACTCTTCGTGACTTCATGGACCAGCCCACGCCAGAGCTTCCTGTCGGTCGTCGCCACCCCCAGCTCCCCCAAGGTCGAGTCCATCACCTCCAGAATATCATCCATCCATCTTGCCCTTGGTCGGCCCCTCCTCCTTTTGCCTTCCACTTTCCCTAGCATCAGCATCTTCTCCAGGGTCTCCTGTCTTCTCATGATGTGGCCAAAGTACTTCAGTTTTGCCTTTAAGATCGTTCCCTCAAGTGAGCAGTCGGGCTTTATTTCCTGGAGTATGGACTAGTTTGATCTTCTTGCAGTCCAAGGCACTCTCAGAATTTTCGTCCAGCACCACAGTTCAAAAGCATCTATCTTCCTTGGCTCAGCCTTCCTTATGGTCCAGCTCTCGCAGCCATAAGTTACTACGGGGAATACCATTGCTTTCACTATGCGGACCTTTGTTGTCAGTGTGATGTCTCTGCTCTTTGGATCACTGTGATATTAAATGGCTTACCCTGAATTCGAATTGAGATCATTCTGTCATTTTTTGGATTGTATCCAAACACTGCTTTAGCCACTTCATTATTAATTATGAAGGCTACTCCATTTCTTCTGTGGGCCTCTTGTCCACAGTAGTAGATCTGGTGGTCATCTGATGTGAAGTGGCCCATTCCAGGCCATCTCAGTTCACTGACACCAAAATGTCTATATTTAATCTTGACATCTCCCCAATAAGCACATCCAATTTGCCCTGGCTCATAGATCTTACATTCCAGGTTCCTATGGTGTGTTGATCTTTAGAACATCGGATTCGTCGTTCACCGCCAGCACCGTCGGCCGCTAGCCGTCCTTTCAGCTTTGAGCTAGCTGCGTCATCACATCTGGGGCTCGTTGAACTTATCCTCTGTTCCTCCCCAGTAGCATTTTGACCATCGTCCGACCTGGGAGTCCCATCCTCCGATGGTATACCAACCTATCTCTGGTTGTACTGATCCATTTAGTTTCCACGGCAAGAATACTGGGATGGGTTTCCGTTTCCTTCCCCAGGGATCGTATTTAGTCTGACCTCTCTGCCATGACCTTCCCGTCTTGGGTGTCCCTTCACGGTTTAGCTCATGGCGTCATTGAGGTGCTCAAGCTCCAGCACCACGACAAGGTAACGCTCTCCTTTGCTGAAGATCCTTTGAGATATTGCAACCAAAATTAGAAAAGTAACTCACGTCCCAGTACAAACCTGGAACGGGTGGAGTACTGACTGGCTGACTTCGTGGTTGCCAGACTTTCGCTGGTTGAAGACTGGATTTATGATATTCTGCTTAGTTATGCTAATTTTGTGTTTATTACCCTGCATACTACCCTGCATTATAGCCCTAGTTAGGCGCACAGTAGAATCTGTAGTCAGCAAGGAAATGTTAGATTAAGTGTTATAAGAAGAAAGCATCTTGAGGGGGGAACTGTGGTAAAAAAATGTAACCTGATGCCATTGTATGTGCCTTAAGGCTCTTAAGCCTTAACAGTTGGACCCAGCCTGAAGTTGACTCTCCTCTTTGGGGCAAATTGGACTAGCCTCCAGGGGGCGAGACTAGTATTTTGTGCAACAGGACCGCAGGGGCAAGAGACCCCGGGTGGTGTCTGAATTAAGTAGTGAGATAGATTTGCCTCAGGGAAAGTGAGGTTATCGGCATTTGGATAAGTGCCGACCAAAATCCACTGAAGGCGAGAAAAGGTTGAATATAAAGTTCAATATTGTAAAGACATGATGGTACGCTCTGAGGTGAAGCCCAAAGCCCTTGTTCTCCCCGATTCAAGCCCCACGGAAGGAGCTTGAAGATTGGGGGACCCTGCCCAAGGTGTCTTGAGCTCCCCCCCGTCTTATTCGTTCTGTTAGGTTGGGAGGAGAGGTTGTTGGGGGAGGGAGGGGACCCACCAGAGACAGTTTGTCTGCCACCGTATCCAAGTTTGTTAGAAGAAGCAAAAGCAGTTGAAAAAGTTGCAACTGCTGAAGAAAGAGATTTGTTTGAAGTCTTAAAGACTGTGGCAAAATCAAGAAACAAAGACAGGGCACGTTCTTAAAATATCAGGGTCTGTGTGACCTTATCTCTGTCAGCCTGCTCAGAGCAGAGCCAAAGGGGAGCTACCTAACCCCCCTCGCCGCCGCTGGTTTAGCCTTAGCAAGCAGAGAGGCTGGAAGGTGTCTGCGAGGACCTGACAAAAGAGTGAGGTTTGCAAAAAAACAAACAAGAAAAGCATCACAGCTGGAAAGCTGAGCAGCACTGCTCTGTTCTTATCTGTGGAGGAATCTAGAAGAGGTGTAAGGTTACACCTTCCCCATTTGAACTGATGAAGAGACAGAGAGCTTTTGTTAAAAACATCCCTTCTTCATAGCCCAAAGCCTTCTTTGTTTAGATCTATCATTGTTCAGACTTTTGAGAGGCACTCTGCACATGGACTGGAACTTTGGACAGTTAAAGACTTGCCGTGAAAAGAACTATGAGGCTTGTCATAGCCTTAAGCTCCCGTTGTTGTAGATTGTGTGTTTGCTTGTATTCTGCTCAGTGTACAGTTTGATTTGTGATTTCAATACTCAGATAAGAGGCTGCATTTGACTGAAAGAACTGGGCATATTTAGCTTTAAGAAGAGAAGACTGAGGGGAGATAGGATCGCGCTCTTCAAGTACTTGAAAGGTTGTCCCAGAGAGGAAGGCCAGGATCTCTTCTCCATCATCCCCGACTGCAGGACACGGAATGATGGGCTCAAGTGACAGGAAGACGGATTCTGGCTGAACATCAGGAGAAACTTCCTGACTGTTAGAGCAATACGACAATGGAACCAATTGCCTAGGGAGGTGGGGGGCTCTCCCATGCTTGGAGGCGTTCAAGACGAGGCTGGACAGCCATCTGTCAGGGATGCTCTGACTTGGATTCCTGCACTGAGCTCGATGGCCTTGTAGGCCCCTTCCAACCCTACTATTCTATGATTCTATGATTTCCAAGGCTTTGGTTTCATTTACCCTAATGAAGCATACAGATGTAAATTGCTAGAGATTCACAGACTACAAAGGAAACAGCCTTCACGAAGTTCAAAGAGAAACTGCAACATGAGTTTCTGTTTAGAAGAAAAAGGGGCAGCAAATCCTCTTAACTTAAGAGGTGAGAGGGAAAGTCCCCCCCCTCCCGTGATACCTCTAAGCCCAGCTGTGCTTCTGAAGCCTGAGAAAGTTCCCGCCCCACGTGTTCCAGCTCTTTCTCAAAATCTGAACTGTTCCGATGTTCCATTTGCTCAGAGGCAAACCTGACACTCTGCCAAAACTCATGCAGCGCGGAGTTGCTGATGCAAAAATGGTGGCTTGGAACTCTTTGCATGTATGAAAATGCCCTTCCCTTGATTTTGATGGGCCCTGACCATGCAGTCCGAGGAGCGGTACAATTGTTAGATCCGCTCCACCATGCCCTACGATGCAAAACAAATGTTTTCCAGTCATGGTGTTAGATTTTAATGATATGAAAAAGGTATAAAAGAAGGCAGAAGAAAGCAGCAGACAAAAAGGCTTAAAAAAGAAAGAGAGCTTATCCCAAACGTGTGTCAAGATTAGTGAGAAGGTCTAAGCGAGTGAGTTTCTGTCGAAGCAATGGCAAACCGCCTAACTTGCAGAGAAGACAAATGAAGAGTTAAAGCCGGTGCATGGTACAGAGAGTTTGAAACATGATCTGCAGAACAGGCAAGCCAAAAGATAAGTGTGCCTGTTACAAGAGGGGGGCTATAGTAGCCATAAAAAGGGGCGAAGCCCCCATATAATGCTTTGACAAAAGTATTACCCACTAGAAGTGGACAATTAAAATAAAAAAGGCTTTTCTTAAATTGAAGCAAGCCTTAATATCACCACCTGCTTTAGCCTTATCAGACCCCAGATCATGAAGTTTTTAGAGCTATGGTGCACGTGAGAGCATGTGAAAAGAGTGCCATTCCTGAAAAAAGGAAAAGGCAATGCTGGCAGCCACCATGGGCGGAAATATAAACCACAGCTTGAGAGCACAGAAGCGACCAGAGGGGGGGGCAGAAAAAAGGAAAGGGCTGACCGGGGCTCGATAAATGTGCGTATTGTCGAGAGAAGAGACATTGGAAGAAGGATTGTCCAGAGTTGAAGGAGAAGAGAAAGGAGACTCACCCCAAAGGCCACCAAATGCAGGCAGAGTCCTCTGGGGGGGAGTCTCACTGAAGGGGACCAGAATCTAAGGCCACCACCCTACGAGCAAACGCTTGGGAGAATCCCAAGGTAAAAGTAAGGGTTGTTGGCAGAGACTGTGAGGCCCTAGTAGATACTGGAGCCATGTTTTCTATGATCCCTATGAAACCCCCTCTGCCTAAAGAAAGTGGAAAGCATGTGACTGTTGTTGTTCAGCCGCCACCTGAACCATGTTGCAAACTTCTGTCCATAGTTCTTCCGGGACCCTATCTACTAAATCTAGTCCCTTAAATATATTCTTCACCTCCACTGCATATTCATTAGGAATATTTGTTGTTCAATCGTTCAGTCGTGTCCGACTCTTCGCGACCCCATGGACCATAGCACGCCAGGCCTTCCTGTCCTGCACTCTCTCCTGGAGCGTGCTCAAGTCCATATTCATTGCATCAGTGATGCTATCTAGCCATCTCATCCTCTGCCATCCCCTTCTCCTTTTGCCTTCAGACTTTCCCAGCATCAGGGTCTTTTCCAGAGAGTTATCTCTTCGCATTAGGTTCATGTGACTGTAGAAGGAATTAAAAAAGAACTAGATTGCCTGTATGTAAGCCCCTCCTCACGAAGATTGGAAATAACATACCGGAACATGCCTTTGTAGTTTCACCTGCATGCCCGGTTGCCCTCTTGGGGCAGGACTTATTAACAAAACTGCAAGCTAAAATCTTCTTCTGTGATGATCAGATTGTAGTACAGCTGCCAATAAAGCAGGGCTCAAATTATCAGATGGCCCTTCAAGCAATCAAGATTGTGTCAGAGACCAAAGGGACTGAGATTTTAGAAAATGTTGATCCATGTGTGTGGGCAGACAGAACCCTGGCCGAGCAAATGCATAACATCAGTTAAAATCTTCTTTAAAAAGGGAAAGAGCCCTGTGTGTGTGAGGCAGTATCCTTTGAAGAAAGCCACCTGTGTGGGCTTGAAGCTGCTCATTGAGAAGTTCGAAAAATTATGGTTCGCTAATAAAGGGCTCATCTCCCTTTAACACCCCGATTTTGGGTGTGCCCGAGGCAGATAGCACCTCGTTCAGGTTGCTGCAAGACCTGAGAGCAGTGGCTAACTGCCCTTTGTGCCTCAAAAACGATTCAAAAATGTTTGAGCCCCCAGCTCAAATGAGAAGTCGCCCATGGGCTTACTATCCTTTTCAGAGATTTCAAATTGACTTTTCAGAGTTGCCCCAGACTCACGGCTATTGGTACTTGCTAGTAATAATACAACCAATTGACTGCACTGCACAGACAGTAGCCAAAATCCTGTTAAACAGTAATCCCTAAGCTCTTGTTACCTAAAGAGACTGAATCAAATCAGGGGCCCCATTTTGTTGGACAAGTGATGCAAGTAGTGGCCCAGGCATAACAAACTAACTAGAAGCTACACCCCCCTTGGAAACCTCAATCCACAAGTCAAGTTGAGAAGATGAACCGCACCTTAAAAACAATGCTCACTAGAATTTGTTTAAAGACTAAGTTGAAAGGCCACAGGCCTTGCCAATCGCCTTGACTCGAGTACGGTGCACCCCCAAGGGACGTATTAAATTGACACCCTTTAAATGTTATATAAGTGCCCACCTCAGATATTACCTATGGCTAATAGCTTAAATGTAAATTTAGAAGAGCTCTAGAAATTCAAAAATATGTTACTGCCTTACAGTTTGTTTTGTTTTCACAGGTTTGCGACACCGCACCAATTTTTGCCTTTAGACACTCCAGTGCATAATCACAATCCCGGTAATTGGGTGCTGATCTAGTCCTAGAAAGATGAACCACCTACCAGGAAGCAGAAGGGTCTGTTTCAGATCCTACTTACCACTCCCATTGCTATAAACATCGCTAAAGGGAAGAAGTGGATTCATCACACTGAATAAAGGCATCATCTGCACCAGAGAGGGTCACACTGGAAGCTGACCCACCTGAAGGCCACTGTTAGAGTAGTAAACCCCTAGAGAGACTCAAGTATTTGTTCAAAAGAAAGCTTTCTCCCAACACTTATTTGTGTGCATTGTTCTCTCCTTCTTACGTTTAGTTGCCTCACCACTCCCCACTCAAGTAAAAAACAAAAAACATTAGTTTAAGAGGCATGTTGAGCTTATGTTTAAGCAGAATCGAGATGATATTGCTCTCTATTACGAACACCCATCAACTGTCAGAACCTTTACTTTGTTGCCCGCCTTAATTAGAAAAACTCAGGTAGCTCTACAGAAAGAGGGCACACTCGTTTCAAGGGTTCCTGATGAACTGAACAAAACTGAGTTCCAAAAGTTCAAATTCCAGACTTACACCCAAAAATGTGTTTTCGTTGTCAACATTCTAGTAGCTAGAACAAAGGCGTCCTAGGCCTCACTTGCTGTTTAGAGAAAACCGTCAATGCCACAGCAATAATAGTTTGCGCCTTTAAGTGCGTAGTCCACTGCTGGACCCAAGAGAGTGTAAATTTGAGAAAAGCCTTTTGAGAGGGGAATTGTAGTAAAAATGCAACCTAAACGCCATTGCATGTGCCTTAAGCAGCACATAGTATTGTAAGAGCTGCGCATGCCTGGAATGAGTGAGCAGTAGCCCTAAGATAAGGTAGCTAGGCAAACTGTTGGCAACCAATCAAAGTGACACGCTGGCTGAGGAATGCAAGCTGAGGTGATAAAACTGTGGCGCGGGAGTTGCCCAGGGTTGACTCTGCTTTGAGTGTGAGCTCCTTTGTCGAACTGTTTGCAAACAATAAAATCGAGTTGGACCCAGCCTGAAGTTGACTCTCCTCTTTGGGGCAAATTGGACTAGCCTCCAGGGGGCGACACTAGCATTTTGTGCAACAACCCAATCAAGGAGAAGATGAGGATGAAAGTTTTGAAAAGCAAATTGCCAAGGTTTCACGGAAGCATGATGTAGTAGTAAGGGGGGACTTCAATTTCCCCGATATTTGTTGGGAGACAAATTCTGCAAAAACACAGCCCCTCCAAGAGATTCTTGACTTGTGTTGCTGATAATTTCCTCCTACAGAAAGTAGAGGAAGGAACTAGAGGATCAGCTATTCTTGACTTCATCCTAACCAACAGAGATGACTTAGTGGGTAAAGTAGCAGTTACAGGAACTCTGGGGGAAAGCGACCATGTTGTACTGCAGTTCTTGGTTCTAAGGGAAGCGAAAGCCGAGTGTAGTCAAACACGTACCCTGGATTTTAGGAAAGCTGATTTTAATAAACTCAGAACAAAGATAAGTAAGGTCCCATGGCAAGCGACTCTAACAAGAAAAGGAGTCCAACATGGGTGGGAGCTTTTAAAAAAGGAAATTCTCAAGGCACAATTACAAACAATTCCAACAAGAAGAAAAGGTGGAAGACAACAGAAGAAGCCAATGTGGCTTCACAAAATGTGGCTTCACAAAGAGCTTAGAGATGACCTGAAAACAAAAAAGGACACATATAAGAAGTGGAAAGAAGGCCAAGCAACAAAGGAAGAGTCCAGGCAGGTAGCACAGAATTGCAGGGATGGCATCAGGAAGGCTAAAGCTGAGAACGAACTGAGGTTAACGAGGGAGGCTAAAAGCAACAAAAAAGCTTTCTTCAGCTACGTGCATAGTAAAAGACAGAGGAAAGAAATGGTGGTTCAGCTATCAAAGTGATCTTGATAGACTGGAGCACTGGGCAGAAAACAGAAAAAGAAACCAAATGCACAGTTACAAGATGGGGGATACGTGGCTCAACCACACTACAAGCGAGAAGGGTCTTGGAATTGTTGTCGATCACAAGCTGAATATGAGCCAACAATGTGATGTGGCTGCAAAAAAGGAAAATGCTATTTGGGGCTGCATTTATAGAAGCATAGCTTCCAAATCCTGGGAAGTACTAGTTCCCCTCTACTCAGCACTGGTTAGGCCTCATCTGGAGTATTGTGTGCAGTTCTGGGCACCACACTTTAAGAAGGATGCAGACAAGCTGGAGAGGGTTAGAGGAGGGCAACAAAGATGATCAGGGGACTGGAAACAAAGCCCTATGAGGAGAGACTGAGAGACCTGGACATGTTTAGCCTTGAGAAGACTGAGGGGAGACATGATAGCGCTCTTCAAGTACTTGAAAGGTTGTCCCAAAGAGGAAGGCCAGCATCTCTTCTCGATCATCCCAGAGTGCATGACACAGAATAACAGGCTCAAGTTACAGGAAGCCAGATTCCGGCTGAACATCAGGAAATCTTCCTGACTGTTGCGGTGGTTCCGGCCCTTCCTCTCCGGCAGGTAGCAGAGGGTAGCACTGGGAGAGGAGGTGTCGGACCCGTGGCCGCGCACGTGTGGGGTGCCACAGGGCTCCATCCTCTCCCCGATGCCGTTTAGCATCTATGTGAAGCCGCGGGGGGCGATCATCGGGAGGTTTGGGGTGCGGGCGGTGTCATCAACGTGCGGCTGACATGCAGCTCTACCCCTCGTTCAAATCCTCACCAGGGCTGGCCGTGGAATCCCTGTTCAAATGTCTGGAGACGGTGAGCGGCTGGATGGGGAGGAACAAGCTGAAGCTGAACCCTGACAAGACCGAGGTGCTTTTGGTGGGAGACAAGGGGAGGTCGACCTGGGGTTGAGTGGGGTGCGGCTACCCGTGGAAGACCAGGGGGTCATTTTGGACTCCCAGCTGGCCATGGAGGCTTGGGTGTCAGCCGGGAGCCGGACAGTGCCGTACCAACTCCATCTGATACGGCGGCTGTGCCCCTTCCTTCCCAACCATCTGCTCTCATCTGTAGTACATGCCCTGGTCTCCTCTCTTCTAGACTACTGTAATGTGGTCTACGTGGGGTTACCCTTGAAGATGGTTCGGAAGCTGCAGCTGGTGCAGAACGTGGCGGCTCGCCTGATTAAAGGCAGCCGCTGGCGTGATCACATCACTCCAGTGCTGGAGTTGCACTGGTTACCAGTTGTTTTCCAGGCCAAATTCAAGGTGTTGGTTTTGACCTTTAAAACCCTATACGGTTCCAGCCCAGACTATCTGAAGGAGTGCCTCCAGCAACACCAGACAGGCCACTTAAAAAGATCAGCCTTGGATGGCCTTCTCTCTGTCCCATCAGCCAGGACAGCTAGGCTGGTGGGGACGAGGGAGAGGGCCTTCTCTGTGGTGGCCCCCACTCTGTGGAACTCCCCCCCTAGGGAACTCCGCCATGCCCCCTCTTTAATGAGCTTTTGCCATGCATTAAAAACGTGGTTGTTCAGGCAGGCATTTGAGATGGGCTAGGGTATTTTTAAACAATGTTTTAATGTGCAATTTTACTGTTTTAAACTGTTTCTACTATTGTACATCGCGTAGAGTGGCTGGGTAACCAGCCAGATGGGCGATTAATAAATTTAATAAATAAATAAATCGAATAAAAAGGAAGAGTACAAGCAGGTAGCACAGCATTGCAGGGATGGCGTCAGGAAGGCTCAAGCGGAGAATGAGCTGAGGTTAGCGAGGGAGGCTAAAGGCAACAAAAAAGCTTTCTTCAGCTACGTGCAAAGTAAAAGGCAGAGGAAAGAAAAGGTGGTTCAGCTACTAAATAAGGATGGCAAAATGATAACAGAGGACAAGGAAAAGGCAGAGGTGGTCAATTCCTACTTTGGCTCAGTCTTCTCCCGAAAGAGGGTCTGTGACCCCCCTGGCAAAGGCGAAGTACAGGCTGAAGGGGCAGGATTGCAGCTTGAGATCGATAGGCATATGGTCAAGGAACACCTCATTACTTCGGATGAGTTCAAATCTCCAGGGGAAGATGAACTGCACCCCAGAGTAATAAAGGAACTGGCAGAAGAGCTCTCAGAACTGCTGTCTACTATCTTGGAGAAATCATGGAGGACGGGGGAAGTGCCAGATGACTGGAGGAGAGCTAATGTGGTCCCTATCTTCCAAAAGGGCAAAAAGGAGAAACCTGGGAACTACAGACCAGTCAGTCTGACATCAAATGTCAGTCTGACATTTTCCCTGGGAAAATTCTGGAGCAGATGATAAAGCAATCCATCTGGAAGCACCTGGAAAACAATGCAGTGATGACTCGAAGCCCACATGGATTTGTCAAGAACAAATCCTGCCAGACAAATCTGATCTCATTTTTTGATCAAATAACCTCCCTTGTGGACCGTGGGAATGCTGTAGACATCATATACCTCGACTTCAGCAAAGCTTTCAACAAAGTGCCCCATGATCTCCTGATGAGCAAACTAGCTCAAAGTGGGCTAGATGAAACAACGATTCGGTGGATCCACAGTTGGCTACAGAATGGGACTCAAAGACTGCTTATCAGTGGGACCTTCTCAAACTGGGGAGAGGTAACGAGCGGGGTACCGCAGGGCTCAGTCCCGGGCCCAGTGCTCTCCAACATTTTTATTAATGACTTGGAGGAGGAGGTGCAGGGAATGCTGATCCAATTTGAAGAGGCCACAAAATTGGGTGGGATAGCTAATACCATGGAAGACAGAAACAGAATTCAAAGTGATCTTGATAGGCTGGAGTGCTGGGCAGAAAACAAGAGAATGAAAATAGGGATCAATGCCAAGTTCTGCACCTAGGAAAAGAAACCAAATGTACAGTTACAAGATGGGGGATACGTGGCTCAACAATACTAGAAGTGAGAAGGATCTTGGAATTGTTGTCCATCACAAGCTGAATATGAGCCAACAATGTGATGTGGCTGCAAAAAAGGCAAATGCACTTTTGGGCTGCATTTACAGAAGCATAGCTTCCAACTCCCGGGACGTATTAGTTCCCCTGTACTCAGCACTGGTTAGGCCTCATCTGGAGTACTGTGTCCAGTTCTGGGCGCCACACTTTAAGAAGGATGCAGACAAACTGGAGAGGGTTCAGAGGAGGGCAACAAAGATGATCGGGGGACTGGAAACAAAGCCCTATGAAGAGAGACTGAGAGAACTGGGCGTGTTTAGCCTTGAGAAGAGGAGACTGAGGGGAGATAGGATAGCGCTCTTCAAGGACTTGAAAGGTTGTCCTAGAGAAGAAGGCCAGGATCTCTTCTCGATCATCCCAGAGTGCAGGACACGGAATAATGGGCTCAAGTTACAGGAAGCCAGATTCCGGCTGAACATCAGGAAAAACTTCCTGACTGTTAGAGCAATACAACGATGGAACCAATTCCCTAGGGCGGTGGTGGGCTCTCCCACGCTGGAGGCATTCAAGACGAGGCTGGACAGCAATCTGTCAAGGATGCTCTGACTTGGATTCCTGCACCGAGCAGGGGGTTGGACTTGATGGTCTTAGAGGTGCCTTCCAACTCCACTATTCTATGATTCTATGAAAAGCAGGAGGCAGGCAGGGGCAAGGCTGCTGGAGGACAACGTTGGACCTCATGCTGGGCCTCGGCCTCGGACCTGACCCACTGCCTTGCTTGTGTTCCCCGTGTGTTTTGGACTTAGGACTGGATAATGGACTTCTCTCTGCCACATCGCCTTGGGTTCGACTGCCCTGGTAAAGTTCCCTGCTCCAGACACCATTTCCCTCTTGCAGATTTGGACAGGTTTACGGCCCTGTTATCAGCCAGTGATTTATCGCTGCCAGCTGCGGTCAGCTGGCAGGAGCTGACACAAAGCACCTGCTTTGCATGCAAAAGATCCCAGGTCCAGGGAAACCCTGGAGAGCTGTTGCTGGTCAGTTTAGATCAGACTTCAGACTGAGCTATACTGTTTTTGACAGGATATACACTAACCAGAGCCTGGTACAAAAAAACATATGCTTAGAATTAAAAGAACCGAATAGAGATCCTACATGGCAAACTAAGAACTGCCCCCAGTTTCAAATGGAAGAGAGCTGGTTCTTTGTTGAACCCTACAACACTGAATGTGCATGCAGATAGGCTGGGAGACTTTTTTCTGGACTACTAACTTAGTTCGTGTTAATCTGAGTCATCCCCTCTTTCCTCCAATATATTGTACTATAGGGCAGGGGGTAGGCCCACCCAGTATCCTCCAGATGTTTTGGACTACAGCTCCCATAACGCCTGACCATTGGGCATGCTGGCTGGGACTGATGGGAATTGTAGTCCCCAAAATCTGGAGGACACCAGGTTGCCTGTGCTTTCTCTAGGGCATTGTTTTTGAAACAGTGTGTGTGTTTTCTGGAAATTAAGGTGGCAATCCTTACCTGGGAGTAAGCCCAATCAAACTCAGTGGGTCTTACTTCTGAGTAATGCATAGGCTTGGATTATAAATGTCTTCTTAATCCACCAGGATATTGTGGAATCCTGGGGTGGAAAAGAGAGAGAGAAAGAAGATGATCTCCCTCTTTGACCATACTTCGTAACTATCTTTACAGAACAAAACCCTCTGTACAATTTGTGCATTTTAGGCCTACAGGTAATTGCTCCAAAACCCGCTAGACCGTGGACAGTATGTGGGTATATAGACAGTAATAACAATCATAATATCAGTTATGCATTCTTTTAAAGGCATCCTGCATTTCTCCCCTCGAGCACTTGACTCCATCAGGTTATTTGGATCCCTGGTTTTTCACAAACTCCTAATCAAAAAACTATCCTGAGCATTTCAGCAGCTCTTTTAGCACATTCAAAGCATGTCACATAACATTACCTTGGTATTTTCTTTAAAATGACCCGGTAAGGTAGGCTGGTCCAAGTACCAACGTATTGCAGATGTTGAAAGCTAAGGTTGAGAGAGAGAGAGAGAGAGAGAGTGACTCCTTTGCCGGAGATTTCCTAGGCTAGAGAGTTGATAGCAGAGGCACGATTCGAACCTGTCTCTTACCCACCACCTCACACTAGCAGCTCCTTCCATTTCCAATTTTAGAAAACTGGGAATAATGATACTTACCTTTTGTCTGGCGCTGATTGTGTATTTAAAGTGCCTAGCATTTCAGTAACCCATCCAATGACCCTTTAAGACAGGGGTGTTGAATCTCTTTCAGCCTGAGGAACAAATTCCATTTCAAAGAAGCTCTTGGGGGCCACATTCCAATGGTGGGTGGGGCCAATGGCAAAAGGAGTGGGGCCAAATTATGAGATATTTTAGCTTAAAGCTCTTGGTGCCAGTAACAAAGCCTAAAGAGAGCCATTTCAACATTTTAGAATGGGGGAAAGCTGCACCAAAGTGGGGAAACGACTGAACAATTGGTGGTCAGGGGAAAGTGGGTGGGGCCAGCAGAAGTGGGTGGGGCCATCCAGTGAAACCTGGAGGGCAGGGTAGATTTGGCCCACTGTTCTGAGGTTCAATGCCCATGCTTTAAGGCAGCCCAATATTATTCAACCCCACTGGATTCTGTATCTTTGTCATGCTAGAACGTGACAAACAGATGGAACCTTGCTTGATTTGAGAGACCCAGTGTGGTGTAGTGGTGAGAGTGTCAGGCTGGGACTTGGGAGACCCAGGTTTGAGTTCCCACTTGGCCATGAACCTCAGTGACTTTCAGGCTAACCTATCTCACAGGGTTGTTGTGAGGATAAAATGGAGAGGAGGAGGAGGACCACGTAAGCCTCCTTGGGCTCCTTGCAAGAGGAAAAAAACATGGGATATAAGTGTAATAATAATTTTTTTAAACTTGGAACTGGTGTGTGTGTGTGTGTTTGTATGAGATTGTTCAGTCGTTCAGTCGTGTCCGACTCTTCGTGACCCCATGGACCATAGCACGCCAGGCCTTCCTGTCCTGCGCTCTCTCCCGGAGCGTGCTCAAGTCCATATTCATTGCATCAGTGATGCTATCCAGCCATCTCATCCTCTGCCGTCCCCTTCTCCTTTTGCCTTCAGTCTTTCCCAGCATCACGGTCTTTTCCAGGGACTTTTCTCTTCGCATTAGGGGGCCAAAATATTTGAGCTTCAGTTTCAGTATCTGTCCTTCCAATGAGCACTCAGGGTTGATTTCCTTTAGGATGGACTGATTTGACCTCCTTGCAGTCCAGGGGACTCGTAAGAGTCTTCTCCAGCTCCACAGTTCGAAAGCATCGATTCTTCGGCGCTCAGCCTTCCTTATAGTCCAGCTCTCACAGCCATATGTCGCTACTGGGAAAACCATAGCTTTGATTACACGGACCTTTGTCGGCAAGGTGATGTCTCTGCTTCTTACTATGCTGTCTAGGTTTGCCATAGCTTTCCTCCCAAGGAGCAGGCGTCTTCTAATTTCATGGCTACAGTCACCGTCTGCAGTGATCTTGGAGCCCAAGAAAATAAAATCTGTCACTGCTTCCATTTCTTCCCCTTCCATATGCCAGGAAGTGAGGAGGCCAGATGCCATGATCTTCGTTTTTTTAATGTTGAGTTTCAAACCAGCTTCTGCACTCTCCACTTTCACCCTCAACAAGAGGCTCTTTAGATCCTCTTCGCTTTCTGCCATTAGGGTGGTATCGTCTGCGTTATCTGAGGTTGTTGATAATTCTCCCGGCAACCTTAATTCCGACCTGTGATTCATCCAACCCGGCGTTTCTCATGATGTACTCTGCATATAAGTTAAATAAGCAGGGTGACAATATGCAGCCTTGTCGTACTCCTTTCCCAATTTTGAACCAATCGGTTGTTCCATGTATGGTTCTTACTGTTGCTTCTTGACCCTCATA
This sequence comes from Heloderma suspectum, assembly GCF_057233095.1. Taxonomy (NCBI): domain Eukaryota; kingdom Metazoa; phylum Chordata; class Lepidosauria; order Squamata; family Helodermatidae; genus Heloderma; species Heloderma suspectum. The sequence goes on along the minus strand of NC_139475.1, from coordinate 36,416,580 downwards.
CAGGTTTCTCAGGAGACAGGTAAGGTGGTCTGGTACTCCCATCTCTTTCAGAATTTGCCACAGTTTGTTGTGATCCACACAATCAAAGGCTTTAGCGTAGTCAATGAAGCAGAAATAGACATTTTTCTGGAATTCTCTCGCTTTCTCCATGATCCAGCAAATGTTGGCAATTTGATCTCTAGTTCCTCTGCCTCTTCGAAACCCAGCTTGTACTTCCGGTAGTTCTCGGTTCACATACTGCTGAAGCTTAGCTTGTAGGATTTTGAGCATCACCTTGCTGGCATGTGAAATGAGTGCAATTGTGTGGTAGTTTGAACACTCTTTGGCGTTGCCCTTCTTTGGAATTGGAATGTAAACTGACCTTTTCCAGTCTCATGGCCACTGTTGAGTGTTCCAAATTTGTTGGCATATTGAGTGCAGCACTTTAACAGCATCATCTTTTAGGATCTTAAATAGCTCAGCTGGAAGACTGTCATCTCCGCTAGCTTTATTGTTAGTAATGCTTCCTAAGGCCAACTTGACTTCACTCTCTAGGATGTCCGGCTCAAGTTCAGTGACCGCACTAACATGGCTATGAGGGACATTAAGATCTTTCCTGGATAGTTCTTCTGTGTATTCTTGCCACCTCTTCTTAATCTCATCTGCTTCTGTTAGGTCCCTGCCTTCTTTGTCCTTTATCATGCCCGTCTTTGCACGAAATGTTCCCTTGAGATCTCCGATTTTCTGGAAGAGATCTCTAGTCTTTCCCATTCTGTTGTTTTCTTCCATTTCTTTGCATTGTTCATTTAAGAGGGCCTTCTTGTCTCTCCTTGCTATTCTCTGGAACTCTGCATTCAGTTGGATATATCTTCCCCTTTCTCCCTTGCTTTTCGCTTCCCTTCTTTCTTCACCTACTTGTAAAGCCTCATCAGACAGCCACTTGGCTTTCTTGCATTTCTTTTTCTTTGGGATGGATTGAGTTGCTGCCTCCTGAACAATGTTACAGACCTCCATCCATAGTTCCTCAGGCACTCTGTCTATCAGGTCCAATCCCTGAAATCTATTCCTCACCTCCACTGTGTATTCATAAGGGATATGATTTAGGTCATACCTGAATGGTTTAGTGGTTTTCCCTCCGTTCTTCGATTTAAGCCGAAATTTTGCAAGAAGAAGCTCATGATCTGAGCCACAGTCAGCTCCAGGTCTTGTTTTTACTGACTGTATAGAGCTTCTTCATCTTTGGCTGCAAAATATTACAGAGATATTATACTCTGAAGGTAACCTTCAGTGCCGAGAAGCGCTGTTAAATGTGGATACTCCAACAGTTTTTTCCTTGTTTCAGGACATAATTTTGCTTCTGCAAAACCATCTAAAACCAAATATTCCATTAAAACTATATACAAAAAGTCTAAATACTGGTTTGACCATGAATGCATTGCAATGAAAAATTTCTTACTGGGAAAATATTGGCTGTACAGAGAGCACAATTTGTCAACATTACCTCCTGAATGGTTTATAATGGTTTATAATGAAGAGATCTTATAAAGCCTTAATGAAAACAAAAAAGAGGCAGGCTATGAAAATTACACGGCACATTCTGATAAATGCAGCAAGCGAGAAAGACTCTGCAACCTTTGGGCAAGTGGTTTCGCGTGCCTGGCCAAAAGCAACAGTAAACATGGTCTATTGCATCTCTTCAAACTCTTGGGAAGCATATTTCCGTGCCATCTTTGCACCCAGACAAAATTACCAACGATCACCTAAGATCAACATCAATAACTTACGAAAATGGCCCCAGGTTACTTCTCAAGAAATTTGACATCTTATTTCTAAGTTAAAACTGGGCAAAGCACCTGGGTGCGATAGCATTCCTCCTGGATTAATGAAAGCCAATATAGATCGGTGGGCTCTATATTAGCAGCTCTGTTTACATGTATTGATGATACAACATGCATCCCTCAGGATGGCAGCCTAGCTAGAATTATCCCAATCTATAAAAAAAAGGCGAAAGATGTCATCCAGCAAATTATAGACCGATTAGTCTACTGAGTATAATCAGCAAATTGTATGCCTCCCATCGACAAGAGACACTGTTAGACAGGCTAGAACAAGAAAGCATCTTTCAAGACGAGCAAGTGCAATTTAGAGCGGGGCGATCTGCGGTCGGCCAAGGATGAGTCCTTCAGCATATTGCCGAAATGTGTGCACCAACAACTAAAGAGGGGCTGTATGTTGCATTTATCAGTTTTAAATCTGCCTTTGACTTAATCCCTAGAAACAAGCTATGGGAAAAGTTTGAGGCTACTAACATTGACAGGAGACTGCTTATGCAGAGTCTCTATGAAAATACTCATTTGAAGGTCAGATGCAGCTGAGTTGGCCATTCAATAGGATTAATACCCACTCATAATGGAGTAAGACAGGGGTGTATCTTGGCCCCCATTTTGTTTAATTTTTATATTAATTCATTGGTTCAGACTCTGCAAAGGATAAACTCACATCCCCCCAAATTGGCAAATAGACCCCTGCAAATTCTCCTGTACGCGGACGATGCAGTGCTCCTATCACTGGGTGCTCCTATCACTGGGTGGTTCCTATCACTATCAAGCATAGGCTTGAGGTGTGTTTTAAGTGCCTTAGGGCGCAATCCTAACTAGATAGGCGGCCGCCTCTGACCTTGGAGGCGACCACCTGCCCAAAGCAAGGCAGGAGAGGCACGGGGGGGATCGTTCCCTCCACACCTCTCCTGCCTTGCTCTTTTTCGCTAGACAGCCGTTTTCAGCTGGCTAGCGGCGGGGGGCCCGACCAGGAGAGGAAGCTGCCATATGACTCATTGGATGTGTTGTACGCGCAGCTCCGCTCTCCCCGCCCTGGAACGCCCCCCAGCCCCGCCCTTTTTCAGTCGCTCCGCATTCCTCTTGCGAGCGCAGAGGATGGGGGCAGTCAGTTTTCCAGGAACCTTTATATTATGATTTTATTACCTTGTACTTTTGGGGTTGCAATTTTTGTGAACCACCCAGTGAGCTTTGGCAATTGGGCAGTATAAAAATGAAATAAATGAAATGTGTGCACCCTCGTCTCCTAATAGAACTTGGGGTCATAAAGTAAAATAGTAAATTTGGGTCAGATGAAAGGAAGTACTTGACATAACACTAAGTTGACTTACGGTGCAATCCTATGCATGTTTAGATGGAAAAAAAGTCCTACAACTCCCAGCATCCCTTCAGGCAGCCAAGCTGGCTGGGGCATGATGAGAATTGTAGGGCTTTCTTTCCTGCTTAAACTTGCATAGGATTGCGCCCTTATAGGACTCTGTGTCAGAGCACATCATGATAACTTCTAACTCAGGTGGCTTTAAAAGGGGTCAGACAAATGTATGGATATATCATTGAGTATTAAGCATGGCTGCTATAATTAATTAATTAAATTAAATTATTGTCTTTTTAATCTGCCCAATAACAAATGTTCTCTGGATGAATTACAAATGGCATGGGGCTTCTATGTTCAGAGGCACTATACCAGAACAAGAGCCACCTCCTGTCCATAGCTACTGTTAGATAAAAAAAGTCCTTGCTTCCGGTTTAGAAGAAAAGGATGCCAGGCAGGCAGCAGTGGATCCAACACTATTTTATTGAACGTTTTGCAAAACGGGTGCAGAGCAGTCTGGGCCCCGAGACACGTGTGCAAAAGCTCTTTATATCATATCACTTCTATTGTTCTTGCCAGTAACCAATGAAACAGTCAGTACATCAGCTTACCAAGTCAATAGCCAATAAACAGTCAGTATCAGCTTACCAAGCCGTTAGTCATGAGCGCGTCATCATGGTTCTCCTTTTGGCTCCGCCCACATTTTTCCCGCCACTCGGGCTCCTACGTAACTGAGGCGCCAACGGTTATGGAGTCTCTTTTTTCTAACAATTCCCTCCTTTAAGTCTTTACTCACGTCTTAAAGCGTTTAAAACGGAGTTTCTTTATCAGCACAGTAAAGCAAGAGCATCTGTTTTGACAGAGCGGTTTCTATCAGTCGCTGGGATAAGCCTCTAACACAGGGGATAATGCAGCAACCAAATAATAGCAGAACTCCTACTACCACTACAAGCGAGATAAGGATTAAGGCTGCTAGGTGCTTCCATTTTCCAAACCACTTTTCTAACCAGGCGGTCACGGGGTTGTTAATTTCTGAATTCTCAGCTAACTCCTCAGATAAGGCGGTGAGGCTCCGCAAGGCCTTTGTTACTGTGCCGTCTGGAGCAGTGTTGTTAGGGATGAAGGTGCAACATCGCCCACCTAGCATGACACAAACCCCTCCTTTTTCTGCTAACATCATATCAAGAACACGCCGATTTTCCTAGGCCATTTGGCTGGTGGCATCTAGCTGCTCAGCCAATCCTTTTACAGCATCTCGGGTATAGTTTATAAACCTCTGTTGATTATAATAAACATAATTGATCCAATCTACATTTTTGTTAATGGTCACCCACCAATACAGGGTAGATTCAAATCCTGCAGCAATTTGATTTCTTCCTTTGAACTCGTCTGGCACTCCCCTTGGTACTCCTATGGAGTCAATGTATATTTGATCATCAAAAGAGGTTACTGATCGTTTCTGCCGGGGTTGGCCAGTCTTCTCTGCTGGATGGTATGCAATTGAAAAGGGGACTGCCAACTGAACTAACGCACAAGCTCCGGACCAATTGGAGGGCAATACCTCATACAACTCTAGACCACCACAATACCACCAGAGATCAGCCCGTGGGACTGAAAGGGAATTATTCCTAAAGCGGGTGGAATTAACACATCTTACTTTACTCCTCAGGTTCCCTATACGCCCCTCTGTGTGTGCAAGGTTTCGGTGTATGCATCCGGTATGGTTTCTTCTTTGCAGGAAGACTGTGGAAGGTCTGACACGATCCTTTGATTTGAGTGGGGGGTATAATTTATTGAGGGTTTGGCATTCCTCCTCTCCCCATGCATCAGGGTGTTGGAACAAACGGATCACGCAGGTGAGGAGGGAAGGAGTGTCCCACCCCAGAGGAAAAGGCAGCACCTTTGCTACCGATCTTCCTGTGGCACAAACAAAACAGTCAGACTTATTTAAGGACTTGGCTGTATACTTTATCCACTCTAACCACACATTATCAGTTTCCTCTGTTATTGGGATTCCTAACCTGGTTCTCCAGGGACGCCTCTCTTTCTCGGGGATCTGTACCAGAAGTGGTCTGAGGGGTGCAGGTGTGACATTTCGGGGTTTTATCTTAAAGCTGTCAAGCCCAAGTCCTTGAGGTATCACCATCCACGTTAATATTTCTTTGACTAACATTACCAACACCACCCACAATACTTGCTTCATATTACAAGTTTTTTGTAATTCGAACCCGAGCTTTTCCCAGATGTTGTGACTTGTATATTACAGGTGATTGTGGCTTCTGGATGGCTTCTTCGCCTGTGTCCCTGGCAGCTTCTGGAGGGGTGCCAGGGAGCAAAGGACCGTTGCTCGTGACCTTCTGTTCTTTCCAGGTGACAGAAGGAAGCGAGGGTCGCCTAAATGGCTTTATCCGGCTGCAATGTGACCATTTGCTAGAACCCACAAGCTTTACACACGTGTGGCTGGTTGGTCCCACCAAATAAGGCCCCTCCCACCCTTCCTTTAAAGCTTCTTTATTCCACTTTTTCAGCAACACCTCATCTCCCGTCTGGAAGAGATGGATAGGTGCATCTAACGGCAGTCTCTGAAACGGAACGGAATAAGCTCGTAGCTGTGAAAGAACAGACTGTAGAGAAGTCAACTGATCCCTTAGCATCTGATCACCCACCTCCCACTTGACTTCCTCCCTCCTTCCGCAGTGTACCCGAGGCGGGAACCCAAACATCAGTTCAAAGGGGGACAATTTTATGTCCTTTCTTGGCATCCTTCAAAGCTTCGTTAAAGGTATTGGCAGAGCCTCAACCCAAGTGAGCTTCACCCCTCGTTGGAGTTTGGTTAAAGTCTCCTTGAGGCTCCGATTGATTCTTTCAACCTGTCCACTTGCCTGGGGCCTCCAGGGGCAATGTAAATGCCACTCTACTCCCAGAACCTGTGCCAGTCCCCGTGTAATAACTGAGGTGAAATGTGAGCCCTGATCGGACTCTATAACTTCGGGCAGGGAGAACCGGGGCACCACCTCCTGTAACAATTTAGCAACAACAGTTTTAGCTTGGCAGTTCCTACATGGAAACGCCTCTACCCACCCTGTCATTTGACACACTATTACAAGCAAATACCTGTGACCCCTACATGGTGGCATTTCAGCAAAATCAATCTGCACCCTCTGGAAAGGATAGTAGGCCCATGGTCGCCCTCCTTTTGGAGGAGGGGGTGCCCTGGGAGGGTTGGTTTTCTGGCAGACTTCACAGGTTGCGGCTAGTCGGTGGGCGCATACAGTTATGCCAGGGGAGACAAACAGCCTCTTGCAATAGTCGATCATGACTGATGCTCCAGGGTGTCCAACAGAATGGTTAACTTGTTCTAGAACAACCCTCTGCAGGGTCTGTGGAAGAAGCAGTCTTCCATCTGTCATCTGGATCCATCCGTCGTCGCAGGGACTTATTCCGTGTTCTTGTGCCATCCGTAACTCAGCAGGGGAGTATGTGGGGCGCTCTTTTCTTTTGGGTAGAATGAGGAATGTTCCTTGGATTCCCTCTCTGGCTGCTCTTTTTGCGGCCTCATCTGCCTTCTGGTTTCCCTGTCTCCATTTTTCCTCTTTTTCTTTCCCATGGGCTCGGACGTGGACAACAGCCACTTGTGAGGGTAGCTGGAGGGCATCCAGAAGATCCACTATTAGGCCGCCATTAGCCACTGGAGATCCGTTTGATGTAAGGAATCCCCTCTCTTTCCCCAGTTGCCCATGAGCATGCACAACGGCGAAGGCATTTTTGCTATCGGTATAGATATTTACTCGCTTTCCCTTGCTGGCTTGCAGGGCTCTTGTCAGGGCTACCAGTTCAGCGGATTGGGCGGAGAAATGAGGAGGCAGTCTTTCCTCGTGCACATTCTTCTCGTCTAGAGTAACGACGGCCGCTCCTGTGTAGCGCCTTCCATCCAGCATATAGCTACTAGCTAGATCCATCTACAAACAGGTCTCTGGCTCCCTCTATTGGTTCATCCTCAAGGTCCGGTCGGCCTTTGGTGTCTAGGTCTAATACTTCAAGGCAGTCATGATCTGGGAGTCCCGATCCGTTTGTGCCCAGTAATGTTGGCAGTAGTGTGGCGATATTAAAGCTAGAGCAAGCCTTAAAAGTGAGGTTTTCGTTTGTTAGTAAACCTTTTTCATATCGGGAATGACGGGCCGGGTTGAGAAATTTGCTTCCTCCTCCTGATCCCAAAATTTGTGGCACCCCATGCGGCACCCAAACTTCAATGGGTCCTCCCATCGTCATTTTCTCGGCCTCGGTACAGATCAGAGCTGTTGCCGTCACTGCTCTCAGGCAACTTGGCCATCCTCGCGCTACGACATCTAGGACCTTGGAGTAATATCCCACTGGTCTCCAAGAGGGCCCTTTTCGCTGGCAAAGCACTCCCGAAGCTATGCCCTTATTTTCATGCACATAAAGTCTAAATGGCCGGCTGGGATTTGGTATGGCCAGTGCGGGTGGTGACACAAGAGCAGCTTTAAGACTGAGGAAAGACTTATTCATTTCCTTAGTCCATTTCCATTTATCCAGTCTATCTTTCTGCAGCGCCTCATACAGCGGCCGCGCTGTCTCCCCATAGTTTGCTATGCATAGTCGGCAGAATCCGGTCAGCCCCAGGTAGGCCCTCAATTCGCGGGGGGACTTAGGGACAGGAGTGTCACGGATGACTTCGACTCTTTCTTGCCCTAGGCTCCGAGTCCCTTTAGTTATGCGGTAGCCTAGGAATTTTACAGTTGGTTGGGCCAACTGTACCTTTTCTTTTGACACTTTATACCCCCCCCCCCCGCTAGATAGTTGAGGAGGGAAACCGTCCCACTCAGGCACGCATTCTTGGCCTTGGCTGAAACCAGGAGGTCGTCACAGTACTGGAGGAGATGCACCTCTGAGTGCTGCTGGACCCAGGGTTCGAGGTCCTTTTGGAGCTGCTGGCCAAAGACCACCGGTGAGAGATTCAGCCCCTGAGGGATGACTGTCCATGCTAATTGAACTTTTGACCCCCCCCCCCGGGCTTTCCCATTCGAAGGCGAACAAAGGCCTTGAATCAGGGTGGAGGGGGATGCTGAAAAAGGCGTCTTTCAGGTCTATGACAGTGAAGCAGGCGTGCTCTTCCGGAATTCCTACAAGGAGGGTGTGTGGGTTGGGGACCACAGGATGGGGGGCCTTGATCTGCTGATTAATGAGCCGGAGGTCTTGCACTAAGCGAAAGCCCTTGCCCCCCCCTCCCCTTTCTGGCACAGCGATGATGGGCGTGTTATAGGGGGACATTATCTCAATGAGCCGGCCTTCTTCTCGGAGCTTTGTTATTACTGGTTGTAGGCCCTCCTTTCCTTGGCGGGAAAGGGGATACTGTTTCACATGAACAGGCCTTGCTCCCTCCTTGAGGGGAATTTTGTATGGTGCTGCCGACTTGGCACGAGAGGCCCCTCCAATCCCGGCCCAAGCTAGAGGGTTGACTCTGTTTTCTATTAGGCTCCAGTCCTCGGTGGCCTCTGGGGTGGATTCTTCTGCAACCTTCAAAAGGGCCATTTGGTAGTTACTACTCTGCTGTTTAGGGAGCCGTACCTCCATCCTTCCGTCAGGAGTAAAAGCAATCCCAATTTGGAGTTTAGTCAATAAGTCCCTCCCTAGCAATGCCACCGGACAGGTGGGGGTACAGACAAATGCATGGTCTAGGTGTGTTTTCCCAACCTTGATGAACAGGGGACGAGAGAGGGGCACTTGGGTTGCCCTTCCCTCGACCCCCATTATGGTGGTGAACCCCCCACCTCCCGTTGGGGGCTCACTGAGGGGAAGGACGGACAGGGCGGCCCCTGTGTCCACAAGGGCTTTGTAGGAGCGGCCCCCAACCTTTATTTTGACCATGGGGTCCTGTCTTGCCTCAGAGACGGCTCAGAGGGGTCTGGGGCCCGGTCTGTCCTAATCTCTTTCCTGTTCATACAGAACTCTCTGCACTCCTCCCGTATTTTCCCCTCTCTCTTTCTGCTTCAAAGCCTCACAGTCACACTTCCAGTGCCCCATTTTCTTACAAAAGGCACACTGATCTTTCCCCAGGGGAGATCCTTTCCTTCCCCCTTTCCTCCCCTTTCTAGCTCCCTCTTTGTCAGGTTTAAGAACCGCAGCAAGGAGCTTGGCCTGCCTCTTGTCTTTTTCTTTTTCTTCTTCTTCTTCTCGCCTCTCATAAACCTTTTGAGCTACTTCAACTAAAACTCCTAGGTCAGCTGTCAACCCTCCTTCAACTTTTTGTAACTTCTTTCTGATGTCCTGGCAGCTATTTCCCACGAACTGAGTCGTGAGGATCCTTAAATTATTTGGATCATTCAAGTCAATGTCAGTATATTTAGCGAAGGCTTCCCTCAGCCTTTGGAGGAACACGGCAGGAGGTTCGTTTTTGTCTTGCTTTAGAGTCAGGACTTTTTGCAAATTGGGGGCCCTTCTCGCGGCTTGCTTCATGCCTGCTAAAATGAGTCGAAAATAGTCAGCATATAAGCGTCTATGTGCCGCTGTGGCCACCCCCCAATTGGGTCGCCCTGTGGGCAGAACCTCCGCCGTCTCCTCCTCAGTTGCCTGGGGATTTTCCTCCCTATACTTGGCTCGTGCCCCCGCAAGGATGGTTGGCTTTTGGCTGAGGAAACAGGTGTTCAATAGCATTTGTGTATCGTCCCATGTGGGGTTGTGAGTAAGCCTCACATTCTCCATCAGAGACAGGAGTGGCCCGGGATCCTCTTCAAAGGAGGGGTTAAATTGTTTCCAATTATACAAATCAGATGTCGTGAATGGGACATAAACAAACATCACCCCTTGAGGATATTGGGTGGTAGGGTCGGGGACTTCTCTGATGGGGAAGGTGAACTTCACCGGTGGTTGGGGGTCCTTTCGCAGGTTATAGTTAAGTCCCCCTTTTGCTTCTCTCTGTAGGACCTCCAATCTTTCCTCTAGGGAATATAGACGATCTTGGAGAGTGTCCCGGCATTCAACTAGAGGGGTGGGGTCCTCTGGTACTATTTCGTGAGAGGGGTCCTTCTCGGGGGCATCTAACCGCTGGGTGGGCCCCTCAGGAGAAGGTGGTGGTTGCAACGGGCGTGGTCGCCCTGCGACGGCTGTCCCGTAGGGAGGAGGAAGCAATAGGTCCTCTGGTGCTGTGGCCACGACCCTGAGTGGTCCTTCTTTTGGTGGTTTCCTTTTGACCACCATGGGAAGGGCAAGGGACATGCATTCAACAACCAATGGAGCGGGCCTGCCGCCAACGGGCACACAAGTTGCCCACGAATCAATATAAGGGAACTGGTCCCAACTTCCCCTCTGTGCTACTGTTGTTTGCACATCAGATACCAAGGTTGGGTCAAAAGACCCCTCGGGTGGCCATCTGGGCTCTAATATTGGCCATTCCTGGGTGCAAAAAAAGACAAGACGATCCTTTATCATCTTAGTTCCATAATCCTGCTTAAAATGTGACCAATTGCGCAAACAACACTCCAAGGGCGTATGGGACTTCTTCGCAGACTTAGATTGGGACCCGCCCATGACGGTGGGAATTTCAGTCAGCAATTCTTGCGCTTCGCCCTCCTCTGACCCAGCCTGTCTCCAGGGTAGGGAAATGCAGATCGGGGCTCCTCACTCGCTTCGCCCGTAGGCGTCTCACACATTCACAAACACACCACCATCCTGCGTTTATCCCCTAATATAAGCTGTTTCACTTACCCCAAAAGCCTCTTTTGTCCCGCCCGCAGCTGCGTCCAGCTGCTTATTGATCCACTGCCGGTGCCTAAAAGGAGTGATCACATCTCCTTCTTCCTCTGGCGTTGGTCCCCAAGCACCTCTGCCGCTGCCGTCGTGAGGAGAAGGCAGTGTAAACAACCGCCTGTGGCCACTTCTCCTCCGCGGCCCCTCGGCTCAGCGCGAAGGGGATGCGCCCCGAAGCAGGATCCGAGTCACGGCACCAAATTGTTAGATAAAAAAAGTCCTTGCTTTTGGTTTAGAAGAAATTGATGCCAGGCAGGCAGCAGTGGATCCAACACTATTTTATTGAACGTTTTGCAAAACGGGTGCAGAGCAGTCTGGACCCCGAGACACGTGTGCAAAAGCCTTTTATACCATATCACTTCTATTGTTCTTGCCAGTAACCAATGAAACAGTCAGTACATCAGCTTACCAAGTCAATAGCCAATAAACAGTCAGTATCAGCTTACCAAGCCGTTAGTCATGAGCGCGTCAGTATGGTTCTCCTTTTGGCTCTGCCCACATTTTTCCCGCCACTCGGGCTCCTACGTAACTGAAGCGCCAACGGTTATGGAGTCTCTTTTTTCTAACACTACCAGCTGGTATTCATAGATAGACTGCCCTTGTCCATAGAACCTCCATTTGTCTATCATGCCTCATAACTCTTGTTATTTATGTATATATTCCATTTATATCTCACCCTTTTTCCTCCAAGGAATCCAAGGCACCATCCATGATCTTCCTCCTCTTCTCCATTTTGTCCTCACAACAACCCTGTGAGGTAGGATACTATTATGTGGAGTCCCTCAGGGCTCCATTCTATCCCCGATGCTGTTCAATACCTACGTGAAACCGCTGGGAGAGATCATCGGGAGTTTGGGGCTGGGTGTTATCAGTATGCTGATGACACCCACATCTATTTCTCCTTAACATCGTTATCCAAGGAAGGCAGGACTCCTCTGAAGGACTGCCCGAAGTCGGTAATGGCTGGATGAGGGAGAACAAGCTGAATCCAGGCAAGACCGAGGTGCTCACCGTGAAGGGCCCTAATTCGGGTATTGAGGTCTGTCAACCAGTTCTGGGTGGGGCTGCGCTCCCCCTGAAGGAGCAAGTTGGTAGCTTGGGGTGCTTCTTGCCCCAACCCTGCTCCTGGCACCCCAGGTGGAGGCCATGCTGAGAAGTGCCTGTTACCAGCTTCGGCTGATTCGCCTGCTACGCCCGTTCCTGGAACATGCGGACCTGGTAACGGTGGTGCACGCGCTGGTCACCTCTAGGCTTGATTTCTGCAACGCGCTGTACTTGGGGCTGCCTGTATGTTTATTTCGGAAACTTCAACTGGCACAAAAGTTGGCCGCCAGGTTGGTCTCTGGGACCCCCCGAGGAGACCGTATTACACTGGTTTTGAAATCCTTACACTGGCTGCCAATTTGTTTCCGGGCAAAATATAAAGTGCTGGTTCTTACCTTTAAGGCCTTGCATGGTCTGGGTCCCAGGTACCTTAGGGAGCGCCTTCTCCCCTACGTCCCAGCCCGCCACCTAAGGTCCTCCGAGGGCTCTCTACCGCGGCCGCCTAATGTGAGACTGGCAGCCACACGCCAGAGGACCTCTTCCTCTGCCGCCCCTCAGTTGTGGAATGACCTGCCGGTGGAGATGTGCCTGCCGACCTCCTTGAAGGACTTTGAGCGGGCATTAAAGACGCTGTTATTGCGGCAGGCCTTCCCTTGTTAGAACTCGCGGTCCTCTTGCTGACTCTTGTATGCTGTTTTAAGCAGTGTCGTTTTGAGCTGTGTTTTATCGTTGGATGTTCTGAACAAATCGCTTTTGGTCCAAAGTTGCTTTTAGGTATATGTTGTTTGTCCGTACGTTTTGTGTAAATGGTCTTTAAACTTTGCATATTGTATTTTAACGTTTCAGCTTTTGCAACCCGTCCAGACAGCTTCGGCTGTGGGGCGGTATAGAAATGAAATAAATAAATTGAATGAATGAATGAATGGGCTGAGAGTCAGTGACTGGCTCAAAGTCACCCAACGAGTTTCAAGGCCAAGCACGGACTTGAAGATGTGAAGGAACAACAGTAGAGGTGTTTGCAGGAGAAACCTTTCTTTTAAATTAAATGTGGGTTTTAAAAAGCGAAGGTAATAATTTGAAGCATCTGAGAACATGCACACGATCCGCTTGCGTCCGCCCCAAGTGGCGGGCACGGGGAGAAATTGTACGCATGCGTAATATCCCTTGCTCAGCCAATAGAGAGAGGGAAGGGGGGGAGCTCTTTGTGCGTTTGTCTCGAAAACCTTGAGAGGAGGGGCTGAGGAGAGCACCGCGCGCGCGCCGTATCGCCCCCCTCCCCCTCCGGTCGTGCCTTTTCGCCGCCTTCGCTTTAGCGGAGCATGCGCAGTGGCGCGGCCCTTTTTTTCTGCGAGTGCGCTCCTTACACCTGGCCGCCTCTCTTCCTCCCACCTTCACCCGCTGCCGACTCGCGCGTGCGCAGTCGCTGCCGACTCGCGCGGTGGTGTCCGGAGGCCGGTGGGAGGGAGAGTCGGGGGCGAGGAGGAGGGATGCGGACGAGGGAAGATGGCGTCGTCGTCGAACAACCCGAGGAAATTCAGCGAGAAGATCGCGCTGCACAACCAGAAGCAGGCCGAGGAGACGGCGGCCTTCGAGGAAGTCATGAAGGACCTCAGCTTGACGCGCGCCCACCGGGTGAGGAGGAGGAGGAAGGACAGAGGGAGCGGATGGATGGGCGGATTGATACCCCACTTTTCCCTCAGAAGAGGCCGGTGGGCAATGTGTTCCCTCAGGAGGGGATGTGTGGATAATTGAGAGCCCCCCCCCTCAGTGTATGGGTGAGAGAAGGGACGGTTTAGTAAACTGGGGAAGGAGGGAATGACCCCCTCTTCTTTCTCCCCCCCCCCAAGAAAGGGGAGGCGATGGGGATTTAGGACCACCCCCTCAGTTTTGGCGGAGGGAATGTTTTTTTTTTATAAATTGTGGGGGAGGGAGTGACATCAGAAAGAGAGAGGGGTGTTAAGGACCACCCACATGCAGTGTTGTGTGAGGGAAGGGGGTGTAGAGAAATTCGGGGGGGACACCCTCTGTTTCTCCTCCCCCCCCTTTTTACTCCCCTCAGAAAGGGAGGGGGGATTACGGACCAACCCCCTTCAGTTTTGGGAGAGGGAATATTTTATAAAATTAATTTTGGGGAGGGGAGCAAGGGGAGATGGAGTGATATCATCCCTCTCTTCCTCTCAGAAAGTGAGGGGGAGTTTAGGACCACCCCATCAGTTAGCTTTGGGTGAGGGAAGGGGATTAATAAATATAGGGTGCATGGGGCATGGAGTGACACCCTCTTTCATTCTCTTCCTCTCAGAAAGTGAGGGGAAATTGAAGGCCACCCTTTCAATTTTGGTTGAGGGAAGGGGATTAGGGTGGAGTGGGGTGAGACCCTCCTCTTCCTTCCCTTAGAAAAGGAGGGAAGGGAATTAAGAACCACCACCTCAATCTATGGGCAAGGGAAGGGATGTTTGATCCCTCCCAACTCCCCCATGCTCTCCTCAGAAATGGAGGGGGTGATTGAGAATCACCTTGTCCTAAATTTATGGGTGAAGGAAGGTTTTTCAAAAGCATCTTAATAAACATAATATTGTATTGGTTCTATTAATGTAGCATTGTGTTACTTGTAAACTGCCTTGGAAGGCTTTGTATCCTGAAAGGTGGGATATAAAGAATTGTAATACATAAATACATTTTCTCTCCTCTGAAAGGGAGGAGGGAATTAAAGACCATTCCTGCCTCTGTTTTTGGCTGAGGGAAGGGAATTAAAGACCACCCCCTCAGTTCTGGAGAATGGATGGAGTGACAACCCATTTGTGTTGAGAAAGGATTTAAGGACCACTCCTCCCCAATATATTGAAATTGTTAAATAGGGAGAGGAGATATAAATAAAAGGGATGGGGATGGCCCCCAACTGTTTTCCCTCTGGGGTTGGGGTGATTCTTGATTTCCTTCCTCTTCCCTTTCTATTTCTGGGTGAGAGAACAGGGATGAATAAATATGAGGGGGATCATCCGGTAGAGTGACTCCCCACCCCCGAAAATGAATGTACAGTTAATGACCACATCTCCAGTGTATTAGCATTATTAAATTGGGGAGAGAAACAAAGTAGAAAGACTGGGTGGAATCTGAAGGGAGGGGGCATGGCTAATTTACGCTTTGGCAGGAAAGGTAACAGCGTTCCGTGCACCTCAGTGTTCAGTCATGCCGGCCACATGACCACGGAAGCGTCTTCGGACAGCGCTGGCTCTTCGGCTTAGACATGGAGATGAGCACCACACCCTAGAGTCGGACACGACTGGTTGGGGACACCTTTTTTTAAAGGTTGAAGGAATTAATATATTGGGGAGGGGAAAGATGGAAAGGGGGCTGGTGATGCCTGCATGTGTGGGAGGCAGATATCAGTAACTTCCTCTTCAGACTATAGGTAAGGAGTGTTAATTAATAAATCTTCTGTTATGAGGAAAGTAGACCTCCTCCCGTTATGTGTATGAGGGAGGCATTAATAACCCCTTTCACCCATTTATGGATGGGGAATAGAAATAAATGAATCTTATGTATATTAGAAGGGGGTAATTAAATTTCCCTATTATATGTGAGTGGATAGCTAACCTCACCTCCATCTAGTTATGTGTATAATGAGGAATGCCTAAGGACTGAGGAGGTTAATTACACCCTCCCTTATATGTGGGAATGGGAGCAGTAATGAATCCCGAATTTCTATGTGCATTTTGGAGAATTACAGTGGGGAGTTAATGACCCCTTAATTTATGCATTGGAGAATAAGTTATCTTTCTGTGTGTGTTTAGGAGGGAATTGTGTGCTTAATGACCCAACTTATTGATAGAAGAGGGATGATGTATGGGAGGTGGGGATAAAGGCGGTGTTAACATCTAATGTGGAAGTTGGGAAAGTGGGGGAGGTTAGTGACCCCTTCCTGTTTTATCTGTGTATCAGGTGGTGATAAACTCCCTGGTATGTTTGTATATAGGGCGAAAGTATTCTAAGAGGAGTTAATGCCCACAGTGATTAATAACTTCTTCTCGTTAATGCATGGAGGGGTAGAGAGTAGTCGTAAAGGAAAGGATTGATTCAAAATCCGTGTATGTGTACGTGTCCAGAATGGGGCTATTAATTAGAAAACATTATTTACAAATTTCAAAACCTACAGCTCTCCAACCAAACCAGTATCAATTAAAATTAAAATCCTTAGCTGGAGCAAGGGGATGTATGATTCCTGTTTGCATATGTATGTCAGGGTGAATGTACAGTTAATGTGCATACTGCTGGGGCTGTGATGGGGGCCTTTGTGGGTTGTCTGTCTTCTCTGGTGTCTGTATTGCTATGATCAGTTGTCATAATGCGTACAAGGGAGTATGGATTGTCATCATGTTGTTGCCCATATTTGAGGGCAAGGAAGCATACCTCTTCTTCTGTAGTGATGGAGTTGAGTTCATACCACCTTATTTGGCAGGGTGGGGTCCTGGGTTTGAGAAGTATGGAACAATGCCTGTTACTCCATATTGGGTAGGCAGGGGGTTATGAGAGCAAGGACTCTAAATACTCACTTGCTCTTATCGGAAAAGGAAATTTTAAGGAAAATTGTTTACTACCTATCCCCATGGTTGTGCACTTTTGTGAGTGTCAAAGAGTAAGGGCAAGAGAGGGTCCTTATAACACGGGTTCAGTGATTTAAAAAATGGTTGGTGTCCATTACTTTGTAATGCATCAAGTTGTAGGAGAAGGGGCAGTTTAAATAGATGCTTCCTTTGGTAATGGTTTTGGGTTCAGTTTGTGTTATTGTTGGCTATGAACAAATAAATGATAATGCATGTACAGCTAGACTCTTTACAATTAGTATTGTAACGGTCTCTCTTAGTAATAAGGGAACATTGGCTTCTTCTGAATGATATACAGTTAATAGCCTCTTTCTGTGCTTAGTGGGTGTAACTATTTCCAAACACATGAAAGGGTTACTGGTATCCCCTGGTCAGTGTAGGTCAGTTGATGCAGGTATGGTCCGTTACTTAATGGCAGACGAGCCTTGCCTGTCTCTGTCCATTCAGAGGGGTCCCCTTTATTAATGGGGGTCACCCTGTGACTTATTTTATTATTTATTTATTTCATTTCTATACCACCCAATAGCCGAAGCTCTCTTCCCTCAGAGATTGTATTAGGGGCTACTTCAGCATCATTTGACTTCAGGGTAGAAAATTGAGCTCTTACGATTTCCTCCAATGTTAAGCAAGGGACAGTTAACTTGTACGTAGATCAGGTGGACAGCTAGGCTTTCAGTCTGTTTGGGGTACTGTTAAGTGTCAAGCTATCCTTTTTACTAGGGACAATTCAGGTTGAGGCACCAAGAATGAATTGAGTGGGTTTAGTAGATGAATTATTTTCCTGTGTTTGGGGCAGGAGGAGGATGGATACTTGTAGCAGTGAAGCTTAATCTTCCCTATTGATTGTGTATATGGCGGGGGGTCCTTTGAGATAATATTAGTCACCTGGTGCAGCCTAATATACATTTAATAACATCTCTATACATTCTTTTTCATATACTGGACATGTTCTGCAGTCCAGGCATGCTCTGCTGCTCTTGTTATGGACGCCACCTTGTACTGCTGTGGGGAAATGTCATGTCATCTTAGAGGGTATGGATTAGAGAGGCTTTCACTGTGTACGGCCAAGGGTTGTTGTAGGGGATTCCATTTATTGCCCGTAGCATCTGACAGCAGATGCGTTAATGGATGGCTACACATAGAAGGGGCTATTCAGACCAGTATTGGACCTTCATTTTTTTGTTACCTTCACACTGGGGCTGACTGTTGTGGAAGAACAGATGTGATAGATACAGAAGACTAAACAGGAGGTACTGTGGGGTCAGAAGTGCATTTACCAGAGCACGTTAGTGGTGATGGTTCACAGCAGGATGACAAAAGAGTATTTCTCTGGTTTCCATATGCCTTGCTGTTTAAAGGTACTCTTTAAATACATAGGAAGGTACTGTTTGCACCTGTGAGTTCATAGTCTTCTCTGTTGCACTGACAACACACTGCCAAAAAGGCCAAGTGAAATTCTTTTGCATTTGCAGAACTGGTGAGTGGTGAGGATTCCCTCACCCCCTGAACGAACCTTGGTGGTTGTTCCTGTACATTGGATCAGATGTGGAATTGTAGTGTCCATGACAAATGCAACACAGATAATATTATCCCTTTAACACCTTAATTGGCACCCAGAGCTTGAAAGTGCACCTTTTCCCAGCTACTCTGAGTCACTTGGAGTTTTTGCAAAAACACATAGCTACAAATTAGAGTGTGATTACTGAAGCTGCCAATAACCAGACATTGTCATGCATGTTTTAAAAAATGGATTTCCTCAAGTTGATTTTTAACTCCCTTTAACTCCCATTTAACTGATCCTTGATTTTTAACTGTTTAACAGCCTCAGCTGTTTGCTGACACGGTGCTGGAGGTGCATTTTTGTAGCTCGCTGTTGAACTGGCATAATCCTTCTGTTAACTTTGGGTTTGTTGTCATTCTGGATGCTGTGATAGGGAACTTTTTGAAGAATGTATTCTGAATGCACCTTTTTGATTGGCCTTGGTTCTTCCATTGGTGAATTCTCTTCCTCCCCTCCCTGCCCCCCCCCCCCCCCCAGGACATAAGTGTTAACATCAGCAGTTTTGCTTGAAAGATCATCTAAGAATAGGGTAGGGGACAGAGGGCCAAGTCCCCTCTCCCCATCCTCCAAAGGATGGCAAAGTCAAAGGATGCCCAATTTGCCTACTGGCAAATCCTTTTACTAAAGGTCTGGGCTCCATTCCTCACCTGTAGTTTGGCAATTGAAGTGGGTGGGTGGGACCCCCCTGGATCAGCAACTGCCCATCACTGATTCCTCGTTTAGGGATTTTATGAATGCTCTTTGAAATTTCCATTTGGGGATCACATTGGTGGCCAATTCCTCATGAAAACGTAGTATATGATGCATGCAAATTGCTTTGCCTATTTTGCCTGTTTAAAGCCACTGGGGCAAGCTTCTGAATAGCCACTTGCCTGGTCACCTCATGAGTCAGAATCTCCTCCAGGCAACTGGGTTAAGAAACTTTTGTAAACAGGAAGAGAGTTGCTGCTTCTCTCACTCTGCCCTTTTTCATTTAGGCCAGCCTTCACCAACCTAGTGCCCTCCTGGTTGATTTAGGTTGTCAGTGTGCCACAAATGACCAGCTCAGCACAAAGGATCAATCCTTCTGGATATTTACTTTCCACCCACTTCACCTGAAGGCTTTGGGGGCAGATAGCAATTCAAAAATGAACTTGACTCTGATGTCCCTTCAAAGGCACACCATGGCCAAGACAAGCACTAAAATACTATGCATGTTATGACTCAGGTTTGCTCCACACATTATGGAGTTTCTGCACTAATGATGTATCTGCTGTAGGACTGTGGATTTGATCAAATATTGTACAACTCTTGTCAAATAGTGGCCAAGTATTTTTAAAGCACTAACGTTATGAGAACCAAGTAGATAATCATAAACAGGTCTGATACTAATTACCCCCCATTAGATAGCAGTTGTGAAGCAACAACATTAAAAAGATGTAATGAATGTTTTATTTCATTACATTTTAATTTTATTCTCCAAGATCTTAGTTCCCCCCTTCATTTTATCCTCATAACCATTCAGTGAGGCAAGTTAGGCTGAGAGTGAGTGTGACTGGCCCAGCATTGTGTAATGAGCTTCATGGCTAATTTGAACCTGGGTATACCTAGTTCTAGGGCCGCGGTGGCTTAGTGGTTAAGACGCTGAACTGCAGACCGGAAGGACAGCAGTTCGAGACCCGAGTGCCGCGTGACGGAGTGAGCTCCCGTCTTCAGTCCCAGCTCCTGCCAACCTAGCAGTTCGAAAGCAAGAAATTGCAAGTAGATAAATAGGTACCGCCTCAGCGGGAAAGGTAACAGCGTTCCGTGCACCTCGGTGTTCAGTCATGCCGGCCACATGACCACGGAAGCGTCTTCGGACAGCGCTGGCTCTTCGGCTTAGAAACGGGGATGAGCACCGCATCCTAGAGTCGGACACGACTGGTTGGGGACACCTTTACTTTTTATACCTAGTTCTAGTCCAGCACTCTGTCCCAGCCTTCCCCATCCTGGTGCCTTCCAGTTGTGTTGGAGTACAATTACCACAGTCCCCCCAGCCAGCTATATTGGCTGGGGTATTCTGGGAGTTGTAGTCCAGCACAACTGGAGGGCGCCAGAATGGGGAAGGCTACTCTGTGCACTAGGTGATGCCCTTTGCCATTGATGACTGCTTGTGTTTCTGTTTGGAGAGGCCTGCAGATAATTTTATTACTAATTGAAATATATTTCTTAGTTGCCTTTTAAGACCATGGTCTTCCCAAGATTACAATATAAACAAGTACAAATATAAAGTTACAAAGCATCTTAACAGTTAAGCAGTTTTAAAATGAGCTAGTTAAAACAAAATACAATTTCCACTATTTAACAGCAGCAACTACTATAAAAGCCATTCCATTAAAAGCCAGAGAGAACAGGTACATTTCTCAGTCACAGATGCAGCCAGCTGTCTCTCTTGGGAGCAAATTCTGTAAGGTGTGGGCCACCACTGAGAAGTCCCATGCTTAGTGCCTTAACTGCTCTTAGTGGTGGGCCAATGAGTAGTGCCTCTGAAGATTATATTAAAGCACAGACAGGTTCGTCTGGGTGTAGGTGGTCCTTCAGATAACCTGGACCCAGACCAGATACCTAGGGAGATTCTTTTTGCTATGCTGCTATATTTGTCTTTGACTACTGCAGGGCTAGGGGCCATGACGTCCACACTTTTGCCCTTGCTAACAAATAACACCACAGTTCATTTTTTTTAAGGGGAAAGAAGCTACCAGTGAACACGGTAGCATTTTGGGGATATTTGACAATATTTTAATGCTTTCAAATAATAGGCAGCCAGTTGAGAATAGTTGACCAGCCGTGTGCTAACCGTAATAGGCAATAATAATGCTAGCATTTATATAGCACTTCTACGTTTTCAGAAAAGTGCTGTACCAAAAATTCATGAGTTTTGATTTTCAACACCATAAGTGGGCTTTCAGGGCATGTGCCCCATCCTTTAATATAGTGGCTTTTCATAATGTTTCTGTGCCTCTGTGCAGCAATATTTAGGTGCCATTTTTTGTGCCCATTTCTTCTGTGCTGTTTGATCCCAGCCAGACAGTGAATACTCAGTGAACCTGTTGGTGTCTCAGTGCCATGTAACCAGTCAAATTTAGCTACTTGTTGGCACCATTAATGGCAGAGAAAGCCCCTTCACTCTGAATGGGGGAAAGAGAGAGGTAATGGGGCTGTTTGACTGTAGGTTATTTAACCCACAGTGAGGCTGTGGTGTGTGCAGCTACCAGTTTGAATATGCAACCCCCACTTGGGGGTTGTTGTGTCATGGGAACCCACGAGCGTGGGTTATGCAAAGGTTAGACAATCCTCGCATAACCCATGGTCTGTTTTAGGGTTATATGAGAGGTTTTTTTTTAACTCCCGCATAACCCATGCTTGCTGGGTTTGCACAGCACGACAAGCCCGAAGTGGGGGTTGTATATGTAACCTGGTCCCTGCTGGCTTCACAGCTTGTCAGGGGTTAAATAAACTCTGACGAGCTGTAGTGTGTCATTTGAATCTGGTCAATGTCTGTCTAGTTTGAGCAGAAGTTGGACCAGGACATGCATTCCCCCATCTATGTTGTGCCCCACCTAATTGACTCTGTGAGACTGGATCGAAAGGGGGATCATTTGTGTGGTTATCGTGACAGTGGGGGTGCGTTCCGTCATCTCCACCACCTACTGCCCTGTGGATGCTCCTGCATGCTTCTGCAAAGAGGATATAAAAAATATCAGCTGAAGAGGGGCGGTGTGTTTCGTGAGGGCCAAAAATGTTCCCAAAACATTACACACACAAAAGCACCTGCTTTCAGCTCAGCATTAATTCAAATTGCTTCAAAGACATGATTTTGCATTGTTGATTCATTCAGTTGCTTCCGACTCTTCGTGACTTCCTGGACCAGCCCACACCAGAGCTTCCTGTCAGCCGTTGCCACCCCAGCTCCCCCAAGGTCAAGTCCGTCACCTCCAGAATATCATCCATCCGTCTTGCCCTTGGTCGGCCCCTCTTCCTTTTGCCTTCCACTGTCCCTAGCAATGATTTTGCATTACTCCATACAATAATATTTTAAGGTGGTAGGTCAGTAGAAGCATCCACAGTAATAGAGTACAGGTTGTGCATTCAGAAGGCCCCAGCTTCATGGCACTTCCTGTTTAAAAGGTCATGGGAGTTTGGGGGTTGGGTGTCACCAGTATGCTGATGATACTCAGTTCTATTTCTCCTTGTCGTCTGAGTCAGTGAAGGTGCTGGACCAGTGCCTGGAGGCTGTAATGGGCTGGATGAGGGCCAATAAACTGAGGCGAAATCCTGACAAGATGGAAGCTGTGTGGATTGGTGGTTCCCAAGTCCGGGAATTGGGTAAGCGACCTGTCCTGGAAGGGGGTTGCACTCCCCCTGAAGGAGCACGTGCGTAGCTTGGGCGTACTCCTAGATCACCCCTGTCACTGGAGCCCCAGGCGGACTCCGTGGCCCGGAGTACTTGGGGCCAGCTTCGGCTGATCCGCCAGCTACGGCCTTTCCAGGACAGGGATAACCTAGCCACAGTAGTATATGTGCTGGTAACTTCCCGATTAGACTACTGCAATGCACTTTACGTGGGGCTGCCCTTGAAGATGACTCAGAAGTTGCAGCTAGTGCAAAATGCAGCAGCTAGACTGCTGATTGGAATATCTCATAAAAATCATATAACACCAGTTTTAAAGGACTCGCACTGGCTGCCGATATGCTTCTGGTCAGAACTCAAGGTTTTGGTGATGACGTTTAAAGCCCTAAGTGGCTTGGGACCTCGATATTTGAGGGAGCGCCTCTCCCTATATATGCTTGCCCGAGGACTGAGATTTGTTGGAGGGGCCCTCCTCTGCACCCCACCGGTACGAGACATACACTATGGTGGGACGTGGGAGAGGGCCTTCTCTGCTGTGGCACCCCAGTTGTGGAATGCCCTCCCCTTGGAGGCCCGATTGGCACAGACATTGGTCTCGTTTCGGCACTGAGTAAAAACATCGCTTTTTACCAAAGCTTTTGAGGGCTAAATGCATTCCCTAAAGTAGCACGCTGTGTTAACTGTTTTATTGTTTTAGATTTTAATTGATATTAGTTTGTTTAATAGTTTAATATGTTTTTAGGTGTTTAGTTTATTGTTTTATACTTTTAAAATTGATTTTATCTGTACGCCGCCCTGAGATCTTAATGATATAGGGCAGGATGTGTTAAATAAATAATAATAATATATAAATGGGTGATAGGAAAGACCTCTCTCTCTTTGCCTGAGACCCTGGAATGTTGCTGCTACTCAGCGTACACCACACTGGGCTAGATGGACAAGTCGTCTCAGCAGGTCTAGTATGGCAGCCATACAGGAGAATTTACATGTAGGATGTCTTCCAGATAGGAATTAGCCAACACGTAAAGCGCCCCACACCTCTTCCCACTAGCAGCCTTGAATAGAAAAGGGTGCGATGAGTGGAAGACGCTTCACTTTTGAGTCTCCAGGGGAAGGTAGTTCTACACCTGGACATCTCTTAAGACATTTTGCTGCTGCACCTCCCAAACACCCCCCCCCCCATTTACTTGTGTATGACATTAGAAGGAGTTGGCATTAATTTTCACTCAGTATTGCTCTGTTTCTCCTCCCCCACCTTCTCTCTTTCTCTCTGCTCGGCAACCAGATGCTTGGCTATCCCTTCTGTGGACGCAAACCAATCTTTTTTTCTTCCAAGCATTTGCATTATTACCGATTGTCTGTGTGCGTGTGTTTCCCTTCTCCCCCACTTGGCAGTATTTACCATCATGTTAGCTCTCTCACATTCATCATTGGTTACAGCAGAGGCTGTAAACTGCGCTGCAGCTTGCTGGCACTCATGCCCCTCCTTTCATGTTGAACGCGTGTTCTGTTTTTCCATGCACCCCACCCCCAGTATTTGGTGTAGTCTTATGTTGGTGGTTTGTGATGCCTTCTTAGTCTGTCTTCTTTTTTTTACTGGAAATGCGGAGCCTTGTTATGGGTCCTCCTCCTCTGGAAACAATTTCAGTGTGAAGAGCAGATAAGCCTTTAAATGAGGGGGTGGAGGGGAGGTGTCTAACTGTTAGCAGGGTGAAGGGAGTATTCTGACATTATGCTGTATTACTGCGTGTGGCAGGCGGCTGATGGGGACCATGCGACACCAAGGATGCCTTGAAGGAGGAGGGATTTGCTTCTGTAGTGCACATCTCGAAGTAGTTTTGGGAATCCATCTTATCACATTGGGGAGTGGGAGATGCTGTTTAAAATGAACTAGGGCAGGGGCGGCTTTTATCAGGTGGGAGCAATGGCTGTTCCTTAAAAGAATATGGGTCTTTCTCCCTCCCCCATTAATTTGTGAGTGGAATGTGGACAACATAGGCTAGTAACCAGCTTTTGAACTCCAGCACAGGTTGCTCTAGATGGGTTATTCCCTGCTACCTGTTGTCCTTCAACTCAGCTTTGTTACTTCAGAACAAAGGGAGTGTTAACGTTTGCCACTGTTATTGATAACCTACAATTTTTTAAGTACCCTACTTATATTGAAAGGTAAGACAGTCCCTGCCCACAAGGTCACAATTGAACAGACAGGATACAACAGGAAAAAGGAATAGGGAGGTAAGAGGAAAGCAAGCATTGAAGCAGCTGCTTTTCTGGCCAGTAGATGTTTGGTTGGTCTCCCACTTACCATGAAGTTCTTCCTGGGAGGTGACGCATGCAGCATCCTAGGGCTCTTTGGTCTCCTGGCTGGTAGCAAAAGCCAGAGTGTGCTTAGCTTCAGCTCTGTGCAGTCCCTGGGCAAGTGGAAGTTGGAGCAGAGTGTTCTTTCTGGTGCTGCTGGGGAAGCAAGCTCCCTGCAGCTGTTCCTTCTCTAACCAATGGGTGAAGCCAGGCTTGTCTCCTACTCACTAGGAGGCCAGGGGTCTAATTTCCCAGTCTTCTGAGAGGTGGCAGGGGCCAAAGTGTGTGCCCTTTCCACTCAGCATTCCTAGGACAATATTGCTTAATATGATAAACTGGTACAACACTTTGTCTAAGCTGTTAAAATGCGCCATACACCCACATTATCTCAGAAATCCCTACGACAGCTGTATCTGGCAGGCCAGTATTGTTATCTCCATCTTACAGAGTTGAGAATGGAAGCTGAGGTTGAGAGAGGCAGAGAATAGCTAGCCTAAGGCTTGCTAGAACTTGCATGGCTAAACTGAGATTAAACCAAGGTATTTCAACTCATTGACTTCATAGTTCTAATGTATTTGTAGAGGCCAACAATGTAAGACTTGATGCCTAGACTTAAACTGGCCTTGATGGCCACTTCCATCCAGCTGCTGCGGACAGAGAGGGAGCAGATCCTATTCAGATTTCAGACAGTGACTACACTCTCTCTTTCATGACTGTTCTGCTCCAGTTGGAGGTGTTTCCTGGATCCTAGGTCCTCCTGGCCCAGTTTTAAAGCCTCTTGGTTCTTGCAGGGTTCTTGGCCAGAAGAGGCATGTGAGCAACCACTTCAGGAATCTAGAGCATTAAAATCCGAATAACATCAAAAATAAGAAGGCCATGGAATTATCTTTGCTTTTTTCTTGTCCAGCCTGAGAACTGCTGGAATGCAGGCAATGAAACAAAGAGGTGAATAAGGGCTAATATCAGGAAATGCCTCCGTGCTGGTAAACAGCTTGAATACTCTTTCAAGAGTTTATCATTGAGTTTTTCCATATTCCTTGAGTATAGCCTGATGTTGTGGTGGCCGGTAGCTGAAATAGCCTTAAAAGGAGAGCCCTATTAATGCATGCTAATGAACCACCATGTTTGGAGGCAGTGTATCGGGGCAGATTGGTGTATATCACAGTGATTTAAATCGGTAAGGAGAAAGGATAATTGATTAAAATTTTGTTTTCTGTGGGTACTTCTTGGTGTATTTCCTAAGCAGAGGTGTAAAACTGATCGCTTAAACCATGTTAATTTACATCTAAACAGACTGTTATTTATACTAGAATCATAGAATAGGAGGGTTGGAAGGGGTCTACAAGGCCATCAAGTCCAACCCCCTGCTCAATGCAGGAATCCAAGTCACAGCATCCCTGACAGGTGGCTGTCCAGCCCCGTCTTGAATGCCTCCAGCGTGGGAGAGCCCACCACCTCCCTAGGTTATGGGTTCCATTGTCGTATGGCTCTAACAGTCAGGAAGTTTTTCTTGATGTTCAGCTGGAATCTGGCCTCCTGTCACTTGAGCCCATGATTCCGTGTCCTGCACTCTGAGACGATAGAGAAGAGATCCTGGCCTTCCTCTCTGGGACATCCTTTCAACCATTACTGTTTCATCCTTACAACCATGCCTTGCATCCTTTTGTTGCACTATACACATATTTCACATGCTGTCTTTTTTTAAATCTATGGCAGCCTTCCCCAACCTGGCGCCCCCCAGGTGTGTTGGATTACAACTCCCAGCATCCTCCAGCCATGCTGTGAATTGTAGTCCAATGTATCTGGAGGGTGCCAAGTTGGGGGAGGCTGCCATATAGGGCCTTTCTTATGCCTCCCCTCCTCATGGTCCCCCACAGGGTGAGTTGGTGGGCCTGGTTTTGTTGGATACTGGTGATGGAAATGACCAAGGTTGTGGGACCTCAGGAGAGAGGACTTCAGACCTTGTCCTTGAAAGGTGGAAAGCTCTGCTTCAGAGTCGGGGGGGGAATGCTGATCCACTACACAGGCCCCGAGAATGCCAGTGCCTGAAGGTACAGGCTGAGACCATGGCTAGGCAAAGGAATGCCCACTTGCAGAAAAGGCCTCCTCAGGAGCAAGCACCACCTCACGAGTAGAGCTTTTGCCAAAGGGCCTCTAATGAACTGCATCTGAGCCCTGGGTGTGGCTTAGGAAGTTCTGGCAATAGAAGCCTTCATTATCAGCCTAGCTGTTGCTGGAAACAACATCTCCTACCACCTGTGCCTTGTACTCTTGCTCCTCTGACCTTGCTCCATGATTGAACTTACGTGTTCCTGACCTTGGACTCCTGCTTGACTCCGCTTCTTGGACTGCGTATTGTATCTGACTGCTTAACTGTGTTTGGACCTTGGCTGCTCCTCAGGCCTCTCTTAGAACTCTCCCTCTTGCCTGGTAAACTGGTGCCTTTGACCATTGCCTGTTTATTGACTTGCTTTTAGATTGCCCCCTAGTTTAACCTAACGCCGAGCCTGATCCACCGATAGCAGAACAGCCTCCCTCCTTCCACAAATGCTGGCTGTGATCCAGAGCACTGTGTAGATGAGGTCTTTTCAGCTCCTTCCTTCTGGAATTTGCTACCACAAGATGTCATAATGGCCACCAACTTGGACAGCTTTAAAAGAGGATTAGACAAATTCATGGATGAGGAGGAGAACACTATCAATGGTTACTAGTCATGATGTCTATATATCCCCTCCTGTATTAGAGGTGATATACCTCTCAATGTTGGTTGATGGGATCATGAGCAGGAGGGTGCTATTGCACTCATGTCCTACTTGAGGGCTTCCCATTGCTGTATCTCATTGGCCACTGTGGGAAAAGAATGCCTTCGGTCTGTTCCAGCAAGAGTTCTTCTGATGTTCTTATGGTAGCAGCCCTCTGCATCCCTGGAAAAACCCCTAATGATTTGGGGGCCTACAGACTAGTGCCCCATGAAGTGCTAGATATCTCTGGAATGAAAAATTGGAACAGTCCCTGCTCCCCCACATGTGTGCATGTGTGTTTATGCCATCATGTAGATACAAGGCAGAATAATTATGAAATAGGAGAGGGTAATTAAACCATGCTATCCTTCCCACACTTTGGATCAGTAGCTTCTAATGGCCTCATAATGGTCTCAGTCGAGCTATAAACAGGGCATAATGTTAAGAAAATAAAAAATCCAGATAAGTAATGGAGCCCATGTTAGTGTCAGGGTGGACACTGAGCCCATAGAATCTCAGAGTAGTTCTGATTCTGAGGAAGAGCAGTTGCTCCTGGGAGAGGAGCGTGCTCCTCTTTCCCAGGGCCAACAGCTGACGGAGATTCCTCCCACCAGCATTCCTAGCTTAGATAACAGTCCAGGGAGTGACAGAGCACGGATAGCAGACTTGGTGGATGCGCGACGCCGACGCAGAGAGCGGCGCCAAATGGAGGGCGCGGAAAGGAGGCGTCGTGCCCGGTTGGCACGCAAACAACTGCTGCGCCCAGAGAATCCAAGGGAAATGGGGAGGGACTCTCCCTAGTCCTTAAGTTCAGGGGTCTGCCAGTAATTCCCTTTCAAACGGGGACCAACTGTTCCAACTTAGGGCATAGGTACTGTGCTGCTCAGATCTAGTTGCAAACGGTAGAGTTGTTAAGTTGTAAAAGAAGAATAAAGCTTTGAAAGGAATCCCTTTGTCTGTGTCTGGACTTGGCTACTGGATTAGACTGAGAGAGGCCTCCAAGGAGCCCTTGAGAGTTAGTTGCTCATCTTGGGCAATAATGTGCAAGTTTCACAGAGGCAACTGTATGTGTTTACATTGAAATAACATATAATCTTTAGTATTTGGAGCATGGTTTTTCAATCAGGATATTACCTTTTCAAATTACTAGACTACCAAGACTGCCAAAGCAGTTCTTGAGGAGATTAGTTGTGGAAGGCTGTCAGTCAATTATGCAGTTTTTTGGAATTCTCTTGCATGTTACCAATAACTTGGCATTGGTTGTGTCTCCTAGATATTGTGGGGAAGTGTCAGATGGTGCACAGTTTTACAAACCAAAACTACCTTTCATTGTTGGAAGGCAAGACCTTGTTGGTATATTTCCCTTTGCTCACCAGAACCAACAACAGCTTTCAAAACAAATAAGCACATCCTTAAGCTTCTGTCTGTCCAACCCCTCGACTAATTGACTAAGGTTTTAGGCTGCAATCCTATGCATGCTTCTCTGGGAATAAGTCCCATTGAATTCAGTGGTGCTTCTTTTTTATTATATTTCTCAAGAAATGTAATAAGTTACAAAAATAAATGCCTATATAATACAGCTGCAGTGCTGATTGCTATATATTTGAGTTTATCTGTTTATTGTATTTATATACCACCTTTCTGAAGCCAACCAAGGCAATTTACAGTAGTTCAGAGAATAAAAACTGTAATCAAATAAACACAGTATTTTTAATAACAACCATTACAACTATTTAAAAAGCGAAGTTAAAAATGTGTGTATCTGTTTATATTCTATATGGAATAAAACAAGTTAATTTGTTTGCCAGTTCACTTGATAAGATCCAGCTCTTCTATATATTGCCTCTGACACTTTGTCCATTTCTGCCAAATCCAGGAATTTTAAAAGCATTGTATCAGCACGTTATTGGAGAAAATCTCATTTGCTTACAATACAGAAATGGCTTTTAAAGTTCTTTGTGACTTAAGTTAGTGACTCCTTGAAATTAATGAAGACTGTTTGGAAGCTGCCGCTTGTGCAAAATGTGGCAGCCAGACTGATATCGGGGGCCAGAAAGTCTGAACATGTACGACCGATTCTGGGCTGCTTGCACTGGCTGCCTGTATGCTTCCAAGCCCAATTTAGAGTGCTGGTTTTGACCTATAAAGCTCTACATGACTCGGGACCATAGTACGTGACAGAATGCCTCTCTCGGTGTGAACCGACCCATACACTACGCTCCGCATCTAAGGCCCTCCTCCGGGAGCCTCCTCTGAGAGAGGCTTGGAGGGCGGCAACATGGGAGAGGGCCTTCTCTGTGGTGGCTCCTCATTTATGGAATAATTTTCATGATGAGGCCCGCCTGGCGCCAACATGGTCATCTTTTCAGCACCAGGTTAAAACTGCCTTCTCTCAGGCATTTCGCAGCGTATAATTAGTCTCTTGATTGTCTCTGGCTGATTGTTTTAAATTGTTTTAGATATGTTTGTTGTTGTGTGTGTTATTCTTCGTCATTACGTGAATGGTTTTATATTTTATATAATGTATTTTAATGGTTTTAAATTTTTGTGAACCATCCAGAGAGCTTCAGCTATGGGACGGTATAGAAATATAATAAATGGAATGAATGAATGAATGAATGAATGAGTCTTAAGTTAGTGACTAACTTAAGTCTCATTCATTTCAAGGAGTCTACTCTAAGTGTGACTAACATAGGATACTACCCTAACTTCCCATCTATACTTATACAATGTCTTCAAAAGCTGCTATGGAATTAACTTTAACACAAAATGATTTCCCCTAGTTTGTAATTTTAGAATACCATGGTAAAGTCTCTATACTATAAGAATTTATGTCTATCCCAATATAAACAAGTTCAGCTGCTCTAACGGATAGTCAGTACTGTTACAATTTTGAGATGGCCATGAAGATAGCCATAATAATTGGCCAGCCTCATAATGGCTGTGTTCAAATGTCATGCTAAACTGTGCTTTATCTTGTGATGGGAGCAAGTCTTGGGTTCTCCTGCTCCCCCTTCCTCTGTCCTCCTCTGGCATGTCTATGTGGAGATTGGAAATTTTCACTTCTGTTTTTGATTAAACACAGTTTAGCGTTACCTCTGAACCTTAAACTGTGGCTAGTCTTCACTTGTTTCAACAAACAATAGTTAAGATTAACTGCAGTTTTTTGGGGTCTGGTGGAATGACAAGCTGCAGTTAATAAAAAATGGAAGTGAAAGCTTCTGAACTTTTCATGGCTGCGCCAGAGGAGGGTGGAGGGAAGCATCTGAGTCCGAAGCTCAGGTAGGCTTGTTTCCATCACAGTAAACTGTGGCTTATTATGACGTATGCAGCTATTATGTCACCTACTCCTAAAGAATCATAATTTATTTTTTGCTAACATATCAAGCTCTGATTGTAATTTAATTCCTAGATATCCAACTGGTTTATCAGATGGGATTGTGCCATATCTATATACTATTTGTATGTTTCCTTGAGTTGGTAGATTAACAATGCAATCCTATACATGTGTAGTGGGAGATAGTGAACGCAGCATGGCTTATTTGCAGGTAAACTGGTATAGGATTGTAGCCTAACTATGATTAGTTGTTTTCTGTTGATGTATTTTTATAAATGGAATTTAAAGAATATCTTTTATAATCTGAAACAAATAATGATAACTCCCATCTGTTTCAAGGAGATTATTATATTTGCATATAATCTTGATTTGGGTTGTATCTCCTTGAGCTTCATGTATTTGTGCTGAAGAAGAAATTGAAATTGCCGGAGGTTTCTCCCCCAATGATGGGGGAGAAAGAAGATATTGGTGCCTAGTGCCATATTTTGGGACCAATTGTTTGATCAAGTGCTTATTTGCCAGCATTTCGGCTAAAGGTGTGGAATACATGGCATTACTCCAAGATCTAAAGCACAGCACGATATGAAAAACTTCCATCGCCTCAAACAAATACTTCCACTCTACTTTGTCTTTAGTTACCTGTATCTGAGAAGAACAATATTGTAGTTTTCTCAAGTGAAGTGTCATAATATTAAAAGCTTTCCTTATTTGTTTTAAACTGCGTGTGCCTAATAAATCTCAGGATGGACATATTTCCCAGTTACTTCATTTAGCCTATTTGCCAAAATTCCTGTCATTATTTTATAATCTGTATGTAATAGGGATATCAACCTCATATTTCTGGGTTTTCTCTTACTTCAATATTAATACTACCTTTGCTTGATTCCAACCTACAGGAATTGTTCCTTTTCAGCTGCGGTCCTATATTGCTTACCGGAATGAGCCCCAGTGGAGCTTACTTTTGGGTAGATATGCATAGGATTGCACTGTTAATAACCAGTAATTAAACAGTTCCTTTAAAATGCCTAGGGAAGGGGTCCCCAACCTTTTTGAACCCATGGGAACATTTGGGAATTTGAGAAACTGCTGTGAGCACCACCACAAAATGCTTAATCAATAGATTGCCGCTTCGGCGTCCATCTATCACATCTATGAATCATAGGCCGCATCTTATTTAGCAAAAAAAAAGTTTATTATTATTATATTTATACCCTATCTCTTTCCCAATATTGGGACACAAGGTGGCTTACAAAAATTAAAACATATACAATTAAAACATATGAAAATATACAAAAGTTAAAGGTGAGGCCCGGGAGGGAGAAAGAAAGATGACAGGATAATGAGGGGGAGGCATGTCAGGCCTGCCGCGTTAAAGAGAAGTGGAAGAAAGGGGGCGGGGAAGAGGAAATAATGCTCCATCATGTGTATATGTTGGGGGGCCTTGGGGGATACATGTAACCCTGCCCCACGTCTGTGTGCCTTTGTGTAGAGAGCTGTGTGTGTGTTTAAAAATGGGAGATTGGATAACTGACTGCACGTGGATAGGCCTGTGTCCCCCTTTCTCTGTCTGTGTATATGCATTCTATACGCACATACTATATACATAGAGAGAAAGGGAGCATAGACTATATATACACGTGCGCACACCGTTCCCCAATATTCCTTTTACCCCCTGTCTAGAAAAGAGTACTTTTACCACAAAAGGCTACATGCACACATACATGACGTGTGTGTGTGTATACACCCCCCCCCCCCCCCGTGTGGCTGTCTAAATCTCGAAGTAGAACTATGTGTGGTTAGAAGCCCTTTCCAGAGGGGTAGCTGTGTTGTGAAACAGACCAAAGTTTTAACACATTTATTATGGTATAAGCTTTCACGTGTAGGAGCACTTGTATATATATCTGTCCATCACTATATAGCTTGTGTGTGTACGTTAGCTATGACCATGCTGCCTGGGAAATATGGGAGTTACAGTCCAATGCATCTGGAGGGCATCCGGTTGGGGAAGGTTGGAGTACATGTTATAGATATACCTGTAAGTATGTGTGGATATTACACATACTATGGGTATACATAATGTATTTTGGCTAAAAGCAAGGGTATGATGGGGTTTTAGTGGAAATTAGTCACAACTAATGTTAACTGGATTGGGCCAATGGGTACCTTTTTGTGCCTTTGGAGGAGGAGTTGAAAGAATATTGATTTGTGTGTGTGCATATGTATATTAGCTAGGAAATACTGGAGAAGTGTAACAGTCTTACAAATAAGTCCCCCAAAGTCACTAGTCCTCACTGTTAGTAGCCTGCCTCTTCTAGACATAACTTTTAGGCTGCAATCCTATACACACTTACCTGTGAACTATTGAGTAGACATGCATAGGTTTGCACTGAATGTCATTTTGTGAGCTCTAAACAGAGATCCAGCTCTCTCCCAGTTTCCAAAGGTTTCCCTGTCAGGTCATCAGAAGGCAACTCTTATTTGCCATAGGTGACTGGGCGCATGACTTTTTACAGGAGCAGAATGCAATTGTGAATAACACTTAAAAGTAGTGTAGGAGACTGTGTGTAGAAATTGGGGAGAAAAGGAACAAATTTTGTGTGAATTTGTAACCTTTTGTGGTTAAAGTAGCCTTGTAGAGAGGAGGCCAAGACATATTGGGGGTGGGGGGCACTATAATGTGTCATAATGCATAAAAGTACTTTGTAGATTAAGGGAAGACTCATCCCTCCTCAGCCAAAGACAGGGTTTCTTACCAAATCATGTAAGGGCTTTATTTTGTGAACTGGCCAGAGAGCTTCGGTTATTGGGCGGTATAGAAATGAAATAAATACATGCTGAAAGTGTTGTGGTGTGGATAGAGCAACATCAACAGCAGTAGTTTAACCTCTGAGTAACTAGATGTGGTCTCCAGCAAAGGAGATCATTACCTTGTCATGGTGCTGGAGCACCTCAATGACGTCATGAGCTAACCATGAAGGAACACCCAAGATGGGAAGGTCATGGCAGAGAGGTCAGACTAAATACGATCGCTGGGGAAGGAAACGGCAACCTACCCCAGTATTCTTGCCATGAAAACTAAATGGATCAGTACAACCAGAGATATGTCGGTATACCATCGGAAGATGGGACTCCCAGGTCGGAAGATGGTCAAAATGCTACTGGGGAGGAACAGAGGATAAGTTCAACTAGCCCCAGATGTGATGACGCAGCTAGCTCAAAGCCGAAAGGATAGCTAGCAGCCGATGGTGCCAGTGGTGAACGACGAATCCGATGTTCTAAAGATCAACACACCATAGGAACCTGGAATGTAAGATCTGTGAGCCAGGGCAAATTGGATGTGGTTATTGGGGAGATGTCAAGATTAAATATCGACATTTTGGGTGTCAGTGAACTGAAATGGATTGGAATGGGCCACTTCACATCAAATGACCACCAGATGTACTATTGTGGACAAGAGGCCCACAGAAGAAATGGAGTAGCCTTCATAATTAATAATGAAGTGGCTAAAGCAGTGTTTGGATACAATCCAAAAAATGACAGAATGATCTCAATTTGAATTCAGGGTAAGCCATTTAACATCACAGTGATCCAAATATACGCCCCAACCACAGATGCTGAAGAAGCAGAAGTAGATCAGTTCTATGAGGATCTGCAGCACCTACTGGATAGTACGCCAAACAAAGATGTTATTTTCATTACAGGAGACTGGAATGCTAAGGTGGGTAGTCAAACAACACCTGGAATTACAGGCAAGCATGGTCTGGGAGAACAAAATGAAGCAGGACATAGGCTGATAGAATTTTGCCAAGACAACTCACTGTGCATAACAAACACTGTCTTCCAACAACCTAAGAGACGACTTTATACATGGACTTCACCATACGGTCGACACCGAAATCAGATTGACTACATCCTTTGTAGCCAAAGGTGGCGGACATCTATACCGTCGGTAAAAACAAGACCTGGAGCTGATTGTAGTTCAGATCACGAACTTCTTATTGCACAATTTAGAATCAGACTAAAGAGAATTGGGAAGACCCACAGATCAGTTAGATATGAGCTCACTAATATTCCTAATGCGAAGACAAAACTCTCTGGAAAAGACCCTGATGCTGGGAAAGACTGAAGGCAAAAGGAGAAGGGGATGGCAGAGGATGAGATGGCTAGATAGCATCACTGATGCAATGAATATGGACTTGAGCACGCTCCGGGAGAGAGCGCAGAACAGGAAGGCCTGGCGTGCTATGGTCCATGGGGTCACGAAGAGTCGAACACGACTGAACAACAAATATTCCTAATGAATATGCAGTGGAGGTGAAGAATAGATTTAAGGGACTAGATTTAGTAGATAGGGTCCCAGAAGAACTATGGACAGAAGTTTGCAACATGGTTCAGGAGGCGGCAACAAAAAACGTCCCAAAGAAAAAGAAAACCAAGAAGGCAAGATGGCTGTCTGCTGAGACACTGGAAGCAGCCCAAGAAAGAAGGAAAGCAAGAGGCAACAGTGATAGGGGGAGATATGCCCAATTAAATGCAAAATTCCAGAGGTTAGCCAGAAGAGATAAGGCATTATTTTTAAACAAGCAATGCGCGGAAGCGGAAGAAGATTATAGAATTGGAAGGACAAGAGACCTCTTCCAGAAAGTTAGAAACATTGGAGGGAAATTCCAGGCAAAAATGGGTATGATCAAAAACAAAGATGGCAAGGACCTAACAGAAGCAGAAGAGATCAAGAAAAGGTGGCAAGAATATACGGGAGATCTGTATAGGAAGGATAATAATATCGGGGATAGATTTGACGGTGTGGTCAGTGAGCTAGAGCTCACTGAACGTTCAATCCTGAAGAGTGAGGTTGAACGGGCCTTAAGAAGCATTGCTAATAAGGCAGCAGGAGATGACGGTATCCCAGCTGAACTGTTTAAAATCTTGCAAGATGAGGCTGTCAAGGTGATGCATGCCATTTGCCAGCAAATTTGGAAAACACAAGAATGGCCAACAGATTGGAAAAAATCAACTTATATCCCCATACCAAAAAAGGGAAGCACCAAAGAATGTTCGAACTATTGAACAGTGGCACTTATTTCACATGCCAGTAAGGTAACACTCAAGATCTTGCAAGGTAGACTCCAGCAATTCATGGAACAAGAATTGCCAGATGTACAAGCTGGGTTTCAAAAAGGCAGGGGAACTAGAGACCAAATTACCAATATCCGCTGGAGAATGGAGAAAGCCAGGGAGTTTCAGAAAAACATCTATTTCTGTTTTATTGACTATTCTAAAGCCTTTGACTGTGTGGATCATCACAAATTGTGGCAAGTTGTTGGTGGTATGGGGATACCAAGTCATCTTGTCTGCCTCCGGAGGAATCTGTATAACGACCAAGTAGCAAGGGTAAGAACAGACCACGGAACAACGGACTGGTTTAAGGTTGGGAAAGGAGTACGGCAGGGTTGTATACTCTCACCCTACCTATTCAACCTGTACGCGGAACACATCATGCGACGTGCTGGGTTTGATGAAGCCAAGGCTGGAGTTAAAATCGCTGGGAGAAACATTAACAATCTCAGCTATGCAGATGATACCACTTTGATGGCTGAAAGCGAGGAGGAGCTGAGGAACCTCATGACAAAGGTGAAAGAATAAAGTGCAAAAGCTGGGTTGCAGTTAAACCTCAAAAAAACCAACCAGCTTGATTGATAACTGGCAAATAGAGGGAGAAAACGTGGAGGCAGTGACAGACTTTGTCTTTCTAGCTGCAAGGATTACTGCAGACGCTGACTGCAGCCAGGAAATCAGAAGACGTTTACTTCTTGGGAGGACAGCAATGACAAATCTTGATAAAATAATGAAGAGCAGAGACATCACACTGACAACAAAGGTCCGCATAGTGAAAGCAATGGGATTCCCTGTAGTAACCTATGGCTGCGAGAGCTGGACCGTAAGGAAGGCTGAGCCAAGGAAGATAGATGTGTTTGAACTGTGGTGCTGGAGGAAAATTCTGAGAGTGCCTTGGACTGCAAGAAGGTCAAACCAGTCCATCCTCCAGGAAAGAAAGCCAGACTGCTCACTTGAGGGAAGGATATTAAAGGCAAAACTGAAGTACTTTGGCCACATCATGAGAAGACAGGACACCCTGGAGAAGATGCTGATGCTAGGAAAAGTGGAAGGCAAAAGGAGGAGGGGCCGACCAAGGGCAAGATGGACGGATGATATTCTGGTGGTGATGGACTCGACCTTGGGGGAGCTGGGGGTGGCGACGACCGACAGGAAGCTCTGGCGTGGGCTGGTCCATGAAGTCACGAAGAGTCAGAAGCGACTGACTGAATAAACAACAAGGGTAGGGCATTTCAGTGGGTGCCAAGAAAAGTGCCCAGAGGTGCACTGGTGCTCACAGGCACCACATTGCCTACCCCAGGCAGCAGCTCTCAGGCAAAGAGAGGATTTCCATATCATCTGCTACCTAAGAACATAAGAACCACCATACTGGATCATATCAAGGGTCCATCCAGTCCAGCATTCTATTCACACAGTGGCCTATGGAAAACCGACAAGCAGGACATGAGTGTACCAGTACCCTCCCACCCATGTTCCCCAGCAGCTGGTGAACATAGGCATACTGCCTCTGATTCTGGAGGTAGCATATAGCCAACAGGACTAGTATTCCAAGGTCAAGAAGCTAAGAGTATCAGTCCAAAGCCAAGGAAAACAAAACCAGATATAGGGGCATGCTTAAGAACAGTCGGAGTCATTCTGAGTTTGAGAATAATCAGAGCCGGGTCGAGGAGCTGGCAGGAATGTTTTCTGCTGTGGATGAGCATCAACAATTGCTTCCAGCACCTGAACTGGGTTTGAGGCTGATCTTTTATGCAGAGGCTGATTGACAAGTGAGGAAGCTCTGGCGTGGGCTGGTCCATGAAGTCACGAAGAGTCGGAAGCGACTGACCGAATAAACAACAACAAACTAGGTGTGGTATAAACCGGGGGCAGTGGACACATGTGTGCATACACATAATGAATACATCTTACCGAAGCAAGTGCCCAGTCGATAAAGAGTAGATTTCCACTCTGTTCTCTGGATTTGCTCTGTCTTGCAGAGGAGCACTCTGTTCCTCGTCCTTGAGGGAAGTTTAATCATCTCACGCTGGACAAGTGACAACAGCCAGCGCTTGAAGCCACTTGCATCTCCTTTGGAAATGCTTCTTTAAAGGATAAAACATCTCTATGTGTGTGAGTTTTCACAAGTAATAACTGTGATAACTTTGCAACTCTCTTTTAAGAATTGATTGCTGGCACACTGCAAGCTCTGTGTTAACCTTGTGCCTTATGAAAATAGAAAATAGGCAGTTTTCTCTTTCTTGGCCACATAGATTCGGGAACTACTTCATGCTTGTATCCATCCACCTCTTATCTTCCCCAGCAGTTGGTTGCTAGTGTT
The DNA here is from genome assembly GCF_057233095.1 of Heloderma suspectum. NCBI lineage: Eukaryota > Metazoa > Chordata > Lepidosauria > Squamata > Helodermatidae > Heloderma > Heloderma suspectum. The sequence goes on along the minus strand of NC_139475.1, from coordinate 36,378,304 downwards.
ACAAAACACTCTCATGTGAATAGTGACGTAACATAAGAGCAGAACATGATGCAGTTCTAATTAATACACAAGCAAAAAACCATAATGCTCATTTTCCTCTAATAGATTACCTTAAAAATGCTCCATTGAGTGTGTGTGTAAATAATAGGTAGCCCTATTTCCATTTGTGTTAGGTCTTTGTTGTTGTTCAGTTGTTAAGTCGTGTCCGACTCTTCGTGTCCCCATGGACCATAGCACGCCCGGCCTTCCTGTCCTCCGCTCTCTCCCCGAGTGTGCTCAAGTTCATGTTCATCGCATCGGTGATGCTATCTAGCCATCTCATCCTCTGCCCTCCCCTTCTCTTTTTGCCTTCAATCTTTCCCAGCATCAGGGTCTTTTCCAGGGAGTTTTCTCTTCTCATTAGGTGGCCAAAATATTTGAGCTTCAGCTTCAGTATCTGTCCTTCCAATGAGCAGTCAGGGCTGATTTCCTTTAGGATGGACTGATTTGACCTCCTTGCAGTCCAGGGGACTCGTAAGAGTCTTCTCCAGCACCACAGTTCGAAAGCATCAATTCTTCGGCGCTCAGCCTTCCTTATAGTCCAGCTCTCACAGCCATACGTTGCTACTGGGAAAACCATAGCTTTGATTACACGGACCTTTGTCGGCAAGGTGATGTCTCTGCTTCTTACTATGCTGTCTAGGTTTGCCATAGCTTTCCTCCCAAGGAGCAAGCGTCTTTTAATTTCATGGGTACAATCACCATCTGCGGTGATCTTGGTGTTGGGTCTTATTCAGACATAAATTTGAAACTGTTGTGTCCCTCAGTGCTGAACCTGAACAAGTTGCCCATCACTGTTTTAGAATATCTAGTCCACAGTGTAATGACTGGATGTAGAAGTAAAGAGGTGGTTGTTGTTGTTGTTATTATACCCTGGCTTTTTCCCAGTACTAGGGCACAAGGCAGCTTACAAAAATGAAAACATATACAATTAAAACATATGAAAATATACAAAAGTTAAAATGTAAATTAAACAATACAATTAAAATTATATTAAAACATTAAAACACCATTTTAAAACAACATTTTATCAGCTTACCCCCAGCTTCCAACTATGTCCCAAAGGCCTGCTGGAACAAGAATGTTTTAGTCTGCCTCCGGAAACACATCAAGGAGGGAGCCATCCTAGCCTCCCTGGGAAGGGTGTTCCACAGCCGTGGGGCAGCCACCGAAAAGGCCTTCTCCTAGGTTCCCACCAAATGTGCCAGTGACTGTGGTGGGACTTAGAGAAGGGCCTCCCCAGAGAATCTCAGGACACAGGCAGGTTCATAAGGGAGGATATGGTCTTTCAGATAACCTGGACCGGAGCCGTGTAGGGCATTATAGGTCATAGCCAGCACTTTGAATTGTGCCCGGAAACAGACCGGAAGCCAGTGAAGCTGTTTTAACAAGGGAGTTGTATGCTCCCTGTAACCAGCCCCAGTCTGGCAGCAACTCTTTGAACAAACTGCAGTTTCCAAACACTCTTCATAGGTAGCCCCACATAGAGCGCGTTGCAGTAATCCAAACGGGATGTAACTAAGGCATGTGTCACTGTGGCCAGATCAGACATCTCCAGGAACGGGTGCAGTTGGCGCACTAGTTTTAACTGTGCAAAAGCACTCCTGGCCACTGCTGAAACCTGAGCATCCAGGCTTAGGGCTGAATCCAGCCGCACCCCCAAACTGTGAACCTGAGTCTTCAGGGGGAGTGGAACCCCATCCAACACAGGCTGAATCCCTATTCCCTGATCTGCCTTTTGACTGACCAGGGGCACCTCTGTCTTTTCTGGATTAAGTTTCAATTTGTTCTCCCTCATCCAGTCCATTACTGATGCCAAACACTGGTTAAGGACAGAAACAGCTTCCTTGGAATCTGGTGGAAAGGAGTAGTGGAGCTGGGCGTCATCAGCATATTGGTGGCACCGAACTCCAAAACTCCAGACAACCTCTCCCAGCGGTTTCATGTAGATATTAAATAGCATGGGGGACAGAACAGAACCCTGAGGGACCCCGCAAGCTGACAGCCACAGAGTCGAACAGGCATCCCCCAACACCACCTTCTGAGTTTGCCCCGCTAGGAAGGAATGGAGCCACTGTAAAACAGTACCCCCAAGCCCCATCCCAGTGAGGCATCCCAGAAGAATACCATGGTCGATGGTATCGAATGCCGCTGAGAGGTCCAGCAGAACTAACAGGGACACACTCGCCCTGTCCAGTTCCCGCCGTAGGTCATCCACCAAGGCGACCAAAGCTGTCTCCGTCCCATACCCAGGCCTGAAACCAGATTGAAATGGATCAAGATAATCTGTTTCATCCAGGAACCCCTGGAGCTGGGAAGTTACCACATGCCCTAATACCTTGCCCCAAAATGGGACGTTAGAGACTGGACGATAGTTTTCTAGTATGGTGGGATTCAGGGAAGGCTTCTTCAACAGAGATTTCACAACCACCTCTTTTAAGCATAATGGAACAATACCTTGTTCCAAAGAGGCATTAACCACTCCCGTTATCTACTCAGCCAGTCCTCCTCTGGCCTCTTTAAGAAGCCAGGAGGGGCAAGGATCCAGCATACACGTGGTGGCTCTCTCCGCTCCAAGGATCCTGTCCACATCCTCAGGCTGCACAAATTGAAAAGAATCCATCAACACTGAACAAGCAGGAGCCAAAGTGACATCCACAGGATCTGCATCAACTACAGCATCCAAGTCAGAACGGATCCGAGCGATTTTATCAGCGAAGTGCTGAGCAAATTGTTCACAGCGGGCTGTTGAGTGGTCAGAATTTTTATCACATGGGCCAGGATGTAGAAGTCCGCTGGCCAGCTCCCTGCAGATGCAGCGGTGGCAGAAAAGAAAGACTTCTTTGCTGCCCTCACTGCCACAGAGTAGGCATTCAAATAAGCTCTAGCCCGTGTTCAATCAGACTCGTTCCAAGTTTTCAGCCAACGTTGCTCTAGTCTCCGTTTCATTCGCTTCATCGCTGCCAGTTCCCTAGAGAACCAGGGTGCTGGTTTGGCTTCACTCCGTGAGAGGGGACACTCAGGAGCAATTGTGTCCACCCCCTGGCCATCTCCTTATTCCAGAGATCAGCCAAGGCTTCGACAGAATCGCCTGCCGAGGCAGTAGGAAAATGCCCAAGAGCCCTCAGGAAACCATCTGAATCCATCAGCCAGCTTAATCGGTCCCCCACCCCTGCAGAGGCACTGAGTTCCACTACCCCACCAGGTAGTGATCTGTCCATGATAACAGAACAACAGAAAGTTCCTCCACACCCAGATCACCGTCATCCTGCCCAGCATAGAAAACTAGGTCTAGAGTGTGTCCTGCTGTATGAGTGGGGCCAGAAACAACTTGGGACAGACCCATGGTCATCATGGAGGACATGGAGTCCTGAGCCACTCCCGACAGGGCAGCCTCAGCATGGATGTTGAAGTCTCCCAGCAGAACAAGCCAAGGGGACTCACCGCCACCGAGATCACCCCGGCTAGCTCAGGAAGGGAGACTGTTGGGCAGCGGGGTGGGTGGTACACCAACAGAATCCCTATTCTGTCCCGAGCACCCACTTTTAAGTATACACACTCAGACCCAGAGCCAGTACCTATAGGAGAGCCACTATCCAGGAAGAGGGAGTGCCTGCTGCTGCTGCAGCTGCTGCCACCACCACCACCACCGCTCTTCCTGTGGGCTTCTGCCTGGCAGACCACCACTCCCTGCAGGACCAGGCCCCTAGGTACTGAGCCAGCTGCTGCTGATTGTCGCCACCTGTTCCTCCTGGAGGGACCATATAAGCTGGCTGGCTGAGGTGTCCTGGGAGAGCCAGTATTGGTAAAGGGGGTGTTTTGTTTTGATTTTTGTTTAACAGTTTGGGGGGGGTTGTTGTGTTTTTAGGGGTGAGTAGCCTGCCTGGTGGAAGCAAGGGGGCATGTGTCCACCTGATGGCAGTGGGGGGAGTGTTGGGGGCCAGACTATATAGAGGCTGGGCGGCAGGCGCTGGCGGAGCGCTAGGGGCAGGCCATGCCGGGTAAAGTGAACAAGGGAAGAGATGTGTAATATCTGTCCCCTGCTCCAGGCCTGTCCAGAGCCAAAGGATGGCTGGGGGAGGCGTGACCCCATCTTCTGGCCTTCGTTTGCTGCTCTGCAATGCCAGGTCTGTTACGCAGAAAACCTCCCTCATCCATGACATGATCCTGGATGAGGGTGCAGACCTGGCATGTATTACGGAGACCTGGCTGGCTGAGGCCGCTGTTCCAACTCTGGCGGCCATGTGCCCAGCTGGATTTTCGTACGCATAGCAGCCGAGGGCTGGAGATCAGGGATGGGGAGTGGCTCTTATCTACCGGGAGACCTTGGTCTTCACCAGACCCCCTCTCTGGGACACCAGGGTTGCTGAGTGCATGTACTGGAGGTTGGGCCCAAAGGGCATTCTGGAAATTCTGCTCGTGCACCGCCCACCCCGCTGCACGGCCGAGTCCCTGGCCAAGGTGCTTGAGGTGCTCTCTGATGTACGTATGCAGTCCCCTAACTTAGTAGTGTAGGGGGACTTCAACATACATTCAGAGGCCATCCTCACGGGGGCACCTCGGGACTTCATGGAGACCATGGCTTCCTGGGAGCTGTACCCTATTCTAACTGGGCCCACCCATGCACCGGTCATGCGCTAGACCTTGTGTTTGTTTCTGGAGAAGCGGGGAGTGATCTGGAAGTCAGGGGTATATCCACCACTCCCTTGTCGTGGTCAGATCACTGTCTGGTGACGTTGGACTTCTCAGTTCCACAACCCCTCCGCAGAGGTGGAGGACCCATTAAAATGGTCTGCCCCAGGCGTCTTATGGATCCGAATAGATTCCTGAACGCACTTAGGGATTCTCTGGAGCACACAAACGGCCACTCGGTCGAGACCCTGGTGGGTGGCTGGAATGCCGCAATCACTGGGGCATTAGATCAGGTGGCTCTGAAATGCCCTCTCCCCCTGAACAGGGTTCGAACTGCACCATGGTTCAATCCGTGGTTACAAGCCCTGAAACAGGAGGTGAGATGGCTAGAGCGCCAGTGGCGGAAGCCTCGCTCCAAAGACGATCGGACACGGGCTAGAGCTGTATCTTCAGCCTATCACGTGGCGATGAAGGCAGCAAACCTGTACGAGGGTCAAGAAGCAACAGTAAGAACCAGACATGGAACAACCGATTGGTTCCAAATTGGGAAAGGAGTATGACAAGGCTGCATATTGTCACCCTGCTTATTTAACTTATATGCAGAGTACATCATGAGAAACGCCGGGTTGGATGAATCACAGGTCGGAATTAAGATTGCCGGGAGAATTATCAACAACCTCAGATACCCAGACGATACCACCCTAATGGCAGAAAGCGAAGAGGATCTAAAGAGCCTCTTGTTGAGGGTGAAAGTGGAGAGTGCAAAAGCTGGTTTGAAACTCAACATTAAAAAAACGAAGATCATGGCATCTGGCCCCATCACTTCCTGGCATATGGAAGGGCAAGAAATGGAAGCAGTGACAGATTTTACTTTCTTGGGCTCCAAGATCACCACAGACGGTGACTGTAGCCATGAAATTAAAAGACGCTTGCTCCTTGGGAGGAAAGCTATGGCAAATCTAGACAGCATAGTAAGAAGCAGAGACATCACCTTGCTGACAAAGGTCCGTCTAATCAAAGCTATGGTTTTCCCAGTAGTAATGTATGGCTGTGAGAGCTGGACTATAAGGAAGGCTGAGCGCCGAAGAATTGATGCTTTCGAACTGTGGTGCTGGAGAAGACTCTTACGAGTCCCCTGGACTGCAAGGAGGTCAAATCAGCCCATCCTAAAGGAAATCAACCCTGAGTGCTCATTGGAAGGACAGATACTGAAGCTGAAACTCAAATATTTTGGCCACCTAATGCGAAGAGAAAACTCCCTGGAAAAGACCCTGATGCTGGGAAAGACTGAAGGCAAAAGGAGAAGGGGACGACAGAGGATGAGATGGCTAGATAGCATCACTGATGCAATGAATATGGACTTGAGCACACTCGGGGAGAGAGCGCAGGACAGGAAGTCCTGGCGTGCTCTGGTTCATGGGGTCACGAAGAGTCGGACACGACTGAATGACTGAACAACAAATGCTGCCTCTATCACGTCCGCAGAGTGCTGTCCCAGGAGGCTGTTCCAAGTGGTCTAGAACCTGGTCAGTCCAGTTGCTCCGGAACTGCTGGAGCATTCTACGGCCTCCTGTGAGGCCTTGGCAAGGCACTTTGAGGATAAAATTGATCGGATCAGTAGTGTTACTCCATGCGCTATGGATACAGTTAGCGAGCAAGAGGTGGCCTGTGGCAAACCGGTTTTGTGGGATTGGTTCCAGTATCTTCCTTCTGATGAAGTGGACAAGGTGCTTTCATCTGTACAGCCAACCGTCTGCTTACTTGATCCTTGTCCATCTTGGCTCATTATGAGCTGCAGAGAGAGATTGGGTGAGGGGATCAGGGCAGTGGTGACTGCCTCCCTTGAGGAGGGATTGATGCCATCAGCCCTCAAGGAGGCAGTGATAAGACCTGGATGGGGAGGAATAAGCTGAAGCTGAACCGTGACAAGACCGAGGTACTTTTGGTAGGAGACAAGGGAAGGTTGGGGGATGTTGACCTGGTGTTGAATGGGCTACCCTTGAAAGACCAGGTCCACAGCCTGGGGGGCATTTTAGACTCATAGAATCATAGAATAGTAGGGTTGGAAGGGGCCTACAAGGCCATCGAGTCCAACCCCCTGCTCAATGCAGGAATCCAAGTCAGAGCATCCCTGACAGATGGATGTCCAGCCTCGTCTTGAACACCTCCAGTGTGGGAGAGCCCCCCACCTCCCCAGGTCATGGGTTCCATTGTCGTATTGCTCTAACAGTCAGGACGTTTTTCCTGATGTTCAGCCGGAATCTGGCTTCCTGTAACTTGAGCCTGTTATTCTGTGTCGTGCACTTTGGGATGATCAAGAAGAGATCCTAGCCTTCCTCTCTGTGACAACCTTTCAAGCACTTGAAGAGCACTATCATGTCTTCCCTCAGTCTTCTCTTCTGAAGGCTAAGCATGCCCAGTTCTTTCAGTCTCTCCTCATAGGACTTTGTTTCCAGTCCCCCGATCATCTTCGTTGCCCTCCTCTGATCCCTCTCCAGTTTGTCTGCATCCTTCTTCAAATGTGGTGCCCAGAACTGGACACAGTACTCCAGATGAGGCCTAACCAGTGCTGAGTACAGGGGAACTAGTACTTCCCGGGATTTGGAAGCTATGCTTGTATGAATGCAGCCCGAAATAGCATTTGCCTTTTTTGCAGCCACATCACATTTTTGGCTCATACTCAGCTTGTGATCAACGACAATTCCAAGACCTTTCTCACTTGTAGTGTTGTTGAGCCACGTATCCCTCATCTTGTAACTGTGCATTTGGTTTCTTTTTCCTAGGTGCAGAACTTGGCATTGATCCCTATTCAGTGTCATTCTGTTTTCTGCCCAGCGTTCCAGTCTATCAAGATCACCATTGAATCCTGTTTCTGTCTTCCAGGGCACTAGCTATCCCGCCCAATTTTGTGTCATCTGCAAATTTGATCAGCATTCCCTGCACCTCCCCCTCCAAGTCATTAATAAAAATGTGGAAGAGCACTGGTCCCCGGACTGAGCCCTGTGGTACCCCGCTCGTTACCTCTTCCCAGTTTGAGGAGATCGCATTGAGAAGCACTCTTTGAGTCCGATTCTGTAGCCAACTGTGGATCTACCGGATCGTTGTTTCATCTAGCCCACTTTGAGCTAGTTTGCTCCTCAGGATATCATGGGGCACTTTGTCGAAAGCCTTGCTGAAGTCGAGGTATATGATGTCCACAGTATTCCCACGGTCCACAAGGGGAGGTTACTTGATCAAAAAATGAGATCAGATTTGTCTGGCAGGATTTGTTCTAGACAAATCAGTGTTGGCTTCCAGTAATCACGGCATTGTTTTCAAGGTGCTTACAGATGGGTTGCTTTATCATCTGCTCCAGAATTTTCCCTGGGATTGATGTCAGACTGACTGGTCTGTAGTTCCCAGGTTCCTCCTTTTTACCCTTTTTGAAGACAGGGACAACATTAGCCCGCCTCCAGTCATCTGGCACTTCCCCTGTCCTCCATGATTGCTCAAAGAGAATAGACAGTGGTTCTGAGAGTTCTTCTGCCAGTTCCTTTATTACTCTAGGGTGCAGTTCATCTGGCCCTGGAGATTTGAACTCATCCAAAGTAATGAGGTGTTCCTTGACCATATGCCTATCGATCTCAAGCTGCAATTCTGCCCCTTCAGCCTGTACTTCGCCTTTGCCAGGGGGGTCATAGACCCTCTTTTTGGAGAAGACTGAGCCAAAGTAGGACTTGAACACCTGTCTTTTCTTTGTCCTCTGTTATCATTTTGCCATCCTTATTTAATAGCTGAACCACCATTTCTTTCCTCTGTCTTTTACTATGCACATAGCTGAAGAAAGCCTTTTTGTTGCTTTCAGCCTCCCTCGCTAACCTCAGCTCGTTCTCAGCTTTAGCCTTCCTGACGCCATTTCGGCAGTTCTGTGCTACCTGCATGTACTCTTCCTTTGTTGCTTGGCCTTCTTTCCACTTCCTGTATGTGTCCTTTTTTGTTTTCAGGTCATCTCTAAGCTTTTTGTGAAGCCACATTGGCTTCGTCCGTTGTCTTCTGCCTTTTCTTCTTGTTGGAATTGTTTGTAATTGTGCCTTGAGAATTTCCTTTTTTAAAAGTTCCCGCCCATCTTGGACTCCTTTTTTCATTAGAGTTGCTTGCCATGGGACCTTACTGAACATTGTTCTGAGTTTATTAAAATCACCTTTCCTAAAATCCAGGGTACGCGTTTGACTACATTCGGCTTTTGCTTCCCTTAGAACCAAGAACTCAAGTACAACATGGTCGCTTTCCCCCAGAGTTCCTGTAACTGCTACTTTATCCACTAAGTCATCTCTGTTGGTTAGGATCAAGTCCAGGATAGCCAATCCTCTAGTTCCTTCCTCTACTTTCTGTAGGAGGAAGTTATCCGCCACACAAGTGAGGAATTCCCTGGAGGGGCCATGTTTTGCAGAATTTGTCTCCCAACAAATATCGGGGAAATTGAAGTCCCCTGTTACTACTACATCATGCTTCCTTGAAACATTGGCTATTTGCTTTTCAAAAGTGTCATCCTTGTCTTCTCCTCGATTGGGTGGCCGGTAGTAGACTCCGACCACCATGTTCCTTTTATTCTTTGCCCTATTTATTTTAACCCAGATGCTCTCAATGGAGCTACCAAGCTCATCCTCCTCTTTTTCTGTGAAGGGATATGTATCTTTCACCCCACCTCCCTTTCTGTTCCTCCTGTTCTTTTTGAAAAAGTTATATCGTTCAATTGCTGTATTCCAGTCATGGGAGTCATCCCACCAAGTCTCAGTTACACCTATGAAGTCATAATTTCCTTCCTGTATTAAGAGTTCAAGTTCGTTCTGTTTGTATTCCATACCCTGGGCATTAGTATATAGTATACTAGTATACTGTATATATAGTATATTAGTATACTCCCAGCTGTCCATGGAGGCTCGGGTGTCAGCCGTGAGCCGGACAGCATTGTACCAACTCCATCTGAAACGGTGGCTGCGCCCCTACCTTCCCGACCATCTGCTCCCATTCGTAGTACATGCCCTGGTCTCCTCTCGTCTAGACTACTGTAATGCACTCTATGTGGTTCGGAAGCTGCAGCTGGTGCAGAACGCAGCGGCTCGCCTGATTAAAGGCAGCTGCCGGCGTGATCACATCACTCCAGTGCTGAAGGAGTTGCACTGGTTACCAGCTGTTTTCCTGGCCAAATTCAAGGTGTTGGTTTTGACCTTTAAAACCCTATATGGTCCCGGCCCAATATATATGGTCTATATGGTCTCAAGGAGCGCCCCCAGCAACACCAGACAAGCTGTTTAACAAGATCAGCCTCGGATGGCCTTCTCTTTGTCCCATCAGCCAGGACAGCTAGGCTGGTGAGGACGAGGGAGAGGGCCTTTTCTGTGGTGGCCCCCACTCTGTGGAACCCTCTCCATAGGGAACTCCGCCATGTCCCCTCTTTAATGAGCTTCCACCGCGCACTGAAAACTTGGTTATTCAGGCAGGCATTTGGGATGGGTTAGGGTATTTTTAAATAATATTTTAATATATAATTTTAGTGTTTTAAATTGTATTGTTGTACATCGCCTAGAGTGGCTGGGTGACTAGCCAGATGGGTGATTAAGAAATTTAATAAATAAATACCCAGTAGACTGTGGGCCAGGGCACCTGGGGGGATAGTATCAGGATAGATCACTGCAACTCCCCCCCCCCCCAAGCCTGCTGTTCTACAGAAAACCCTGGGGGACAAAGCTGAGATAGATTAACACTCCCAGCTTCATCCAAACAGGTGTCTGTAATACCTGCCAGGTCAGCATGCTCATCCAGGATCAAGTCCTGGATGGCAGCTGTCTTACCATTCACCAACCTGGCATTCACCAGCAGTATTTTAAACCCAGGGGGACTGCTGCCAAGGCTATCCAAGTTATTTGTATTGGGGGAGCGCTTGGGGACAACCAGGACCCAGTTATGTGTAACCAACACACCCCCACCCCTCCGTTGACAAGGGGCAGGGCCCTCGCCCTCGTGTTCCCCCAAAGAGGCGAAACCCTTTGGTGTCGCCCCCTTGGTGGCCATCCCGCCAGTGGTGGCCCGGCCCCGCAGGAGCTTAGCTTTTATTCCCCCAGCCCAGGAAGATGACACAATTGGGCTGGGAGGGGGTGGCAGCCCTGGGAGAAGCTGCTGAGTCAGGGCCTCAATCCTGCGAAGAGGCAGCACTCACAGTGATTTGGTGGATCAGGAGTCCCAGAGGCAGAAGCAGAGGTCCTAGCAAGCAGCAGACTCCCTCTCCTTCCACCTTGCAGTTGTTCTTGGTTGGGGTCCTCCTCTCTCTTCCAAGGAAAGGCGTTTTGTGTCTGTTGGCCACTGCAATGTCTCTTTAATAAGGGATTGTGTAATTCATCTAATTGCTGGTAGTACAATATAGCTAATGCTTCCTTTAAACATACGTTTTGTCAGTGTCCCGCAGTTGCTTTGTTTTGTGGGGAGGTTATTACACAGATAATTTTGTACTGGAATAGTGTTTAATATTCACTGATGTACACTGTTAAGGAAATATCCAAGGCAGGTTAGGTTGAACAGTCAGAAATGTATTAAAGCACATCCCGGCCGTGGAAGAGACAGACGAAACTGTGTCTCTCCAAGTAAAAGAAACACGATGTATTTATTCAGACTGAAAGTTGGAGAACAAAGAAAATACACTATGTATGCTCAGAAACCAGTTAGTACTCAGCAGCAGTCTTATCAGCACAGCGGCTTCCTTATCCTTAGGGATCAGCTTCTTTGGTGGATAGGAATTTCTTGCTTATGAGCAAGTTACAATTACCTTCTCATGGACAGACACTGTGTGTGTGTGTCTCTCTCTCTCTCTCTCAGTCCCATCAGGCAGCTTGCTTGAACCAAACTACTTACAAAGCCTAGTCAGGCCTACTGTCACACCACAAAGGGAACCCATGGTTTGGTGTTGGGATGTGAACTGTAGGTTGAAACCATGGGTTGTCTTTGCAAATACCCTGCAGGTATTTAAGAGTGGAGCCTGCCAGCGGCAGGGTGCTGGAGTATGTTTGGGTTGAGGCCTCCTATTCAGGCGAGCTTACTGAGGCTTCTCCCATTGGCTACTAACAACAGCTGACCAGCCACTCTTCTATCCTGCAAGTATTTAAGAGCGGAGGCTGCCAGAGGCAGCGCCTCTGCTCATGCCTTGGCGTCGTGCAAAGTGTGACATGAAGTGCGCACTTAGCATCGCACTTGGAGACGCACTGAGGACCACACGCAAGACCCGCCCTATTGCCTTCCCAGAGAGACCTGTAACCAGCTAGTAGCAGCAGATACCAGCATCAGAGAACAGCAGCTTCAAAGAAGAAGAAGGGGGCAAATGCAGATCTTCACTTGCTCTTTCTTAGCTGTTGATGTCTCTTTTATATTTTATATTTTAACTTTTTAAATATTTGCTTGGGAAATACATTGAGTAACTCAGGGGGTCGGGGGGATGCCACCCTAACTGTGGGCACAGGTAGGGGGAGGTATGGCATTGGGGGATCAACAGGCCAGCTGAGGAGAAGAGGGGTGAGATACCTTACAGCTATCTCCTCTTCTGGTTCTTCCCCCAAACAGATGGTTTCTGGTGGCCTTGCCAGCTTGCCCTCGGGTCTGGTTGCGCTACTGCTGAATGCCAGGTTGGTTCAAAATAAGATCTCCCTCATCCATGATTTGATTATGGATGAGGGGGCTGACCTGGTATGTATTACTGAGACCTGGGGGGGTGGAACTGGGAGGGGTTACTCCCAGCTGTGCCCTCCTGGGTACTCGGTGCAGCACCAACACCGACTGGAGGGTTGGGGAGGGGGGTTTGCTGTGGTCTATAGGAATTAAATCCCTCTCTCCAGGCTTCCTGCTCATTCAAGTGAAGATCTTGAGTGCTTGTACCTTGTGTTGGGTACCTGGGACAGATTAGGGATTCTGCTGGTGCACCGCCCACCCTGCTGCCCATCAGACTCCCTGCCTGAGCTGATGGAGGTGATCTAGGACTTGGTGTTGAGGACCCCTACGATGATGGTTCTAGGGGATCTCAACTTCTATGCTGAGGCCACTGTATCTGAGGCAGCTCAGGACTTCATGGTTTCCGTGACAAGCATGGTGCTGTCCTAACATGTCATTGGCCCAACACATGTTGTAAAAGGACACATGCTAGATGTGGTTTTCTCGACTGGGCAGGAGGATGGTGATCTGAAAGTGGGGGAATTAACATCCGTCCCCTTGTCATGGTGAGATCACTTCTTACTGAGGTTTAGATTCTCGGCAGCTTTTCCCCTCCACAAGGGTGGGCGACCTATTAAAACAGTCCACCCCCGGAGGCTAATGGATTCCGATGGATTCCAGAGGGCTCTGGGGGATTTTCCTGCTGGTATGGCTGGTGCTCCTGTCGAAGCCCAGGTTGCTCTGTGCAATGCAGAGATGACTCTGGTGGTTGACACGATCATGTCCAAGCGCCCTCTCCCTCTGAGCAGAGCCCGGCCAGCTCCTTGGTATACACCTGAGCTGAGGGCAACGAAGCAAGAGGGGAGACAGCTGGAACGCAGGTGGAGGAAAACCCGTGCTGAGTCTGACCGAACGCAGGTAAGAGCCCACTATCGAGCCTGCTCTCTGGCGGTGAGGGTGGCAAAGAGGCAGTTCTTTTCCACCAGCATTGCATCTTCTCAGTGTCATCCAGCGGAGCTTTTCCGAGTGGTTCATGGCCTGTTACATTCTGGGCCAGGGAGAGAGACTGTGGTACCCTCAGTGGCACGCTGTGACGACTTTGCATGGCACTTTGAAGATAATGTTGCTGAGATTCGCCATGAATTGGACACCACGATTAGTGCACTTCCATTGGTAGAGGCGTCCAGAGCACCGTCTGGTCCAGTTCTATTGGCTGAGTTTCAGTTACTGAGGCCTGAAGATGCGGACAAGGTGCTTGGCCAAGTCCAATTGACCACTTGTGTGCTCGACCCTTGCCCTTCATGGCTTCTTATATCAAACGAGGGGATATCGAACTTCTGGTTGGAATCAATGTCGCCCTCGCAGCATTCCGTGGAGCCTCCACGGGACGCTATCTCAAACAGCTTTTTAAAAGGTTGAAAAACCTTTTCATCCCCCCCCCCCGGAATTAAAAGGGGGGGCAAGGCAGCATCTGGATGAGATCTTGGAGAAAAGTACTCTCCGCGAAGTAGCGGGGGGGGGGGGGCTGGATTCCGAGACTACCCTCCCAGAGCTTAATCATCATAAAAAGCTGTTTTGAAACTCCTGTCTAATAGAGGAAAACAGGGCTGACGTGTTCCATTGTAATATATGGATTAAGAAATATCAGCAATATCCGAGGGAAGGTTTAAGAATTATCAACAATATTTGAGAATATTTGAGGACCTGCAAGATTTATTTGAAGAGAAACATGGCTACAGCGAGGAGAAAGAAAGGAACTTCATCACCGCCCACTCCCCCCGTACCTCCTTTGGCAGAAGCTCCGAGAACCGAAGATACAGGGGAATTTTTACTCTGATAAAAACTTTATCTTTGCAATTTGCGGAGCAAGCTAAGAGGTTGGATTCAATTCAAAATTCCATCACCGCTCTGCAAGGGGCTGTGGATTTGATTAACACTTCTTGGCAAAAAATGGAGGCGAAGGTTAACGAGCTGCAAGATAGGCTGACAACGAACAAAACTATGACACAAGCTTTTTTCAAAAATTTCTCTGTCAGAATTTCCCAACTGGAGGCCTTCACGCACAGATCCAATGTACGTATTATTGGTATTAAAAATTTGCCTAGTGATGTAAATTTGCCTGCCTTTGTAGACAAGCTTTTGCATGAGATACTCCCTGTGCCAGCTGATTATTTACTTGATGTTGAGCAGGCATTTCGTGTGCCAAATGCTAAAGGGACTGGCTATACGATTATAGTCCAATTTGCAAGAATCTCCACAAAGAATTATATCCTGCGTTTGGCAAGAGAGGGTGGAAGTCTTTTTTGGAAACAAGATAAAGTTATGTTATTTCCAGACTACACCAAAGAGGTGGCTGATAAAAGAAGGCAATTTATCAAGGCGAAAAATCTGGCAAAACAAATGAACTTAACAGTATCACTTAAAATATCCTGCTACATTTTGCATTGTTTCTGAAGGTCAGATGAAGTTCCTAAACCATGAAATGGCAGAGGCATGGCTGAATGTAAAAATGCATGAGATTTCTGTTCCAGCCCCATGAACTGGAATCTTTAAACAAGTTTTGGTAACTGTCTGTGTTTAGTCTGCATGATTCAGGCTAGGCCAGAGATAACTGATTATAACATTCGTTTGCTTTCTTTCTTTCTTTCTTTCTTTCTTTCTTTCTTTCTTTCTTCTCTCTTTTATTTTTCTTTAAATTCTTGTTCTCTAAAATGGATATGATATGCTGTATTCAAATATATTGTTTGAGGGTGTATTGTGCACACTCATTTATATATCTAGTATAAAATATATTACTTATTGTTGTAAGGTTGCTTCCAAGCTTTATTATTATATAACATTATAATTTCATCTTCATCATCATTATCATCAGCATTACTATAAGACTACTTAGTAAGATTTTTTGTTGGTTAAACTGTTAAGCTTTATTATTACTATTCTAACTTAAGGACAATATATGGTTACTGGGAATAAATTGTAGGTCAGCTTCCTTGCTATAAGACTGATGATATGATATTGAAATGTAAGGTTGATTATTAAATTGTAATATTGCTAATGTTATAGGTATAGTTTTTAAAATAGAATGGGATCTGAAGCCCGTGTATATTGGAGTTTAAATTTAACCCTTTAAAAAAGAAAAAGAAAAAAAATCATTTTTTCTCCCCCCCCCCTTCTTCTCCTTTTCATTATTGTTGTGTCCTCCTAAGAATATTGTATTGTCGGGAAATTGTAGTTATTGATCAGTTTGTTGGTATTGTTTATTTCATTTATAAAGACCCCCCAAAAAAGTATTAAAAAAAAAAGAAAAAGAAAACAAGAAGGGGAAATCTGGCTGGGCCCAGGAGGTTTTAAATTCCTCCTTGAGAGTGGGAGTGGTGCCCGCCTCTTTAAAAGAAGTGGTAATCAGGCCATTCTTGAAAAAGCCTAACCTGGACCCAGAGGATGTTAACAACTATAGGCCGCAACACCCCCTTCCTGGGCAAGCCCTTCTGTTAAGGGCTTTGTATTAACATTCAAAGCCCTGAACGGCTTGGGGCCAGATTCTCTGAAGGATCGCCTCCTCCCATATGTGCCTGCCCGGACCCTAAGATCATCCTCAGCGGTCTTTTTCTATGAGCCCCTGCCAAAGGAAGTGAGGCGGGTGGCTACTAGGAGGAGGGCCTTTTCTGCTGTGGCATCCTGACTGTGGAATGAGCTCCCTAGTGAGGTTCACCTGGCACCTGTATTGTAGTTTGAACACTCTTTGGCGTTGCCCTTCTTTGGAATTGGAATGTAAACTGACCTTTTCCAGTCTTGTGGCCACTGTTGAGTGTTCCAGATTTGTTGGCATATTGAATGCAGCACTTTAACAGCATCATCTTTTAGGATTTTAAATAGCTCGGCTGGAATACTGTCATATCCGCTAGCTTTGTTGTTACTAATGCTTCCTAAGGCCCACTTGACTTCACTCTCTAGGATGTCCGGCTCAAGTTCAGTGACCGCACTATCATGGCTATCAGGGACATTCAGATCTTTCCTGTATAGTTCTTCTGTGTATTCTTGCCACCTCTTCTTAATCTCATCTGCTTCTGTTAGGTCCCTGCCTTCTTTGTCCTTTATCATGCCCGTCTTTGCACAAAACGTTCCCTTGAGATCTCCGCTTTTCTTGAAGAGATCTCTAGTCTTTCCCATTCTGTTGTTTTCCTCAATTTCTTTGCATTGTTCATTTAAGAAGGCCTTCTTGTCTCTCCTTGCTATTCTCTGGAACTCTGCATTCAGTTGGGTATATCTTCCCCTTTCTCCCTTGCTTTTCGCTTCCCTTCTTTCGTGAGCTACTTGTAAAGCCTCATCAGACAGCCACTTGGCTTTCTTGCATTTCTTTTTCTTTGGGACGGATTTCGTTGCTGCCTCCTGTATTGTTATATTGTGGTTTTAATGCTTTCATATTTTATATTCTGTGCTTTGTGGTGTTACTTTTTGTGAACTGCCCAGAGAGCTTTGGCTGTTCGGCAGTATAGAAATAAATAAATAAATCTGTAAAAAGCTATTTATGAGCTGCTGTCTTGAAAATAGCATCAGGGAGAGAACATTTAATTTCCATTCAAAACCCTTCACTCAGTGGCTCAGCTGAGCTCAGCTCAGCTTATTTGCATCAACTGTAGGCCATCACGAAGGGAGGTGACAGTTTCAATATGGTGCTTAGTCATTTGTTAAAATCAGGGTGGATAAAAATTGATGTTTTTAAAAATCATTTTTATTGAAACTGATTTTTTGATTTTTTTAAAAAAATAAAATACTAAATTTCTCTGTAACTTAAAAAATAACAGATACAATTAAATGTGATCATAAACATGCTAAACCTACACTTACAGTCTCATAAAAATGAAGTTACCTGTTAAACAGGGGCATTAATTTCAGTTTTTCATCTCATGGAAATGGCTCTGTCCAGCCTAACTAACAGCGTTTGCTTCTTGAAAGTTCTGGACTTTCAGTTTCTCTAACTAAAGTCACATTTGCAAAGACACAGGGTAGGTAGGTTTGTTGTTCTTTGCTTACGTGGTGGTAGGATTGGGCCAAGCAAAGTAGAGGAGTTAAGACAAAGACGATACAGCAGGGTGGATAAAAGTCAATGCTTAAAATAAATCCCGAAAAGCTGGATTTTAAAGAAATAAAATTTGATTTTTTTTCACCCCAGTAACTATTAAGCCTTTCTTTGACTTATCAGTCATGGGCATTTTGTTTTTGTTCACTACTTTGTTTTTTAGGAGGGCCAGGCTGAGCCAAGATGTAGATAAGTAATTTAAATTGACCTTTTACATTCCTGATTTAAGAGAGCAATTATGTGATCCCTGAAGAGCGTCCCAAGGACCATAGGATTTATTGGAGTCCCTTGACCGAAGCCATAGACATTCTCAAAGCCATAGACTTTGGGGGAGGGGGGAACTGCATGATCTGATCCCTTCCTGCTCCCCCACTCCCTTGCAGCTGCGGTAGAAAGAACCACGCCAGCTGCTTACTGAGGTTACAAAAGCGGCCTTGTAAAGGTCGAAAAGAGGGCATTCCAGTGGGTGGGGAGGGGAGAGGAGAGAAGGGAAGAGGCCAGGATATGGAAAATCCTATGGCCTCTCCAACCCTGGTGCCGCCCCCACCAGTGCACCTCTGCTAGATGGGCTCAGAGGCCTGTCAAGAGGAAAAAAGGAGGACAGAGAGGTGAAAATCACTTCCATTACTTCTTGTGCCCGGTCAGGCATTGGATACTCAGAAGCTGCCAAGATTGTAGCCTTCCATCTAGCGGGCAGCAATCTGATAGGATTGTGCCCTATATCATTCGTTTAAATTGCCTTGTTTTAAATCAATCCAACCTGGTTAAAATACAGTGCTACGCAAGGAATAAACTATATTGATCAAGAGCTTTTCTCTGACTTTCTTAGAAGTTTTGGTGATTGACACTGTCCTATAAGTTGCTGTAGCATCTATACATTAGCCACCTGCTGGCAAATCTTGAGCCTTTATGAATCCAGGTAATTTTGTTAAGATTTTGTTTAAAAACAAAAAACAAAAAAAACCTGCCTTGGGTCTTTTGTATAGTAGACAACAAAGTAGATTTATTAGGTTTTCAATTTTGCTATTTGCCACATACACAGGCGTTCACTCTGGCGAATCATATTCTTCTGGACCTATTTTATTTGTTATATTTGTATCTAGGGTTGTTGTGATAATCCACCAAGTTCTGTTTCCCTGAGGTACAAGTTTTCTACATGCTGTATTGGTCCCAGGAGCGTAGCCAAGTCATTTGGGGTGTTAGAGGGGCCTAGAGATCCATAATGCTTGCTTACGTTCGTTACTGGTGCAATTCCCATGCTAGTAAGCCTCTGAGCACGTGCAGATGAGTCAGAAGGCCGATAACAGCCTTCTTGGTGCATTCCTTGCGAATGAGGAGAGTCTTCATCTCTGATGTGCCTGGGAAGCGAAGTCTGTTTACAGGTGGCCGTGCTGAGAACCAAACACTGCTAGCCTATGCGGGGAATGAGCGCTAGGGGCGCGTGCTGCTGAAACACTGCCTATTGCTAACCTGTAGAGTACAAGACCCACTGTGCCCAGTGGCTCGGGGTTCAGAGAAGCTGTCTGATCCAAGCACTGGGTACGCCTGTATGCTGGAAGTTACCCAGTGAAGTACTCCTTGTAAGCAAACCTTTGAGTCTGATTTATCACTGTCTTGGCCCTTCTAACCTAAGAGTTCAGTGCCCATGGCCGGGGCAACACACATGCAGGAATTGATTTTACAAGGGTAGGGAGTGAGACTGTTTAATAGTTTTTACTTTTCAATTAGGATTTACCAGGACAGCTTGCACACAATGAAATTCAATAAAATATCAATTCAACATATAGAGAAATTAAAAACAGCAGGTCAAAGCAGCATATAATGAATCTGCCCAGAGAGAAAATTTCTTAAATGCCAAGGAAATATAATAGTATCAAAGGTTTGGAAGGGATCCTGGAAGTCTACTAGTCCTGCATCCTGTCCAGCACAGATTCTGCAATGCAGGATAGAACTACAGCATCACTGAGAGATGGTCACCCAGCCTCTGCTTAAATACCTCCTACGAAGGAGAGCCTACCACCTCCGAGGCAGCCTGTGCCACTGCCAAACATCTCTTGTGATTAGAAAGTTCCTCCTAATGTTTAGCTGAAATCCCTGCAATTTCTTTCTTGCTCTCTGGAACAACAGAGAATCTGCTCCATATTCTGCATGACAGCCCTCAGATATATGAAGACAGCTATCATGTCTCCCCTTAATCTCTTCTCCAAGGTAAACATACCCAGCTCCTTCAACTTTAAAAGATTTAACAATCTTTTAAATAAAGAAAGTAGTTCCGCATAACACTTGGTTTCCAGACCCCTCATTATCCTGGTTAGCTTCCTACAGGCATGCTTCATTTTGTCAATTACCTTCTTAAAATGTGGCTCCCAGGACTGGACGCAGTGGTCCAAATGTGGCCTGACCAGCACAGAGTATAGCTCAACCTCCTGTGATTTGGACACAATTCAGCCTAAGAATGTATTGGCTCTTTTTGTAGCTGCATCACACTGCTGGCAATTCAGCTTGCAATCTGATAAGACACCTAGATCCTTTTCACACCTGCTGCTGCCAGACCAGGACTCCCCCATCCTATACTTGTCGTGCCTTTCATTTTTAGTATCTGAGTCAAGTCACACTTTATTATAGTCCAATGACCAATCGTTGTTTATTCGTTCAGTCGCTTCTGACTCTTCGTGACTTCATGGACCAGCCCACGCCAGAGCTTCCTGTCGGCCATCGCCACCCCCAGCTCCCCCAAGGTCGAGTCCGTCACCTCCAGAATCTCATCCGTCCATCCTCCCCTTGGTCGGCCCCCTCCTCCTTTTGCCTTCCACTTTCCCTAGCATCAGCATCTTCTCCAGGGTATCCTGTCTTCTCATTATGTGACCAAAGACAAGAAATAGGGCAATATGTATACGAAGCCAAAACATTATAAAAGTTCTAAACATTTCAGAAAAGTTCTAAACATTAGATAGGTTAGGTGAATTCTTGATGGATTTTGCTTGCTGCTGCAAAAAATTAGGCAGCAGTAAGAGTAGTGGCTGCCTTTTTGTCAGAAAGAAATAAAAGGACATAAAATGCATCCGAGCGTCCTGGCAATTCGAATAGAATGGGATTGATAAAAGTTTTACAAATGTCATGATAAAAAAGACAGTACAGGAGAACATGGGTCACTGTTTCGATCTCTCCTGAGTCACATCGATACTTCCATTCATGATAAGGAATTTTACAAAATCTGCCCTCCAGGACAGCTGAGGGAAGGGAATTAAAACATGCCAATGTAAAAGCTCTACGATACTTCTGGACCGAGAGTGAATAGAGTTAATTTGCTGGTTTGTAAAATCGAAGTGCAGTGTCAATTAAAATGGAATTTGAGGTTAAGCGCAAGTCAACTTGATAGTCGATATCTGCTAGATAGATAGACGATATCAATGTCTGAACATTGCTCTGGCCTTCTCATATCCCAGAGAGATGAAATAACTAGGGGAGAGTCCATAAAACAGGAGCTTTTGAAATAAAACGTTAGTCCAGCAAGGTTGAAACACATCTTGAAGGATTAATGAAGCTAGGCCTGCTGGGGAAAAAATTAACTTTAGCTAGAAGTTAAAAATGGCAAGCCAGGCCCTAGTTTGAACCTTCTGGAGACCAACTTCTAGTCTCAAAGTGTCATTAGAGACACAGCGAAGCACCTGGAGGATAGCTCTCAGGAATTTTGATTGTACTGCTTCCATGGGGGTAAAACTGGGGTAGGGGCCAAGTTGTGCACCATACAGGAGTTGGGCTAATGAGTTGGCCACAAACAGCTTTACTGCTGCCGGTACATAGTGACCTCCTCTTGTACGGAAGAGATTTACGATAGCTGTGGCACTTCTTTGAGCTGTCTGACTGATATATTCTGTGTTTATTGTGACATTTTTAGATTGTTTATATATATATGAGCTGGTCGTAGACTGTACTATTACAAATACAATACAATACTTGTGTAATCTGAGTGGTTGTTATCAGATTTCCAATATATAATTCTAAGTCGTGCCATAGCGTGTTGACCTGTGAACAAAGTCATTGGGGAGGAAGATATACATTCAGAAGTAACATGTTAGACTGATTAAATTTGATACTGCGATTGCGAATTGATTAAGAGAAGGGAAATTAGTCAATGACATGCAAAGCTGTGTAGAAACAAAAATGCCTAGGCCACCCCTAGGCCGTCCCTTCTTGTCACTAGTGGAGGTGTGGAGCTGGGGCCAACGAAGCCATTTAGTTCTATATCATCCGGAGCCCAGGTCTCTTGTAAAGTCAAGATGTCAAATTTAGAGATGTAATTTATAAAGAAATCATCGCTGCTCTTGTTTTCCACCCTGCTATATTCCATGAAAGCACAGAGAGGTTTTGTTGGGAAGTTGACAGTCAATCTGAGTGTTCAGGAGAGGACTCCATAGTGGAGATAGGCTTCCCCAAGGATTCTGTAGTGATTTCTATAGTATCATGTTCAGCCAAGAGGTGATCTTTCGAACCAGTGGTCTGTGGGACATATAGGGGGGGCTATTGTCTGAGACTGCATCATAAAGGACGGCACCTCCAAGTGGTTTAACTGTGTGTTATCTTCCGTCGTCATCGGTTGGAGGATAGAAAGGGAGGGACAGGGACTATCATAGAATCATAGAATAGTAGGGTTGGAAGGGGCCTACAAGACCATCGAGTCCAACCCCCTGCTCAATGCAGGAATCCAAGTCAGAGCATCCCTGACAAATAGCTGTCCAGCCTCGTCTTGAAGGCCTCCAGGGTGGGAGAGCCCACCACATCCCCAGGTAATTGGTTCCACTGTCGTATTGCTCTAACAGTCAGGACGTTTTTCCTGATGTTCAGCCGGAATCTGGCTTCCTGTAACTTGAGCCCATTATTCCGTGTCCTGCACTCTGGGATGATCAAGAAGAAATCCTGGCCTTCTTCTCTGTGACAACCTTTCAAGTACTTGAAGAGTGCTATCCTATCTCCCCCCAGTCTTCTCTTCTCAAGGCTAAACATGCCCAGTTCTTTCAGTCTCTCTTCATAGGGCTTTGTTTCCAGTCCCCTGATCATCTTTGTTTCCCTCCTCTGAACCTTCTCCAGTTTGTCTGCATCCTGCTTAAAGTGTGGCGCCCAGAACTGGACACAGTACTCCAGATGAGGCCTAACCAGTGCTGAGTAGAGGGGAACTAGTACTTCCTGGGATTTGGAAGCGATGCTCTATGAATGCAGCCCAAAAGAGCATTGGCCTTTTTTGCAGCCACATCACATTGTTGGCTCATATTCAGCTTGTGATCGACAACAATTCCAAGATCCTTCTCACTTGTAGTGTGGTTGAGCCACGTATCCCCCATCTTGTAACTGTGCATTTGGTTTCTTTTTCCTAGGTGCAGAACTTGGCATTTATCCCTATTAAATGTCATTCTGTTGTTTTCTGCCCAGCGCTCCAGTCTATCCAGATCACTTTGAATTTTGTTTCTGTCTTCCAAAGTATTAGCTTTCCCTCCCAATTTTGTGTCATCTGCAAATTTGATCAGCATTCCCTGCACCTCCTCCTCCAAGTCATTAATAAAAATGTGGAAGAGCACTGGGCCTAGGACTGAGCCCTGCGGTACCCCACTCGTTACCTCTCCCCAGTTTGAGAAGGTCCCATTGATAAGCACTCTTTGAGTCCGATTCTGTAGCCAACTCTGGATCCACCGGATCATTGTTTCATCTAGCCCACTTTGAGCTCGTTTGCTCATCAGGATATCATGGGGCACTTTGTCGAAAGCTTTGCTGAAGTCGAGGTATATGATGTCTACAGCATTCCCACGGTCTACAAGGGAGGTGACTTGATCAAAAAATGAGATCAGATTTGTCTGGCAGGACTTGTTTTTGACAAATCCATGTTGGCTTCAAGTAATCACGGCATTGTTGTCAAGGTGCTTCCAGATGGATTGCTTTATCATCTGCTCCAGAATTTTCCCAGGGATTGATGTCAGACTGACTGGTCTGTAGTTCCCAGGTTCCTCCTTTTTACCCTTTTGGAAGAGAGGGACAACGTTAGCCCTCCTCCAGTCATCTGGCACTTCCCCCGTCCTCCATGATTTCTCAAAGAGAATAGACAGCGGTTCTGAGAGTTCTTCTGCCAGTTCCTTTATGACTCTAGGATGCAGTTCATCTGGCCCTGGAGATTTGAACTCATTCAAAGTAATGAGGTGTTCCTTGACCATATGCCTGTCGATCTCAAGCTGCAATCCTGCCCCTTCAGCCTGTACTTCGCCTTTGCCAGGGGGGTCATAGACCCTCTTTTGGGAGAAGACTGATCCAAAGTAGGAATTGAGCACCTCTGCCTTTTCTTTGTCATCTGTTATCATTTTGCCATCCTTATTTAATAGCTGAACCACCATTTCTTTCCTCTGCCTTTTACTATGCACATAGCTGAAGAAAGCCTTTTTGTTGTTTTTAACATCCCTTGCTAACCTCAGCTCATTCTCAGCTTTAGCCTTCCTGACGCCATCCCTGCAATTCTGTGCTATCTGCCTGTACTCTTCCTTTGTTACTTGGCCTTCTTTCCACTTCCTATATGTGTCCTTTTTTGTTTTCAGGTCATCCCTAAGCTTTTTGTGAAGCCACATTGGCTTCTTCTGTTGTCTTCCACCTTTTCTTCTTGTTGGAATTGCTTGTGATTGTGCCTTGAGAATTTCCTTTTTTAAAAGCTCCCACCCATCTTGGACTCCTTTTCTCGCTAGCATCGCTTGCCATGGGACCTTACTGATCATTGTTCTGAGTTTATGAAAATCAGCTTTCCTAAAATCCAGGGTACGCGTTTGACTACACTCAGCTTTTGCTTCCCTTAGAACCAAGAACTCAAGTGCAACATGGTCGCTTTCCCCCAGAGTTCTTGTAACTGCTACTTTATCCACTAAGTCATCTCTGTTGGTTAGGATCAAGTCCAGGATAGCCAATCCTCTAGTTCCTTCCTCTACTTTCTGTAGGAGGAAGTTATCCGCCACACAAGTCAGGAATTTCCTGGAGGGGCCATGTTTTTCAGAATTTGTCTCCCAACAAATATCGGGGAAATTGAAGTCCCCCATTACTACTCCATCATGCTTCCTTAAAACATTGGCTATTTGCTTTTCAAAAGTTTCATCCTTGTCTTCTCCTTGATTGGGTGGCCGGTAGTAGACTCCGACCACCAGGCTCCTTTTATTCTTTGCTGCATTTATTTTGATCCAGATGCTCTCGATGGGGCTACCAAGCTCCTCCTCCTGTATTTCTGTGCAGAGATATGTATTTTTCACATGCAGTGCAGCCCCACCTCCCTTTCTGTTCCTCCTGTTCTTTTTGAACAAGTTATATCCTTCAGTTGCTGTATTCCAGTCATGAGAGTCATCCCACCAAGTCTCAGTTATACCTATCAGGTCATAATTTCCCTCTTGTATTAAGAGTTCAAGTTCATTCTGTTTGTTTCCCATACTCTGGGCATTAGTATATAGTATATTAATATATTAATTAGTATATAGTATATTAGTATATATCCTTGAAACCTTGTAAATCACTTCTGGGAGGAAGTCTGCTATGCAGGCATGGTTTAGCTGGTTGAAATAAGATGGCATCCAAGTGAGCCGGCAGCAAAAAAGAAGCCAAAGAATTGTATGGAATGAGATTTTCATCACTTGCAAGAGGCGATGAAGATTGTAACAATTGTTCCATTTGATGTATCAGCAAGTATGGAGCTGTTGGTGATTTTTGTACTACAGGACACTTGTGGTTTGTGGGTGTCATATTATTGAAAGAAATTAAATCTGTTGACTGAGAATCTGCCTGAGGCTGTGAGGTTGCTACCCCACTTGCAGTCCTGGTTTGGAAAACAGTTTGTTCGCCAGCATGAGTGCTTAGTCCTGTTGCAGGAAGTGCTCTCATAGCAGTTCTGCAGTAGTACATAGGGGGGCTAAACTGGCCTTTAATTCCTTCCATTTAGCATTAAGGTCAGTGAGACATGATGGATCCTTGTCAGGGCTGTCCTGGTTCCCAGCTGGATCAGGGCAAGACAAATTACTCTGGTGGTTTGATAAAACTGCGGAAGGCTGGTTGGCAGAGAGCCCAAGATTAGCTGTTGAATGGCCCAAGGTTGTTTCCATAGGTCCCTTATCAGCAGAGTGCTTTACCTGCGAGGTGTGATGTAATAAAAGAGGCTGGATGGCTATATGGAATTCAGCCCAAAATTTTGCCATTTTAAAAAGCATAAAAGGGATAACAGCTTGTCTAAAAGTGAGTAGCAATCTTTTCTGACCTGCTTTTGCTGGGAGCCAATCTGTATGTAGATCGAATGTCGATGTATTGGGGATTGCAGTGTAGAAGTTGGCTCAGGGAGTGAATCACAGCTCTACGCAAGGACCATCTGTCTCTATTAACTCTGATTAGAGTGATTTGTAGAAATACCTGTGTAGTTTGAAGAACTTGGGCAGGGATAGATCCACTGGCCGTACGTACTGTTGTTTACTTTTGTGAACAAGGATTTATTTATGTTTTGCATTGGGGGGGGGTTCAATCCCGGTCCCAAAATATCTGGTTTAATAACCAAGTCTGCTGAGTTGGTGTTAGGGGTCTGTAGAGTATTCCCAACTTGGAAGCAGCACTTTTGAAGTTTTCCTGTTGCCTTCCTGAGTGTATCAACTTTGGTGCAGACTGCCTGGAGGTTATCAAATATTGCTATAACAGTTTGAGCAGTTAGAAGACACTGTTGTCTCAACATATTCAAGAGAGAAATTCTTTGAAATATTTGGGATTCTACTTCCAGGAGATGGAATTTGCATATTCTCAGAGCCCAGAGATGAAGTTTCAGCTTGATCGTAGGGAGGGAGAGTCTGATCTACCGGCAGGGAGAATGACTCAGACTCCAAGACAGCATACCTATTTTTAGATGTGGGGGGCAATAAATTACTCACAGAGCCACTCGATGAAAGGAGGTGGTCAATCCTTTGTTGTTTCAGAGCCTTCAAGAATAGAGTTCCAGGGCTTGACCTGAGTTGCTTTTTATTGCCCATGAGGAAGCAGTTTATAATCTGTTTTAAGTCCTTGTTGTTTCCACCACTACCTCTAATCTCCTTCACACCAAGGAACCCCCTTCTTATTTCAGTTCTTTATCCACTCTGTATTTTTCCTCTGGTTGCTTAGAATTGCTGCCAGTAAGGGGCTCCATTGCCCTGTGTCCTAGCAGCAAGACACCCTTCCCTAAGCATGACTAAGTCTGGATCCAACTTTATCAGGAGCAGTCCTATAGTTCAAGGTTCAGCAAGGTCAGGAGAACTGTCCAGCAGACAGCATAGGAAAAGAGATGTTGCTTCATCAAGGGCTAGGCTCCAACTGAGTGCAAGTACCTGAGTGCAAGATGTTACATTTATTTCTGCTGAATTTCATCTTGTTCATTTTGCCCCAGCGTTCAAGCCTGTCAAGATGCATTTGAATCTTGATTCTGTCATCTATGGTGTTGGCTATCCCTCACAGCTTGATTTTGCCTGCAGGTTTGATAAGCACCCTCTCTTTTCCCTCAGCCAAGTCATTCATAAAAATGTTGATAAGCAGAAAGGTTAGGGCAGCACTCCAATGAAGACCCTCCCTCCTGGTTGACACAGAGCCATTAATGAGCACTTCTCGGGTATGGTTGTTCAACTAGCTGTGGATCCACCTAATAGTATTCGTGTCCAACCCACATTTACCATCTTGTCAATAAGGATATCATGGGAAATCTTGTCAATTGCTTGCTGGAATCAAGATATACTATGTTCAAGACATTCCCATGATCTACCAGACTAATAACTTTATCCAAACAAGATATGGCTGGTCTGGGATGACTTGTTCTTGGTAAACCTATACTGGCTCCTTCTAATAATGCATCATTTTTGTAGATACTCACAGACCAATAGCTTAATAATTTGTTCTAGAATATGGCCTGGTATCAGTGTCAGGCTGACTGATCTATAGTTTGCTGGATTTATTTATTTTATTTTATTTATTGCATTTATATCCCGCCTTTTTTCCTCTTGCAAGGAACCCAAGGCGGCTTACATGATCCTCCTCCTCTCCCTTTTATCCTCACAACAACAACCCTGTGAGGTAGGTTGGGCTGAGAGTCTGTGACTGGCCCAAAGTCACCCAGTGAGCTTCCATGGCTGAGTGGGGACTAGAACCCGGATCTCTGGGCTCCCAGTCCAACACTCTAGCCACTACGCCACACTGGCTCTCTACGCTGGATCTGGCCCTTTCCCCTTTTTGAAGATGGGGACAGCATTTGCCTGTCTCTGGTCTTTGAGACCTCACCTGCTCTGCAAGAATTCTCAAAGATTATAGTTAGAAGGCCTGAAATAATGTCCATAAGCTTCTTCAGCACCCTGGCCCTGGAGACTGGAATTCATTTAAAGTAGTGAGAATTTCTTTAAACACCACCTTACCTTTCCTGGGCTGCAAGTCCCTCCTGATTTGATTTCTTTTTCTTGCCCCATGTTATGCATGACTCCCTTGTAGGAGAAGACTGTCGCAAAATAGTAGTTGAGAAGTTCCACCTACCACTTG
Source organism: Heloderma suspectum (assembly GCF_057233095.1). Taxonomy (NCBI): domain Eukaryota; kingdom Metazoa; phylum Chordata; class Lepidosauria; order Squamata; family Helodermatidae; genus Heloderma; species Heloderma suspectum. The sequence goes on along the minus strand of NC_139475.1, from coordinate 36,350,340 downwards.
CTAAGACTTTGCCACCTTCCTCAAGCAATGGACCTGCCCCTTCCTTGTACTTCCTGCTCCACATATAGCCAAAGAAGCCCTTTTTGTTGTTTTTAGTGTCTCTTGCAAACCTCAGCTCATTCTGGTCCTTAGCCTTCCTGACAGGTTTGGAGTACTCTGTTGTACCCATCCTTGGTTATATGCCTCTCCTTCCATCTCCTATATATGTCCCTTTTAAGGCTCAGCTCATCAGAGCGCTCTGTGCAGCCACACTAGCTTCTTTAGATGTCTCCCATTATAAAATGGTATTCACCTGAAGCAGAAAAGATATTGAGGTAGGCAGGCACCAGCCGAGCCACTTTAGGGAGAGCATTCTGGAGACAGGATGCTACCCTGGAGAAGGCAGTCTCCCAAGATGACATCCTCCACACTTCGTTTGGCCAACCTAGGTCTCTCCTTGATGTGCTAGTTTTCTGCATGCAGGGAGGGGCATTTGAGGGAGTTTGAACACAAACAGCCCTTTCCCCTGGGCTGTTTGTGTTCAAACTCCACCTGCGATTTGAAATGGTACAGCCCTAGATGGAGCTCTACCATGTGCAGCTCAGACCTTAATCAGAACATTTTGGTATGCTTGTGGAAAGGCTAGAAATCTTTCCAGCTTAGGCACAGACAGTTTGAAAGCAGCATCCATCATGTGGGTGATGGAAACGAAACTTAAGTGCAGGTGAATCTCTGCCAAAGAGGTGTGTGCATGTAGATGTCAGGGTGGAAGCTGAGCCGACAGAACCCCAGAGCAGTTCTGATTCTGAGGAGGATCAGCAACCGTGGGAGAGGAGCCAGCTCATCCCTCACAGGCACAGCAGCTGGCAGAGATTCCTCCTGCCGGCATTCCTGGTGTAGATAGTGATCCTAGCAGTGAGAAAGTGCGGGAACGAGGCTTGCTAGATGCTCGACGCAGACGCAGGGAGCGATGAGCGATGGAGGGCGCGGAAAGGAGGCATAGCCCCCGTTTGGTGCGCAAGCAACGGCCGCCTCCCGGCCGCCTCCCGTGGACCCAAGGGAAAGAGGGAGGATCTCTCCCTAGCCCATAAGTTCAGGGTCTTCAAGTGACTCTCCTTCAAACAGGGATCAAGTGCCTACTTGGGGGAAAGGCCACTCTGCTGTTCCTTGCTTAGTCGCTGGTGATTAGCATCTGAAAGAGTCATTAAGTTGTAAAAGGATTAAAGCCTTGAAAAAAATCCTTTTGTCTGTGTCTTGAGTTGGCTATTGGAGTCTACTGAAAAAGGCCGCTAGGGCGCTTCTGACAGTAGATACAATTGTCTGTAACTCCAGTGAAGAACAAAATGTACTTTAACTGTATGCAAATAAGAGCATGGCAGAACTTACATCATTGCAGAGTGTGCAGTTAAGGTATGGGCTGCATCGTCAACTGAGCGGTGTGTGTGTGTGCGTGCGTGTGTGTGCGTGCTGGATTCCGTGTTGCCACATGAGCTGACATGCAGAGTTCTTTTGAAAACAGTCCAGAAATAGCAAGTAGCAGGTCAACTTTCTATGAGTGTGCTGGCTGCTTCCTCCTTGATTGTGTTAGTGCAAATGCTTCTCTTTGTATTCTCTGTATGTCTCTCTCCCTGCCCTTCCCCCGGTAAATCCTTGTAAATTGATCTGTTAGCACAATATTAAAGGGATATTTTATCCTCTCAGTCAGCATTGCTGAGCAAGGGCTTTTTGAACTGGGGGTGAAATTGCTAACCGTTTCATGACATGATGTCTAAAAATTGACACATATTTTGCTAGTGACTAGGGAGAACCATGCCCATGCTTCTTATTTCAGTGCTTGCTATTAATTCCAGTGAAACTGCAGTTTTTAATCTGCCATGTCGCTCTGCTCTGGAGAGGGCAGCTTGTTCAGAGCAAGGAGCCACCACGATTGCTACTACTGTTTAAAATGTGTTAAGCATTGTAAGCATGCTAATTCAGATAAGGACACAGATCGGAACTCATATCTAGAAACCGTACAGCACACCAGATATGATCTTCTCACCTAGTGCAAGCTCAGCAACAGTTGCAGGGGAGGTTGTAAATTTTTTAAAAAATCATTAAAAGATGGCTTTGTTGGATTAGGTCCAGGTATGTTGAGACAGTGTCCCATCTCCCTCCACTGCTTGCTTCTGAGGAGTTCATAGGCAGGGCTAAATGGAGAGAGCTAACTAATGCCTACTGTGTGTCGCCAGCTGTATTGCCCCAGCCATAGGCTTCAAACTCTTGATTTAGAGGTGCCAAGATAGTGATAAATCAGATCCAGGTTTACTTACAAGGAGTACTTTATTGAGTACAATCAGCACACAGGCATACCTAATGGTTGGATCAGACAGCTTCTCTGAACCCAGAGCCATGGGGCACAATGGGTCTTATACCATACATGTTAGCAGTGAGGCAGCACGACACTAGCAAGCGCCACTAGCATTCATTCCCAGCATAGGCATAACAGTGCTTGGTCAGAAGGGACACAGTCAGGACTTTCCCACTACAGACACCTGCAGCTTTAAGACAAATAAGCCTCACTTCCCACATCTTGATAAAATACCCTCTAGCTTGTTAGTATGAAATGCGCTGAGGCTGCTCTCTCGGCCTTATTGCCCTTTGACTCATCTGGGTAAATCAAGAGGCCTGTTAGGGAAAACAGCAGCCTTCTGAACCAAAGTCAGAGAGCATTATGGATTATCCAAGCCCCTCTACAGCTACTGATAGCTTGGTTCAGGTCTGGGGCTTTACACCAGCATCTGGTACTTGGAGATAGACTGCCTCTGTACATGAAGGTTCAGTTTAGCTGTCCTGGCTAATAGGTATTGGTTGCACCTGACTCCCATAAATTTGGGGATAACTTGGGAAAGAGATTGCAAACAAAGTGTCAGCATTATAATACCTTTGTGTAAATACATGGTCTGGCTGCATTTTGAATACTGTGTAGCAGTCTTAGCCAACCTGGTGGCCTCCAGACATGTTGGTTTACAACTCCTACCATTCCCAGCCAGCATGGATTCCTGTGCCCTCTATCTTACCTCAGACCTTGGTTAAATGTAGACATATTGAGAGCATCCTCCAAGTCTGAATTCTTTAAAAAGCTGGAAGGCCATCATAATCCGTTATCTTTCAGTCACTTTGAGTCTCAGTGTGTGACTTCTTTGCTTGAACTAGGCCTGTCTGAATTTTTTGGTTGTAGGATCAGAGCTCCAGATGGTTGAGAATGAACTATCCTTCTCAGGTGAATCCACTGAATTGAACTGGTGGTCTGAATTGGTCTGCATGTTACTTATTGGAGACGCTAGGAGCACAGTCCTATTCATGCCCTCAATGCTCATAAGCCTCCAAACCTGGAGGCTTACAAGCATCCAGTGCAGAATGGGAGGAGCAGTGGAGGTGATCGTCCCCTCCCTGCTCCTCCTGCTCTGATTTTTTGCCTGTCTTGCTGGGGTGCTTCAGAGGGAGAGGGAAGGAGGCTGAAGAGGCCTCAGGATAGCTTGTATCCCAGCCTCTCCAGTCCCCTCGGCGCCCACTGAAATGCCCCTTTACCCCCTCTCTGAAATAAAGTTCCCAACCTCAGAGAGGCAGCTGGCACTGTTCTTTCCGCGCCAGCTGCGAGCGGGAGGAGCTCAGATTCTCTCAGAGGTCATAGCACTGTCAGTGATCTCAGATCTGGGAATCCAAAGTATCTTATCCCCCCCCCCCCCCCGACACTGTCTAGGGGTCATAGGATTGCCCTCTTAGTTTATATTTTCACCAACAGACATAAAAGTTAATTAGCCAGAAGGGTATAAAGGGTTTATGTTTTATGATGCATTGCTTGCTTGTTCTTGAGCAGGGAGAACAGCCCAAGGCAAACATGACTTCTTTTTTTTAAATTGATGGGCTACTCTCCAGAAACATACCTTGGTTAGCTGAGTTGTACATGTGAATGTGTGTCTTTGAGCAGGAAAGGCATCTTTCTCCCCGCCCCTTTTGGTGCCAATTGTTAACCACCAACTCTTGAAGTTGTATGATTGATCGCATTTATTTACATTTATATCCTGCTGTCCTGCCAAGATGGCCTCCCAAAGAGGCTCAACAATGAAAATCCACATAGTGGTACAATATAATTAAACAGGGGTGTGTGTGGGTGCAGCCTCTTTTGTTCCCTGGCAATTGGTAATTCTGTCCATGTTCCAGGCTCTTCTCACCAGTGAGATGTGATAGAACAATCTGTAGATAGACCTACAGGGGCTGGCTGACGGTAAAGATGTGTGCACGGATTTCTTCCAGTCTTTGGGCTGCTTCTAATGCAACTGCCTTGAGACAAGAGACAAGAGCTTCTGAACTGCTTTGTTGGTCGTTTCCCGAAACGGAAGCATGTATGGAACAGGCCGCACGTATCTTACAGACCCACCTTCTTCCCTATTAAGTCTAGCTTAAAAAACACTTGTTCTAGACAACAGGCCCTGTGTTTCCACCAGCAGCCCTCCACACAGTTACTGTTGATTGTTCAACTCCATGATGATCTTCCTGCCTGAGGCCTTCAGCTGAAGATTTGCCTGGCTATTTCAGATCAATATGTGAATGTTGGTAGCGCTTTCCTCCTTTTTAGCTTCTGCCTGGATGCTCTTCTCTCCGCCTACTGTCTTCCCCTCATTCCTCTAGGTGGGCAGAAGGTAGATCTGGATCTACTGGTAAATCTTTGGGTGATCTGCAGGGGATCAGCAGCAAGGATTTCTTACTCCCATTTTTTAAAACAATAGCAACAAAATGGCTTCCCCCCACCCCTTAATTATCCTGTTGAAATAAAGAAAACTTAGGGTGAAAACCTCTGAGGTCCATTCAGTTCTGGTACTCAACACAAATCCCTGTGCTCAGAATTCTTTAATTCTAGGTATGTCTAGTTGGTGGATCTCAGGGATTCTAGTAGATCCCAGAGGCCTGAAGTCTGCCCACCCCTGCTCTAGTCCTCTCCTTCTGCCTATTTTTCTTTTCTAGGCACCTGCCAACCTTACTTTCCCTGGCCTGTTTTCTTTTGTGGCCACTCTTCTCCTTTTTTACGTCTTCTACTCTGCCTCCCCCAAGCCCTGCCCCAATTCTCAGTGGCTGAGGTTACCAGTGGAGAGGAGAGGAGAGTGGAGTGGAGTGGGGAGGGGGTCACGGCCATTGTTATTCCATCACCAGTTGGCAGGTGAGTGTTGCAAAATAATTCAGGTTATTTATTATTATTATTATTATTATTATTATTATTATTATTATTATTAAATTTATTAATTGCCCATCTGGCTGGTCACCCAGCCACTCTGGGCGATGTACAACATACAATAAAACAGTTTAAAACAATAAAATTCTACAATAAAAACATTTTCTAAAATACCCTAACCCACCCCAAATGCCTGCCTGAACAACCACGTTTTTAATGCACGATGGAAGCTCATTAAAGAGGGGGCATGACGGAGTTCCCTAGGGAGGGAGTTCCGCAGAGTGGGGACCACCACAGAAAAGGCCCTCTCCCTCGTCCCCACCAGTCTAGCTGTCCTGGCTGATGGGACAGAGAGAAGGCCATCCGAGGCTGATCTTGTTAAGTGGCCTGTCTGGTGCTGCTGGAGGCGCTCCTTGAGCTGGGCTGGGCCGGAACCATATAGGGTTTTAAAGGTCAAAACCAACACCTTGAATTTGGCCTGGAAAACAGCTGGTAACCAGTGCAACTCCTTCAGCACTGGAGTGATGTGATCTCTCCAGCGGCTGCCTTTAATCAGGCGAGCTGCCGCGTTCTGTACCAGCTGCAGTTTCCGAACCGTCTTCAAGGGTAACCCCACGTAGAGCACATTACAGTAGTCTAGACGAGAGGAGACCAGGGCATGTACTACTGATGGGAGCAGATGGTCGGGAAGGAAGGGGCGCAGCCGCCGTATCAGATGGAGTTGATACAGCGCTGTCCGGCTCACAGCTGACACCTGAGCCTCCATGGACAGCTGGGAGTCCAAAATGACCCCCAGGCTGCAGACCTGGTCTTTCAAGGGTAGCCATTCCCCATTCAACACCAGGTCAGCATCCCCCAACCTCCTCTTGTCTCCCACCAAAAGTACCTCGGTCTTGTCAGGGTTCAGCTTCTGGGGAGTCATAGCTAATGGTCCCTGAGATCTTTTGAACTGGAGATGCTGGAGACAGAGACCATCTGGTCCAAGTCCCCTTTCAGCTTTCTTCAGTGGACAGTGTCCACAAAATCTTAAGCCATAATAGATTTGTCAGTCTTCAGCTGGAGGTGCCACAAGACCCTTTGTTGTTTTTTCTGTAAGGTAGGTCAGTATTGTTGTGGCTGACAAAAAATAGCAGCAGCATCACCTGCTGTTTTTTATGGTGCAATTTTAATTGACTGTTGTGTAAGCTGCCCTGAAAAATCTTACTGGAAGAGCAAGATAGAAATTTACTAAGAGCATTAACGAGATAATTAAGCATCTTTCCACAGAAGTGAATGGGTTGCAAAGCCACCGCCCCCTGCCCCCATGATTGGTGCCCCTTGCTGACAGCGATTCCACAGGTGATATTGTATGAATCAGGAAGGCTGCGATTTAAACTAGCTCAGCTGTGCATGAGCTGAGTAGCAGACTGTAAAACAAGCTGCTTTTCTCTCTCTCAGCTACAGCATGGGGGCAGTAACACTGCTCTGCCATCCAGGGTAGTTACAAGGATTACTCTGATAATTATTATTAATTGTAACTTTTAGAATGGACAGAAAGCAGTTCTGGCATTTAAAAGGTGCTAAATTGATAGCAAGTTATTCTTGAGATTCTCTTCATTATTGGTTTTGCACTGCTCCAAAACCCTTGGTTCAATTTGTGGCAGAGAGTTTGCTGTGCAGAGAAGGTTTTTGCATGGGAGGGGCCATAGCACTGTAGTAGAGCTCCTGCTTTGCATGCAGAAGCTCCCAGGTTCAATCCCTGGTGTCTCCACTTAAAGGACCTTGGAGATCTTGCTGCCAGTCAGAGTACACCAGCCTTCCCCAACCCAGCATAGCTGGCTGGGGCATACTGGGAGTTGTAGTCCAACACATCCAAAGGGCCCCAGTTTGGGGAAGGCTAGAGTAGATAGAGCTGGATTAAATCGGCCCATGGTCTGACTCAGTAGAAGGCAGCTTATATCAAGGTCTGTTTCTCAGTGATAGAGCATATGCTTTGCATGCAGAAAGTTAGTCCCTGGCTGCTTCAATTAAAAGGATCTCTCCACGTGAGACCTTTTAGACCTGTTTCCAGTCAGAGTAAACAGTGCTGAGCTTGATGGACCTGTTGGGTTGCTTCATATGTTTTGGAGAGAGCTTATAGCTTAGCAGTAGCACCCAAGCTCTGCATGCAGAAAGATCCCAGCCTCTCCCTGGTGATGGGTCTCCATCAAGACCTCTCTGCCTGAGACCCGGAAGAGTTGCTACCAGAAAGAATAGGCACTCCTGGGCTAAGTGGACCGGTAGTCTAACTTGTAAGGGTTTTTTCATATGAAAAAACAAATGGATGTTGTTGGGGTGGAGAGGAACACATTTTCATTGGAGGAAAGGAGACACACACACCTTCCCCACATACCTGCTTTGACCCCCCACTTTGGCATCTTGGCAAGCCCAGCCATGGTTAAGGCTCTTTTCCTGCTCTGCACGGGGCTCTCAGAGGACTCCCTGGTGGCTGAATCATCGTGTTTATTTTACAACTGTCACCCGCCAATCAGTAATGGAATGATAGTGGGTGTGTCATCCCCCCCCCCCGTGCTACCTGCACACATGCTGTTGAGCCGCTATGCTCCAAAGAATGTAAACATTGCCTGTTTGCTTTCTGATTTATCAGAACCATGCCCACTTACATAACTGCATATTCATTCTGCAGCTAAAAATAAAAACAGGAACAGAAAATCTATTTTTAACTTACTAAAGTGGGCATCCCTCTGCTTTCTTTGTTTTGCATTTTTATTTTGGTCACTTAATGTAGGGGATGGGTATTTTGCTAAAAGGATAGATTTATTTATTCATTCATTCATTCATTCATTCATTTCATTTCTATACCACCCAATAGCTGAAGCTGGGTGGTTCACAAAAATTAAAACCAAAGAGCACACAATAAAACAATACAAAATACATAAAACATTAAAAACTCAGTAAACAGTACAACCAGAATAAAACCAGAATAAAACCTAACAGCAGTACAGGGATTTAAAATACAGATTTAAACCAGCAAAGCTAAAAGTCTAGAAAGCTAAAATGCTAAAATGCCTGGGAAAATAAAAAGGTCTTCACCTAGCGCCAGAAAGAATACAATCTGGGTGCCAGGCAAACCTCACTAAGGAGCTCATTCCACAGCTGGGGTGCCACAGCAGGAAAATGCCCTCCTCCTAGTAGCCACCCACCTCAGTTCCTTTGGCAGGGGCTCACAGAAAAAGGCCGCTGAGGATGACCTTAAGGTCCAGGCATGCACATATGGGAGGAGGCGATCCTTCAGAGAACCTGGCCCCAAGCCGTTCAGGGCTTTGAATGTTAATACCAGCACTTTGAATCGAGCCTGGAAATGGACTGGCAGCCAGTGCAGCTGGAAAAGGACAGGCGTAATATGATCTCGTTGGCCAGTCCCTGTGAACAGTCTTGCTGCCCTGTTTTGGACCTGCTGAAGTTTCTGGACCATTTTCAAAGGCAGTCCCACTTATAGCGCATTGCAGTAATCCAGACAAGAGGTTATCGGAGCATGGATAACTGTAGGTAGGCTCTCTCTGTCCAGATAAGGGCGCAGTTGGTATACCAGCCTAAGCTGATAAAAAGTGCTCCGTGCCACTGAGTTCACCTGTGCCTCAAGGGACAGTTCTGGATCCAAGAGCACCCCCAAACTACGAATGTGAACCTTTCGGGGGAGTGCAACCCCCTCCAGAACAAGTTGAATATCACATAGCCGGGAAGACAAGCCACCCACTAACAGTACCTCCATCTTGTCTGGCTTGAGTTTCAGTTTACTGGTCCTCATCCAGTCCATTACCGTGCCCAGGCCCTGATTCAGAACAGCCACTGCCTCACCTAGGTTCAATGGGAAAGAGAGGTAGAGTTGGGCATCATCTGCATATTGATGACACCTCAGCCCACACCTCCAGATAACCTCCCCCAGTGGTTTCATGTAGATGTTGAACATCATGGGGGATAAAATAGAGCTCTGTGGAACCCCATGGCACAATTGCCATGGCACAGAGCAATAATCCCCCAGCACCACCTTCTGGAATCGGCCATCCAAGTAGGAGCGGAACCACTCCCGTGCAGTGCCTCCAACTCCCAGCCCAGACAGCCTATCCAGAAGGATACCATGGTCGATGGTACCGAAAGCCACTGAGAGGTCCAGGAGAATCAACAGGGTCGCACTCCCCATGTCCCTCTCCCGGCAGAGGTCATCCCACAGGGCAACCAAGGCAGTTTCCGTTCCAAAGCCAGGCCTGAAGCCTGATTAAAATGGATCTAGATAATCTGTTTCATTCAAGTGTGCCTGGAGCTGTCCCGCAACCACCTGCTCAAGCACCTTGCCCAAGAAGGGAATGTTGGCCACTGGACTATAATTGTTAACGTCCTCCGGGTCCAGGTTAGGCTTTTTCAGGAGTGGTCTGACTACCGCCTCTTTTAAAGCGGCCGGCACCACTCCCTCTCTCAAGGAGGAATTTACAACCTCCTGGACCCAGCCGGACATCCCCTCCTTGTTTGATGTAATAAGCCTGTCAGGAGCGCCCTAGCTGCCTCTTGCAGTCCCCACCAATAACCAACTCAGGACACAGACGACGAGGAATTCTTTCCAAGACTTTATTCCTTTATTTCTTTATGACTCTTTCAGATACTAATCACTAGCGACAAAGCAAGGAACAGCACTGGGGAAAGATAGCAAAATAGCCTAAGCTCCAGGTAAGGCAGTTGGCCCCCGTTTGAAGGAGAACCACGGGAAGACCTTGAACTTATGGGCTAGGGAGAGATCCTCCCTCGTTCCCTTGGGTCCTCGGGACGCGACCGTTGTTTGCGTGCCAAATGAGCGCTACGCCTCCTTTCTGCGCCCTCCATCTGTCGTTGCTCCCTGCGTCTGCGCCGAGCGTCCAGCAAGCCCCCCTCCAGTGCTCTCTCACTGCCAGGGTCACTATCTCTCCCAGGAATGCTGGCAGGAGGAATTTCTGCCAGCTGCTGTGCTTCTGAGAGATGAGCGAGCTCCTCTCCCACGGATTGCTGTTCCTCCTCAGAATCAGAACTGCTCTGGGGCTCTATGGGCTCAGTTTCCACCCTGACATCATCCCCGCTCCCATGAGGCCCCCCCCTAGTGCTCTTCCCCTGGGGCCCCGGGTTTGTGGTGGTACAGCTGGTGGAAGTGCCTCAGCAGCAACGGAGCATGCACATTTTCCGTGGGTTCCCAGGATCGCTCATCTGGCCCGTATTGCAGGCGGCCGCGAGAAAGGCGGGAGTCCAGAATCTCTGCGACCTCAAACTCCTCCTCCCCCTCCCCTAGCACTGGTGGTGGGGAGCCGGCCGAGCGATGAGGGTCTCCAGAAACCAGGGGGGACAGCAAGGACCGATGAAAAACAGGATGGATCTTCATGGGGGGGGGGGAGAGCCAGGCAAAAAGCAACAGGGTCAGTCTGGGCCGTAATCTGCAAAGGCCCCATGCAGCAAGGTGCGAGCTTCCTTGCAGGTGAGTGAGAGGGGAGGTATTGGGTGGGCAACCAAACCCATTCCCTCAGTTGCAGAGACGGACCCGGCTGGCGCTGCCGGTCCGCAGAGGCCTTGTAGGCTGTCTTGGCTTGCTCGAGGGAGTCCCGTAAGAGGTGGTGTACTGCTCGCAACTCCTCTAAAAAGTCATGGGCCGCCGGCACCGAAGAGGGAGCTAGGGTGGATGGGAAAGCCCTGGGGTGGTAACCAAAATTGGCAAAAAATGGAGTTTGGCGGGTGGAAGCATGGCAGGCATTGCTATAAGCAAATTCTGCGAGAGGCAGCAAGGAAAAACAGTCATCTTGCTGGTAATTGACATAACAGCGCAAATATTGCTCCAGAGTTGCATTGGTGCACTCGGTCTGACCGTCCGTCTGGGGATGGTGGGCGGAGGAAAGACGGAGCGTCACATGGAGAAGCCCAAGTAGCTCCCTCCAGAAATGGGCAGTGAATTGGGCCCCCCTATCCGAAATGAGACCCTTGGGCCATCCGTGGAGCCGGAAAACATGCGCCAAGAGCAGCTCTGCCGTCTCCCTGGCTGTGGGCAACCCAGAGCAGGGGATGAAATGGGCCATCTTAGAAAACAAATCCACCACCACCAGAATGGTGGTCTTACCGTGTGAGGGAGGCAAGTCAGTGATGAAGTCAAGGGAGAGCAGTTTCCAGGGTCTTGAGGGGGTAGGCAAGGGGTGAAGCAAGCCTGTGGGCTTGCCTGAGGGGGCCTTCGCCCGCTGGCAGGTTGGGCAGGAGGTGACATAGGTCTTGACGTCCCGACACACACGAGGCCACCAAAAATCCTGTGTCACTCCGTGCAGGGTCTTGGCGAAGCCAAAATGCCCTGCGGTGGGGGAGTCGTGACACTGATGTAGGACCTTCTCACGGAGGGGTCTAGAAAGCACATAGACCTGGCCGGAATGGTGAAGCAGGCCACCTCACAAAGAGAAGGGGGTAGAGTGGGGGAGTCCAGAGGCTAGCCCCAATTCCTCCACTGTTGTGCGGACAAAAGCATCCTGAGCCTGTTCAGAGTGAATAAGTTCCTCCCAAGAGTGAGGTACCACAGCTGCCGCCAGGCTCTTGGGGGGGGGGGGAGAATCAGAGGGGGGGGGGATTTCCCTCACCCCCTGGCTGGAGGTCAGGCTTACAAGAAGAGCATCTGCTTGTAGGTTGCCGGAGGCCTTCTCATGGCAAATCTTAAGGTGGAAATGCCGTCCAGGGAAAAGGAGATTTCCTGCCCTTAAGGAGGTCCGTGAGAGGAGATGTCAGCCGAGCAAAGCTGGGCAGGAACTTTCTGTAGAAATTAGCAAAGCCCAGAAAACGTTGCAAGTCCTTCTTGGTGGATGGAGCCTGCCAGGAGAGGACAGCCTGGACCTTTGCAGGATCCATCCTGATACCGTCAGCTGAGATAATGTAGCCGAGATAGTCCAAAGAGGTTAGGTCAAACGCACATTTCTCCAGCTTGGCATAAAGATGGTTCTCGTGGAGGTGCTGGAGGACGGCAGAGACATGGTGCTGATGGGCGTGGGGGTCCTCGGAAAATATAAGTAAATCATTGAGATACACAATGAGGAAAGCGTCCAAATAGTCCCGGAAGATGGCATTCATAAAATAGGAAAACGTGGGGGGGAGGCCCCCGCAGGCAAGCCCAAACGGCATCACTAGGCATTCATATGCTCCGTACCGGGTTCCGAAACAGGTCTTCCACTCATCCCCCTCCCGGATGCGAATCAGATTGTAGGGGCCACACAGGTCCAACTTGGTGAAAATCTTGGCTCGCCCCAGGCGCTCCAGCATCTTGGGTATGAGGGGGAGGGGGTACTTGTTGGGGATCGAGACCGAATTCAATGCTCTGAAATCGTGCACCAGGCAGAGTTCCCCCAATTTTGCACTCAAACGTGGTAGGGGTGCAGGCGGGGGAGGAGGAAGGGCGAATGAAGCCGCGTCTGAGGTTTGTGTCCAAAAACTCCTGCAGAGCTCGAAGTTCCAGCTCCGACATCAAATAGAGCCGGCCAGCAGGGATGGTTGCCCCAGGAATGAGGTTAATGGCACAGTCAAAAGGGCGGTGAGGGGGGAGCTGGGCGGCCTCCTCCTTGTCGAAAACATCCCGAAAAGCCGCATACTTCTCTGGGAGGATCACGGTAGCTGAAGAACTGCCAGAAGTAGACGAGGACGGGGAGGAAAGGGTTAAGGCCTGGGCCGGGACTGGCACCTCGGTCGGGAGGCAATGCCCCTGGCAGTAGGGAGATGAGAACTCCACTTGCGGAAGCCCCCAAGAAATCTGAGGATTATGCTTAGAGAGCCAGGAAACACCCAGCACGATTGGGTATTGGGGAACCCTGGCCAAGTGAAACTGAATCTACTCAACGTGGGACTGGGTGCGCAGAGTGAGCGGAGCTGTAATCCGGGTCACTGCGCCCGATGAAAGAGGACGCCCATCAATGGTCTGCACTGCCAAGGGGGCAGACAGAGGCAGGGTAGGAATCTTGTGGAAGAGGGCGAAGGTTTAATCCATGAAACTGGTTGTAGCCCCCAAGTCCACTAAAGCCAGGGCCTCCACCCCACCCCACTGGGAGGAGCAGAGGTGAACATGCAACAGCAGATGGGATGGTGGGGGGTGCAGAAGGCACCCACCTAGTGGGGAACCGACCCCCACACTGGAGGCCCCCAACAGGCTTGGGGGGGCAGCCTAGTCAGGCTTGGGGGGGAGGAGGCGGAGGCGCGAGTCTAGCGCGGCAGGTTTTGGCGAAATGTCCCAGCTTTCCACACCAAAAGCATCGGCGCTCCGCACGCTGCCGTTCTAGTTCCTCCGGCGGCAGCGGGACTCGGGTCGCTTCCAGCTGCATCGGGGTCTCCTCCGCCCCCCCACCGCAGGGGTGGGGGAGGGGGCAGGAAACGGGGAATGGGAGGAGGGAAATCTCGGCCCTTGGCGCCCCGCTTGGTCTGCCGGCGCCCCTCCAGCCGACTATCAATCTGGAGGCAGGTCTGGATGAGGTCTTCCAAAGTAGGCGGGCTAGGCGTGCATGTCAACTCATCCAAGATCTCGTTGTTCAAACTGTCCAAAAACTGAGCCACCAGCACGGCATCATTCCACTGTAAATCCTGCATCAGCAAGTGAAAAGTTGTCGCGTAGCTGGAAACTGAGTCTTTGCCCTGCCTGAGACGGCGAATCTCCCGAGAAGCTGTCTGCGTGCACAGGGGGTCACCGAAAAAACTGGCCATCGCTGTCATGAAACCTTGATAGTCCCCGTGCAGGGGTCATTAGCGAGAAGAAGTCCAGAAGCCCATTTAGCTGCCACGCCTGGAAGTAGATTAATGATGAAGCCCACACGAACCTGTTCTGTCAGGAAATCCTCAGGTCATAGGCGCATGTACAGCTCCGATTGGGCCTGGAAAATCTGAAAAAGTCCTTTCTCACCCAAAAACTTATCTGGCAGAGCCACTGGGCACTTGCGGGGGGGGGGGGGGGGATGCTGGCAGGAGGAATCTCTGCCAGCTGCTGTGCTTCTGAGAGGTGAGCGAGCTCCTTGTAGGTAGGGATGTATTAAAGTCACTTACCTTTTCGCAGCTTGGGTTCATGATGTGGGGGAGGCGCTCCGTCCTTTCCCCCGGAATCCTCGCTGGGCCGGCTTCGCTCCATGGCGGCTCTGTGGAGCCGCCAGCCAGGGCTGACCGCAGCCGGAGTTCCAGCCGCGGACGGGCTGCTGCGGATGCAAATGGCGGCCGCCATAGCGGCCGCCATTTGTGTCCAGCGAACCTGCTGTGATAGGCTACGGAAGTATTTACGTAGCCTATCACGGCAAGCCCCCCCCCCCCGCAAAAGCGTACGCAAATGGCGGTGGCTATGGCAGCCGCCATTTGCGTTCTGTATTTTTCGCTGTTTTAGCCTACGTAAATATTTACATAGGCTATTACGGCGAAAAAAAGGGGAACGCAAATAGCGTAGTGGGTGCTATTTGCGTTCCTTTTTTTCCCGCCATAATAGCTTACGTAAATATTTATGTAGGCTAAAATGGCGGAAAAAAGAAAGCTAATGGCGCCCACTACGCTATTTGCGTTCCCCTTTTTTTTTCGCCGTAATAGCCTACGTAAATATTTACGTATTGTGAGGTTTTTCATAGACTTGAACTTTCGTTTGCTGTGGATTGTGTGTATGTGTTTGTCGTCAGCTCAGCGTACCGGCAGGCTTGGTTCGATCTACAAGTTTTGGACTTTCCTCTGCCTGGACTCATGCAGCATGGAGTTACTATTGCGAAAGCAGTGGCATAGAATTCCTTGCGTGCGTGGGTTTACCCTTCCCTTGGTCTTGATATGCCTCGCCCATGTAGCCTGGTGTTATCAACAGAAGATTCAAAGTTGGACTAACTCTCTATGGGTGTGGTTTTGTTTAGGCCTTTCAAGAATTTACCCCTTGGTTGCCTGAGGGATCATTCCAGGAATCATTCCCATTCCTTGTCCGGGGTTTGGAACCCCATGTATGGATTGCCTGGGTTAGATACGGCAGGAATCCCAAGTCCCTTCCCTTGTGTTCAGAGCTGTGGAGATGGCAACAGACAAACAACGTTGATGAGGATCTCAGTCACGGTAGTAGTGTTTAGCTTTGGACTGTTCTGAAATTACAGAAAGCATATAGTGACTGACCCTGACCATCAGCTTATATGATCTCTGAAGAGTGTAACCATGAAGCTTTTGCCATGGGATTTCCTGCAATAAAGAAATCTCACTGATCTAGGTGTCTGGTGTCAGAATGCCTGAGCGTGTGTGCTGAAGGGATCTCGGAACCTGACATTAAGAGACCCAACTATGAATCAAGACGTCTTCAGTTCGAATGTCGCCCATGCCGTGAATTTAATCAGTGGTCTAGGGCAAGCCACAATCTCTTAGTATCAGTTGCTCCCACCTACAACATGGGGGTGATAATATTTACCTACGGCACAGGGGCTGTAAAGATTACAATCTAACAGGCGTCAATTGCTTTGAACGCTCAAAGCTACTATATATTATTACTTTGCTGTAGAAATTGCCCAATGAGCGAAACAGAAAATAGAACTATATTTTTGTTTTACGTTGATATTCTGCCTTTTTCAGTAGAAAAGCTCAAGGTGACATTAATTACTTATTTATAAAATGCCGTAAATCATAACCATCTGTAGAGAAAGTAAAAATAAAGCAAGTCTTGCCTGCAGGCTTATTATTATTATTATTATTAAATTTTTTAATCGCCCATCTGGCTGGTCACCCAGCCACTCTGGGCGATGTACAGCATACAATAAAACAGTTTAAAACAATAAAATTCTACAATAAAAACATTTTCTAAAATACCCTAACCCACCCCAAATGCCTGCCTGAGGGAGTTCCACAGAGTTGGGGCCACCACAGAAAAGGCTCTCTCCCTCGTCCCCACCAGTCTAGCTGTCCTGGCTGATGGGACAGAGAGAAGGCCATCCAAGGCTGATCTTGTTAAGCGGCCTGTCTGGTGTTGCTGGAGGCGCTCCTTGAGATAGGCTGGGCCAGAACCATATAGGGTTTTAAAGGTCAAAACCAACACCTTGAATTTGGCCCGGAAAACAACTCGTAACCAGTGCAACTCCTTCAGCACTGGAGTGATGTGATCTCGCCGGCGGCTGACTTTAATCAGGCGAGCTGCCGCGTTCTGTACCAGCTGCAGCTTCCGAACCCTCTTCAAGGGTAACCCCACGTTACAGTAGTCTAAACGAGAGGAGACCAGGGCATGTACTACCGATGGGAGCAGATGGTCGGGAAGGAAGGGGCGCAGCTGCCGTATCAGATGGAGTTGATACAGCGCTGTCCGGCTCACAGCTGACACCTGAGCCTCCATGGACAGCTGGGAGTCCAAAATGACCCCCAGGCTGCGGACCTGGTCTTTCAAGGGTAGCCGTACCCCATTCAACACCAGGTCAACATCCCCCAGCCTCCTCTTGTCTCCCACCAAAAGTACCTCAGTCTTGTCAGGGTTCAGCTCCAGCTTATTCCTCCCCATCCAGCCACTCACCGTCTCCAGACATTTGGACAGGGATTCTACGGCCAACCTTGGTGAAGATTTGAATGAGAGGTAGAGCTGCGTGTCATCCGCATATTGATGGCACCGCACCCCAAACCTCCTGATGATGGCCCCCAGCGGCTTCACATAGATATTAAATAGCATCGGGGAGAGGATGGAACCCTGTGGCACCCCACAAGTAAGTGGCCACGGGTCCGAAACCTCCTCTCCCAGTGCTACCCTCTGATACCTGCCGGAGAGGAAGGACCGGAACCACCGCAATACGGTGTCTCCAATGCCCAACCCCTCCAGGCAGTCCAGGAGGATATTGTGGTCAACGGTATCAAAAGCCGCTGAGAGGTTGAGGAGAACAAGGAAGCAGCATTCCCCCCTATCCAGAGCCTTCCTCATATCATCTACCAAGGCGACCAAGGCCGTTTCTGTCCCATGCCCAAGCCTGAAGCCTGACTGAAATGGGTCTAGATAATCAGTTTCTTCGAAGTGTGCCTTCAACTGCATCGCCACCACCCGCTCAATCACCTTGCCCAAAAATGGCAGATTTGAGATTGGGCGAAAGTTGTTCAGAACTTGAGGATCCAAGGAGGGCTTCTTTAAGAGCGGTCTTATCATTGCCTCCTTGAGGGCTGATGGCATCACTCCCTCCTCAAGGGAGGCATTCACCACCGCCCTGCTCCCCTCACCCAGTCTCTCTCTGCAGCCCATAATGAGCCAAGATGGGCAAAGATCAAGTAAGCAGATGGTTGGCCTTACAGATGAAAGCACCTTGTCCACTTCATCAGGAGGGAGAAGCTGGAACCGATCCCACAAAACGGGTTTGCCACAGGCTGCCTCTTCCTCACTAACTGTATCCACAGCATGCGGAGTAACACACCTAATCTGATCAATTTTATCTGCAAAGTGCCTTGCCAAGGCCTCACAGGAGGCCTTAGAATGCTCCAGTGGTTCAGGAGCCACAGGACCGACTAGGCTCCGGACCACTTGGAACAGCCTCCTGGGACAGCACTCTGCAGACGCGATAGAGGCAGCATAATATTATTTTTTTGCTGCCTTCACCGCCACGTGATAGGCTGAAGATACAGCTCTAGCCCGTGTCTGATCGTCTTTGGAGCGAGACGTCCGCCACCGGCGCTCTAGCCGTCTCATCTCCTGTTTCAGATCTCGTAACCGCGGATTGAACCATGGTGCAGTCCGAGCCCTGTTCAGGGGAAGAGGGTGTTTCGGAGCCACCTGATCTAATGCCCCAGTGATTGCGGCATTCCAGCCACCCACCAGGGTCTCGACCGAGTGGCCGTTGGCGTGCCCCAGAGAATCCCGAAGTGCGTTCAGGAATCCATTTGGATCCATAAGACGCCTGGGGCGGACCATTGTAATGGGTCCTCCACCCCTGTGGAGGGGTTGTGGAACCGAGAAGTCCAGCGTCACCAGATAGTGTTCTGACCATGACAAGGGGGTGGTGGATATACCCCCGACTTCCAGATCACTCCCCGCTTCTCCAGAAACAAACACAAGGTCTAGTGCATTACCGGCTACATGGGTGAGCCCAGTTAGAATATGGTGCAGCTCCCAGGAGACCATGGTCTCCATGAAGTCCCGAGGTGCTCCTGTGAGTGTTGCAGAACTCAGAGTCAGAGAGACCACGGAGTGAAGGAAAATGAGTTCTTTATTTAACGCGCGGGCTTAAGGCTGGAATCACTTCCAAAGAGCCAAAAGCCCCGATTTACATCAGCAAATTGTTTTTATAGACATTATGACACATATGCAAAATCTCCCCCACCCCTTTCTGTGTGGGTTTGCAGTATTCAGCATTTCCTTTCCTAGCACCATTGTTTATAATACAAGAAATGGGTTATAGGAGAGCCATGATAAGCAGAGAACACCAGAGAACATGATATACATATTACTATGACCTTAGCCTTTGTTGACAAGTTAAGAGATTCCTGCGTCTCGTCAGCTTACAAACATATATTTCAGAGAGCAAGAGCTCAGCAAAAACATGAAGCATGAGACTGCATGAGGCTATTTAGTCTGACCCCCGATATGGCTGCTACATGAGGATGGCCTCCGAATGTACGTTAAAGTCCCCCAACACCAATAAGTTAGGGGACTGCACACGCACATCAGAGACCACCTCAAGCACCTCGGCCAGGGAGTCAGTCGTGCAGCGGGGTGGACGGTACACGAGCAGAATCCCCAGTCTGCCCTTCGGGCCCAACCTCCAGTACATGTACTCAGCAACCTTGGTCTCCCGGAGAGGGGGTCTGGTGAAGACCAAGGACTCGCGGTAGATAACTGCCACTCCCCCTCCCCGATCCCCAGCCCTCGGCTGCTGTGCATACGAAAATCCGGCTGGACACATGGCTGCAAGGGTTGGAGCAGCAGCCTCGGCCAGCCAGGTCTCCGTAATACATGCCAGGTCTGCGCCCTCATCCAGGATCATGCCATGGATGAGGGAGGTTTTCTGGGTAACAGACCTGGCATTGCAGAGCAGCAAAGGAAGGCCAGAAGATGGGGTCACGCCTCCCCCAGCCAGCCTTTGGCTCTGGACAGGCCCGGATCAGGGGACAGATACTACACATCTCTCCCTTGTTCCCCTTACCTGACATGGCCTGCCCCTAGCGCTCCGCCAGCGCCTGCCGCCCAGCCTCAGTATGTTCTGGCCCCCAACACTCCCTTCACTGCCTCCATCAGGCAGACACATGCCCCCTTGCTCCCGCCAATCAGGCAGGCTACCCACCCGTTTATGATCTAAAGTAACAAAACTGTAGAAGAATTAGGGGTTTCTTCAAGGCTATCCAGTATCTATCTATTGCCCCATCCCCAATCAATATGCATGGTGTTTTACAGAACACAAGATGACAGGTCTCTGCCTGCAGCGCTTACAATCTATAATTCAACACAAAGGAAGGGGGGAGAGGTAGAGGCAGGATTGTACAGTTGCTTTCTATCTACGAGTAAATCATCCTTACAGAATGTATTTTGCATTAGTTTAAGAGGTCCCTAGGCAGGTTGGTTCTTGTTCGTTCTCTCTCTCTCTCTCTCTCTCTCCCCCCCCGCCCCCCCGTGTGTGTGTGCACGCGTGCGCACATACTTTTGCAGATCCCTCTCTTGTTATGCAGTTGAGTTCCACATCAATGTCAACCACACCCTGAAGGTTGAAGTCTGCCACCACCACAACCTGAAGGACACTCTGCCCAAATCAGCTAGAATCTATACATGTGGGTAGGGATGTACGAAAGGCACTTACCTTTCACGGATTATGTTTATGGTTGGGGGGGAGGCGTTCTGTCCCTTCCCCTGGAATCCTCGCTGGGGGGGGGGAGGTGCTCCGTTCCTCCCCCCCCCCAGAATCCTGGCCGGCCGGCTGTGCTCCGCAGGGATTCTGCGGAGCTGCTGGCTGGCTCCGCCAGCAGCCAGACATCCGGCCACTGGCTTGCAGGGACACAAATGGCGGCGGCTGTAGCCGCCGCCGTTTGCGTCCCTGCAGTCAGCCGTGATAGGCTACGTAAATGTTTACGTAGCCTATCACGGCTGACTTAAAAAAAAAACACGCATACGCAAATGGCGGCGGCCATGGCCTTTTTTTTGTTTTTTGTTTTAAAGTCAGCCGTGATAGGCTACGTAAACATTTACGTAGCCTATCACGGTTTTTTTTAAAACCTAGCCGTGATAGGCTACGTAAATCTTTACGTAGCCTATCACTTTTTTTTTTTGCTTCCGCCGAACCGCCGCCGCCGCCAGGAAGATCTGTCCAAGGTAAGTCTCGTTCCGGGGGAGGGGGCGGGGGGGTGGCAGGCCGTTCCGCCACCAATTTCGGGGGGCCAAATGCGCTGGCATTCGGCCTCCCCAAGATCCGTGGCGGAATTTTCGTACATCCCTACATGTGGGGCAATAGGTAACCAAACCTGTGTGTGTTCTGAATTTAACAACAAACCAACGCACAAACCACTGCATTCAGGAAAGCAGGATTCTGCGACCTGCATAAATTATATAAACTGAGCATGCACATTTGTAGTGTGTTGCTATATGTTGCATAACTTGCTTCTCCAAGTTACAGGGTTGGTCAAGAAGCCATGCTGGATCCCCAACTTCTGGAAACCTCCCATCAACTCCCTGGTTTCTGAGATTTTAACAGGCATTGCCCACACACTTTCAAGCATGTCTGTGCACCCCTGAGGGCTAAAGTCTCCGTGGCCCTGAGGTGGTTGATAGTGCTGGATTAAAAGAAAGAAAGCTGAACCACTCAGCTGAACAATATGCCCAATATTGCATTTTCTGCTGCAGCTTCTTTTTTTTTTTTTGCACACTGCCTTGATGATATAAAGCGCACCTCTGCAGCCGTGAAAGTTAGAAGCTCTCAATTTTTCTGTTAACAGCTTTTATCCATTATGATGAAATGTATTAAGTTTATGAGTTCCTTCTCTATCAAATGCCCAAAACATACATTAAAGCAAAGAATTAAAGTAACATAAGCAATTGTGGTGAGGTGGATGGAGTGTGGGGCTTTGACCAGGGAAACCTGGGATCAAATCTGCACTTAATTCAGGCAGCTCATTGGCTGACATTGTGTCCAGTTGCTCTGTCTCGGCTTAATGTACTTCACAGGGTTGTTGCGGGGATGGAAAGAGGTGCACCCTGTACACTGAGCTCCTTGGAGAAAGGGAAACCATATAATGAACAAGCCAAGCTTCCTGTTAGGAATCAAACGACTGCTCCATCTAGCCCAAGATTGTCTGTGCCAGCCTTCCCCAACCTGTTGCCCTGCAGATGTGTTGGACTACAACTCGCGTCGTTCTCAGCCAGCCTGGTCAATGGGAGTTGCTGGTCTACTCTGACCAGCAGCACCTCTAGAAAGAGAAAGGTCTTATCACCAGATCCTTTTAACCAGAGACTGGAAGTGGGACCTTCTGTGTGATGCAGCCATTTGCTGGAGTGAAGCAGGGTCTGTGTCTACTCAGTGTCTGGAGGACAGAGACCACCTGGGAACTTCTATGGAGTTTCATCATGGAGGAAAGGCAGGGATATAAATGCCATAAATAAATAAATGTGCTCTCTCGCTGAGCTCCTGCTCTTCCCTGTAATAAAGAAATAAAAAAGTAAAAGCAGATGCAGTAAACAGCCATAAATGGAACCTTCCTGTTCCAAGGCAGTGTACCTTGGGAGTAGCAGGTGGCATAGCCCCAGCAATAGTGATGGTCTTGGTTGCTCGGCTTGTGAGCTTTCCAGAGGCATCTGTTTGGCTTTAGAAAACCCTAAAGGATAGCTTCCACTGTTGCGTGTTCTGAGTCTCCTTTATCTACTTTTTGGATACTATAAAATATGTCTAAACTATTTTTACTCTGGCTTATGTTCCCTATCCAAGAATTCCAAAGATAACCTTTCTATTCTAAAACTTCATATGTCTAAATAAGAGTATTGAATTTTGAAGTTTCATATCTAGATTAATGTGCATACCAACATACTTATCTAAACATCTTAACTTTCCTTGACATGTTACAGGTATATCTTTGACACAAATCCATTCACTTGATATCATCCTGTCTTGTGGGCTTGTTTTTCTTACATATTTACGGTCTCCAGTGTGAGGCTTCTCCGTTACTTATATGATGGCCCATCTGACCTAATGACTTTACAAGACTCTACTAATTGAAAGTCATAAACCTAAATCTAACATTGACACCTCCTTATCTGGATTCCTTTCTAAGCAATAAAAGGATCTATTTCTAATTGCCTGGTACATCTGGCAAACCTCAGAGCTCAGACGTTTTTATCACTCTTGGGTCAGAAGCCCATAGTGGGTGATATTAGGCTTTGGGATTCCATTTTTAATCCCAGAATTCTCTTGGAGTCATTTAATTATGGAATTTCCTAATCGAGCAGCAGGGGTAAGATCATGCAAATGTGGAAGATTTGCTTGATCTTCCACATTGTGATGCAAGGAAGTGAGGGAGAGAAGGATTGGCTTAGGTCAGGGTTGCAGAACCTCAGTTCTCTGGGCCAAATCCAGCCAGCCTGGGATCCCAATCTGGCTGTCTGGGGTTTCCCACATGGCTGTGCTGGCTCCACTTCCTTTTACACTGACCACTGATCATTTGGTGATTTCCTGATGTTTGCACAGTTTTATTCCTATTCTAAATGTTTGAAATGGCTCTCCTAAAGTTTAGTTACTGTCAGTAAAAGCTTTCAGCTAAAATATGCCAGTATTTTGGCCCCATCTACCACTGGAATGCTGCCCTTGAGAGCTTCTCCAAAATTGAATACTGCCCTCACCCTGAAAGAGGCTCAAGACCCCTGGATTAGGGGGACTGAAGGGTGGGAACAGCAGCAGTTGTCATGTTTAAAGGGGGAGGAAGGCAGTTGGTAACTCTGATTAATGCTCTGACACCAACTTTAGTCTCTTCCGCACCCCCCTCCCCAGCAATTCTTTTGTTGCATTCGTTGGGCTTTAACCAGGATTTTAATCAATTGAACCTGATGCCTTTACCATCACTCCTATATGCTCAGATGTCGTGTTGAGTTTGATGGGACTTACTCCAAGGTAAGTATGTGTAGGATTGCAGCCTTAGTTGACTAATCCATCAATGTTATATCTGTCTGAATTTGCAGATGGGTAAAATTATGAAGTAAGAGACATGCTTTCTTTGCTTTTACATGATACAACTGTGTGTTGAAGCAGGCATCCTTTTAGAAGAGGCAATCCTCCTGTGTGAGAGAGAACTGCGAATACCTCTTTTGAGGTGATGCTTGCCTTCTACGGTTCTTGTATTAAACATGGTGTGTTTTTAAAATCTACCTGACAAATCGGCGATACCTTTCTTTGGTCTATTAAATGTGTTTCTAATTGATTCATCTGCCCACACTGGTTTTGTAGGTAGATCTGGATCTCCTGGAGGATCTCTGGGTGGTTTGCAATAGATTGGCAAGGTTTCTGATTCCCAGTTGTTTTAACATTTTTTAATATTTAATACTGTATTATTTTGAAACTTTGATTGTTGTATTTTTTGGTTTGTTTATTTTGTTGTTGCTTGGCTTTATGAATATAAATTGCCCCAAGGGCATTGTCAGTTGGGCAGTATACAAATCAAATCAATAAATAAACTAACAGTAGCAGCAACGAAATTACTCCCCCATACCTCCTGCCCTAAATTATACTGCTGAAATGAAGAAAGCTTGGGATGAAAACCAGAAGTGATTTTTGTGCATGGAAGGACTGTGAGGCTATCCTTAACAAATCCCTGGGCTCAGAATTCTTTAGTTCGAAGTGATTGTTTTTACACCAGGCTCCAGTTAGTGGATTTTGGGGTTTTAGTATAAAACAAAGTAGATTCTGCAAGATTGAAGTCTTTGTTGTTGTCGTTCAGTCGTGTCCGACTCTTCGTGACCCCATGGACCATAGCACACCAGGCCTTCCTGTCCTGCGCTCTCTCCTGGAGCGTGCTCAAGTCCATATTCATTGCATCAGTGATGCTATCCAGCCATCTCATCCTTTGCCGTCCCCTTCTCCTTTTGCCTTCAGTCTTTCCCAGCATCAGGGTCTTTTCCAGAGAGTTTTCTCTTCACATTAGGTGGCCAAAATATTTGAGCTTCAGCTTCAGTATCTGTCCTTCCAATGAGCACTCAGGGTTGATTTCCTTTAGGATGGACTGATTTGACCTCCTTGCAGTCCAGGGGACTCGTAAGAGTCTTCTTCAGCACCACAGTTCGAAAGCATCAATTCTTCAGTGCTCAGCCTTCCTTATAGTCCAGCTCTCACAGCCATACATTACTACTGGGAAAACCATAGCTTTGATTAGACGGACCTTTGTCGGCAAGGTGATGTCTCTAAACCTAGACTATGCTGTCTAGGTTTGCCATAGCTTTCCTCCCAAGGAGCAAGCGTCTTTTAATTTCATGACTACAGTCACCGTCTGCGGTGATCTTGGAGCCCAAGAAAATAAAATCTGTCACTGCTTCCATTTCTTGCCCTTCCATATGCCAGGAAGTGATGGGGCCAGATGCCATGATCTTCGTTTTTTTAATGTTGAGTTTCAAACCAGCTTTTGCACTCTCCACTTTCACCCTCAACAAGAGACTCTTTAGATCCTCTTCGCTTTCTGCCATTAGGGTGGTGTCATCTGCGTATCTGAGGTTGTTGATCATTCTCCTGGCAATCTTAATTCCGACCTGTGATTCATCCAACCGGCGTTTCTCATGATGTACTCTGCATATAAGTTAAATAAGCAGGGCGACAATATGCAGCCTTGTTGTACTCCTTTCCCAATTTGGAACCAATCGGTTGTT
Organism: Heloderma suspectum; assembly: GCF_057233095.1. NCBI lineage: Eukaryota > Metazoa > Chordata > Lepidosauria > Squamata > Helodermatidae > Heloderma > Heloderma suspectum. The sequence goes on along the minus strand of NC_139475.1, from coordinate 36,325,369 downwards.
CCATGTCTGGTTCTTCCTGTTGCTTCTTGACCCTTGTACAGGTTTATCAGGAGACAGGTAAGGTGGTCTGGTACTCCCATCTCTTTACGAATTTGCCAGAGTTTGTTGTGATCAACACAGTCAAAGGCTTTAGCGTAGTCAATGAAGCAGAAATAGATGTTTTTCTGGAATTCTCTTGCTTTCTCCATGATCCAGCAAATGTTGGCGATTTGAACTCTAGTTCCTCTGCCTCTTCGAAACCCAGCGTGTACTTCCGGTAGTTCTCGGTTCACATACTGCTGAAGCCTAGCTTGTAGGATTTTGAGCATCACCTTGCTGGCATGTGAAATGAGCGCAATTGTGTGGTAGTTTGAACACTCTTTGGCGTTGCCCTTCTTTGGAATTGGAATGTAAACTGACCTTTTCCAGTCTTGTGGCCGCTGTTCAGTGTTCCAAATTCCCAGGTCGGAAGATGGTCAAAATGCTACTGGGGAGGAACAGAGGATAAGTTCAACAATTTGATAAGTTCAAATGGAGGCACAAGATCACAATCCCTTTTTGTTTGAGCTACTCTTAAGTAATTTAGTGTCATCAGCAAACTTGACTTCCTCACTGTTCACTCCTAATTCCAAATCATTTATTAAGATCCTCTTCATTTTGGAAGATCCTCTTAACAGAGATGCCAGGGATCAATCCTGGGACCTTCTGCATCCAAAGCAGATGCTCTAGAGCTACAGCCCCTTGAGTCACATGTTACGCATTTCCATCACAATTGTATAAACTCATTGGCTGGAAATCTTTTTCCTTTGATAATTTTCTCTCATTTTATGCTCTGTTCTATAACCCCAAGGTGGGCAGAACTGAAGGTAGATCTGGATCCATTGGCGGAACTCTGTGATTTGCAGTAGAGTATTGTCAAGGATTTCTGACTTGATATTGTTTAACAATAGCGACAAAATCCCTCCCGACCCACCCCAAATTATGTTATTCACATGAAAAAAGGTTAGGGTAACCAGAAGTCAATTTGTGTGCTGAAGAACTTCATGCTTTGGTCTAGTACTTGAAACAGTGCCTGGGCTTATGATTCTTCAGTTCTAAGTGTATGCCTTTCCCACCTGGCTCCGAGTCCAACTGATGGATTTTGGGCTTCTAGTAAAAAACCATGTGGGTCCTGAAAGCCTGATGACTGCCCCTTCCTGCTATTGTGGCCTATGGCTAATACAGAAAATAAAATTGAATTGATTTTGAATTTACTTAGGAAGGCAACTTCCAAATGTTTTCTCTTTTTCTTCCATCCCTTCTCTCATCCATGTCCTTAGTCAAATACAGAACCATTTCCTTAACAATATACCAGAAACTTTCTTTTGTCCATTGAATGATCTTACACAGCAATCCAAAACTTTGCTCTTCATGATCGTTCTTGTGTACCTCCCATCTTGATAGCTCTTCTGTTATCTGTCAAACTCAGCTTCTTCCCCTCACTTGCTAGAACTACGCTTCCCTGACCTGTGGCTAAAATCAGGTCTGGATTTGTCTTCAGTTGTTTCCAAATAAAATAGGCCATATAATGAACAAACAGGGCACCTCCCACAGATCATCAAGGTGAGCCAGTGAGTGACAGGGCATCCTCTCCTCTAAAATCAAAACATGAAGATTTTATGTTTCCTCTCTCAGATGGGGTTTGTTAGCTGTGGAACACTTTATCCCAGAATAGCCAGCAAGCTTGAACATAAGAACCCTACTGGATCGGACCATGGGTCCATCTAGTCCAGAATCCAAGCAGGGCATGAAGGAGGGGGGGCTCATCCAGCATCTGCTATTCAGTGGTAGACTACCTTTGCATAGGGAGGCTCCATCCTGCTGTTACGGCTTTTAGATGCTGATAGACCAGCCTTCCCCAACCTGGTGCCCTCGAGATGTGTTGGACTGCTGGCTGGGAATGATGGGAGTTGCAGTCCAACACAACTGGAGGGCATCAAGGTGGGGAAGGCTGTGATAGACTAAAATAGGCAGTTTTATTGGCTGAGTTTCAGTTATTGAGGCCTGAGAATGCAGACAAGGTGCTTGGCCAAGTCCGGTCGACCACTTGTGTGCTCGACACTTGCCCTTCATGGCTTCTTACATCAAACAAGGAGGGGATGTCTGGCTGGGTCCAGGAGGTTGTAAATTCCTCCTTGAGAGAGGGAGTGGTGCTGGCCGCTTTAAAAGAGGCGGTAGTCAGGCCACTCCTGAAAAAACCTGACCTGGACCCGGAGGATGTTAACAATTATAGTCCAGTGGCTAACACCCCCCTCTTGGGCAAGGTGCTTGAGTGGGTGGTTGCAGGACAGCTCCAGGCACTGTTGAATGAAACGGATTATCTAGATCCATTTCAATTGGGCTTCAGGACTGGCTTTGGAACAGAAACTGCCTTGGTCACCTTGTGGGATGACCTCTGCCGGGAGAGGGACAGGGGGAGTGCGAACCTGTTGATTCTCCTGGTCCTCTCAGCGGCTTTCGATACCATCGACCATGGTATCCTTCTGGATAGGCTGTCTGGGTTGGGAGTTGGAGGCACTGCACGGGAGTGGTTCCGCTCCTACTTGGATGGCGGATTCCGGAAGGTGGTGCTGGGGGATTATTGCTCTGTGCCATGGCAATTGTGCCATGGGGTTCCACAGAGCTCTATTTTATCCCCCATGCTGTTCAACATTTACATGAAACCACTGGGGGAGGTTATCCAGAGGTGTGGGCTGAGGCGCCATCAATTTTATTTATTTATTTCATTTATATCCTGCCTTTTTTTCTCTTGCAAGGAACCTAAGGTGGCTTGCATGATCCTCCTCCTCTCTGTTTTATCCTCACAACAACAACCCTGTGAGGTAGGTTGGCCTGAGAGTCTGTGACTGGCCCAAAGTCACCCAGTGAGCTTCCATGGCTGAGTGGGGACTAGAACCAGGATCTCCCGGCTCCCAGTCTAACACTCTAGCCACTACAGCACACTGGCTCTCATATGCAGATGATACCCAGCTCTACCGCTCTTTCTCATCGAACCCAGGTGAGGCAGTGGCTGTTCTGAATCCGTGCCTGGGCACGGTAATGGACTGGATGAGGGCCAATAAACAAACTCAAGCCAGACAAGATGGAGGTACTGTTAGTGGGTGGTTCGTCTGCCCGGCTAGGCGATATTCAACCTGTTCTGGAGGGGGTTGCACTCCCCCTAAAGGTTCACGTTTGTAGTTTGGGGGTGCTCTTGGACCCAGAACTGTCCCTTGAGGCACAGGTGAACTCAGTGGCATGGATCACTTTTTATCAGCTTAGGCTGGTATACCAACTGCGCTCGTCTCTGGACAGAGAGAGCCCAGCTACAGTTATCCATGCTCTGATAACCTCTCGTCTGGATTACTGCAATGCGTTATACGTGGGGCGGCCTTTGAAAATGGTCTGGAAACTTCAGCTGGTCCAAAACAGGGCAGCAAGACTGTTCACAGGGACTGGCCAACGAGCTCATACTACGCCGGTCCTTTTCCAGCTGCACTGGCTGCCGGTCCATTTCCGGGCCCGATTCAAAGTGCTGGTATTAACATTCAAAGCCCTGAACGGCTTGGGGCCAGGTTCTCTGAAGGATCGCCGCCTCCCCTATGTGCCTGCCTGGACCCTAAGATCATCCTCTGCGGTCCTTCTCCGGGAGCCCCTGCCAAAAGAAGAGAGCCTTTTTCTGCTGTGGCACCCTGGCTGTGGAATGAGCTCCTTAGAGAGGTTCACCTGGCACCTACATTGTATTCTTTCTGGCGCCAGGTGAAGACCTTTTAATTTTCCCAGGCATTTTAGCATTTTAGCTTTCTAGGCTTTTAGCTTTGCTGTTTTAAATCTGTATTTTAAATCCCTGTACTGCTGCTAGGTTTTATTCTGGTTTTAGTCTGGTTGTACTGTTATACTGTGGTTTTAATGTTTTATATATTTTATATTGTTTGATTGTGTGCTCCTTATTTTTAATTTTTGTGAACCACCCAGAGAGCTTCGGCTATTGGGCAGTATAGAAATTAAATTAAATTAATAAATAAAATCTTGAGAGCATAAGTTGCCTTGCTGGACCAGACCAAAGGCCCATTTAGTGCATCATCCTGTATCCCATCCTTGAGGCCTGCCCTAGGCAGGAAAAGCTTCTTCCATTTAACACAGGTTCAGGCTGTGATTTATTTGACTTTTCTAAAGCTGTGGTTTTATGTGTTTTCAAGCGTTTTTTAAAGATGCTGGATAAAAATGAGTGTCTTTGGGCATCTGCAGAGTGTCTTCCCTCTTCAGTGGACAGTGGCTTCTTACTTCTAAAAGCCTGGACTATTGTTGTTCTCTTTGGAGCATGTATTGTAGAGGGTAGAGAGTGTGTGGACACAGTTTGGAAGAAGTTCTTTCCATCGTGTTCAGTATAATGTCATCAACTTGACATGCATTTTGCCAGTGTTCCTTTTTTGCCTATAGCATGTGGGGCTTCGGTGTGTGTGGGGCGGGCAGGGAAGGTTGCATTGGTTCTATTGCAGGCAGCTGTTACAATAAATGAGATATTGAAGGCTTTGATAAAGGAAGCTCTGTTTCTTCAATTGAATTGACCCAGCCCCAAATCTTAACTGCTAGCTGCAGTGTTAGGAACATGCCATCAAAACACGCTGCCAAATCCCACAACTTTGGAGATGGTGTGGACTGCAAGTAACCTATCAAATCTTAATCTTTGAAACTGAAGTTGCTATGGGGGATTTGTTCAGCGGTTCGAGAAGTAAATCAGGGTGCTTCTTGCAGAAGGAAGAAAAAAGCTCGCACTAGAATAAATTGAAAGAAAACACCCTTCCTTCATCCCACCATTTTTTCATCCCCTTTTTTCTTCTGAAGTCTCCTTTTTATTTTTTTAAAACACTTATTTCTGTGGCTTTTGAGGGAGGCTGAAGCGGATTTATGGGGACTTCAAATAAAATTGCATCATGAGGAAATAAATCACTTTGTAGCTTTGCAATCCTGAAGCTGCTTTCTTCTTCATGTAGTGGTCTGTCTGGGTGGGGAGAGTCTCACACAGAAAGAGAGAGAGAGAGTTGTTGTACACAGACAGCACCAGCTTAGCAACCACATCCAGGCCTGGAGCTTTTGCTTGTTACGAGCTGGCTGTTGTTTCAGGAGGGGAGCCAAGTTTCCAACCCTTTTGAGACTTCAGGCACGATGTTTGTTTCTTTCTGGATTAAAACCTGAGGCAAACTTAAAGCAGCTTGTATTCTCTCAGTTGGGTTCTGGAGCAGTGGGCACATATCATCCTTGTATCTGTCTTGAAATCAAAACCCAGTGCTACTCACGCTTTGCATTTATATAGTAACACATGGGACTGGGAACAAAATATTACAGTATTCAGTGTGCCAGCCATTTGGTCTTTCAGGTTACTCCATTCCTTCTCCCCAAGTTTTCCATTCTAGCAACTTCAGAATGCTAACAGATGGGGGGGGGGGACCATGCACTTTGCCACTGATCTATGACCCCTCCCCACCCGCTGTAAGGCTTCATATGAAGCTTTCTGTATATCTGGATGGAGATTCAGATCTGACTCTGGATGGGTTCACACTCCCCCTGAAAGGCCAGGTACACAGTCTGGGAGTTCTCCTGGACTCAGTGTTGTCTGTGGAGGAGAAGTTGGCATCAGCTGCCAGGAGCTTAAGCTGGTTCAGCAGCTGCAGCCCTATCTAGAGAAAGCTAGCCGCAATGACACACACACCTTAGTTCTGCCCAGGTTAGATTACTGTAATGTGCTCTATATGGGGCTGCCCTTGAAGATTCGGAAACTGTGACTGGTACAGAATGGGGCAGCTAGAAAGCTTGTGGGAACTAGGTGCTCGAGTCATATTACTCCTAATCTGTATCATTTACATTGGTTGCCTGTTGGTTTCTGGGCCCGATTCAAAGTGCTGATTTTGGCTTTTAAAGCCCTTAATAGTTTGAGGCCACGTTATCTGAAGGGCTGCCTATTTTATTTCATTCATTCATTTATTTATTAAATGTATTAATTGCCCATCTGGCCCATCACCCAGCCACTCTGGGCGATGTACAACAATAAAAACAGTTTATACAATAAAATTCAACATTAAAAACATCACATTTCTAAAATTACCCTAGCCCACCCCAAATGCCTGCCTGAACAACCATGTTTTTAATGCATGGCGGAAGCTCATTAATGCAAGCTATGCATGCATGAGCCTGTCCAAGCGTTAAGATCACCTTCAGGGGCCTTACTTCCTGGCTCACTGTATTGCCCCTGCAGTGGGCGTTGAACTCTTAGGTTAGAGGTGCCAAGATAGTGATAAATCAGATCCAGGTTTACTTACAAGGAGTACTTTATTGAGTAACTTACAGCACACAGGCGTACCCAATGGTTGGATCAGATAGCTTCTCTGAACCCAGAGCCATGGGGTACAATGGGTTTTATAGCATACATGTCAGCAGTGAGACAGCACAACACTAGCAAGCGCCAACTAGCATCCATTCCCAGCGTAGACTAGCATTGCTATGGTTCCCAGCACAGCCACCTGCAACTTTAAAACAAACAACCTTCACTTCCCAGGCAGATAAGACTCTCTCAGGCTCATTAGTAAGGAATGCGCTTGAGACCCATTGCTATCAGCCCTTTGACTCATTTTGGTAAATCAAGAGGCCTGTTAGGGAAAACAGCCTGCCAACTGACCAAAGTCAGAGAGCAACCTAAGCACCTCTAAAACTACTAATAGCTTGGTTCAGGTCTGAGGCCTTACATTCCACCCCCACCCCTGATGATCAAAGGGCGATTAAGTCTTCGCATCACAGTCTCTTCTTACCCAGAGGGCCAGATCTTCTTTGCTCTGCCATTTGATCACCAGGGGGTTGACATCTACTTAAAGGTATACAGGGTGTTTCAAAATGATGGACCCAATTTCAAAGCAGTATATTTCACGATGGCAACATGTTACAATTACACCAAAAGTTACAAACGGTTTAATTAGTTATCAAGTTTTACTAACCATCTTATAAATGCTCTATGTGCCCTCCACCTGCTGTACAGACAATATCGAGACGATAGTTGAATTCGTCCCAAACGCTTCTCAAAGTGTCTTCTTCCAGTGAAGTCACCGCTGCTGTGATTCTGTTTTTGAGGTCATCTAGATTGGTCGCTAATGGTGGCACAAAAACACGTTCTTTGATGTATCCCCCCCAAAAAAAGTATCAGGGTGTAATGTCTGGAGATCTTGGGAGCCAAGAGCGTAGCGCCAAGTCTTGTGGTCCCATGTGGCCTATCCAACATTGAGGCAGTATGTCATTTAGAAAACGTCGAACCTGCAGGTGCCAATGTGGCGGTGCTCTGTCTTGCTGAAAAATGAAGCCATCAGAATTTTCATTAAGTTGTGGAAAGAGCCAGTTCTGCAGCATTTTGAGATACGTTTGCCCCATAATTGTGTTTCCCTCGAAAAAGAAAGGGCCATAAACCCTTTTTTGAGAAAAGGCATAAAACACGTTCACTTTCAGGGAATTACGCTCATTCTCTATCGTTTCGTGTAGATTCCGTAATCCCCATATGTGCACATTGTGACAGTTAACTTTACCGCTTAGATGAAACGTTGCTTCATCACTAAAAATCAAACGCGGTAAGAAGCTGTCATCCTCCATGTTCTGTAACATTGCATCACTAAATTCTACATGCTTTCCTTTGTTACCTGCATGAAGAGCCTGTACCAATTGCAACCGGTATGGCCTCATGATTAAACGTCGTCTTAACACACGCCAGACAGTCGTATGAGAGATTGCAAGTCCTCGGCTGGCACGACGAGTGGACTTGCACAGGCTACGCTGAAAACTCTCTTGAATTTTTGTCACGTTTTCCTCTGAAGTGCGTGGTCGCCCTGTGCTCTTCCCCTTACATAAACAGCCTGTTTCCTCGAATTGTTGGTACCAACGACAAATGCTCTTTGGCATTGGCGGGTCAATGCCAAAACGCCGTTGAAACGCACGCTGCACCGTGATTGCTGATTCAGTCTTGCTGAACTGCAGAACGCAAAATGCCTTGTGTTGTGAGGTCACCATCTTGCGAATGACTGAGGCTGGGGGCTGTTTGTGTGCTGAGAGAGGCATCTAGCAGTAATCATTTGAAACTCTATGCCCCACCCTTTCAAGTGGTAAGAGTTTCATTCATGGGCGGTTCGTGGTTGCAGAGATATAGCGATTTCAAATCGGGTCCATCTTTTTGAAACACCCTGTACTTAAAAATTCGACAGCCATATGAGCAAGCACACAAAGCTGTCAAGCTGCCAATAACAGTCAGAATTATTGCAACCACTTGCTCCCCCCCCCCCCGATCCCTTGAAACCAGTCTGAAATCAGGCCGAAGAGGGACTCCCCCTCTAGGTGATGTATCTTCTCACTTTGTGCGTACAGAGCCCTGACATTGTGATTTATCACACTCTGTTTGTCAGGAATGTATATGCAGCATTCCTGCTGCAACATGGCACAAATGCCACCCTGAGCTGCTGTAATCGTGTCTAAGGCCAGGCGGTTCTGCAAAACAGCAGTTCTCATGCTTGTCATTTCTATCCCTCAGCACTGTTGTTTGACACCATTTCCATCGCCCTTCCAAAAATATTCACTTTGTACATTATTGTGGCTACTTCACCCCCAAGTAATAGGCTCCAGGCATAATCAGCTGAACTGAAGATGTCTCGTTGCCATCTCACCCTCCAAGCGCTGTAATTACCTACTGCAGGGCTCTCCAAGGTATCCACAAACCTATAGGGACCTCACAGCAGTCCCAGGGAGCACCTTCTAAGTCTTCCTGGGGGCAACCACAGCCACGCTTTTTCTCCACACATCCAACAACTACCATTAGGGGCAGCCCAGTTAATGCCAGGGCGCTCTTTCCAATTGGTGCACACCCACCCTTGGGCATTGGCGCCAGGGCATGCATGCATGGTCTGGCACCCCCTGCTGAACCCCACTTGTCGTTGGAAGCGTGGTGCTACTCTGTTGTGTCTCACTTGTTCCCAACACACTAATGTCCATGGTGGGGCATACACTTTTAAGGGCATAAGCCATCCTATCCCATCATGTAACTGCACAAACCCCTCTTTGATCCTCATGGACTTGTTTGCCTTCTGCACGTTAACTCTGAAGGCTCTGTCCCGGGTGGCATTAACATCAAACCATTGGGAACCACACCCAGTGTCATTCGGGGTTGCAACTGACAGTAGAGACGTCTGCAAATATCGTGTAGTATTTAAAAAATCATAAAATGCACACAACAAGCTTTCATTAAAATCTAACACCATTAGCGGGAAACCCCCCACATGGTGAGGCATGATGGAGCAAATCCAGCAGTTGTATCTCTCCTCCAGCTGGGCCAGACGGTGGCTGAGTTTCACATAAGTGTTGTCCTCGCCCGCAGTCCAGACTGGCAGCAGGCTCACCACAATCCACCAACTCATTTTCACACTAGAAAGCTTTGCCATGACTGTAAAGGAAAAGAAAAGAATCAACGTGGGAAACAATCTGGACAAATAGCATGGGCTATGGCTCTATGCATAGCCTGTCCCCACAGGGCTGGGCCTCCTTTAAGGGGGGTTAAATGTCCCCAGAGGGAGGAAGGTGTCACCCACACCCCTCTTAGGAGGCTGAGTCCTCTTAAGTTGGATGTTAAGAATCACTTTAACTTCATTAAAGACAGCTGAGCAACGGAGCAGTTGGGCCTCAGGGATCCAATCAGTGTAGTAGTCCACACTCCCGTGAGGGCACCCTACTGGCACATGGTAACACAGGGGACCTCTACGATTGAACAACTGCTTGAGTAAGAAAAAAAGATAACTTACAGACTGGGGAGATATTCTTCCACTGACCTGTCGGCCTGGGAGGCCATTTACAGTTCTAGGTACCAAAAGATAAAAGATAGAAAGAACACCATCATCATGCCTATGATGACTATTAAATCCTCTCTACTCAGTTCAGCGCTGGTCATCATCTGCAAAACAAAAAGTGTGCAGGGAGCGCTCGGGGCTGGTCTTCCCCTCTCAGCAAGACTGTGTATGTATTTCCTGGGCCTTGATACAGTACCTCTACTTCAGCTGGGTCTGTACTCCCAGGCATTTGCACCCACACTCGCCCACCAGTTGATCCAAAGCCACCACTGCCTCATGCAGTTGTGTCAACAGGCGTCTCCCCTCAGTCACATGTGGGGTGAGAAGGGCCTTCTCCATGCGTTCTCCCTGCTCAAATGAATAAGAATTTGGGGATAGGTTGTGCAAAACAATCTTCACTTCCCCTTGATGGAAGAGCCAGGGCCTGCAGGAGAAGCTGCCATCACCGGGGCAGAGGTGTGCCTGCTGCTGCTGGGCCTGCAGTTGCTGGGCCTGCTGTGGCTGCCGCTGCCACCAACACCAGGCCTTCCCTACGGACCTCTGCCTGGCAGACCGCCAGTCCCTGCAGGACCAGGCCCCCAGGTACTGAGCCAGCTGTGCTGCTTCCACCTGCCCCTTCCTGGAGGGGCTACATAAGCTGGCTGGCTGAGGTGGCCTGGGAGAGCCAGGACCTGCAGGAGAAGCTACCACCACCTGGGAAGAGGCGCGCCTGCTGCTGCTGGGCCTGGCAGCGGTGCCGCCGCCACCACCACCACCGTGGACTCCTGCCTGGCAATATTTTAAAGGGGATTTTTTAATTTTTTTCCCCAATTTTTGGGGGATTCTGTTGTGTTTTAGGGGTGGGTAGCCTGCCTGATAGGTGGGAGTAAGGGGGCATGTGTCCACTTGATGGAGGCAGTGGGGGGAGTGCTGGGGGCCAGACTATACCGAGGCTGGGTGGCAGGCACTGGCGGGGCATGAGAGGCAGGCCATGCCAAATAAGGGGAACAAGGGAGAGATGTGTAATATCTGTCCCTTGTTCCGGGCCTGCCCAGAACCAAAGGATAGTTGGGGGAGGCGTGACTCCATCTTCTGGCCTTCGTCTGCTGCTCTGCAATGCCAGGTCTGTTACGCAGAAAATCTCCCTCATCCATGACATGATCCTGGATGAGGGTGCAGACCTGGCATGTATTACGGAGACCTGGCTGGCTGAGGCCGCTGCTCCAACTCTGGCGGCCATGTGCCCAGCCGGATTTTTGTATGCATAGCAGCCAAGGGCTGGGGATCGGGGAGGGGGAGTGGCTCTTATCTATCAAGAGTCCTTGGTCTTCACCAGGCGCCCTCTCTGGGAGACCAAGGCTGCTGAGCACATGTACTGGAGGTTGGGCCTGAGGGGCAGTCTGGGGATTCTGCTTCTGTACTGTCCACCCCGCTGCACGACCGACTCCCTGGCCGAGGTGCTTGAGGTGGTCTCTGATGTGTGTGTGCAGTCCCCTAACTTATTGGTGTTGGGGGACTTCAACGTACATTCAGAGGCCATCGTCACAGGAGCACCTCGGGACTTCATGGAGACCATGGCCTCCTGGGAGCTGCACCATATTCTAACTGGGCTCACCCATGTAGCCGGTCATGCACTAGACCTTGTGTTTGTTTCTGGAGAAGCGGGGAGTGATCTGGAAGTCGGGGGTATATCCATCACCCCCTTGTCACGGTCAGATCACTATCTGGTGACGTTGGACTTCTCGGTTCCACAACCCCTCCGCAGGGGTGGAGGACCCATTAAAATGGTCCACCCCAGGCATCTTATGGATCCGAATGGATTCCTGAACGCGCTTGGGGATTCTCTGGGGCACGCCAACAGCCACTCGGTCGAGACCTTGGTGGGTGGCTGGAATGCCGCAATCACTGGGGCATTAGATCAGGTGGCTCCAAAACGCCCTCTTCCCCTGAACAGGGCTCGGGCTGCACCATGGTTCAATCTGCAGTTACGAGCTCTGAAACAGGAGGTGAGACGGCTAGAGCGCCGGTGGCGGACGTCTCGCTCCAAAGACGATCGGATACGGGCTAGAGCTGTATCTTCAGCCTATCATGTGGCGGTGAAGGCAGCAAAAAACGAATATTATGCTGCCTCTATCATGTCCACAGAGTGCTGTCCCAGGAGGCTGTTCCAAGTGGTCCGGAGCCTAGTTGGTCCAGTTGCTCCGGAACCGCTAGAGCATTCCAAGGCCTCCTGTGAGGCCTTGGCAAGGCATTTTGCGGATAAAATTGATCAGATTAGGAGTGTTATTCCGTGTGCTGTGGATACAGTTAGTGAGCAAGGGGCGGCCTGTGGCAAACCGGTTTTGTGGGATCGGTTCCAGCTTCTTCCTCCTGATGAAGCGGACAAGGTGCTTTCATCTGTAAGGCTGACCGCCTGCTTCTTTGATCCTTGCCCATCTTGGCTCATTATGGGCTGCACGGAGAGGCTGGGTGAGGGGATCCGGGCGGTGGTGAATGCCTCCCTTCAGGAGGGAGTGATGCCATCAGCCCTCGAGGAGGCAGTGATAAGACCACTCTTAAAGAAGCCCTCCTTGGATCCCCAAATTCTGAACAACTTTCGCCCAGTCTTGAATTTGCCATTTTTGGGCAAGGTGACTGAGCGGGTGGTGGTGATGCAGCTGAAGGCACACTTGGAATAAACTGATTATCTAGATCCATCTCAGTCGGGCTTCAGGCCTGGGCATGGGACAGAAACGGCCTTGGTGGATGATATGAGGAGGGCACTGGATAGGGACGAATGCTCCTTCCTTGTTCTCGACCTCTCAGTGGCTTTTGATACCGTTGACCATGGTATCCTCCTGTACCGCCTGGAGGGGTTGGACATTGGAGACACCGTATTGTGGTGGTTTCGGTCCTTCCTCTCCAGCAGGTACCAGAGGGTAGCACTGGGAGAGGAGGTTTCGGACCCGTGGTCGCTCACGTGTGGGGTGTCATAGGGTTCCTTCCTCTCCCCGATGCTATTTAACATCTATGTGAAGCCGCTGGGGGCCATCATCAGGAGGTTTGGGGTGCGGTGTCATCAATATGCGGATGACATGCAGCTCTACCTCTCGTTCAGATCTTCACCAAGGTTGGCCATAGAATCTCTGTCCAAATGTCTGGAGATGGTGAGTGGCTGGATGGGGAGGAACAAGCTGAAGCTGAACCTTGACAAGACCGAGGTAGTTTTGGTGGGAGACAAGAGGAGGCTGGGGGATGTTGACCTGGTGTTGAATGGGTACGGCTACCCTTGAAAGACCAGGTCCGCAGCCTGGGGGTCATTTTAGACTCCCAGCTGTCCATGGAGGCTCAGCTGTCAGCTGTGAGCTGGACAGCGCTGTACCAACACCATCTGATATGGCGGCTGCGCCCCTTCCTTCCCGACCATCTGCTCCCATCGGTAGTACATGCCCTGGTCTCCTCTTGTTTAGACTACTGTAATGCGCTCTATGCGGGGCTGCCCTTGAAGACAGTTCGGAAGCTGCAGCTGGTACAGAACGTGGCGGCTCGCCTGATTACAGGCAGCCGCCAGCGAGATCACATCACTCCAGTGCTGAAGGAGTTGCACTGGTTACCAGTTGTTTTCCGGGCCAAATTCAAGGTGTTGGTTTTGACCTTTAAAACCCTATGCAGTTCTGGCCCAGCCTACCTCAAGGAGTGCATGCAGCAAGACCAGACAGGCCGCTCAACCAGATCAGCCTTGGATGGCCTTCTCTCTGTCCCATCAGCCAGGACAGCTGGACTGGTGGGGACAAGGGAGAGGGCCTTCTCTGTGGTGGCCCCCACTCTGTGGAACTCCTTCCCTAGGGAACTCCGCCATGCCCCCTCTTTAATGAGCTTCCGCCGTGCATTAAAAATGTGGTTGGTCAGGCAGGCATTTGGGGTGGGTTAGGGTATTTTTTATGATGTTTTTAATGTAGAATTTTATTGTTTTAACTGTTTTGTTGTTGTACATCGCCCAGAGTGTCTGGGTGACCAGCCAGATGGGTGATTAATACATTCAATTAATAAATAAAATAAAATTGCTAGTCTGGATCAGTCACCCCTCCCAATAAGGCAATGCCCTTCGTGGCCAGACTCACCCTGGCTGCTAGATGCCCAGAGGGGTCTGGATTCCAATCCCCACTGCCCTAGTGGCAGTTTCCTGTGCATCCAGCTTTAATGCACAGGGGGTGTGTATGTCTAGGCCCATTGCCCCGGGAGTGCTTTGAACAGGAATGCAAGCTTCAGGCAGCAATTTCCAGACTTTCAGTCCACCACGTTTTAGGGGAGGAGGAGGATTCACCAGCCTGTCCATGGGCGAGCCCCTGCCCCTGGGAACCCCCTTTGATTGAGTAGGCGGACAGCTTCATCCAAATGCCTGCGCCACTGCTTTAAATCAGATCTCCCAGTCATCAGTTTTATTTGTTCTTTCAACAGGCCATTAACCCTTTCCACCAAACCTGCAGCTTGTGGGTGGTATGGGATATGGTAAATCCAAGTTACTCCATTATCCTCTGCCCATGTTAAGATGGCTTTTCCTTTGAAGTGGCTTCCATTGTTGCTCTGAATTTCTTGGGGCATGCTGTATATCTTGTCCAAGGCCCCTATTCCTTTTAGGGTGTTCTGCTGCGTTGCACGGGCATATGGGAAAGCTTGCGTCACTCCACTGAAAGTGTCCACACACACACTAAAGCGTAGCAGGCACCTTGGTCTTTAGGCATGGGGCCAATGTAGTCAATTTGCCAGATTTGCCCAGGCTTGGCTCCCTGAGCTATGTGTCTCCAATTTTTTCTGGCCAGCTATTTTATGCTGCTTGACTTTGCTACAAACAGAGCAGTTCTGAACAACTTCTTCAATGTCTTTACTGATTAGGGGTAGGCCTCTTTGTTTGGCCCATTCCCAGGTAGAGTCCACCCCCCGGTGCCCACAGCGTGTGTGAGCCCAGTCAGCAAAGGCTGCTTCTACTCCTTGAACGCTCACAAGATTGTCAGCTTCTATGTTGCCCAGTGGGGATGTCCCAGCATGGGAGTCCATGTGTCCCACATACACTTGACCCTGGCGTGCTGTGCTGTATATCTTCTACCACATATCTGACCCCCAGACTTGCTGGCCATGGGTGGCCCAGTCTTTGGCTAACCAATTGGTTATCCACCGGGTGGCTCCTTTGAACACTGCCCATGAGTGTATGTATATGTACAGGGGCCTCCGTACTTCACCTGTAATCACCATCCAGATGGCTTGCAACTCAGCCCACTGACTGGACTGGACTGGCCCAGCCCTTCATCCCAATACAGGCTTTGTTCTTCTGGCTGGTATGGAACTGCTGCACCATTGGCGCGCCCCACCCGAGCCTCACGCTGAGCTGTCAGTGAACCAGACTCGCTGCTGCTCTTCAGGTAGAAATTGGTCCAAGGGAGGAGCTTCTGTGATGGGTGAGCTGGGGTCCAGCAAAGCTTGGTCCGCTGCCTCTTTGTCACATGACAGCCCCTAGATAGGTTGCCATCTGATCACTAATGGGGGATGCCACCATGTGGCTCCTCTGTTGCAAGTATATTCTCCACTTCGCCAAAGTGGGGTGCTGTGCTGTTCCTGTCTGCCACATCTGGGTATCTGCTACCCAATTGGCAATAGGATACTGTGTCTTTACTTGGACCTGCTGGGGTCCAGTGGTCCACTCCGTGTCTAGCAGTGCCTGGTAGGCAGCACATATCTGCTTCTCCAGGGGGCTATAGTTCTCTTGGGTTCCCTTCCACCCAGCAGTCCAAAATCCCACAGGCCTCCTGTTGGCCTGTGTACTGTGCTGCCACAAGCCCCATGCCATCCCTTCCTCCATGGCAATGACATCTAGTTCAAAAGGCTGGTTCAGGTCTACTGGGTCCAGTCTGGCATGTGCACGGATTAACTGCTTGGCTGCCTTGAAAGCAGCATCTTGCTTCTCCCCCCATTCTCATGAGGCTTTCTTTCTGCATAAGTTGTGGAGGGGGCGTATTATCTGTGCCAGCATAGGCACGAAAGGCTGCCAGAATCCCAACAGGCCTAAAAATGACTGTAGCTGCTTTTTGTCAGTAGGTGGCACTGCTCCCTCAATTTTGTCTAGTGCCTTCTTTGGAATAACTCTTTGCTGCCCGTCCCAATAGATGCCCAGAAATTTTACACTTTCTGCTGGACCTTGGACTTTTGGGGGATTTACTGCCCAGCCTCGGCTCTCAAGGTGTTGCACGATGGCATCTAAGGCTACTTGGACCTCACCACGGTCACTCCCTGTCACCATGACATCATCAATATAATGATACACACGCACCACCAGTGAGAGTTGCACCTCTTCCAAGTCTCGTGCCACCATTCCGTGGCATATTATTCCACTGTGGACATACCCTTCGGGTAAAACACAAAATGTATACTGTCTCCCACGCCACTCCCACATGAATTGGTCTTGGCTTTCAGGCGCTATGGGTATTGAGAAGAAGGCATTGGCCAGGTCCGGGATGGTGGCATGCGGGGGCGGGGGCACGCTGATTTAGGAGCCTGAAATCTATGGTGAAGCAAATGGGCCCATCAGGTTTAACCAAAGGCCAAATTGGGCTGTTGAATGAGGAGGTGGCAGGGCGTATGACACCTGCCTGCAACAATTCCTCCACTGTCTCATCTATTTCTTGCAACCCTCCAGGGAGTCAATATTGCTTCACATGCACCGGCTCTGCTGGAGGTGGTAACACCACAGGATGCCACTTGGCTGACCCACACAACACTGGCTTCATGCTGCGGATGCAGGGAGCCCTCCCAAACTGGAAAGTGCCGAGATCTGTCTCCACAGTCCATCCCTGCAGCAAGTCAATGCCTATGATTTATTCAAGCTCTGGAGTAATCACTACCCATACCTTGCAAGGAGGGCCACTTCCTATTCCTAGCTTGACTTGCTCCCAAACGCCTTGCACAGTCTTGCCTCCATAGCCATCTATGAAAATGCTCTGGCCCCTATGCTGCTGCGGGTCTCCATCAATCAAAGTCACTTCTGCCCCCATATCCAACAAAGCCATCACATGCTGCGTATTTCTCTCATTCCAGTAAATCCGTAAGGGCACATGCGTCCGTCGGTCCCCTACCCCCGTGATTTTTCTCACCAACGCGCTAGTGGGGAACTGGCCTTCCCGTCACTGGGGGCTTTGGGGCGTCCACTTCGGCAACTCTGACAGGTCAGGATAGATGCCAGTTGGATGCTTCCCCTTCTGATCTTGCTTGCTGCCTGGGGTCCCTCCTGCTTCCTCGGGTGGGGCAGTAGGGGTCAAGGCCTTGACTCTGAGATGAACTGCTTGCTCTTGGGCAGCCGCATCCACCTTTCCATGTGAACCACATTAGGCTGCTGGTCTATTTCACCTTTGGGCACACCCACACTGATGAGATCTCTCCACATCTGCTTCCAGGAACCCCTCAGGTGCCCCAGGGTCTTACCTTCTCTCTCGCCAACTGCCCGGACTCACCTGCCATGGTCTCTCTGGTCCTTCAGCTCAATCTGGGCATCTAGCTGGTCCAACTGGCTGAGCATAACGCCTACATCCCAGACTGACTGCCCGACAGCAGCTCCTAGCATCCCCAGGAGCACTCCCTTGTACAGGGGGGGGGGGATTTCAGAGCAGTTTCATCTGCATGCCGGCAGTGGAAAAGCTCCTGGTCTGGCCCGGTGAAAGCATTCCTGCAGCAGGCAGCTAACATCCCCAACTCCCAGAGCTGTGTTTGTGCTTCTCCCAGAGTTCGCCAGGGCAGTGTGGCAGCATCTACTTCAATAGAGTCCGGCCATGCCTGGCACATGGCATTTATGACCCAATCAATCAAACTATGCACACCTTGCACCATGGGAGCTATCTGAAGGATCTGGCAGAGCGCTAGGGGCAGGCCATGCCAGGTAAGGGGAACAAGGGAGAGATGTGTAGTATCTGTCCCCTGCTCCGGGCCTGTCCAGAGCCAAAGGATGGCAGGGGGAGGCGTGACCCCATCTTCTGGCCTTCCTTTGCTGCTCTGCAATGCCAGGTCTGTTACCCAGAAAACCTCCCTCATCCATGACATGATCCTGGATGAGGGTGCATACCTGGCATGTATTACGGAGACCTGGCTGGCCGAGGCTGCTGCTCCAACCCTTGCAGCCATGTGTCCAGCCGGATTTTCGTATGCACAGCAGCCGAGGGCTGGGGATCGGGGAGGGGGAGTGGCGGTTATCTACTGCGAGTCCTTGGTCTTCACCAGACCCCCTCTCCAGGAGACCAAGGTTGCTGAGTACATGTACTGGAGGTTGGGCCCAAAGGGCAGTCTGGGGATTCTGCTCGTGTACCGTTCACCCCACTGCACGACCGACTCCCTGGCCGAGGTGCTTGAGGTGCTCTCTGATGTGCATATACGGTCCCCTAACTTATTGGTGTTGGGGGACTTCAACGTACATTCAGAGGCCATCCTCACAGGAGCACTTCGGGAGACCATGGCTTCCTGGGAGCTGCACCATATTCTAACTGGGCCCACCCATGTACCGGTCATGCGCTAGACCTTGTGTTTGTTTCTGGAGAAGCGGGGAGTGATCTGGAAGTCGGGGGTATATCCACCCCCCCCCCCTTGTCATGGTCAGATCACTATCTGGTGATGTTAGACTTCTTGGTTCCACAACCCCTCCGCAGGGGTGGAGGACCCATTAAAATGGTCCTGTGGCTCCGGAACCACTGGAGCATTCTAAAGCCTCCTGTGAGGCCTTGGCAAGGCACTTTACAGATAAAATTGATCAGATTAGGAGTGTTACTCCGCACGCTGTGGATACAGTTAGTGAGCAAGAGGCGGCCTGTGGCAAACCCATTTTGTGGGATCGGTTCCAGCTTCTTCATTCTGATGAAGTGGACAAGGTGCTTTCATCTGTAAGGCCAACCATCTGCTTACTTGATCCTTGCCCATCTTGGCTCATTATGGGCTGCAGAGAAAGACTGGGTGAGGGGATCCGGGCGGTGGTGAATGCCTCCCTTCAGGAGGGAGTGATGCCATCAGCCCTCAAGGAGGCAGTGATAAGACCACTCTTAAAGAAGCCCTCCTTGGATCCTCAGGTTCTGAACAACTTTCGCCCAGTCTCAAATCTGCCATTTTTGGGCAAGGTGATTGAGCGGGTGGTGGCGATGCAGTTGAAGGCACACTTCGAAGAAACTGATTATCTAGACCCATTTCAGTTGGGCTTCAGGCTTGGGCATGGGACAGAAACGGCCTTGGTCGCCTTGGTGGATGATATGAGGAGGGCTCTGGATAGGGACAAATTGTCAAGGGCTCCTTGGAGGCCTCTCTCAGTCTAATCCAGTAGCCAAGTCCAGACACAGACAAAGGGATTCTTTTCAAAGCTTTATTCCTCCTTTACAACTTAACAACTCTACTGTTAGCAACTAGATATGAGCAGCAGAGTACCTATGCCCTACGTTGGAACAGTTGGTCCCCGTTTGAAAGGGAATCACTGGCAGACCCCTGAACTTAAGGGCTAGGGAGAGTCCCTCCCCTTTTCCCTTGGATCCTCTGGGCGCAACCGTTGTTTGCGCGCCAACTGGGCACTATGCCTCCTTTCCGCACCCTCCATTTGGCGCCGCTCTCTGCATTGGCGTCGCGCGTCCATCAAGTCTGCTTCCCGCGCTCTGTCACTCCCAGGACTGCTATCTAAGCTAGGAATGCCGGTGGGAGGAATCTCCGTCAGCTGTTGGCCCTGGGAAAGAGGAGCGCGCTCCTCTCCCAGGAGCGACTCCTCTTCCTCAGAATCAGAACTACTCTGGGATTCTATGGGCTCAGTGTCCACCCTGACACAAATGCTCCTTCCTTGTTCTCGACCTCTCAGCAGCTTTTGATACCGTTGGCTGCGCCCCTTCCTTCCCGACCATCTGCTCCCATCGGTAGTACATGCCCTGGTCTCCTCTCGTTTAGACTACTGTAATGCACTCTATGTGGGGTTACCCTTGAAGACAGTTCGGAAGCTGCAGCTGGTACAGAACACGGCAGCTCACCTGATTAAAGGCAGCCGCCGGCGAGATCACATCACTCCAGTGCTGAAGGAGTTGCACTGGTTACCAGTTGTTTTCCGGGCCAAATTCAAGGTGTTGGTTTTGACCTTTAAAACCCTATATGGTTCCGGCCCAGCCTATCTTAAGGAGCGCCTCCAGCAACACCAGACAGGCTGCTTAACAAGATCAGCCTCGGATGGCCTTCTCTCTGTCCCATCAGCCAGGACAGCTAGACTGTTGGGGACAAGGGAGAGGGCCTTTTCTGTGGTGGCCCCCACTCTGTGGAACTCCCTCCCTAGGGAACTCCGCCATGCCCCCTCTTTAATGAGCTTCCGTCGTGCATTAAAAACGTGGTTGTTCAGGCAGGCATTTGGGGTGGGTTAGGGTATTTCAGAAAACATTTTTATTGTAGAATGTTATTGTTTTAACTGTTTTATTATATGCTGTACATCGCCCAGAGTGTCTGGGTGACCAGCCAGATGGGCGAGTAATAAATTTAATAAATAAATAAAAAGGATCTGGCATAAAGCTGGCTGGGTGGTGACCCCACTGAGCTTTACCATTTCCTCCCCTGTGAGCTGCACAGCATCTCCACTTGTATCCCAGATTTGGACCAGCCAGTACAGGATAGATTCTCCCCTCTTCTGCTGATATTGCTGCTGCAGGGCAATTAACTCTTGGCTGGTGTAATCTTTCATGGTTTGCAATGTATACACCAGGGGAGCATGTTGCCCTGGGACCGTCCTCTGGCACGCTTTACACTCAAGAGGGGTCTAGCCTGTGCCCTAGGCTCTGGTGCCTTGCTGTGCCCCAGCTCCTCTTCTTCAAGGTCCACTTCCCAAGGATCCCATCTCTCTGGATCCCAACCGGGTGAAGTGATAATGCTGCACACTCTAGCCCGCTTTGGGCACTTCTTCCAAGTACAGCGTATCAGCCTAACTGCTAACTCTTCAGCTTTTCGCTCCCATGCCTCGTTAGAGGCCAAGCTGTCCTGAAGCATTTCTCTAGTTAACAGCCTCAAATTTTGCCCTCTACCCAGCTCCTCCTTGAGCTGTTCTGCTTTCTTTTTCAACTCTAATACTGTCTGCCTGACAGCTCTTAAAACTGTCAGTAATAACCATGCTAGAGGTCCTGCACGCTGCTTCTCTTTAGCTGACCACTTCTCCAGCTTCAGAGATTCTAACACAGTTTCCAGGCCCACTGGGGTGCAGTCCTCTTCGACCTCTGGCCATGCAATCGGGCCACACAGGACCACCAATTGCTTTGGGGCTGGACCCCACAGCTCCAACTGTGGCCAGCCTGGGAGTCAGTTTAACACGCCGACCCCCTGATCCTCCTTCCCTTTGAATCTGAACATACCAGTATTCTTGGCACCCTGCTTGCTGCGCCAAATGTGTTGGCCCCGGCTGTGGGCATTGAACTCTTAGGTTAGAGGTGCCAAGATAGTGATAAATCAAATCCACAGGTTTACTTACAAGGAGTACTTTATTGAGTAACTTACAGCACACAGGCGTACCCAATGGTTGGATCAGACAGCTTCTCTGAACCCAGAGCCATGGGGTACAATGGGTTTTATACCATACATGTTAGCCATGAGGCAGCACAACAGCAGCAAATGCCACCTGATGTCAGGGTTGTATCTGAGGCCATAGAGTCCCAAAGCAGCTCTGATTCTGAGGAGGAGAGACAACTCATGGGGGAGGAACTCTCTCAGACTTCAGAGGTGCAACTGGAGGGGGAGCCCCCCCCTTCTCACATCCCTGGGAGCAATAGTGAACCAGGCATGGAAAGGGAGGGGCAACCTGCACTTTTAGACGTGAGGCTCAGACGCAGGCACAAGCGAGAGATTGCAGGGGCCAAGCTTCGGCGCTCAGCCCGATTGGCTTGACGTCAACAGCTGTGCCCAGAAGCATCATGGGAGAGGAGGAGATCTTCCCCTCCCACCCCTTTAGTTTAGAGAATTGTCGCGTTTTTCCCAAACGGAGATCAACTGACGTCCTAACCCTTAGAAACCTGCAGATGGCTGTTCCTTTGTAGTTTCTCCGAGTCTCAAGCAATTAGCATCTGTATGCCTCATTAGGATAAATGGAATTAAAGCCTTGGAAAGCAGCCCTTTTGTCTAAGTGTTGATTTTGGCTATTGGAGCATTCAGTAGGAAACAGGGGAACCTTGACACCTAGCATCCATTCCCAGCGTAGACTAGCATTGCTATGGTTCCCAGCACAGCCACCTGCAACTTTAAAACAAACAACCTTCACTTCCCAGGCAGATAAGACTCTCTCAGGCTCATTAGTAAGGAATGCGCTTGAGACCCATTGCTATCAGCCCTTTGACTCATCTTGGTAAATCAAGAGGCCTGTTAGGGAAAACAGCCTGCCAACTGACCAAAGTCAGAGAGCAAACTAAGCGCCTCTAAAACTACTAATAGCTTGGTTCAGGCCTGGGGCCTTATACTCACCAGCAAGAGCTGTTAGGTTGGCAGGTTCTAGGGAGAGGGCTTTTTCAGTGGTGGCCCCGCACCTTCAGAACTCCTTCCTCAGAGAGAGAGATATGGCCTCATCACTGCTGGCTTAAAACACACACATACCCCTGAAGACACATTTATTGCAGTCTACCTTTGGTGCTTAAAAATAATTGGCTGCTGCTACTCCTGCGTGTATATGTGTGTAATTGTAATGTGTACGTTCGTGCTTTTGTAATACTGTAAGCTGTCTTGTGAGAGCAGTGCTCCCTTAAAGACAGGTTAAAAATCTAAATAAGTAAAAATCCACCAGGGCAGCCCCAGATCACTCCTTCTCCATGTGGAATCTGTGCAGCTCAGTTCACCTCTCTCTCTCTCTCTCTCTCTCTCTCTCTCTCTCTCTCTTTCCTTCCTTGTTTTCCAGCTACAGCTACAGAAGAACCAGTATTTGCAGTTGGGGCAGAGCCGTGGCCAGTACTATGGAGGATCCCTGCCAAATGTCAATCAGATTGGCAGCAGTGTGATGGACCTGCCCTTCCAGGTGAGAATTGCAGGCTTTGCTTAGCAGCATAATCGGGGCTTTAAAAACCAGCAACGCAAGATCCAACTCCTGCCCCCAAAGGAACTAAATGCCATCTGTCTGAATTAACAAAGCCTTCCCCTGGTGCCCTCCAGATGAGTTTTATTTATTATTTATTTAAAACATTTCTATCCTGCCCTATATCAGTAAGATCTCAGGGCAGCATACAGATAAAATTAATTTAAAAAGTATAAAACAATACATAATTTAAACACCTAAAAACATATTGAACTATTAAACTAATACCAGTTAAAATCTAAAACAATAAAACAGTTAAAACAATGTGCTAGGGAATGCATTTAGCCCTCAAAAGCTTTGGTAAAAAGCCATGTTTTTACTTGGCACCGAAACAAGACCAATGTCTGTGCCACTCGGGCCTCCAAGGGGAGGCCATTCCACAACCGGGGTGCCACAGCAGAGAAGGCCCTCTCCCACGTCCCACCATAGTGTATGTCTCGTACAGGTGGGGTGCAGAGGAGGGCCCCTCCAACAGATCTCAGTCCTCGGGCAGGCATATACAGGGAGAGGCGCTCCCTCAAATATCGAGGTCCCAAGCCACTTAGGGCTTTAAATGTCATCACAAAAACCTTGAATTCTGACTGGAAGCGTATCAGCAGCCAGTGCGAGTCCTTTAAAACTGGTGTTATATGATTTTTATGAGATGTTGCAGTCAGCAGTCTAGCTGCTGCATTTTGCACTAGCTGCAACTTCTGAGTCATTTTCAAGGGCAGCCCCACGTAAAGTGCATTGCAGTAGTCTAACCAGGAAGTTACCAGCACGTGTGCTACTGTGGCTAGGTTAGCCCTGTCCCAGAAAGGCCGTAGCTGGCGGATCAGCCGAAGCTGGCCCCGAGTACTCCGGGCCACGGAGTCTGCCTGGGGCTCCAGTGACAGGGGTGGATCTAGGAGTACTCCCAATCTACGCACCTGCTCCTTCAGGGGGAGTGCAACCCCATCCAGGACAGGTCGCTTACTGAATTCCCAGACACGGGAACCACCAATCCACGGAGCTTCCATCTTGTCAGGATTTTGCTTCAGTTTATTGGCCCTCATCCAGCCCATTATATCCTCCAGGCACTGGTCCAGCACCTTCACTATCTCAGCCGACTCTGATGACAAGGAGAAATAGAGCTGAGTATCATCAGCGTACTGGTGACACCCCACCCCAAAACTCCTAATGACCTCTCCTAACGGTTTCATATAGATGTTGAACAGCATGGGGGATAGAATAGAACCCTGTGGCACCCCACAGCTTAATAGCCTTGGGGTAGAACAGGAATCCCCCAATACCACTCTCTGGAATCAGCCCTGCAGGTAGGAGTGGAATCACTGTAGCAGAGTTGAACTGTGACTTCCATCATGCCCAGCCAGCATGGCCATTGGCCATGGGGAGTTGCAGGCCAATACATCTGGAGGGCACCAGGTTGGGGAAGGCTGAATTAACATGTGCATGTGAGTAATATGCATAAAAGCAAAGGAAGGTTCCCCACTGGTATCGCCTAGAGTTGAGCCTGGTCTTGGCTTTCTGGTCTTGTATTCTACCCTTGCCCCAAGAAGCAGCATCAGGTTGTGCCTCATGTGTTGAATGCCCTGTTTTTTTGCATTTTCTTTAGACTCCATTTCAGTCATCAGGCTTGGACACCAGTAGGACGACCCGGCACCACGGGCTGGTGGACAGGGTGTACCGCGACCGGAATCGCCTTGGCTCGCCGCACCGGCATCCGCTCTCTGTGGATAAGCATGGCAGACAGATATCCTTTAAAAGGTTACAAAGACCAAATATTTGCAGGTACAGTTTGTCTGCAGGTATTGGGGCTGGGGACCTGGAGGCGCATGCGTAGCTGAGATGAGAAACCGGCAGGCAGGGACAGGTAGTCCGAGAGCAGTGCAATCTGCACATGAGGAATGACTTGCACAGGCTGTGCCTGGCCAGATTCAGCAGCTTTATAGGCCCAACTGAAAGGCTGTTGCTCCCTCCATATCACCTGACCCCTGCTGAGCTGGGAGCTGCTGTAACACCTTCTAGCCATCTTTGGTAGTGGTGTTGAAATGCAATAGAGAGCAGCCCAGCAGCTATTTCTGCAGGATTGTATTTCTTGCCCCTCAGAACTGTGAAGATGGTAGAGAGAGTTCCCTGCAAGCTGAAACGAGGGGTTGACTGCTCTTTGCAGACAGAGTCAGACAAAACAGGAGAACATCCAAAATATCAAGATGGAAGAAAATGAAGTTTTATTCGTCAAAGTATTACTTTGGGCTACTTTGAGGAATAAAACATTTATTTTCCTATATCCTGAGACTTGTTTTCTCTTTTCCATCGTGCTTTTTGCAAACACCTTCAGTCTTGGCAGGGGTGGATAGGGAACACACCCCTGGCATTATTTTCTCTTTGAATTGGCTTTGCAGTGTCATCATCTAGGTAGTTCTGATTGGCTTCATGGCATCATTATGTTTGTCATGTGACTAGTTGGAGTTGCAGGGGGACAGCCCAGGAATAAAAACGGCACTCCAGTGGCAGTGGGGAAACAGCTGCTGCCAACAGAGGCAAGAACCAGGAAAAAGGGTACACTGATTTTTTTAGGGCCCCCTGAAAGCTCCACGTTCAATTCAAGGGGAGAACATTTGGTAGAGCCTTAATTATTTCTACCCTGAAAGGTAGCAATGAAAATTACTCAAGGGAGAAAGGAGCATTTACAAGGTTGAGATAAACTCCCACCAGAAGTGCAGAAAAAGGTAAAATGACAATAGGAAGAGGAGGAGGAAAAAGAAAATTATTGAAATAGAAAGAGGGCCCACTTACAAAATTGAGTTGGCAACATGTTCCAAGCCTTCCCCCTTAAGTGCCTGTGCCATGCTGGCTGGGAAGGATGGGAGTTGCAGTCCAACACACCTGGAGGGCACCAATTCGGGGAAGGCTGGTTTAGACCCAGCCTTTCCCAACTTCGGGTCTCCAGATGTTGTTGGCCTACAACTCTTATAGTCCCCAGCCAGCATGTTCAGTGGTCTTGGATGATGAGAGTTGTGGACCAGCAATATTTGGGAGCCCAAGGTTGGGAAAGGCTGGTCTAGATTTCCTTTCTAAGGCCAGGGCACATAGAAATAGGCATGCCTCTTTCTACGCTGCTCAGTTTATAAGATTGTTTCTATGCCTATTTGTATACTTCAAAATAATTTCTTGCTGAAAATTTCTTCTCCCTTGACTACCTGACTCACATGGACAGCTGTCCGTATGGTACCGTCTATCTGTCCCCTCCTTCAGATACAAGCTGGAGAAGGTCTGTATGAGCTATCTTTTGAATGGAAAAGTTTAATCCATCTGTTTGTAAAATGTGTGCTTAAATCCTCCTTCGATTAACTTTTGGCCTGCGGATGCCTCTCTGGGCACGCGCCAAGCTCCCTGCCTCTCCTGTTGTTGTTGTTTTAATTACACTGGGAAGCTGGCATGCTACAAACTGAAGTGCCACCCTCCAGTGCCATCTTTTGTGTGTTGGCGGGAGGGCTGTTGTGCTTTATGTTTTAGAGCTCAGATCCTACCTCTGCATTGCACTTAGGTTCTTGGGCAGGTTTCTTTTCCTGAAACCTCCCTGGAGCCACAGAGAACAAGTCTGCTCCATCTTCTCTTTGGCAGTAGAACAGACTGCCTTGGGAGATGGTGGGTTCTTTGCTGAAGATATTGAAGCAAAGGCTGGATGGCCATCCGTCAGGGATGCTGCATTGAGCAGGGGGTTGGGTTAGATCAGGCTTGGGGAACCCCTGGACTAGATGATCTCCAAAGTTCCTTCCAGGTCTGATTCTACTGTGGTCCTAAGCCCTTCAATGCCTCATAGGTTAAAATGAGCACTGTGCTCAGTTACCAGAGCATGGGTAACCATGGCTTGTCCAGGAGATAGGGCAGAAGACAAAATAGAAATTGAAGGAATAAATACTTATAAGCCTGAAGGATTGAATTTCCCTTCTGATTAAAGACATGCATGCGTGTGTGATAGAGAGAAGTGCATATTCCACTTGGGGGCCAGAGTTATAATCGTTTTCCCCCTTCCTTACCAGGACCAATTCAGATTCTGCCCTGCACCAGAGTACGATGACCCCTGCTCAGGGAGAGCCTTTCTCAGCTGGGTCACAGGACATGCAGCAAAAAAGAGGTGAAGCTAAAGAAAAATCGAAGCACAATCTGGGAATTGTGAAAGGGGAAAGCTGTAGGATTCCCTGTAAACTTGGGATGGGGGTGGTGGGATATTTTAGCAAATATTGTGAAACTTCACTGGGCAAGAAAGCTGTTGAAAGCTAATTTTGGGGTGCGTGTGCTGATTTTGAAAGGGAAGAACCAACATACCGGATTAAATTAAAAAAAAGCTGCAAGGTGTGTTAGGTATCATCAACGCTTTTGATCTGATTAATCCAGAAATCTAAAAATAAATAAATACATGTAGATGTATGTGTCACGTGACTGCTAAATATGGGGAGGGAAAGTGGGCACACATGAAAACCCTGCCGCAATGTCTCCAACCCCACTCCCTGTTGCCCAAGATCTCAAGGATGCTTGTATTCATGTGTGCTTGAACATGAGTAGAATCTGTCTGCACGATCAGGATGTTGGGGGCAGGGCATGCACGCACAGCCACATCGCCTTCCCACTTTTAGCCCTCTCACACACAAGCTGAGTACCTGCATAGGGCTCTTGTCTGGCTGAAAAGTTGGTATAAATATATTATATAAAGCTTTGAGAATGAGGGAAAATGACACTATAAAGGATCTCCCTCCGTCCTCCTCTTTCCCAAGGGCACTTTTTAAGGAGGGAGGGAGGGAGTGTGTGTGTGTGTGTGTGTGTGTGTGTGTGTGTGTGAAATCACAGCTACTGGTGAGGGTGGAAGCCGAAACATTGAGCTCTAAATGTATTTTGAAATTACTGTGTTAGTCCATCTATCTTTCTTATATACACACATATAAATTAAAATTTTAAAATGTGCTTTATCCTTTTCTGGTAGTCTTATTACTGACTGTCCCAAGCATGGAGGAAGACACCTCAGATACAGACAAGAACCTTGCAAAGCAAGGATGGGATGCTAAGAAGGTACCAGCACCAATTCTGCCCAAATTTGATGCATTGCAGAGTGGAACGTTAACATGGTTGCAACTGGTAAGGAAAGTTGGGCCTTGTTCTAAGACTCCCAACAGAGACTGTACACCAGGGGTGCAGAAACCACTGCCTGTGGGCCTAATCCAGCCTGCTGGGCTCCCCAGACCGGCCCACGCCACCCCCTTTGGTTCCTCCAAGTGGTGGGGCATGGCCTCCAAGCCCTTCCTCCTGGAGGAATCCCTGCTGTTATTCCCTGGAGGAATTCCCGCATCCTGGCAGTGATTTCCGATCTCAGAGATAGTGGCCGCTCTTCCCAGTGCAGGCAGAGTCTTTCTTCACATGCTTCTTGCCACCCCTAATGGGACAATAAGCAGTGCGTGAACCCGGGGAATGGGCTGACCGGCACTGGCCAAGTCCCTTTCTCCATGCTGAGGAAAGAGAGAAATTGAAGATGGTCAGGGTAGTGACATCAGTGGGTGTGGCCCATGGGGAGCAATTTGGCCCCCATCTCATATTCAGATTACATATACAGTAATCATGTATTTGGGCTTATAAGCTGGTGCTGAATGTACTCCATGCCACACCCACTGATCTCATGACCCCTGCCAGTTTTACTTTTTTCTTTGGTTTTAATGTTTTAGTGCTATGTTAATGTTTTAATATGGCTTTATTGTTACGTGTTTATGCAATTATTGTTTTGGTACGCTGCTTTGGTGACTTTTGTACAAATAAAATAAACAGCAAGGTTTGGGGGTAGTTTGTACCAAGTGGGGCGACATCCCTCTATAGAGGGAGGTGCAGTTAGCAACTTTGCCAATTCCTTCTTTGACTTAGCAGTCACTTTTGCAGCTCTGTGCATCACATCACTCTGATGTGCTCCATTCTCTTCCAGATGGGATCCTCGAGGCCCAAATCCTGTGAAGTTCCAGGAATCAAGTATGTTCAAGGGGCAGGGGTGTATGTGTGGTTTGGTTTGTAAATAGGAAGCAAGCGGCTTCAGATCACATTTGTATTCCTTTGTCAGTGTGTGTGTGTGTGGTCTAAAAAGACTGGTATGTCAGAAATGAAAAACAAAAAAGTTCAGTGTAGTGGGCTTCAACTTTCTTTTAATAGATAGTTGTTCTTCAATAGGAAATGCCAAGAACCATGGGGGTGGGAGAGAGCATCGCCTCAACACTTGTGCTTAGTTCAGACATCATGATGAAGTGTAACAATGGTTTGCCATGACACCTGAATTGACAATCCATGGATTGCTACTGGCCAGCAAACCAGGATCAGAAAACATGGTGTTGCCTGTAGTTAAAGGTTCCAGCTGCACTAGATAAACCACAGTTAAGTCAGTTTTCCTGTAACTCAGTTCAGACACCATGCCAAACTATGGTTAATAAAGCTTAACTGTGTTTTGATGTGATGTTGGAATTGACAGGCATTTTTTTTCATTGGCCAGCAAACCCAGAATTGGAAACGATGATTTGAAATGGGTTTGCAAAGTATGTTTTGTGCTAACTATGTGCACCTAGAGATGGGAATGCTGGGAAGATGGAAACTGAAATCAAAGAAGTGTGGTTGGCTTGATTGTTTGCAAACTCAGCCCTGATCTGGGTTCCAAACTATAGTTAGTGCAGAACATGGTTTGGGGTGATATGGGAATTTAGCCTCAGGCTTCTGTGATAGGTATTGTCAGGAATGATTCTGAGCGTGTGGAGATAGTTAGCAGCTCAGACTCAGAATGGGAACAGCCAGAATTGGGGGAGGCTTCCTCCCTGATGAGCTCAGATATATGGGTAGGCGTGCTTCTCAGGACCTTGGCACACGGATGGCTCGACCTGAAGCCCCCCCCTTCCTCCCCCGTGAGAGCTCAGGTCTCGGAGGAGAGTGCAGGGTGTGACCCGAAGGATGCTAGAGTCTGGGAAAAGTTAGAGGTGGAGCTCAGACGTTCCACCCTCTGGCTATGCGTGATAGCCTACGTGCGGGGGAGCAACTCTGAGGGAGGGGCATCCCCCCCCCAGTTACACTGGCCCGTAAGTTCTTGTTTCAAACTGGTGGCAACGTCTCTGATTCTCACTTGGCTCCTCTTTTGATATTCGTAATTGTGTGGAGTAGCTGTTTCCTTTGTAGCCTGAGAGTCTCCGAGGATTTGCATTTGTAAAGAGCCTGGTCGCTAACTAATAAAGGAGTGAGCCTGAAGCCTGGTACCCTGGAGTGCGTGACTGCAAAGGGAGAGGACCAAGGGACCTGACAGCTTGCCAGCAGTTTGAAACAAGAACTTGCCAGCCAGAGTAACCGTGGGGGGGGGGGATGCCCCTCCCTCAGAGTTGCTCCCCTGTACGTAGGCTATCACGCATAGCCAGCGGGTGGAACGTCTGAGCTCCGCTTCTAACTTTTCCCGCTTTGCTCTGTGCTGGACTCTAGCATCCTTCGGGTCACACCCCGCACTCTCCTCCGAGACCTGAGTTCTCACGGGAGAGGAAGGGGGGGCCTTCAGGTCGAGCCATCCGTGTGCCAAGGTCCTGAGAAGAACACCTACCCATATATCTGAGCTCACCAGGGAGGGAGCCTCCTGCAGTTCTGGCTGTTCCCATTCTGAGTTTGAGCTGCTGACTATCTCCACACGCTCAGAATCATTCCTGACAGGTCTTTAGCTTGACCAAGTTCTTCAAGGGAGGACATCTGTGAAACAATTTTTATTAAATTCTTTATGAGGGAGCTTTTTCCTTCAGTATTCAGGTTCCTTGTATTAAATACAGTCAGGGCCAGAAATATTGAAACAAGGATAACTGTTTTGGCAATTGGCCTCTGTACACCACCACATTGAAGTTGAAAGGAAAAACACCCAGATGGGAGCGAAGTCAGGACTTTCAGCTGTAATTCAAGGGGTTGGACAAAAGTGGGGCACTAACCATTCAGGAAGTACAGCCAGTGGCATACACACACACCCGTCCTTGGTGGCTCCTAAGTAATGGAACGAATGGCTGACAAGTAGCTGCATGGCCAGGTGTGGCCTGTTTCCTGGGAAACACATGACCCATCAAGCAGATAAAAGGCCTGGAGGTGGTTCTGAGTGTTACATTTGCATTTGGTAGCTGTTCACTGGAACTCCCAACATG
This sequence comes from Heloderma suspectum, assembly GCF_057233095.1. Lineage (NCBI taxonomy): Eukaryota > Metazoa > Chordata > Lepidosauria > Squamata > Helodermatidae > Heloderma > Heloderma suspectum. The sequence continues at coordinate 36,294,305 of NC_139475.1, read as the reverse complement.
AGGTCCAAAGAGGTGTCCATGCGAGTGAAGGAGGCCATCATTAGGCTGAGGAAACAACATAAAGCCATCAGAGAGATAGCAAAAACAGTGGGGGTGGCCAACACAACAGTTTGGAACATCCTGGAAAAGAAGGAATTAACTGGCAAGCTCAGCAACAGCAAAAGGCCTGGAAGACCACGGAAGAGAACTAAAGTGGATGGCTGCAGAATTCTGCTCATGGCGAAGAGGAACCCTTTCACAACATCTAGCCAGGTCAAGGACGCTCTTGCGGAGGTAGGTATGTCATTGTCAACATCTACAGTCGAGAGATGGCTTTATGAATGTGAATACAGAGGCTTCACAACAAGGTGCAAACCACTGGTGACGCTCAAGAACAGACAGGCCAGATCAGCCTTTGCCAGCAAACACTTAAAAAAGCCTGCCCAGTTCTGGAATAAGATTCTTTGGACTGATGAAACCAAGATTAACTTGTACCAGAATGATGGGAAGAGAAAAGTTTGGAGAAGGAAAGGAACAGCTCATGATCCAAAGCGTACCACATCATCTGTCAAACATGGTGGAGGCAGTGTTATGGCATGGGCATTTATGGCTGCCAATGGAACCAGGTCACTGGTGTTTATTGATGACCTGACTGCTGATAAAAGCAGCAGGATGAATTCTGAAGTGTATGGGGCTATACCTTCTGCTCAGATTCAGCCGAATGCTGCCAAACTGATAGGACGCTGCTTCATATCACAGATGGATAATGACCCAAAACATACAGCAAAAGCTACCCGAGAGTTTCTCCAGGCAAAGAAGTGGGATGTTCTTCAATGGCCAAGTCAGTCACCTGATCTCCACCCAGTAGAGCATGTTTTTCACTTACTGAAGACAAGTCTGAAGGCAGAAAGACCCACAAACAAGCAGCAGCTGAAGACAGCTGCGGTAAAGGCCTGGCAAAGCATCTTGAGGGAGGAAACTCGGCATTTGGTCATGTCCATGGGTTCCAGACTTCAGGCAGTCACTGACTGCAAAGGATTTTCATCCAGGTATTAAAGGCGATCCTTAAGTTCGAAATGATGTTGGTTTGTTCCATTACTTATGAGCCACCAATGATGGGGGGGGGGGGGTATGCCACTGGCTGTCCTTCTTGAATGGTTCGTGCCCCACTTTTGTGACAGGTTCCAGGCAAGAGGCATGGCAATGTCCGGTTCTACGAATTCCCCCCAAATCATGAGCCCGCTGTTTCTGCCCCAAATCTTCAGCTTCCTTTCTCCATCTTTTTGAAATGCAGCATATTTCCATCAGCTGACCAGGAAAACACTACTACGCTTAGCCCTGCTGCTCACAACACGGGCGGCTCCCTGCCAGACCTGACAAACATCCACTTCCCTTCTCCCCTCCCAACACCGCTAGACCCAGAAGAGTCCTCATTCCCGTCCCTGAGCAGCTCCAATAGCACCGGGAACCTCACGGCCAACCTGACACACATGGGCATCAGCACAGCCAATCAGGGTAAGGGTGTGGCTGTACAGTAGGCGACGGTGTCCTGGGAATGGCAGCATGACTTCACTTTCTGTCTGGGGCAGTTGGTCCTGTGATGCCACTTCCTGTCATGCCCAGCTGTATTCTCTATTGCAAACCTGCTTTCTCTGTTTCAGATGGAGAGGTTTTTTGTTTATCCTATCATTATGAATTAATGGTAGGAATGTCATGGGGAGCTGACACATAGCAAAGAGGGGTGAGGGGGGAGTTCCATGCTGCACATGGCCTCCCTGCTCTGAGGGCAGCAGACTAGTGGATACTTCCAGCAGAGGGGTTGTAGCTTGGTGTAGAGCCCCTGCATTGCATGCAGGTCACAGGTTTGATCCCTGACATCTTCAGGTAGGCTAGGAAAGAATCTTGCCTGAAACCCTGGAGACCCATTGCTTCCAATCAGTGTTGACAATATGGGGCTAGATGGACCCAGGGTCTGACTCCGTGTAAGGCAGCTTCTTATGTTCCTAACCTGATGGCTTAATTTTGCAAGTCACCCTTTGGGCCTTCTTTTGGAAGACTAGTGTGTGCCTCTCCTACCCAGTTTGGGAATCACTGTTTGTAAGACAAGTCCTGGTTCTCTGTGAGGTAGAGCAAGAACCATGGATGCCACCCTGAGCTCCTTAGAAGGAGGAAAGGAGGAAAATCCAAAAAATAAAGAATAATTAATGTAGATCCTACTTGCTCCTGTATGTTCAGCTCAGAGTGTAAAATAACTAAAAACAAACAAACACCCCAAACCCATACACTTAAATGTAAATATGCACACAACCTCAGCTGTAAGATGACTTAGCTTTCCCCCTGCTATACCTGAGATCCTCCTCTAACCACCATTACAATTCTTTGCTACCATAGGGGCTAGGAACTTGACAATTCTTAATTGCAAGTTGAGATTATCAAGGTTCCATGGCAGCTAAGAAACACACTCCATGGTAATAGCTATGAGGATGAGATGGGACCATAGCTCAGTGGTAGAACACCTGCTTCACATTCAGGTGGTCCCAGGTTCAATCTCTGCATAGGGCTTGGACCCCTTGAGAGCTGCTGCCAGATAGAATGCACAGTACCAAACTAGATAGAGCAGTCATCTTTCCTGGTATTAGGCAGCTCCATAATATGTTAAGTTCCTGGCCCTATGGCTAGACAGATTTGTAAATACGGAGGTTTGGGAGTAGTCCAGATTATGTATCCTAAGCATGTTCCAAATCAGTCATGTCAGAATGTCCCTTTGATGTGAGAACAAATGTTTGGAAAATCCCTCTGGAATCTTGTCACACATGCTGATTCCCTCTTTCGGCGGCAGGAATGACAACGACGCAAGCCTCTTCTCAGCAGCACCGACAGCCGTCCATCAGCCCCCTTTCACTGAATGCAGACTCAAGGAGAACCCAGCCCCAACAGGTGTCTCCTACATTGTCACCCATCACTCAGGTAGGAATGTGTTTTGTGGATTTTGGATGCTCCAAGCAGTCTGGAAGCCCAGAAGGTTAATGTGGTAGACTCCCTCAGCGACAAACTCTTCAAACTGAGGGGATGCAGTGAAGCTGGGAGCTATATAGTAGACCCTGGCACCGGATTGGCTTTCTGGTGTCACCTGATTCCCAGGAGGACGTTGGGTTGTGTTTGGCATTGCACAGACATTCTTCCTCCTGCAACCACCAGGCCCTGGTGGCTCATGGGTGTAGTGAGCCAGTGACAAATCCACAGTCCTCCTGGTTTGAGGTTCTTTGGCTACATCAGTAGTTGGCTTTAACTGTGATTTGTTAGAAAAGCCAGGATCCCAATTCGAGACCATCAAACAAACCACAGTTTGCCTCACCTAATGCTGGTTTGTTCCCCCCACTCCCCCATGGCCTCTGTGAATACCCAGCTGTTATACCATAGCCCAGCCTGGTGCCCTCCAGTTATTTTGGACGTCAACTCCCATCAGTCCTTGCAAGCATGGCAAATGGTCAAGAATGCTGGGAGTTGAAGTCCAAAACATTTGGAAGGCACCAGGTTGGGAAAGGCTGCCATAGCCCTTTGTAGCTTGCCAAGAACTGTCAAGGTGTCACCACTCCTCTTGCTGTTGGCTGGCTGCAGAAACAGGGCTAGGGACAGAAATACTCTGCACAGTTCTGAAGCTGCTCACCACCACCACCCCTCACTCCCCAGACATTCTCTATGTTGGTATCTTCGCTAACCCTTTCCTCCCAAACCTCCTGAACAAAACTTCTTTCCACTGGACGCAGTCTGCCCATGTGTGTGTATGTGTGTATGCACGCACGCCATCCTCTTTATTCAATTTGCTAATGGTTCATGGTAGCTTTTGCTTCCCTCGAAGGTCATCAGCATCAGCAAATGTGTATTTCTCTGCCTTCACCCTATCAGCGATCCAAGCTTGATGGTGTGAAGTTTGTCCATGTATTATCAGAGTTTGATTGGAGTTTGTCCACATATTGTCAATGCCAGGCACCTACTTACCAGTCACTGTCTCAGGAACACCACCTTGGAGCAAAGACCCCCCCCCCAAAGTCCTAGGGTACTCTGGGCCTGCTGGGGAGACTACTCTGTGCCAAAAAGAAACAAAAGCTCTTGCACCAAGGATGCCTGTAACTAGAAACGGATGGAGAACCCTCCTAGAGAAGACCAAAGGTTCCTCCAGTCCCGCATCCTGTTTCCCAGCTAGATGCCTGTGGGAAGTCCACATGCAGGGCATGAAGGTAGCCCTTATGGTTTTTCCTGCCAGGCTCAAGGGGCCAAATCCAGTCCTCTGGGGGTCCCAATCCATTTCTCTGGGGTTCCCAAGATGGGCACACTCCCTTTCTCCTGACCGCTGATTGCATGGTAGTTTCAGGGCTTTTGCAAGGTCATTTTCTCCATTTTAAAAGGTTGAAATGCTTCTCCTAAGGCTTACTTACTGGCAGTAGGAGCCTCAAGCTAAAATATGCTCGAATTCTTTGTAATTTGGCCCTGCCCCTATTGCCTTTGGCCCTGCCCACCCCTGGAATTCGGCCCCCGAGAGTTCCTCCAAAATGGAATTCAGCCCTTAGGCTGAAAGAGGTTCCCCACCCCAGGCTATATGGAACCTCCACCTTCAGAAGCAGTCTGCCTTCAAGCAGCAGATGCTGGGACAAAAAGGGGTGCAGTGTTGCCTTCTCCTGCTGGTGGCCTTCCTGGAGGTGTCTTGCTGGCTGCTGTGGTAAGCAGGATGGTGAACTAATTGGACTGCTGGTCTGCTCTTGCAGACCTTATGTTTGGGGACTAGTCTGTTTGTAAGGCCAGGTCATTCAAAGGAGAGCCTCCCCCTGTTCCTAGTGTTGACATGCATGTTGAAAATGCTGGTTCTGAGCAGATCTGGTCCTTATCTGGTGACCCTGTTCTGTCTTCTCCCTCTGAAGGCCGTGGCGATGGATGCGCTCTCCATGGAACAGCAGCTTCCGCCCTACCCATTCTTCACCCAAACAAGCACACAGCAGCAGCAGCAGACCCAAGTGGCGAGTGCCCTACTGCCCAATGCTTCCCTGAAGCAGACCTCCGGCTTGCAGCAAGGAGTTCAGCTCCCCCCGCTCTCGGTCACCATCCCTTCCACAAACCCGCAGTCTCCTCCGGGCAGCCAAACCCAGACTTCCATGGGGATAGACATCAGTTCGGTAAGCTTGATGGGGAGGAGGAAGCCCCAGGAAGGCCAGCGATCCTTGTCCTTCCTGGTGGGGAGGTGGCATCCCACAGCTTCCCAGCGATCACTTGCAAAGCATCGTGGGGGGTTCAGGCCAAGCCCAGAACCAACCTGGTGCTCTCCAGATGTTTTGGACTTCAACTCCCATCAACCCCAGCCAGCATGGTCATAATTCAGGATGCTGGGAGTTGTTGTTGGAAATATCTGGAGGGCACCAGGTTTGGGAAGGCTGATATAGAATGTAAGAAGACAGCTGGGCCCCTGGCATTTATGCCAGGCCTGGCCAAGCCAGTAGCCTCATGCTGCCAGGTGGTCAAGGGCAGCTGCCTCCTGGAAAACCTGCATTTCTGTGCTCTTGGGGTGTGTCAATGCCACAAATTGAAAACAGTTTCAAACCAGTTTTAACTACCACCACTTTCCCTGATGGCCTCTGCAGGATGTAGTTCTCCATGTGTTATGGAGATTTCTGTGATGGGGGCAGGTTAGGAATATCTTAAGGTAGAACTACAATTCCTGAGGGTCTTGGTTGGAGGCTGGGTTCCTGAATGGGTTTTATTTACGGTTTTGACATGCAGGGAAGGTATGCAGGTTTCTGGGCCTATTCTGCTGTTTAACCCAGCCTGACATCTGTGGAATGTAACAGAGCTGTTGAGCCTATTTCTTGTAATGCAGCCTTCCACGACCTGGTGTCCTTCAGATACTTTGGGCTACAACTCCCAGTGGGGGATGCTGGGTGATATAGTCCAATACACCTGGAGAGCACCAGGTTGGGGATGGTGGTTCTGATGTCTCAATAAAGGGAACCAAACTCCATGGATGAAACCCTGAATGTAATTACAGAGTATGTGCAGGAAACTGAGGACACATCATTTTTTTTAGGCCAAGGTGTAGCCTTCCCTAACCTTGGGCCTGGTCATTGTTTCCCATGGAAAGCCTAGATGCATAAAGCCCAATCCACCTTATCCTGGCAAGCAATCTCCTACCCCTGGAGTTTCGAGGAAGTGGAGTGGTGGGAAGTATTTGAGCCAGGTGATTCCCATGGGCAATATAATCAAATGAAGACCTGGCAGCTGTGTGCTCAACTATTCAGAACCCCTGAGTTCAATGGCTGGAGCCCACAGTGCAGCCAGAAGGAAAGTCTTTATTCATCAAGCAAAGGAAGAGGGCAGCTGGAGGTCCAATGCTTATACCAGGCCTAGCCAATCCAGAAGCTTCATACTACCCACCAATTTGAAGCCTGAATGCGGAGTTCCAGGTAGCTAATTAGTTTAGGTCCTGCTTTCAGTCCACAGAGTCCCCACCAGAGGCTTGGTTGTGTTGGGATGTCACAATAAACCATGCTTTATTGTGATAGGAAAGGGCCTAGTCTCTTCCCCCCCTCTCCTGCCTCCAGTTCATGCGCTCCCTTTCTCCTCCTCCTTTGGCATGGCCACAAGGAGAAGATTGGAAGCTCCCACTTTATATTAACTGCAGTTTAATCCAAACCCTGGACTGCAGTTAATCCTCGCTGGTTTGTTTGAAACAAGCCAACTTCATCACAACCCATAGTCTGAGATTGGCTTGTTGCAAACAAACTGCTAATTAAGATTGTCAGGTTCAGACAACATGGTAAGCCACGGTTAATCAAAGAGTGGAAGTAAAAGCTTCCAAACACCTCCTCACAGTTTTACTAGAGGAGGAAAGGGGCAGGGGGAGGGTGTGCGCCTGGTGGGAGGCTGGGCTTGTTCCTGTCGTGATAAACCATGGTTTATCATAACATCTGAACACAGCCTTTCAACTCTCCTTTAATGACTGCCAGGAATTAATTAATTATTTATTTATTTATTTATTTATTTATTTATTTCATTCATTTCTATACTGCCCAATAGCCGAAGCTCTCTGGGTGGTTCACAAAAATTAAAACCAAACAACACACAATAAAACAATTTAAAATATATAGAACATTAAAACCACAATATAACAATACAACCACAATAAAACCTAGCAGCAGTGCAGGAGTTTAAAATACAGATTTAAAACAGCAAAGCTAAAAGTTTAGAAAGCTAAAATGCTAAAATGCCTGGGAAAATGAAAAGGTCTTCACCTGGCGCGGAAAGAATACAGTGTAGGTGCCAGGCGAACCTCACTAGGGAGCTCATTCCAGAGCCGGGGTGCCACAGCAGAAAAAGCCCTCCTCCTAGTAGCCACCCGCCTCACTTTCTTTGGCAGGGGCTCACGGAGAAGACGATGACCTTAAGGTCCGGGCAGGCACATATGGGAGGAGGCCATCCTTCAGGTAACCTGGCCCCAAGCCGTTCAGGGCTTTGAATGTTAACACCAGCACTTTGAATCGGGCCCAGAAATGGACTGGCAGCCAGTGCAGCTGGAAAAGTACTGGCGTAATATGAGCTCGCAGGCCAGTCCCTGTTAACAATCTTGCTGCCCTATTTTGGACCAGCTGAAGTTTCCGGACCGTTTTCAAAGGCCGCCCCATGTATAGCGCATTGCAGTAATCCAGACGAGAAGTTATCAGAGCGTGGATAACTGTAGCTAGGCTATCTCTGTCCAGATAAGGGCGTAGTTGGTATACCAGCCTAAGCTGATAAAAAGTGCTCCGTGCCACTGAGTTCACCTGTGCCTCAAGTGACAGTTCTGGATCCAAGAGCACCCCCAAACTACGCACCTGATCCTTTAGGGGGAGTGCAACCCCCTCCAGAACAGGTTGAATATCACCTAGCCGGGCAGACGAACCACCCACTAACAGTACCTCCGTCTTGTCTGGATTGAGTGTCAGTTTATTGGCCCTCATCCAGTCCATTACCGTGCCCAGGCACTGATTCAGAACAGCCACTGCCTCACCTGGGTTTGATGAGAAAGAGAGGTAGAGCTGGGTGTCATCTGCATATTGATGGCACCTCAGCCCACACCTCCAGATAACCTCCCCCAGCGGTTTCATGTAGATGTTAAACAGCATGGGGGATAAAATAGAGCCCTGTGGAACCCCATGGCACAATTGCCATGGCACAGAGCAATAATCCCCCAGCACCACCTTTTGGAATCTGCCATCCAAGTAGGAGCAGAACCACTGTAGTGCAGTGCCTCCAACTCCTAACCCAGACAACCTATCCAGAAGGATACCATGGTCGATGGTATCGAAAGCCACTGAGAGGTCCAGAAGAATCAACAGGGTCGCACTCCCCCTGTCCCTCTCCCGGCAGAGGTCATCCCACAGGGCGAACAAGGCACTTTCCGTTCCAAAACCAGGCCTGAAGCCCGATTGAAATGGATCTAGATAATCCGTTTCATTCAACAGTGCCTGGAGCTGTCCTACAACTACCCGCTCAAGCACCTTGCCCAGGAAGGGGATGTTGGCCACTGGCCTATAATTGTTAACATCCTCTGGGTCCAGGTTAGGCTTTTTCAGGAGTGGTCTAATTACCGCCTCTTTTAAAGCGGCAGGCACCACTCCCTCTCTCAAGGAGGAATTTACAACCTCCTGGACCCAGCCAGACATCCCCTCCTTGTTTGATGTAAGAAGCCATGAAGGGCAAGGGTCGAGCACACAGGTCCGCATCCTCAGGCCTCAGTAACTGAAACTGAAACTGAAACAGGAATGCAAGTGTGGAGGTTCAGTTTCTTCTTCATTCTTCTTATTCAATTCAGCAGTTTGTGTTCTCTTTCTCTATCCCCTCCTTCCTTCCCCCTCTCCTCCACAAAGTCATCTTCACATTGAGCTGTTGGCAAAAGTGTTCACATTTTAGCATTAAGCAGGGCTCAGAGTTGTTGTTGCTTAAAAGACAGAAATACTTGTGACAAGAAAAGCCATATTCTGAAACCTTTATAAATTATGTCAGTTTCCACAACTGTTCTTGTTTTGCCTCTTTGATTGTGGCTTTTCATAATGGAGGCATTGAAGCCCCCCTCCCCACTCCTGGCTTGCTAGGAATCCTTCTTTGCTCCAACACTTGGACAGGTGCCCACACATGTCCAAGCATTTAGAATCACAGAATCATAGAATAGTAAGGTTGGAAGGGGCCTACAAGGCTGTTGAGTCCAACCCCCTGCTCAATGCAGGAATCCAAGTCAGAGCATCCCTGACAGATGGCTGTCCAGCCTTGTCTTGAATGCCTCCGGTGTGGGAGAGCCCACCACCTCCCTGGGAAATGGGTTCCATTGTCGTATTGCTCTAACAGTCAGGAAGTTTTTCCTGAAGTTCAGCCGGAATCTGGCTTCCTGTCACTTGAGCCCATTATTCCGTGTCCTGCACTCTGGGATGATCAAGAAGAGATCCTGGCCTTCCTCTCTGGGACAACCTTTCAAGTCCTTGAAGAGCGCTATCTTCATAACAATGTGATCTAGTATCTTAACTCTTTGATATAAAGCTGAGACTCTCAAAAAGCCGGAAAAAACCCACACATCCAGTGATTTTACTGCTCTTGTGTGGAATTTTATTTATTTATTTATTTCTATGCCATCCGATAGCCGAGCTCTCTTGGCATATGTATGTACTCCTGGCTACGTTTTGGTTCCATCCTTTGAAGGGTCAGAAAAAGCATTGAGAGGAGAGTTCACTTAGCACAGATCTCGCAAATTCAGACATAGATGCTGGAAAGTTCAGAATCACCACAGACCTGTTTGTGTTAGTGGCCACAGGACTTCTGTGAAGAATACCAAAAGGTTAGTTTCAAAGGGTGGTCTAGTGGGTGTGTTTTGCACAGTGGGCATAACAGCAACATGTGAGCTACACCTAAAGGTGGCCTTTCTTGAGGTATTTGGACACAGGCCATGTGCTGGAGAAGAGGGAAAAGGTGAATTCCTCACTGGGGATTTTAAGGAAAGGGATTGGATATAAAAACAGCTGGTGTTTTGGAATATTGTGGACAGTTCTGGTCACCCTAATCCCAAAAAACTGAAATAGAAACCTGGGGGTTAGAACACCTTTCCCTTTTATGTTCGTGACCTTTCAGGGCATTGTTTAACGGTACTAGCTAACGTGCTGGGCTCGTCAAGGACTTTCCTCCCTTTTCTTCTCCTCTCATATCATTCTCTCCCCCCCCGCCCCACCTTCATCCCAGCTGTACACAAAAGCAACCTGTGATTTCACTCCCTTTTCCTTCTTTACCCCTTGGTCTCTCTCTCTCTTTGTCCTTCTGTAGGGCTCACTTCAGCAATACCGCAGCAATGCTGGCTCCCCGGCCAACCAGTCTCCCACCTCTCCTGTCTCCAATCAAGCTTTCTCTCCTGGCACCTCCCCTCAAGTAAGGGACTGTATGCTTCTAAGGCCTCTGGATTCCATGCTTCTTCTTGTTGTTTTTTTCCTTTTCCTTCTTAATTTCCCATTGTCCAACTTTTTATGTCTTTGACTCCCCCTCCCAACCGCCTTTTAAAATTATTTTAAAACAGCCTTCTCCAACCTGGCACCCTTCAGATGTGTTGGACAATAACTCCCAGAATCTCCTAGCTGGTGATGCTGCCTGGGGGATTCTGGGAGTTATAGTCCAACATATCTAGAGGGCACCAGATTGGGGAAGGCTGTTTCAAAATATTCTCAATCAAAATGGTGAGAGGTGTAGAAATGAGCTGGCTGTTGTATAGTAGAGATGCTTGAGGAATATTTAACCTTTGCAAATCCTGGTGCAGACTGACCTGATCCACCACCTCCCAGACTGATGTGTGAGTGGGACATATTTATACACTGGGTGTCGCACTTCGAATTTCACAGTGCAGTTCCTGCCTCAACCCCCACCCCCCAAATACTGAAACGTATTTTTAAAAATGTGTATTTTAGGATACTGTCCATTTGGAAATGTGTATTTTGTGCCTCTCAGTGGTTTTCAATCCCATCAACCATGGTATCCTTCTGGATCGTTTATCTGGACTGGGCTTGGGAGGCACAGTTTTAAAGTGGTTCCGGTCCTTTCTGGAGGAGTGGTCTCAGAAGGTGGGGGGGGGGGACTTCGGTTCTACCCCATGGCTATTAGCCTGTGGGGTGCCGCAAGGCTCTATCTTGTCCTCCATGCTTTTTAACATCTACATGAAACCGCTGGGGGAAGTCATCAGGAGGTTTGGACTGAAATATCATCAGTATGCAGATGATACTCAGCTCTACCTGTCGTTTCCATCTGCACATCCCAGGGAGGCTGTGGAACTCTTGAACCAGTGTCTGGGGGCTGTTTGGGGATGGATGAGGGTGAACAAGCTGAAACTTAATCCAGACAAAACGGAGGTACTGTGGGCTGGGAAACCAACTACTTCGGATGGAGGTTCACAACTGGTCTTAGATGGGGTTACACTCCTCCTGAAAGACCAAATGTGCAGTTTGGGAGTCCTCCTGGACTCTGAGGTAACTGGGGAAGCCCAGGTGGCTGCAGTGTCCAGGAGTGCTTTTTACCAGCTTAGACTGGTACGCCAACTGCGGCCCTATCTGGAGAGGACCTTGCCTCAGTTATCCACACACTAGTCACATCCAGGATGGACTACATGCGCTATATGTGGGGCTGCCTCTGAAGACGGTTCAGAAACCCCAGCTTGTGCAGCATGCGGCCTCCTGAGTATTGGTGGGGGCAAGGCGATTCGATCATATAACACCTATACTGCGCCAGCTGCACTGGTTACTGGTGCATTTCCGAGCCCAATTCAAAGTGCTGGTTTTGACCTTTAAAGCCTTAAACCGTTTGGGACCAAGTTACTTGATGGTAACTTGGTCCCTACACCCATATCAGCCTGCCCACGCTTTAAGATCAGAAAGGGAGGCTCTTCTCATTTGCCCACCTGCGAGAGCAGTCAAGTGGGTGAACACACATGAAAGAGCCTTCTCTGCAGTGGCCCCACATCATTGGAACAAGCTGCCATTGGAGGTCTGCCATGCTCCCTCATTGCGGTCTTTTAAGAAGGCCTTGAAAACATATTATTTTACCTTGGCCGCCTACTGATATGACTGCTACTGTTGCTGCTGCTAACATAATTGTTGCTTTTATTGTTGGGTTTAATTGCTTATTGTTGGCTTTTATTGTTTTTACATTTTTATCACTTTTAATATTTTAATTGTTTTATGTATTTTATTGTTGTAAGCTGCCTTGGGAGGGCTTCTGCTCTGAAAGGCAGCCAAGAAATATTTTAAATAAAATAAATAAATAATTGTGAGACTGCATTCAAAATGACATCTTTAAATATGTACTTAAATATGAATTTCCATGCAGAGTTTTGAACCAAGAATGATAGAATAGTAGGGTTGGAAGGGGCCTACAAGACCATCGAGTCCAACCCCCTGCTCAATGCAGGAATCCAAGTGAAATCAACACATCAATGCAGAAACAGAGCAGAACAGACATAGGAATGAGTGTATGTGAAATGCACACATCCATCCCTTGCCAGACAAAAAAAAAGGAAAGGCTTTACACAAGGCATTAAATGAGGAGTGCAGAATGTCCAGCCCTCTGGGGGTCCCAATCCGACCCTACAGGAATTCCCAAGTGGCTATGCCGTTTCTCCCATTCACCAATTGTTTGGTGGTTTCCTGGCTTTTGTGCAGTTTTCTTCCCTATTCTAAAAGGTTGAAATGCATCTCCTAAGTTTTAGTTACTGGCAGTAAGACCTTGAATCTACAATATGCTGGTATTTTTGGCCCTGTCCCTTTTGCCTTTGGCCCTGCCTACCATGTGGCCCCCGGAGAGCTTCTCCGCAATGGAATTTGGGCTGAAAGTGGTTCTGAACCCCTGCATTAACATGTGGAACTTGCTGCCACAAGGTTGTTTTTTGTTTTGTTTTTAATTACTGTTCTCATGGAGGAGGATAAGGACTATCATGGGCTGTTAGAACAATAGCTAAGTGGGGCTTCCCATGTTCAGAGGCAACCTACCTTTGAATACCACTTGCCAGGGAGCAAACAACCTCATGGAAGAAGAGAGGTCTCTCAGTGGCTATTAGCTGCCATCTCCAATGAATACTACATTCTGGGGACAAATAGAACAGGGCTGTGTCCTCCATGCCCTGCTTACGGGCTTTTCAAAAGCATCTTGACTGGCTACCGTTGTCAAGAGGATGCCAGTTGACATGGACTATTGGCCTCATCCAACAGGGCCTTATGCCCTTCTGGAAGGGGAAGGCCACCCCCAGGCTTTTAGCCATGATAGTTTGTGGTGGATCAATAAAAATAGGATGCAGCAGAGCCAAAAATTAAAAATGTCCATAGTAAACTGCCAGACTGTTCTAGAGATGCGGTGCCACAACAAGAAAGGCCCTGCCTCTGTTACCTTCTGCCTCGCACATTCATGCAGGAAAAGTGAAACTGCACACAAACATTATGTCATGTTATACTTGGGGTTGGCGGGGTGGGGGGGATAGAGACAGGGTGCATTGGCCCTTCAAAGTTGCTTTGGGGTCAGGTTCCATCTCCAGCCAATTGTTTTAAGGGCCAGGCTGCATTACCTGCTGGATCAATCTCTTTCAATAATAAAGCCATGCTCTGGGTGCTGTATTCCACCTCTTGGCTTGCTTGTAGCAATGCATGGCCAAGGTTTTTATTAATGGAAGAGAGCAAACTGTTGATGGAGCACCACCACCCCACCCCCGGTTCTGCAGGGAGCTTCTCCTAGCCAAACCAGTGGAGAGACTGATCTTGGATGCTGAAGTGGTGAAAAACTTCCCTGTTAATATCTTCACAGCAGCTTTTGTTGCTGGCAAAGTTATTAAAACAACACATTTAGGATTCCTAGGGGGGAAACTTTATATATCTGTATCTATTCTTGGAGGTCTACTGAGTTGTTTCAGAGTGCCGATTACACAGTCTTGTTCCACTGCAGTTATAAATTAAAGTATTTTATAATAGCCGTGAGGGGACAAATTTTGCCATTGCAACTTTTAGAGGAGGTGGTATTCCAAAGTTTGTCAAGCATTGTTGGTTTTTAATGGATTTTCAAAAGCATTGACCAGGAAGGCGAATCCAACACCACTGAATTTTGAGTCTGCAAGAAGACTTCAAATTTTACCAAAGCGTTGGGAGCTGGAATGCATCCTCCCTCTCACCCAAGTATGAAATACTTTTTAGAGCATGTTCCTGATGGAGCAAGCGATGTCTTAGGTTGCGATGTTGATTGGGCCGCTATAGGAAGCATGGGGCTTGTGGCATTTAACAAAAACAGCAGGCCAAAACAAAGGTCAGCAATACGTGCAGAACACCAAAATCCTTCCCTTGATTTAACCCCAAAGGCTGCCCCCAAACAGGTGCATAAGTAGCCTTGAACCAAGTTAGACAACTGGTCTACCTTCTCTGCATGCAAAGCAGGTGCTCTCTCACTGGGCTGTGGCCCTCAGTGCTTCTGAAAGGTGTTCAGGCTTGGACATCGAGTGGGGAGAAAGCATGGAGAGTTCGGTCTTGGAGATGTAGAGATGAAATATTTCTGTAAAATTGAAACCAATACAGGGGGTGGGGGTGGAGGACCTGAACTGGAATTTATAAGCACTATTTCCTTTCTTATGAAACCAATGCTTACTCTAAGAATCTGAAATGTATTGTGTAGAACAGCTTTCCCCAACCTGGTACTCTCCAGATGTGTGGGACTGCAAGTCCCATCATGCCCAGGAAGCCTCTTGTGGTTTTCAAACACATCTTTAATTCCATCCAAGTCTTTCACTGATTTTATTGCCAGCTCACCAAATTTTAATCTGAGGCTGTTTTATGGATTGTTTTGGTCTTTATTCTATGGTAATGACTTGTGCTTGGCCCTAAAAGGCATGACAAAAATAAGTGTGTGTGTTTTGTTTTCTTGAAATAGTAATTCACAGACTTAGAATTGGAAGGGAACTTGGAGGTCTTCTGAAGCAACCTCCTGCTCAATGCAGCAATCTTAAAAATATATCCAGTGTCAGAGCAGGAGTTGCAAGTGGCTGCATACCATGGAACCAAAATGTATTATTGTTGTTGTTCAGTCATTCAGTCGTGTCTCACTCTTCGTGACCCCATGGACCATAGCACGCCAGGCCTTCCTGTCCTGCGCTCTCTCCCGGAGTGTGCTCAAGTTCATATTCATTGCATCGGTGATGCTATCTAGCCATCTCATCCTCTGCCGTCCCCTTCTCCTTTTGCCTTCAGTCTTTCCCAGCATCAGGGTCTTTTCCAGAGAGTTTTCTCTTCGCATTAGGTGGCCAAAATATTGGAGCTTCAGCTTCAGTATCTGTCCTTCCAATGAGCACTCAGGGTTGATTTCCTTTAGTATGGACTGATTTGACCTCTTTGCAATCCCGGAGACTTGTAAGAGTCTTCTCCAGCACCACAGTTCGAAAGCATCCATTCTTCGGTGCTCAGCCTTCCTTATAGTCCAGCTCTCACAGCCATACATTACTACTGGGAAAACCATAGCTTTGATTAGACGGACCTTTTTCGGCAAGGTGATGTCTCTGCTTCTTACTATGCTGTCTAGGTTTGCCATAGCTCTCCTCCGAAGGAGCAAGCGTCTTCTAATTTCATGGCTACAGTCACCGTCTGCGGTGATCTTGGAGCCCAAGAAAATAAAATCTGTCACTGCTTCCATTTCTTCCCCTTCTATATGCCAGGAAGTGATGGGGCCAGATGCCATGATCTTAGTTTTTTTAATGTTGAGTTTCAAACCAGCTTTTGCACTCTCCTCTTTCACCCTCAACAAGAGGCTCTTTAGATCCTCTTTGCTTTCTGCCATTAGGGTGGTATCGTCTGCATATCGGAGGTTGTTGATAATTCTCCCAGCAATCTTAATTCTGACCTGTGATTCATCCAACCCGGCGTTTCTCATGATGTACTCTGCATATAAGTTAAATCAGCAGGGCGACACTATGCAGCCTTGTCATACTCCTTTCCCAATTTTGAACCACTCAGTTGTTCCATGTCTGGTTCTTACTGTTGCTTCTTGACTCTCGTACAGATTTCTCAGGAGACAGGTAAGGTGGTCTGGTACTCCCATCACTTTCAGAATTTGCCACAGTTTGTTGTGATCCACACAATCAAAGGCTTTAGCGTAGTCAATGAAGCAGAAATAGACATTTTTCTGGAATTCTCTTGCTTTCTCCATGATGCAGCGAATGTTGGCGATTTGATCTCTAGTTCCTCTGCCTCTTCGAAACCCAGCTTGTACTTCCGGTAGTTCTCGGTTCGCATACTGCTGAAGCCTAGCTTGTAGGATTTTGAGCATCACCTTGCTGGCATGTGAAATGAGCGCAATTGTGCGGTAGTTTGAACACTCTTTGGCGTTGCCCTTCTTTGGGGTTGGAATGTAAACTGACCTTTTCCAGTCTTGCGGCCATTGTTGAGTGTTCCAGATTAGCTGGCATATTGAGTGCAGCACTTTAACAGCATCATCTTTTAGGATCTTAAATAGCTCAGCTGGAATACTGTCATCTCCGCCAGCTTTGTTGTTACTAATGCTTCCTAAGGCCCACTTGACTTCACTTTCTAGGATGTCCGGCTCAAGTTCAGTGAGCGCACTATCATGGCTATCAGGGACATTCAGATCTTTCCTGGATAGTTCTTCTGTGTATTCTTTCCACCTCTTCTTAATCTCATCTGCTTCTGTTAGGTCCCTGCCTTCTTTGTCCTTTATCATGCCCGTCTTTGCACAAAACGTTCCCTTGAAATCTCCGATTTTCTTGAAGAGATCTCTAGTCTTTCCCATTCTATTGTTTTCCTCGATTTCTTTGCATTGTTCATTGAAGAAGGCCTTCTTGTCTCTCCTTGCTATTCTCTGGAACTCTGCATTCAGTTGCATATATCTTCCCCTTTCTCCCTTGCTTTTCGCTTCCCTTCTTTCCTCAGCTACTTGTAAAGCCTCATCAGACAGCCACTTTGCTTTCTTGCATTTCTTTTTGTTTGGGATGGATTGAGTTGCTGCCTCCTGAACAATGTTACGGACCTCCGTCCATAGTTCCTCAGGCACTCTGTCTATCAGGTCTAATCCCTGAAATCTATTCCTCACCTCCACTGTGTATTCATAAGGGATATGATTTAGGTCATACCTGAATGGTTTAGTGGTTTTCCCTACATTCTTCAGTTTAAGCCGAAATTTTGCAACAAGAAGCTCATGATCTGAGCCACAGTCAGCTCCAGGTCTTGTTTTTACTGACTGTATAGAGCTTCTCCATCTTTGGCTGCAAAGGACATAATCAATCTGATTTCGATATTGACCATCTGGTGATGTCCATGTGTAGAGTCGTCTCTTGTGCTGTTGGAAAAGAGTGTTTGCTATGATCCGCGTGTTCTCTTGGCAAAACTCGATTAGCCTTTGTCCTGCTTCATTTTGTACACCAAGGCCATGCTTGCCTGTTATCCCGGTGATTTCTTGACTTCCTACTTTAGCATTCCAATCCCCTGTGATGAAGAGGACATCTTTTTTTGGTGTTAGTTCTAGAAGGTGTTGTAGGTTTTCATAGAACCGATCAACCTCAGCTTCTTCAGCCTCAGTGGTTGGGGCATAGACTTGAATTACTGTGATGTTGAATGGTTTGCCTTGGATTCGTACTGAGATCATTCTATTGTTTTTAAGATTGTACCCCAGTACTGCTTTTCCCACCCTTTTGTTGACTATGAGTGCTACTCCATTTCTTCTAAGGGATTCTTGCCCACAATAGTAGATATGATGGTCACCTGAATTAAATTCGCCCATGCTTGTCCATTTTAGTTCGCTGATTCCCATGATGTCGATGTTCAATCTTGCCATCTCAGGTTTGACCACCTCCAACTTACCTTGATTCATTGATCTGACATTCCAGGTTCCTAAACAAAATTGTTCTTTACAGCATCGGATTTTCTTTTCACCACCAGACACATCCACAGCTGAGTGTCCTTTCAGCTTTGGCCCAGCCGCTTCAGTCTTTCTGGCGCTACTTGGAAATACCCTCTGCTCTTCCCCAGGAGTATACTGGACACCTTCCGACCTGAGGGGCTCATCTTCCGGTGTCATCTCTTTTAGCCTTGTGTTACGTTCCATGGGGTTTTCTTGGCAAGAATACTGGAGTGGGTTGCCATTTCCTTCTCCAGTGGACCACATTTTGTCAGAACTCTCTGCCATGACCTGTCCGTCTTGGGTGGCCCTGCACGGCATAGCTTATGGCTTCACTGAGTTACGCAAGCCCCTTCGCCACAACAAGGCAGTGATCCATGAAGGGGAAAATGTATTATACTTTTTGCCAATTGGAGGGGAACATACATTGGTGCTGAAGCAAACAGAAGGGAGGCTCTGTCATCTGGGCTTAGAAGTGGGTTTAGAATCATCTGGGTTTAGGAAAGGTTTACATGCCTCAGCATTGTCTAATAAGAGGAGGCACACGCACACACACACATATATGTTGTTCAGTCGTGTCCGACTCTTCGTGACCCCATGGACCAGAGCACGCCAGGCCTTCCTGTCCTGCGCTGTCTCCCGGAGCGTGCTCAAGTCCATATTCATTGCATCGGTGATGCTATCCAGCCATCTCATCCTCTGCCGTCCCCTTCTCCTTTTGCCTTCAGTCTTTCCCAGCATCAGGGTCTTTTCCAGAGAGTTTTCTCTTCGCATTAGGTGGCCAAAATATTTGAGCTTCAGCTTCAGTCTCTGTCCTTCCAGTGAGCACTCAGGGTTGATTTCCTTTAGGACTGACTGGTTTGACCTCCTTGCAGTCCAGGGGACTCGTAAGAGTCCAGCACCACAGTTCGAAGGCATCGATTCGGCGCTCAGCCTTCCTTATAGTCCAGCTCTCACAGCCATACGTTGCTACTGGGAAAACCATAGCTTCAATTATGCGGACTTTTGTCGGCAAGGTGATGTCTCTGCTTCTTACTATGCTGTCTAGGTTTGCCATAGCTTTCCTCCCAAGGAGCAAGCGTCTTTTAATTTCATGGCTCCAGTCACTGTCTGCGGTGATCTTGGAGCCTAAGAAAGTAAAATCTGTCACTGCTTCCATTTCTTCCCCTTCCATATGCCAGGATGTGATGGGGCCAGATGCCATGATCTTAGTTTTCTTAATGTTGAGTTTCAAACCAGCTTTTGCACTCTCCTCTTTCACCCTCAACAAGAGGCTCTTTAGATCCATATATATATATATATATATATATATATATATATATATATATGAAAGAGCTTAGAAAATAAACACCCCTGTTATGTAATTAAGGAGTAGCAATAAATGTGGGTGTTCAGGCCCTGCAGCCACCTTACAGGAGCATTACCCTTTGCACATTCCTAATTTAGACCAAATCCTTTTCTGCATTCTGCATCATCTTTTTAAGTACTTTGCAAACTTTGAGTCCTAACAGCATTGCTTGATTAGTAACAAATGCAGGACAAATGCAGTAGCGACGCTGTCGCCCTGAACCTTATTCTGCTTGGGTCTTAGATTTTTTTGAGCTTTGCAGTAATGTGAAGTGGTCGTGGCAATATTGTTTTAAAACACTTCTTTAAAAGTATGTCATTCATTGTTTTGAAGGGAAAAAAATGGGTTGGATGTTAGGCGGTAGTCCTCTTCCTAATGTACCTGAGAGTAAGCTCCATTGAACTCAATAGGATTTAGGGACATGTATAAGGTTGCATAGTTTAAAAGATGATTCTGTTATTATGGCTTTTAAAGGTTATTTTTAATGTTCATCTAGTTTTTTATTTCATTTTGGTTTTTATGTTCTTAAATGTTTGTAAATTGCCTTGGTTGGTTTCAGAAAAGCAGTAGAGACATACAATAAGTAAATAAGATGGAGACACCACCCTTCAGCAGAGCTTCCAGGGCAGTTTGTAAAAACAAGGCAAAATACAAAAAGAGTGTGTGTTTTTTAAAGTATGCATATCTTTATTTTATTGTGCAACGGTGAATAAAATCAGCCTTCCCCACCCTGGACCCCTCCAGATTGTTGGACTAGAACTCCCATCAGCCCCAGCCAGCATGACCATTAGTCATGGATGATGGATTATATAATCCAGGAACAGCTGGAGTGACACTGGTTCCCCACCCCTGGTACAGTACCATCTCCATGCAGTCGGGGGGCCATATTTGCAAGCAATTTCATAAGTCAAAAAGTCTCCCATGGTTCCCCCCTGCTCCATGTTTAAAATTTAAGATAGAAGTGGTTTTTCAAATATGTGTGATTGTGATCGCACATGCCCCTATTTGTGTGTTTCCAGTGTGGTGGCAGCATAGCCTTTATCTCAGGGGATCCTGCAAAGGGTGCCACTTTCTCCATGCTCTCCTATCTCCTCTCTCCACCCTCTGAATTACTCCTACAGAAGCATCTCTTGAATTAACACTTGAGAACATAGGCTTGTTAATCGTAGAGTTCACCAAGCACGCAACAAAACATGCTCAGGGGGTGGGCTTGACAAGCTGGTGTCTTCACTGAAATTCAGCCCAAGAGACACATGGACTTTTCTCCATCCTGTGCCCTGTTTCTTTGCTTGCAGCAAACCTCCGTCCTGGGGAGCGTCTTCGGTGACTCTTGTTACGATCAGCAGATGACAGCCAGGCAGACGAATGCTTTATCCCATCAGGTGAGCAAGTGTTCTGTTTCTCTGCATCAGCTCTGCTGGCTGGGGGATTATAGGAGTTGTACTCCAACACATCTGGAGGGCACCAGGTTGAAGAAGGCTGCTGTACACACACACGCACGCGTGCACACAGAGAGAGAGAGAACTCTTTTAAGTTATCTCCAGGATTCCTTCCTTCAGCTCGAGCAGTTCAACATGATAGAGAATGCCATCAGCTCCAACAGCCTGTACAGTCCCTGCTCCACCCTCAACTACTCCCAGGCGGCCATGATGGGGCTCACCGGAAGCCTCCAGAACACGCAGCAGCTCAACTATGCCAGCCATGGGAACATCCCAAACATCATCCTGACAGGTGGGCCAGCTCTATGGGCATGGGTCTTTGGTGAAAAGCAGACAGGGGCCCTCAGCCAGGAGAGTGTATGGCAGGGGTTTCCCCTCTGTTGAATCTCCTGGAAGGGCTGAGATAGATAGTGAAGAGTGGTAAGGGAAGTGAGAGGGGGAGACTGAGGGGGTGGGGGAGGACACAATAGCAGAAGACCAAGGAGGCACATGTAATGGCAGCCCTCTTCAAATCTCAGAAGGGCTGTCAGAGAGAAGATGACAAAGACTTGTTCTCTGCTGCCATCCCAGAGAACAGCAGGACTAGATCTAAGGAGGGCAGATTTGGGTGGAATGTTAGGAGAAGCTTTGTGATGATAGCAGCAGTTCGACCGTGGAACCAATGACCTAGGGGGGTGGTAGGCTCTCCTTCCCTGAAGCTTTTCAGGCAGAGGCTGGGCAGCCCTCTGTTGGGGATGCTCTCACTCTGGTTTTCCTGACCTGAACAGGGGGTTGGATGGCCTACAAAGCCCCCCCCCCCCTTTTAACTATGATATGAAGAGTTTAAAATAGACTGTTGGTCATCCAGTGGAATATGCAAGGCTGCGGGTTGAAAGGCAAACAGGAGGAGCAGCTCTTCCCACAATGCAGAGCCAATGTGTGGCGCTCATTGCCACTGTGAGCCAGTGTACTGGAGAGTATAGTCCTACAGAATCATAGCATAGTAGGGTTGGAAGGGGCCTACAAGGCCATCGAGGCCAACCCCCTGCTCAATGCAGGAATCCAAGTCAGAGCATCCCTGACAGGTGGCTGTCCAGCCTCGTCTTGAACGCCCCCAGTGTGGGAGAGCCCACCACCTCCCCAGGTAATTGGTTCCATTGTCGTATTGCTCTAACAGTCAGGACGTTTTTCCTGATGTTCAGCCGGAATCTGGCTTCCTGTCACTTGAGCCCATGATTCTGTGTCCTGGTGGGCAACTACCTTTTAAAAGTCGAGCCATGTCTTGACCTGCCAATATTGGCTCTGCAAAGGGCTCCTTGTAAGTCCATTCTCTAGCGTGGCCAGGAATAGAGGCCTTTGGGGAGACCTCATCCGCTTTTTGTGCACCCTGTGATGATCAAGGTGCAGGCCCATGGGAGTGAGCAGCAGAAGGGAAGGCGGAGGGGGTGCTTCCGCCAAGGCCTGTGTTGCTGTTCATGTGCCCTTTACGTACTGGCTTGGATGGAGGAAAGCAGCTGAGGTGTGCAGGAGGATTGCTTTCTGATTGAGGGCTCTGGAGATCACCTGGTGGATACCAGACACACAGGATTAGAGGTGGCTGTTGCCACCCCCCCCAGTTGGGATAATGAGCCAGCTGCTCTCGGAAGAGCTGGGTCCTCTGTCGACCTCCCCACCACCCAAGCTGAAAGGCTCTTAATGTTCAGCATTCAGTGCGTCTGAGGAAATTGCTCGGGTTGAAAGAGAAGCAGGCCAAGTCTGACCAATGCTATGTCTTCCTCTTTCTCTCTCCATGCCCCCACTCTTCTAGTGACCGGGGAATCGCCTCCCAGTCTGTCGAAGGACCTGACCAGCTCTCTGGCCGGGGTGGGGGACATCAGCTTCGACTCAGATTCTCAGTTTCCTCTGGATGAACTCAAAATTGACCCCTTGACCTTGGATGGGCTGCACATGCTCAACGACCCCGACATGGTCCTTGCTGATCCTGCCACAGAGGACACTTTCCGGATGGACAGGCTGTAGTGGGGGTGGCGGACAGGGAGGGGGTGCAGCGTGAAGAGAGCGCGTGCCAAAATCACAAGTCCCAGGATGTCCGTGCTGCTCTGGCGCTCCGAGGGAGAAGGGGCTGGCCTGCCTGCCTGGGGCCTGTCACATCTGATGGGGAGCTACTGAGAAGTGCAGATCCACTGTGTGTCCAATTTAGCAATGCTTGTTCTCCACTTAGCAGAGCAGCTGTCCTTCCCCCCCACCCCACCCCCCTGCCTCTCTCCATGGTGCCGTCTTTATCCCTTTCTGTACGCCTTGCTGTTGGGAGAGGACATTTCTCCAAGAGCCACCTCTCCCCTTCCTTTCATTTCCTCCCTCTGCTTGTCACCAAAGTTCCAGCATTTGGTTGTTTTTTATCCTTTGCACTAAAAGTTTTGTTTTTGTTTTGTGGGGAGGGTAGCAGAGAGGTTGATGCCCCCTCTCTCTCCTGGAGCAAGGCAGAGTTGTCCAGAAGATAAATAGGTGTATTCTTTTTGTTGTTGTTAATTTCTCTGTGTAAACTACCAAGTCTTTGGTTTCTGCTACAGAAACAGCCACCTCCACGTGAAACGGGGCTTTTCTGGGGGGCAAGGGACAGCTTGATGAACTTTGCGAGGGGCAAATAACACCATGAATTCTAAAGCTTTGGTCAATATTGCTACCTTCCCTATGGAAACAGAGGGTGGATGAGGTGTTTGGGGAGAATCGCTGCGGAGCACAGCAGGCCAGCCAGGATTCCGGGGGGAGGGACGGAACGCCTCCCCTCCACCATCAACATAATCCGCGGAAAGGTAAGTCACTTTCGTACATCCCTATTCTCTCAACTAGTAAAATAAAAACAGCAACACTGCCCCCTGCTGGAAAGAGAGGAAACATCTTCACCAAAATCTTCAACGATTTTGCGTCCCTGCAGTCAGCCGTGATAGGCTACGTAAATGTTTACATAGCCTATCACGGCTGACTAAAACCACAAAAACTGCGCGTACGCAAATGGCGGCGGCCACGGCTGCCGCCATTTGCGTTCCGTATTTTGGCACATCTTAGTCTACATAAACATTTACGTAGACTAAGACGGCGAAAATAAGGGGAACGCAAATAGCGTAGCGTCTACGCTATTTGCGTTCCCCTTATTTTCGCCGTCTTAGTCTACGTAAATGTTTACGTAGACTAAGACGTGCCAAAATAAGGAACACAAATGGCGGCGGCCCTGGCTGCCGCCATTTGCGTACGCGCATTTTTGTTTTTGTTTTTTAAGTCAGCCGTGATAGGCTACGTAAAGATTTACATAGCCTATCACGGTGTTTTTTTAAGATCTAGCCGTGATGGGCTACGTAAATCTTTACGTAGCCTATCACGTTTTTTTGTTTGTTTGTTTGTGTGTTTTAACCTGGAAATGGCGGCGGCAGCTGACGGTCGAAAGACCGGCAGCTGCAGCTGCCGCAGCCGCTGCCACCAGGAAGATCCGCCCAAGGTAAGTCTCGTCCCAGGGGCGGGGGGGCGGGCCGTTCCGCCACCGATTTCGGGGGGCTGAATGTCCTGCCATTCGGCCTCCCCGAGATCCGTGGTGAAACTTTCGTACATCCCTAGTTGAGAATCTAGGCAGTAGAACAGCTTTCCCCAACTCAGTGCCTTCCATATGTGTTGGAGTACAATTCTCATCTAGGCTGGCATCTGGAGGGTGTCTGGCTGAGGAAAGCTGCAATAGAAGCGCTAAAGTTCTTCCCCGTCTTTTTGGATTTTGCCCTCCATGTCAGGAAGGTGGTGGCTGGTGGGGAAGTAAAAGTTCTTGTTGCTATTGGCTTTATGGAGCGAAGAAAAGTCCCCTCTTATTCCAAAAATGAGTTATTGTCCATTGCTCATGTTAGCAGAAGAGTAGTTGGGAATCAGCTTTAAAAGAGCATGCCTGTTCTAAAATTGAACTCAATATTGAGTCTGGCTTTAGCCCCAGAATGGCACAATAGTGCGTTTGTCTCATTTTGTCAGGGTGGAAACTGAGCCCATAGAACCCCAGAGCAGTTCTAATTCTGAGGAGGATCAGCAACCGTGGGAGAGGAGCCAGCTCATCCCTCACAGGCACAGCAGCTGGCAGAGACTCCTCCTGCCGGCATTCCTGAGATAGATAGTGATCCTGGTAGTGAGAGAGTGCGGGAGGGGGGCTTGCTAGATGCTCGACGCAGACGCAGGGAGCAACGAGCGATGGAGGGCACGGAAAGGAGGCGTAGCGCCCGTTTGGCGCGCAAGCAACGGCCGCCTCCCGTGGACCCAAGGGAAAGAGGGAGGATCTCTCCCTAGCCCATAAGTTCAGGGTCTTCAAGTGACTCTCTTTCAAACTGGGGATCAACTGCCTATTCGAAGCTTAGGCCACTCTGCTGTTCCTTTCTTTAGTCGCTGGTGCTTAGCATCTGAAAGAGTCATTAAGTTGTAAAAGGATTAAAGCCTTGAAAAGAATCGTTTCGTCTGTGTGTTGAGTTGGCTATTGGAGTCTACTGAAAGAGGCCGCCAGGGCGCTTCTGACACATTTATGTTCATCCACTGCATCTGTACATCCTCCAAGGAGCTCAGGGCAACATAGTGGTTCTCTCTGCCCCCTCATTTTATTCTCACAACAACCCTAAGAGGTAGATTGAGAGGGAGTGACTGGCCCAAGATTGCCAAGTCAGTGCCTTGGCTGAGAGGGGATTTGAACCTGAGTCTCTCCAATCCCAGTCCCATCACCACACTTGTTTTTGGTTATTCTCTCTCAGTCTTAGTACCCTGTCTGTGATATGGGGTCCATTAATAATACTGGTGGGGCTATGTGAATGAGAGCAAAATTCCCCCAGAATGTGATATGTGTGCCAGGGGCTGCTGTGTAAGCTCAGCCCTATGTGGGTATACCACAATTTAACAGATGTAGGAAAAAGTTATCAGTGTGAAACTGGCCATAATTCAGCTTTTGAAGTTCCTAGTCCTTATGTGCCTTCACAAAACACACCTGAGAGTGTGTGTGGGCACTGCTTGCTGAAGTCTGAGAAACTAGAGGGGTGGCTGGGCAGTTTCCAGTGGCTGGCAGGGGCAATTCAGTACTCTATGTAGTGAAAATACATGTGAGCATGCACAGAGTGCCTTTTCCTGCCCTGAGCCCTGTGGCTGTTGGCAACACCAGAATAAGTTTATGTAGAATTGTTCAGTTTGAACAGGTTTGGTTGAATAGGATTAAAAACACACACACCACCACACAGCTGTGGATCCTGGCCTACCTTACAGGGTTGTTGTAAGGTTTTCTTGGAGCATCTAGAGCAGAGAAATATGTACCAGGAATGTACCCATTCCTTTTCATACCCCAGCCATATTTTTCTTGGGCTAGGACAGCCAGAGTGAAAGGGCTGTCATCCTTAATTCATTTTAAATACCCCTTAGTAATTACACTCTCTGCGTGGAGATCACTGCAGCACTGCTCTGTCCTGTGGTGCCAGAAGAATGAGAGGAACTGTAAGGTCCTGGGGGTTGGGGGTGGGCAAAGGACTGTAGCAGCAGGGCCTAGGCACCCACTCCCTGTACCACCAGGGCAGTTTGCAAGCAGAGACTACTGCTGGCTTGAACTCTGCTGCTCTACAGGGCTGCCACTGCAGCAGGCCAGGAGGGGTACTGTAGCTTGTCAGCCTAGCAGGAATCAAGCTCCTCAAGTTGAACTGCTTATAGACTCCATGGAGTCCCACCAGGACCTCCCATACCGCATTGCTGGCTTGCTTGCCTGCCTCCAGGCCAGCACCCACAGTGTGGGTGGCTCCTTGGGGGGACCAGGGCTTCTCACATTACCTTCACTGCCAGCCTGACATATTTAAGGGCCGCTAGAGCCCAAGAGCCCAGTTGTGTCACAGGTCCACCCTAGCTTCCAGGATCTGGGGATATCTTGTGATTAAAGCCATCTCTTCTGGAAAATCTGTGTGGAACCGGTTCCTTTCTTTAAAAAAAAATCCCCCAGAACCTCCATCAATGGGTTCTAGAAAAGGCAGCTCCAATATCATAGAACCTCCCTCAATTTCTCCCCTTGCAAGTTTGATGGAGAAGCACCACCTGAGCATGTCAGAACTGCCTCTTGCCCCTTAGAGTATCCACAGCTAGACCTCCTTCCCCCTGACTCTGCTTCTGATTTTTTAGGGAGAAGTGGTGCTCCAGTTCCTCTTCCCTTACAAGTTTCTGCTGTTTAGGGTAGCCACAGTCCCAGTGGGAAACAGTTATAGTAGGAGTGTTGATGTACCCTGTTCCCCTTTTCCCCAACCAAAGGTTGAAATGCCTCTCCTAAGGCTTAGTTACTGATAGTAAGTGCTTTAAGCTAAAATATTTGGTATTTTGGCTCTGCCCTTTTTGCCTTCAGCCCCACCCATCACTAGAGAGCTTCTCTGAAAATGAATTTGGCCTTTGGGCTGAAATAGGTTTGACACCCCTGAGGTATAGAAACCAACATGGGTGTCAGAAGTTACTTTAGTTTTCTACTTCTAATTTTATACCCGCCTTTTGGATGGGGGTGGGAGCTACAACTGAGAAGGCAGGGCAGGGTAAGTTTAAAATAACACTTTAGTTCACCTGGCCAAGATCAGTCTAAAGACTGAGATTGACTCCCATGCCAGGCAAAGTGAATGGATTAGTGTGCGAGAAACCTAACTTTGGTTCAGTATGACAAATTCAAACTTTAAATGGATGTAGCAGGGGAAGCTTTGGGGGTTGATTTCATTTGTGTATATTAAGCAGTGGCCCCAATCTCGCATTCTGTTTCAGATGTAGGACGATAGCTGGATTGGGGCCTCACTATATAGAGGCAGTCTACTTCTTGAGCGCCAGATGCTGAGGGAAAAAACAACCGGGCCTGTCTTCTGCCTTCACCCCCTACTTGAGGGCTTCGCGAAGGCACCTGACTGGCCATTATGGGAAATAGCATGCACAATTGCGTTCTTGGGCCGGGGGGTGGGGCAGGGGGATGAGAAAACCCACCGCCTGCAAAAGGCCAAACACCTTTGAGTGCTGCATGCACAGGGAAACCATACCATGTTATCGCTCACGCTTTCTGCATGTTAGCAAGTGTCTTGCTAGGCACCTGGAAAACACACTCTTGTATGGGCAAAAAGTTGCCAATTTTAACTGCTTTTTGTTTTGTATTTTTGAAGTGGCAAGCCAAGAGACTTAGCACTTCTTTCTTTTAATATGAAGATAGCGTTTGATTTTTCTTTTTTATGGCTGACATGTGGCCTACTGTTTCATAAGAACATCAGAAGAGCCCTACTGGATCAGACCAAGGGTCCATCCAGTCCAGCATTCTGTTCACACAGGGGCCAACCGGCTGTCGACCAGGAACCCACAGGCAGAACACATGTGCAACAGCACCCTCCCACCCATGTTCCCCAGCAACTGGTGCACCTAGGCTCACTGCCTCTGATACTGCAGGTAGCACAAAGCCATCAGGACGAGTAGCCGTGGATAGCCTTCTCCATGAATATATCCAACCCCCTTTTAAAGCCATCCAAGTTGGTGGCCATCGCTACATCCTGTGCTAGCAAATTCCACAGTTTAGCTCTGCGCTGTGTGAAGGAGGACGTCCTTTGATCTGTCCTGCATCTCCCACCCATCAGCTTCATGGGACGACCCCGCTGGGTTCTAGTAGTTTGAGAGAGGGAGAACAATGTCTCCCTCTCCACATTCTCTACACCACACATAGTTTTGTAGACCTAAATCATGTCTCCCCTTACCCTTCTTTTTTCATCAGCTCCCCTGCTTGGATGAAACCCTTCACAGAGTGTCCAGAAAAAACCAATCTAGCCCCATGCTTTGTAACGATGAAAGCATCTTAATTTTTTTTAATCCTCCCTCAGTCTCTGTGACAACATTGTGAAAGCACAATGTAATATTTACATATGCATTCTTTTAAAAAAATGTGGGAAAACCCCCAAAGGTGTTTATATTTATTATTGTTGTTGTTGCATATTTATGTGGTGGCACGAGACCACATTTCACTCTCCTACATCAGCGGTCCCCAACCTTTTTGGCACCAGGGACCTGTTTCATGGCAGACAATTTTTCCACAGACCGGGGGGTCCATTTGCGTCCGTGTTCTTTACAGTAATAGGCTACGTAAAAATTTACGTAGCCTATTACTTGAAGAACAGGGACGCAAATGGCATCCGCTATGCAGAAGCCATTTGCGTCCCAGCAGCTGGAAGTCCACCAGTGGCCGGAGCCGGCCAGCAGCTCTGCGGACTCGCCGCAGAGTGTCGCCAGCTGGGGCCGGTGAGGATTCTGGGGGGGGGGGGGAACAGATCACACACCCCCCACGGACCTTCGCGGACCCAAGGTAAGGGGGTTTCGCACACCCCTACACTCACCTGCTGTACGGCCCGGTTCCTAACAGGCCACGGACCAGTACTCGTCCGTGGCCCGGGGGTTTGGGGACTCCTGCCCTACACCATGGTGACATTGGGCAGTGTGTTGTAAGTCATATTTACTTTTTTTGAAAAACAGGAGAAAACCCCTTACCATTTGTGTGAAATTTCTAACGTTCCAAGATGTGAATGGGCAGAGAGGGGTGGTAACAAACACTAAGTTAAGGAACATACCAATTTGTTTGAATACTTTTTGTTGTATTTATATTTTTCTTCGGGGAGGGGTGTAGCGTGCGCGTGTGTGTGTGTATAAATATTAATGTTGGCTTGGCCAATTTCCACTATTAAAGGAAGGCATAAAGGGATGGCCGTGTGCTGGGTCTTCAGAGATGCAGGAAGGCTTGCAAGGCAGTCACCACTTGGTAATGCATTTATTTGTTTTATTTTGAAGCAAAATGTATAATAGAAGTCAATAACTAGCATGCATATTGCGCAGAGGCTGTGTAGATGCTGGGGAACATCCCCATCCCATGGGGCAAGTGCCGTCTGTAGGGTGATCTTATGCCAATAATTAAGGGCTGGATGCACTCTTCACTTTTCCACACCCCATGCCCTCTCTGGATAATAATGAATTCCCCACCATTCTGTTCTGTGCCCCACTTTTCAGATGTTCAGCTAAAAGTGCATCAAAGGAAAAGAAGTCCAAAAGCCAGGGGTGGGGGGGAGGCAATGTGTCCAAGATGCAGCAGGACATGTAAAAGGTCCAGCTTTCTTGGCAGTGTGATGCGGCTGCTGAAAGGGTGAATACAGTCATAGGCTGCATTAACAGAAGTATAGTGTCCAGGTCATGGGAAGTAATAGCTCCACTCTATTCTGTGCTGGTCAGGCTGGAGTACAGTTTGGGCTTCCCATTTTAAGAGGGATGTAAACAAACTACATCCAGAAGAGGCTTGCCAGGGTGGTGAGGATGGTTCTGGAAACCAAGTCCTAGGAGGAATGCTGGAAAGAGCTGGGTATGTTTCGCCTGGAGAACAGAAGATTAAGGAGGAGATGTGATAGCTGCCTTCAAAGATCTGAAAGGCTGTCATGTAGAAGATGTAGCAGACCTGTACTTTGTTGCTCCTGAGGGCAAGATTAGAACCACCAGTTGGAAATTGTAGGAAAGTAAATTTCAGCTAAACATTAGGTGAAACTTGCTAAGGATAAGAGCTGTTCAGTGATGGAAAAGACTGCTTCAGGAGGTTCTGGGTTCTCTGCTGGATGTATTTAAGCAGAGGTTGGCCAGCCGTGGTCAGGGATGCTGCAGTTGTGGATTCTGCATTGAGCAGGGGTTGGATTTAGATCACCTCCCCTTTCCAACTCTGATTCTGTTACTGCTTCTCCCCGCCAATCCATCTGGACTTCGCATCCAAACCCTATGGAACTTCATTGGCCGTACCCCATGTGTTCTCTGGTTGCGCGCAAGCTGGATTCCAAATATTGGTGACAGGGCGGGATGTATCATAGTGTGTGTGTGATTTCTGCAAGAGAAGGGAGTGCTGTGGCAATGGAAACCTCACACACAGTGACACTGAAAATGCACAACTGGTGCAATGGAGGCTATGCTTTCGGTGTATCAGAGGAGAGAGGGGCCTTGCTGTAATGCTCAACAGAGCCTTCCCCAACTTGGTGACTTCCACCAGGTTGGGGAAGGCTGCTGTAGGGCATAGTTGTAATGTCAACCGCTTACTGATGTTTGTTGTTCTCCAGGCACTCTCTGATGTGTGGCTTGCCCACACATACCACTGGAATGGACGGGACATTCAGTTTATGGCTTCTGTGTCCCTTCTCGTATCCACTGAGCACAGAGATTGGGGTCCTAGGTCTGACTCTTCCCCCCATTCCACTCCTGACACTGGTTTCCTTCCTAATACAGGTCAGCAATAGCTTAGCACTCCCCCACCTTCACCCCGAAGTTTGGAAGCTATCCTTTAGCAAAGGGTGGGGAGATTATTTGAACAGCTAAGTTACACGTATATCGGATTAAAACAAGTCATGATTCTTATTTCTCTCCCTTCTTGCTGCTTTGTAAGTGAAGGAGGGTTTTGACATTTTTACTTTCTCCCCCCTGAACTACAAGTAGAATTAAATTTAGTGTGAATACATGCAGTTTAGTATAATAGAAGGGTCATTGTTGGGGGGGGTTGGGGGGGCTTGCCTAATTTTAAGGGGTAGGGTTAAACGTTTGGGGATTGCTGTCTTTGCTGCCTCAGTCTGTGAATGTCCGAAAGTTCCAGATAAGTTATCTGGTTTCAAAGCCTTTGTTTGTTTAAAGACCACAAGGACTAGCTACATGATTTCATTTATTTGAAAAAAAGATGGGTGTATCAAGATCTTAGCACAGCAATCGGATTATTTTGCAGAGGTCTGCTAAAGGGCACTGTAGAATGTCTGCCCATCTGAGGATGCAGTGTCAGCATTTCACTTCGGCACATCCACATCAAGTAGAGTGTCATTCATGCAATTCCTTTTAAACGCTTCTTCACCGTGAAAGGGAAGGCATCTCTCTAGGGTTTGTTACTCCATAAGACCCTTGATTTTTACAGGAACTGGCTATAAGACAGCCTTCCCCAACCTGATGCTCTGGTGTGGAACTGCTCCACAGCAGCAGTTCCTATTTGAACCACTTCCTTAAATTGGGTAAAATTCAGATGAAGTTACTTCTTCATAGGCTGTCTGGGGTGGGGTAGGGTGGGGGAGACTACCCATCATTGCAGTTCAGAATGTCAGTATTTATTCTACAGGCTAACATATTTCTTTCTGAGAGAATAAGACCTGTTTAAACGTAATTTTTTTTTCATCTTAAATAGTTCCTAACTTTCTATGGGCATGAGTTATTGGACATTTAACATAATTATCCATATTTATAATAACATTTGAGCTGTATTGCTAGATACATCCAAAATGTTTGACTTAAACATGAATACAACTTGGCAAGTACAAATGTAGTTAATTCTAGCTAGTAGGGTGGTAGCTTTTAAAACATGGCTTTCTTTGGGGGAGGAAATGAATGTCTTTTCCAAAATGTCTGATGGGACACCTGAAAGCGTAAAATTACATTGGGCAGGGGGTGGGATTTATCTGAATAATGTAAATTCAACTGTGTGGGGCAGCTTCTCTTACAGACAGGCAGCTAAAAAACAAACAAACTTTGTATTTGAAGGTAAATAGAAGGTGGGGAAGGGAACAGTCTTTAGTTTTCTGTATTTTGGACTGTGTAACATCCTGTTCTTTACAGGTTATTTTTTTAAACCATGAGGTCTAGTGGAATGACTTCACTGATATATGCAAATCCTACCATTGAGCTATAGGTTTTCTGGGGAGGGAGGGGGGAGGATTTGGGGGCAAGAGCACAGAAACTCAAGCATAGAAGCTTAATTTATTGTGGCTTTTTCTCTTGGCAAAAAAAACAACAACCCTGGAACCCTGAAGGTGGCTTTGTAAGTGTGTTTGTGTGTTTGTTCTTCTTTTGCAAATGAAGAAAATGACAACGATGTGAAAAAGCAGCAAAACTCTGTGTACATTTTTTCAATCTTTTTTGTTTGTTTTGTTTGTTTGTTTTCTGTGAGGGCTTTTTTGTCTTTATAACTTTGCATTATTTGTAAATGAAATGTAATAAAGTTCAGCTGTTTTTCTCTCTGGCTGCTCTGCTTTTCTGAATAATAATAATAACCATTTTTGAACTGAAGGTCTCTTTGTGATGGGTTTTGCAATTTCCAAGTGTGTCTCCTCCACCCCTCGCCTGAATCACTCCGGTGCAGAAGGAGCTGCACTGGCTACCAGTTGTTTTCCGGGCCAAATTCAAGGTGCTGGCTTTGACCTTTAAAACCCTCTACACCTCCGGCTCAGCCTATCTCAAGGAGCGCCTCCAGCAGCACCAGGGATGCCGCTCAGCAAGATCAGCCTCGGATGGCCTTCTCTCTGTCCCATCAGCCAGGACAGCTAGGCTGGTGAGGACGAGGGAGGGGGCCTTCTCTGTGGTGGCCCCCACTCTGTGGAACTCCCTCCCTAGGGAACTCCGCCATGCCCCCTCTTTAACGAGCTTCCGCCACTCATTGAAAATGAGGTTGTTCAGGCAGGCATTTGGGGTGGGCTAGGGTATTTTTAGAAATACGATGTTTTTAATGTAGTATTTTATTGTTTTAAATTGTACATCTCCCAGAGTGGCCGGGTGACTGGCCTGATGGGTGATTAAGAAATTTAATAAATTAAATAAATAAATTATGCTGTTTGACCTAGAGGCCATCACATGTGTTGGAATACACCACCCATAAACCCCAGCCAGGATGGCTGTACATGGAGGCTGTTCTCGTAGTTAAATTCCATAGATGAACGGCATCGTGTGAAGTGGTACTTTCTCATGGCACCTGAAAACGAGAGCATGTGGCCTGTGTGCTCCACCACCACTGAGCCATGGATGCACCTGATGAACATAAGATGCTAGAACAACAGACCAAGGGATTAGGGTTAGGTGCTTTTCTGGATGTCGTCAGCCACAATGGTGCAATGGGTGGCTTCTCTGTAGTGGCCCCCCATCTGTGGAATGCCCTTTCCAGGGAGATCCACTGGGTGTCTCCACTGTATACGTTTAGACACCAGGTTAAGACCTTTCTTTTCCAGCAGGCCTTTTGTCAGGGGTGCCCTAGCTGCCTCTTACAGTCTACTCTAATAGCCAACTGAAGACACAGACAAAAGGATTTTTTTCAAGGCTTTAATCTTTTTACAACTTGATGACTCTTTCAGATGCTAATCACCAGCGACTAAGCAAGGAACAGTAGAGTGGCCTATGCTCCAGGTTAGGCAGTTGGTCCCCGTTTGAAGGAGAATCACAGGAAGACCCTGAACTTAAGGGCTAGGGAGAGATCCTCCCTCTTTCCCTTGGGTCCTCAGGACACGACCGTTGCTTGCGTGCCAAACGAGCGCTATGCCTCCTTTCCGTGCCCTCCATCGCTCATCACTCCCTGCGTCGGCATCAAGCGTCCAGCAAGCCCCCCTCCAGCGCTCTCTCGCTGCCAGGGTCACTATCTATCCCAGGAATGCCGGCAGGAGGAATCTAGGGATGTACGAAAGTCACTTACCTTTCCGCGGATTATGTTCATGGTGGGGGTGGAGGCATTCTGTCCCTCCCCCCGGAATCCTCGATGGCCGGCTGTGCTCCGCGGCGACTCTGCGGAGCAGCCAGCTAGGCCCAGGCCAGAGCTGTCCGCAGCCGGATTTCCAGCCGCGGAGGGCTCTGGGTAAAAACAAACAAACACACATATGCAAATGGTGGCGGCTACGGCCGCTGCCATTTGCGTTCCTTATTTTTTGCCGTCTTAGTCTACGTAAATATTTACGTAGACTATTACGGTGAAAATAAAGGGGAACGCAAATAGCGTAGCGGGCGCTATTTGCGTCCCTTTTTGATTTGCCGTTTTAGCCTACGTAAAGATTTACGTAGGCTAAAACGGCAAATCAAAAAGGGACGCAAATAGCGCCCGCTACGCTATTTGTGTTCCCCTTTATTTTCGCCGTAATAGTCTATGTAAATATTACGTAGCCTATCACGTCTCTGTAAAAAAAAATAAATAAACCCGACAAGACTGCAGATGGTGGCGGCAGTAGCCAGTTGGAAGACCAGCCGCAGCTGCCGCCGCCCAGAAGATCCGCCCCAGGTAAGTCTCGTCCCGGGGGGGATCCGCGGGGGGGCAGGCCGTTCTGCCACAGTTTTCGGGGGGCCGAATGCACTGGCATTCGGCCTCACTGAGATCCGTGGCGGAATTCTCTGACATCCCTAGAGGAGTCTCTGCCAGCTGCTGTGCCTGTGAGGGATGAGCTGGCTCCTCTCCCATGGATTGCTGATCCTCAGAATTAGAACTGCTCTGGGGTTCTAGCGGCTCAGTTTCCACCCTGACACCTTTAATCTTTAATCTGTTGCTCTGATTATTAACTTCACTGCTGCCTCTTTAATATTTTGATATTTTCATTGGTTGCTCTTTTGTTTTTTATGATTGTAAAACACTCCCAAGGCCATCTGCCAGCTGGGTGATATATAAATTTAGTAAGTAAGAAATAAAGGCCGATTAGTTCAGCATCCTGTTTCCCAGACCCCTCAGTGGAATGCACAAGCAGGACATGAAATCACCCTCTTCTGCTCTTGTTCCCCCACCCAGCGACTGGTCTTAAAAGGCATGTGCCTCTGATCCTAGAGCCAGGGTGTTGAATGTCTTTCAGCCCAAGGGGTGAATTCCATTTCAGAAAAGCTCTCAGGAGCCACATTCCAGTGGTGGGTGGGGCTAAAGGCAAAAGGAGTGGGGCCAAAAGACAGAAAGTCCAGCCTATTTGAGCTGAAAGCTCTTCCTGTGATTCATGAAGTCTTTGGAGAGGCATTTCAACCTTTTAGAATGGGGGGAAAATGCAAAAGCTGGGGGAAATTGATAGAAAGGGATAGGACCAGGGCAGGGGTAGGGTGCATGGCCATCTGGAGAATGGATGGATTTGGCCCACAGGCCTGGGGTTCTGCACCCCTGCTATTGGAAGGGGGGGAGAATTCCTTGGCCTTTGTTCCACACAGCTGGTTGGGGGTTGCTTCCTTGCTGATCTTCCGGCAGACTGTTTTGCTTTGGCCCTGGAGAATGCTGATGGTTGGGTGTTTGTCTTTTCATTTTTCCACTTTCCAAATGGCTCGTTGTGATGAGACTTGCAGATGCTTGCGATGCCAACACTGCCAGAACATGCCTCTCCTACCGCCACCCAATGCAGCAAGTGGCGTAATTGCTTGCCCAGAGGAGCCATTAGAGAAGGGCCTGGCAGGAAATGTCAAACATTTTTTCCTTCATTGCTCAATTAAAAGACAATTGCATTTTCCCCCAGAATGCTGGACTGAACTCCTAGGCAGCAGTTGAGCTACTGCTTGGAAAGGGGAATTGGTGGGAACACAATGCCCTGTGGGATGGAAAGGTGGGATGGGGAACAGGTGGTGATGAAATCATTACGTGGACTGACCCCGGACAAAAGAAGATGGTGTCTGGAGCAAGAAGAGAAGGAAAAATTCTGTGGCTGATGCTTAATTTCCTCGCCCATACACACACATACTGCTGGACTTCTGACCAAATTTGAGCAGGTCATTAAAAAAACACTTCAGCATTATATTTCACCTTTGGATCCTGTTTTTTTACCAGAATTCAGCTGCATGACAATAACACACTTTCCATTCCCGGCCAGCATTCCAACTGACTCAGTTCTCCCGACCTTGCCTGCCATCCCGAGTTTAAATGCAGATTGGCATTTGGATGTATGTTTTCATTCATTTCTTCTATGTGTTTAATTGATAAACCACCCTTCTTCCACAAGGGACCCCAGGGCGGTGCATGTAATGTGATCAGAAGACAAATATGATATAAGAACAACAATAAAATTGCAAAAGAAGAGGCCTAAAAACTATTTAGCATCCAGCCAACAAACACACAAATTGATCAATTAGAAATAAACATGTAACGTTTAACCTTTGGATTGAGCAAAAGACTTCTGGGGGTGGAGTTAGGATACTGAGGGTGCCCCTGGAACAAGAAGACATGCCAACAGCGCAGTGGCATCAAGTTAAATAACATCACCTGCCATGCTTCTCTTAAGACACAGCTATGAAAGGCATCATGGGGCTTCCATCTCCCCCAAACCACATTCACTAGAGAGTCCCAAAGGAGGCTCTCTAGAGAAATGCATCCAAAGGATGCAAAGGATGGAGTGGATCATTCCCTCCATACTCCTCCTGCCCTGCAGTTTTGGCTAGACAGCCGATTTCAGCTGTCTAGCTGCGGGAGCATGGAGTGGGGAAGGAGGCTGCTATACAACACAGTGGATGTGTCATACACACAGCTATGTTCTTCCCTGCCCCAGAACGCCCCCAGCCACGCCCCTTTCCAGCCCCTCTGCGTGCCTCTTGCGAGCACAGAGAATGGGACTGTTCCATGCTGCCTCTGAGGCAGCGCAGAAGTGGGGGGAGGTCAGTTGTCTGGGAATTGACCTCGGTCGGTTCCCGGAAATGAGCATATCCTATGGCCGTCTAGCTGCTGTCTAGTGGCTATAGGATTGCTCCCTTACACACATGAACAATGAGACCGTTTCTACCCTCAGGCTTAACATTCTAAAAGACATGACAAAAGGAAGAGGGATAGGGAGGGAAGAGGAAACAAGCAAACTCAGGCACTAGTTTTTTGTTACAAAGTTTATACAAATGTTCTTTTGGGCAGATAGATATGCACACAACCCACTGCTATGTGCTGTGATCACTGGATTACTAAATGTTTTTCTACGGGTAGAAATTTTTAACTCAAGAGACCGAGGTTAAAAGACTTGGTGGCTGTTTCAGTCATAAGAAAAATGTGATTTCAACAGAGTGCTCAAGTGCCAAAGAGAAAGATTCTAATTGTCTTGTGATTACCAAATTCATTGTTGCATTCGGAACCAGAGCCAGCGTGGTGTAGTAGCTAGAGTGTTGGACTGGGAGTCAAGAGATGCGAATTCTAGTCCCCACTCAGCCACAGAAGCTCACTGGGAGACTTCGGGACCGTCACAGACTCTCAGCCCAACCTACCTCACAGGGTGGTTGTTGTGAGAATAAACTGGAGAGGAGGCTTATGTACGCCACCTTGGGTTCCTCAAGGAGGAAAAAAGGTGTGATATAAATGTAATAAATAATAAAATTTTTAATGGGTGACATCCACAATTGCAATGTTCATTAAATAGTGCTGGTTCCAGGTTTTATTTTATATGCTTGCCATGGGGGTGGGAAGCTGAACATGAGCCACACCCCAGGAAGGCAAGCTTCTTGGGCAAAGCACTCCCTTGGCAGCTGCAGCAATTTCAGCCACATCATGGCTCCTCTTCATGGGAACGTTTTCCGTTTGCGTCCGTTTGACCACATGGCTTCCAAATTCACTCCTGTTCTCCCTGTCTCATTCACAGATACAAGTCTTACCGGAACCAGCACAACCACTAAACACCATTGCCCTCACCTTAAAAAGATTTGCTTGAGACTCACAACACATGCATGCACTGCTTTTTGCTCTCTTATGATATTGAGTTGTGGACTGCCTTGCAAGCACCTGGGCCTCAGCCATCGCCTTCCCACCCCCCTGCCCTACACTTCTCTAGCAAGTGCCTGGCTCTCAGAAGCCTCCCTGGAATTGCTGAGTGTGGACAGAGGCTTGCTTAAAACACACAGCCTGTAAATTTTCCCTGTTCCACACAGTGCAGAAGGGCAGCTAATCCAGTCTTACCTGACAATATGCTTGGGAAACCCATGGGGAGCTGCTGCTAAACCAAGAGAAATTAAATAGCCAAAGACTCTGGAAGGCCACCTTATTGATGAGCGAATCTTACCAGCTTTGCTTTCTCCCACATTTGAGTTTTTCTAAGTGCAAATTCTCTCTCTCCCAAATATGAAGCACTTTGCAAATTTTGGTAAATTCTTATTAACCCCCCCAAATGGAAATCAAGTTAGCAGCCAGCTGCACTAGCCAAAATTCAGCAGGTACAGCTATTCCCATCCCAGCATGGAGAGGACCGTGATGTACCTGCCTGCATATAGCTATTCAATAGGATAAGTAAGGTCCCATGGCAAGCGACTCTAACGAGAAAAGGAGTCCAAGATGGGTGGGAGTTTTTTTAAAAGGAAATTCTCAAGGCACAATCACAAGCAATTCCAACAAGGAAAAAAAAAGGCGGAAGACAAACACAGAGACAAAGGCTCTGTGGAATGCAGAGATGACTCGGGCGGGTGACACGATGGCGCCCAAGCGCCCTCTCCCTCTGCGCAGAGCCCGGCCAGCTCCTTGGTATACGCCTGAGCTGAGGGCAATGAAGCAAGAGGGGAGACAGCTGGAACGCAGGTGGAGGAAAACCCGTGCTGAGTCTGACCGAACGCAGGTAAGAGCTCACTATCGAGCCTGCTCTCTGGCGGTGAGGGTGGCAAAGAGGCAGTTCTTTTCCACCAGCATTGCATCTTCTCAGTGTCGTCCGGCGGAGCTTTTCCGAGTGGTTCACGGCCTGTTACATTCTGGGCCAGGGAGAGAGACGGTGGAACCCTCGGTAGCACGCTGTGACGAGTTTGCACGGCACTTTGAGGATAAAGTCGCTCAGATTCGTCATGAATTGGACACCACCATTAATGCAGTTCCGTTGGTAGAGGCGTTCAGAGCACCGTCCGGTCCAGTTTTATTGGCTGAGTTTCAGTTACTGAGGCCTGAGGATGCGGACAAGGTGCTTGGCCAAGTCCGATCGACCACTTGTGTGCTCGACCCTTGCCCTTCATGGCTTCTTACATCAAACAAGGAGGGGATGTCCGGCTGGGTCCAGGAGGTTGTAAATTCCTCCTTGAGAGAGGGAGTGGTGCCTGCCGCTTTAAAAGAGGCGGTAGTCAGGCCACTCCTGAAAAAGCCTAACCTGGACCCAGAAGATGTTAACAATTATAGGCCAGTGGCCAACATCCCCTTCCTGGGCAAGGTGCTTGAGCGGGTGGTTGCAGGACAGCTCCAGGCACTCTTGAATGAAACGGATTATCTAGATCCATTTCAATCGGGCTTCAGGCCTGGTTTTGGAACGGAAACTGCCTTGGTCGCCCTGTGGGATGACCTCTGCCGGGAGAGGGACAGGGGGAGTGCGACCCTGTTGATTCTCCTGGACCTCTCAGCGGCTTTCGATACCATCGACCATGGTATCCTTCTGGATAGGTTGTCTGGGTTGGGAGTTGGAGGCACTGCACTACAGTGGTTCTGCACCTACTTGGATGGCCGATTCCAGAAGGTGGTGCTGGGGGATTATTGCTCTGTGCCATGGCAATTGTGCCATGGGGTTCCACAGGGCTCTATTCTATCCCCCATGCTGTTTAACATCTACATGAAACCGCTGGGGGAGGTTATCCGGAGGTGTGGGCTGAGGTGCCATCAATATGCGGATGACACCCAGCTCTACCTCTCTTTCTCATCAAACCCAGGTGAGGCAGTGGCTGTTCTGAATCAGTGCCTGGGCACGGTAATGGACTGGATGAGGGCCAATAAACTGACACTCAATCCAGACAAGACGGAGGTACTGTTAGTGGGTGGTTCGTCTGCCCGGCTAGGTGATATTCAACCTGTTCTGGAGGGGACTGCACTCCCCCTAAAGGATCAGGTGCGTAGTTTGGGGGTGCTCTTGGACCCAGAACTGTCACTTGAGGCACAGGTGAACTCAGTGGCACGGAGCACTTTTTATCAGCTTAGGCTGGTATACCAACTACGCCCTTATCTGGACAGAGAGAGCCCAGCTACAGCGATCCACGCTCTGAGAACTTCTCATCTGGATTACTGCAATGCGTTATACGTGGGGCTGCCTTTGAAAACGGTCCGGAAACTTCAGCTGGTCCAAAATAGGGCAGCAAGATTGTTAACAGGGACTGGCCTGCGAGCTCCTATTACACCAGTACTTTTCCAGCTGCACTGGCTGCCAGTCCATTTCCGGGCCTGATTCAAAGTGCTGGTATTAACATTCAAAGCCCTTAACGGCTTGGGGCCAGGCTACCTGAAGGATCGCCTCCTCCCATATGTGCCTGCCCGGACCTTAAGATCATCATCAGCGGCCCTCCTCCGTGAGCCCCTGCCAAAGGAAGTGAGGTGGGTGGCTACTAGGAGGAGGGCTTTTTCTGCTGTGGCACCCCGGCTCTGGAATGAGCTCCCTAGTGAGGTTCACCTGGCACCTACATTGTACTCCTGTCGGCGCCAGGTGAAGACCTTTTTTATTTTCCCAGGCATTTTAGCTTTCTAAATTTTTATCTTTGCTGTTTTAAATCTGTATTTTAAACTCCTGCACTGCTGCTAGATTTTATTGTGGTTGTATTGTTATATTGTGGTTTTAATGTTCTATATATTTTAAATTGTTTTATTGTATGTTTGGTTTTAATTTTTGTAAACCTCCCAGAGAGCTTCGGCTATTGGGTGGTATAGAAATTATAGAAATTAATAAATAAATAAATAAATAAATAAATAAATAAGACAACAGAAGAAGCCAATGTGGCTTCACAAAATGTGGCTTCACAAAGAGCTTAGAGATGACCTGAAAACAAAGAAGGACACATATAGGAAGTGGAAAGAAGGCCAAGCGACAAAGGAAGAGTCCAGGCAGGTAGCACAGAATTGCAGGGATGGCGTCAGGAAGGCTAAAGCTGAGAATGAGCTGAGGCTAGCGAGGGAGGCTGAAAGCAACAAAAAGGCTTTCTTCAGCTACATGCGTAGTAAAAGGCAGAGGAAAGAAATGGTGGTTCAGCTATTAAATAAGGATGGTAAAATGATAACTGATGACGAGGAAAAGGCAGAGGTGCTCAATTCTTGCTTGGGCTCAGCCTTCTCCAAAAAAAAAGGGTCTATGACCCCCCCCTGGCAAAGGCAAACCACAGGCTGACGGGGCAGGATTGCAGCTTGAGATCGATAGGCATATGGTCAAGGAACACCTCATTACTTTGGATGAGTTCAAATCTCCAGGGCCAGATGCACTGCATCCTAGAGTCATAAAGGAACTGGCAGAAGAACTCTCAGAACCGCTGTCTATTCTTTTTGAGAAATCATGGAGGACGGGGGAAGTGCCAGAGGACTGGAGGAGGGCTAATGTGGTCCCTATCTTCCAAAAGGGCGAAAAGGAGAAACCTGGGAACTACAGACCAGTCAGTCTGACACCAATCTCTGGGAAAATTCTGGAGCAGATGATAAAGCGATCCATCTGTAAGCACCTTGACAACAATGCTGTGATTACTCGAAGCTGACATGGATTTGTCAAGAACAAATCCTGCCAGATGAATCTGATCTTATTCTTTGATCAGGTAACCTCCCTTGTGGACTGTGGGAATGGTGTGGACATAATGCACATAGACTTCAGCAAAGCTTTCAACAACGTGCCCTGTAATATCCTGATTATCAAACTCGCTAAAAGTGGGCTAGAGGAAACAACGATCCGGTGGATCCACAGTTGGCTACAGAATCGGACTCAAAGAGTGCTTCTCAATGGGACCTTCTCAAGCTGGGGAGAGGTAACGAGTGGGGTACCGCAGGGCTCAGTCCTGGGCCCAGTGCTCTTCCACATTTTTATTAATGACTTGGAGGAGGAGGTGCAGGGAATGCTGATCAAATTTGCAGATGACACCAAATTAGGCGGGGTGGCTAATACCTTGGAAGACAGAAACAAAATTCAAAGTGATCTTGATAGGCTGGAGCGCTGTGCAGAAAACAACAGAGTGACATTTAATAGGGATAAATGCCAAGTTCTGCACCTAGGAAAAAGAAACCAAATGCATAGTTACAAGATGGGGGAGCACGAGAAGCAAGAAGGATCTTCGAATTGTTGTCGATCACAAGCAGAATATGACCCAACCATGTGATGTGGCTGCAAAAAAGGCCAATGCTCTTTTGGGCTGCATTCATAGAAGCATAGCTTCCAAGTCCTGCAAAGTACTAGTTCCCCTCTACTCAGCACTGGTGTACTGTGTCCAGTTCTGCGCGCCACATTTTAAGAAGGATGCAGACAAACTGGAGAGGGTTCAGAGGAGGGCAATGAAGATGATCAGGGGACTGGTGGAAACAAGGCCCTATGAGAAGAGGCTGAAAGAACTGGGCACGTTTAGCCTTGAGAAGAGGAGACTGAGGGGAGACAGGATCGCGCTCTTCAAGTACTTGAAAGGTTGTCCCAGAGAGGGAGGCCAGGATCTCTTCTCAATCATCCCAGAGTGCAGGACGCGGAATGATGGGCTCAAGTGACAGGAAGCCAGATTCTGGCTGAACATCAGGAGAAACGTCCTGCCCATTAGAGCAGTACGACAATGGAACCCATGACCTAGGGAGGCGGTGGGCTCTCCCACGCTGGAGGCCTTCAAGACGAGGCTGGACAGCCACCTGCCAGGGATGCTCTGACTTGGATTCCTGCACTGAGCAGGGGGTTGGACTCGATGATCTTGTAGGCCCCTTCCAACCCTACTATTCTATGATTCTATGTGCCATTTTCATACAAATTGTACAACAATCCACGGGGGAAGGGAAAGCAACTCATACACACACACCAAATTTTAGGACACCTACATAAACCCCTGCACCTCTCCTTCTGAAACTTTGCACTTTTCTTAGTTTGAGCCACTTCTGTGCTGTGTGCCATCTTCAGAAGACTGGTCTACAAAGGAACACGGGGGGATGAGTGCATCTTTTGGGGGTGGGGTGGGGGGTGGGAATACACTTAATATGTAAAGGCTGCTTTTGCACACCCAAAAATCCTGCACCTATTCATTGAGCCCTTGGCAGACTCGATCCCTTCAGAATGGGCAACTATCCCTGCAAATTTCATCCAAATCTGCCAAAAAATAAAAAAAAGTTATTGGCAGTTCCCTCAAAAGAAAAAAAAATCAAAAGATAAAGGTGTTTAGCACAAAAGCCACTGTACCTGTTTTTCTGGCATGCATGCATGCATGCATGCATTTATTTGTTTATTTATTTACTACACCGCCCAATAGCTGAAGCTCTCTGGGTGGTTCACAAAACTGGCAGACATAATCCCCCTCCTGTGGTACTTCTACGGCTGCAAATTGAATTGTAACCCAATTCTGACAAAGAGAACAAAGGGTACAGCACTTTTTAAAAAATGTCCCATGATAATTAATAGAAGACACTAAGCCTGAAATATCCAAATCTTGACTCAGCTTCCATACCCGAGTTGATGCAGATGGCCTCCGAATTAGTCCAGACAGAATCAGGTCATTTTCCAAAGTGCCAAATTGAGGTCCAAGTCGTATGTTGTGGTTGGCGCATGCCTCTAATATTTACCTTCTTCTTTAGTGTAAAAGGTTCCCAGTGCAGCTTATAAAGAAATAAGATAGTCCCTGCCTGTAGGATTAATGTCTAAAAGATGTGACACAAAAGGGAAAGGGAGGGGGAGTGGGGAGGAAAAGAGCAAACCCAGGCACTACATTCTTTGTTACAAAGTGATTCTC
Organism: Heloderma suspectum; assembly: GCF_057233095.1. Classification (NCBI taxonomy): domain Eukaryota; kingdom Metazoa; phylum Chordata; class Lepidosauria; order Squamata; family Helodermatidae; genus Heloderma; species Heloderma suspectum. The sequence goes on along the minus strand of NC_139475.1, from coordinate 36,250,250 downwards.
TCCCATCCTAACCTACCTCACAGAGTTGATGTGAGAATAACACCACAGGCTATAAATCTAATAAATACATCCAAGAAACTCTTTCCCTGGGGCCAAAGGGCTCTTGAGCCACTCGTCTCTCTCCCTGGGTCCAAAGGTCTCCTGAGCCTCTCATTTCCCCCCTGGGGGCAAAGGGCTCTTGTGCTTCTCACCTCTCTCCCTGCGGGCAAAGGGCTCTTGAGCTGCTCATTTCCCTCTCTGGGGGCAAAGGGCTCTTATGCTTCTCACCTCTCTCCCTGCGGGCAAAGGGCTCTTGAGCTGCTCATTTCCCTCTCTGGGGGCAAAGGGCTCTTATGCTTCTCACCTCTCTCCCTGGGGGCAAAGGGCTCTTGAGCCACTTGCCCCTCTCCCTCTCCCATCCTAACCTACCTCAGAGGGTTGATGTGAGGATAACACAACAGGCTATAAATCTAATAAATAAATACATCCATGACCAGGCCTTTGTAACTTGCTGCCCATAATGTCCCCCTCTGTGTTGCCCCAGCTGTGAACTCTTAGGCTAGAGGTGCCAAGATAGTGATACATCTGACTCAAAGGTTTGCTTACAAGGAGTACTTCACTGGCTAACTCCCAGCACACAGGCGCACCCAGCGCTTGGATCAGACAGCTTCTCCGAACCCCGAGCCACTGGGCACAGTGGGTCTTGTACTCTACAGGTTAGCAATAGGCAGTGTTTCAGCAGCACGCGCCCCTAGCGCTCATTCCCCGCATAGGCTAGCAGTGTTTGGTTCTCAGCACGGCCACCTGTAAACAGACTTCGCTTCCCAGGCACATCAGAGATGAAGACTCTCCTCATTCGCAAGGAATGCACCAAGAAGGCTGTTATCGGCCTTCTGACTCATCTGCACGTGCTCAGAGGCTTACTGGCATGGGAATTGCACCAGTAATGAACGTAAGCAAGCATTATGGATCTCTAGGCCCCTCTAACACCCCAAATGACTTGGCTATGCTCCTGGGGCCAATACACCCTCCCAAAGTTTCCCCTCCCAAAATCTAAATATGGCATCTCTGAATACAGCTTGACACTGACTGAATAGCTGCACACCCATGCTGATTTATGGATGGTGCCATTTGCATGCTTTTCATTAGCATATATTCAAATTGGGGTGTTTTTTTCCCCACACTTGGCCAGCTCTTGTTTGTGGCACTATTTATTTATTTATTCATTTCATTTCATGCTGCCCAATAGCTGAAGCTCTCTAGGCAGTTCACAAAAATTAAAACCAAAGAGCACGCAATAAAACAATATAAAATATATAAAACATTAAAACCACAGTATAACAATACAACCAGAATAAAACCAGAATAAAACCCAGCAGCAGTACAGGGATTTAAAATACAGATTTAAAACAGCAAAGCTAAAAGCCTAGAAAGCTAAAATGCTAAAATGCCTGGGAAAATAAAAAGGTCTTCACCTGGCGCCGAAAGGAATACAATGTAGGCGCCAGGCGAACCTCACTAGGGAGCTCATTCCAGAGCTGGGGTGCCACAGCAGAGAAAGCCCTCCTCCTGGTAGCCAGCCACCTCACTCCCTTTGGCAGGGGCTCACGGAGAAGGGCCGCTGATGATGATCTTAAGGTCCAGGGAGGCACATATGGGAGGAGGCGATCCTTCAGGTAGCCTGGCCCCAAGCCGTTCAGGGCTTTGAATGTTAACACCAGCACTTTGAATGGTGTTAGAAAAAAGGAGACTCCATAACCATTGGCGTCTCAAGTTACGTAAGAGCCCGAGTGGCGGGAAAATATAGGCGGAGCAAAAAGGGAATCATACTGACGCGCTCATGACTAACGGCTTGGTAAGCTGATAGTGACTGTTTATTGGATATTAACTTAGTGAGCCGATGTACTGACTGTTTCATTGGTTACTGGTAAGAACAATAGAAGCGATATGATATAAAGGGCTTTTGCACACGTGTCTCAGGGTCCAGACTGCTCTGCACCCATTTTGCAAAACGTTCAATAAAATAGTGTTGGATCCACTGCTGCCTGCCTGGGATTCTTTTCTTCTAAACCGAAAGCAAGGACTTTTTATCTAACAATTTGGTGCCGTGACTCGGATCCTGCTTCGGGGCGCGTCCCCTTCGCGCTGAGCCGAGGGGCCGCGGAGGAGAAGTGGCCACAGGCGGTTGTTTTATACTGCCTTCTCCTCACGACGGTGGCGGCAGAAGCGCCTGGGGACCAACGCCAGAGGAAGAGGGAGACGTGATCACTCCTTTTAGGCACCGGCAGTGGATCAATAAGCAGCTGGACGCAGCTGCGGGCGGGACAGAAGAGGCTTTTGGGGTAAGTGAAACAGCTTACATTAGGGGATAAACGCGGGACGGTGGTGTGTTTGTGATTGTGTGAGACACCTACGGGCGAAGCGAGTGAGGAGCCCCGATCTGCATTTCCCTACCCTGGAGACAGGCTGGGTCAGAGGAGGGCGAAGCGCAAGAATTGCTGACTGAAATTCCCACCGTCATGGGCGGGTCCTAATCTAAGTCTGCGAAGAAGTCCCATACGCCCTTGGAGTGTTGTTTGCGCAATTGGTCACATTTTAAGCAGGATTATGGAACTAAGATGACAAAGGATCGTCTTGTCTTTTTTTGCACCCAGGAATGGCCAATATTAGAGCCCAGATGGCCACCCGAGGGGTCTTTTGACCCAACCTTGGTATCTGATGTGCGAACAATAGTAGCACAGAGGGGAAGTTGGGACCAGTTCCCTTATATTGATTTGTGGGCAACTTGTGTGCCCCTTGGCGGCAGGCCTGCTCCGTGGGTTGTTAAATGCATGTCCCTTGCCCTTCCCATGGTGGTCAAAAGGAAACCACCAAAAGAAGGACCACTCAGGGTCGTGGCCACGGTACCGGAGGACCTACTGCTTCCTCCTCCCTACGGGACAGCCGTCGCAGGGCGCTCGTTGCAACCACCACCCTCTCCTGAGGGGCCCGCCCAGCGGTTAGATGCCCCCGAGAAGGACCCCTCTCATGAAATAGTACCAGAGGACCCCACCCCTCTAGTTGAATGCCGGGACACTCTCCAAGATCGTCTTTATTCCCTAGAGGAAAGATTGGAGGTCCTACAGAGAGAGGCAAAAGGGGGACCTAACTACAACCTGCGAAAGGACCCCCAACCACCGGTGAAGTTCACCTTCCCCATCAGAGAAGTCCCCGACCCTACCGCCCAACATCCTCAAGGGACGATGTTTGTTTATGTCCCATTCACAACATCTGATTTGTATAATTGGAAACAATTTAACCCCTCCTTTGAAGAGGATCCCGGGCCACTCCTGTCTCTGATGGAGAATGTGAGGCTTACCCACAACCCCACATGGGATGATACACAAATGCTATTGAACACCTGTTTTCTCAGCCAAAAGCCAACCATCCTTGCGGGGGCACGAGCCAAGTATAGGGAGGAAAATCCCCAGGCAACTGAGGAGGAGACGGCGGAGGTTCTGCCCACAGGGCGACCCAATTGGGGGGTGGCCACAGCGGCACATAGACGCTTACATGCTGACTATTTTCGACTCATTTTAGCAGGCATGAAGCAAGCCGCGAGAAGGGCCCCCAATTTGCAAAAAGTCCTGACTCTAAAGCAAGACAAAAACGAACCTCCTGCCGTGTTCCTCCAAAGGCTGAGGGAAGCCTTCGCTAAATATACTGACATTGACTTGAATGATCCAAATAATTTAAGGATCCTCACGACTCAGTTCGTGGGAAATAGCTGCCAGGACATCAGAAAGAAGTTGCAAAAAAGTTGAAGGAGGGTTGGCAGCTGACCTAGGAGTTTTAGTTGAAGTAGCTCAAAAGGTTTATGAGAGGCGAGAAGAAGAAGAAGGAAAAGAAAAAGACAAGAGGCAGTCCAAGCTCCTTGCTGCGGTTCTTAAACCTGACAAGGAGGGAGCTAGGAAGGGGAGGAAAGGGGGAAGGAAAGGATCTCCCCTGGGGAAAGATCAGTGTGCCTTTTGTAAGAAAATGGGGCACTGGAAGCGTGACTGTGAGGCTTTGAAGCAGAAAGAGAGAGGGGAAAATACGGGAGGAGTGCAGAGAGTTCTGTATGAACAGGAAAGAGATTAGGACAGACCAGGCCCCAGACCCCTCTGAGCCGTCTCTGAGGCAAGACAGGACCCCATGGTCAAAATAAAGGTTGGGGGCCGCTCCTACAAAGCCCTTGTGGACACAGGGGCCGCCCTGTCCGTCCTTCCCCTCAGTGAGCCCCCAACGGGAGGTGGGGGGTTCACCACCATAATGGGGGTCGAGGGAAGGGCAACCCAAGTGCCCCTCTCTCGTCCCCTGTTCATCAAGGTTGGGAAAACACACCTAGCACATGCATTTGTCTGTACCCCCTCCTGTCCGGTGGCATTGCTAGGGAGGGACTTATTGACTAAACTCCAAATTGGGATTGCTTTTACTCCTGACGGAAGGATGGAGGTACGGCTCCCTAAACAGCAGAGTAGTAACTACCAAATGGCCCTTTTGAAGGTTGCAGAAGAATCCACCCCAGAGGCCACCGAGGACTGGAGCCTAATAGAAAACAGAGTCAACCCTCTAGCTTGGGCCGGGATTGGAGGGGCCTCTCGTGCCAAGTCGGCAGCACCATACAAAATTCCCCTCAAGGAGGGAGCAAGGCCTGTTCATGTGAAACAGTATCCCCTTTCCCGCCAAGGAAAGGAGGGCCTACAACCAGTAATAACAAAGCTCCGAGAAGAAGGCCGGCTCATTGAGATAATGTCCCCCTATAACACGCCCATCATCGCTGTGCCAGAAAGGGGAGGGGGGGGCAAGGGCTTTCGCTTAGTGCAAGACCTCCGGCTCATTAATCAGCAGATCGAGGCCCCCCATCCTGTGGTCCCCAACCCACACACCCTCCTTGTAGGAATTCCGGAAGAGCACGCCTGCTTCACTGTCATAGACCTGAAAGACGCCTTTTTCAGCATCCCCCTCCACCCTGATTCAAGGCCTTTGTTCGCCTTCGAATGGGAAAGCCCGGGGGGGGGGTCAAAAGTTCAATTAGCATGGACAGTCATCCCTCAGGGGCTGAATCTCTCACCGGTGGTCTTTGGCCAGCAGCTCCAAAAGGACCTCGAACCCTGGGTCCAGCAGCACTCAGAGGTGCATCTCCTCCAGTACTGTGACGACCTCCTGGTTTCAGCCAAGGCCAAGAATGCGTGCCTGAGTGGGACGGTTTCCCTCCTCAACTATCTAGCGGGGGGGGGGTATAAAGTGTCAAAAGAAAAGGTACAGTTGGCCCAACCAACTGTAAAATTCCTAGGCTACCGCATAACTAAAGGGACTCGGAGCCTAGGGCAAGAAAGAGTCGAAGTCATCCGTGACACTCCTGTCCCTAAGTCCCCCCGCGAATTGAGGGCCTACCTGGGGCTGACCGGATTCTGCCGACTATGCATAGCAAACTATGGGGAGACAGCGCGGCCGCTGTATGAGGCGCTGCAGAAAGATAGACTGGATAAATGGAAATGGACTAAGGAAATGAATAAGTCTTTTCTCAGCCTTAAAGCTGCTCTTGTGTCACCACCCGCACTGGCCATACCAAATCCCAGCCGGCCATTTAGACTTTATGTGCATGAAAATAAGGGCATAGCTTCGGGAGTGCTTTGCCAGCGAAAAGGGCCCTCTTGGAGACCAGTGGGATATTACTCCAAGGTCCTAGATGTCGTAGCGCGAGGATGGCCAAGTTGCCTGAGGGCAGTAGCGGCAACAGCTCTGATCTGTACCGAGGCCGAGAAAATGACGATGGGAGGACCCATTGAAGTTTGGGTGCCGCATGGGGTGCCACAAATTTTGGGATCAGGAGGAGGAAGCAAATTTCTCAACCCGGCCCGGCATTCCCGATATGAAATAGGTTTACTAACAAACGAAAACCTCACTTTTAAGGCTTGCTCCAGCTTTAATATCGCCACACTACTGCCAACATTACTGGGCACAAACAGATCGGGACTCCCAGATCATGACTGCCTTGAAGTATTAGACCTAGACACCAAAGGCCGACCGGACCTTGAGGATGAACCAATAGAGGGAGCCAGAGACCTGTTTGTAGATGGATCTAGCTATATGCTGGATGGAAGGCGCTACACAGGCACGGCTGTCGTTACTCTAGAGGAGAGTGTGCATGAGGAAAGGCTGCCTCCTCATTTCTCCGCCCAATCCGCTGAACTGGTAGCCCTGACAAGAGCCCTGCAAGCCAGCAAGGGAAAGCGAGTAAATATCTATACCGATAGCAAAAATGCCTTCGCCGTTGTGCATGCTCATGGGCAACTGTGGAAAGAGAGGGGATTCCTTACAGCAAACGGATCTCCAGTGGCTAATGGCAGCCTAATAGTGGATCTTCTGGATGCCCTCCAGCTACCCTCACAAGTAGCTGTTGTCCACGTCCGAGCCCATGGGAAAGAAAAAGAGGAAAAATGGAGACAGGGAAACCAGAAGGCAGATGAGGCCGCAAAAAGAGCAGCCAGAGAGGGAATCCAAGGAACATTCCTCATTCTACCCAAAAGAAAAGAGCGCCCCACATACTCCCCTGCTGAGTTACGGATGGCACAAGAACACGGAATAAGTCCCTGCGACGACGGATGGATCCAGATGACAGATGGAAGACTGCTTCTTCCACAGACCCTGCAGAGGGTTGTTCTAGAGCAAGTTCACCATTCTCTTGGACACCCTGGAGCATCAGCCATGATTGACTATTGCAAGAGGCTGTTTGTCTCCCCTGGCTTAACTGTATGCGCCCACCGACTAGCCGCAACCTGTGAAGTCTGCCAGAAAACCAACCCTCCCAGGGCACCCCCTCCTCCAAAAGGAGGGCGACCATGGGCCTACTATCCTTTCCAGAGGGTGCAGATTGATTTTGCTGAGATGCCACCATGTAGGGGTTACAGGTATTTGCTTGTAATAGTATGTCAAATGACGGGGTGGGTAGAGGCGTTTCCATGTAGGAACTGCCAAGCTAAAACTGTTGTTGCTAAATTGTTACAGGAGGTGGTGCCCCGGTTCTCCCTGCCCGAAGTTATAGAGTCCGATCAGGGCTCACATTTCACCTCAGTTATTACACGGGGACTGGCACAAGCTCTGGGAGTAGAGTGGCATTTACATTGCCCCTGGAGGCCCCAGGCAAGTGGACAGGTTGAAAGAATCAATCGGAGCCTCAAGGAGACTTTAACCAAACTCCAACGAGGGGTGAAGCTCACTTGGGTTGAGGCTCTGCCAATAGCTTTAACGAAGCTTCGAAGGATGCCAAGAAAGGACATAAAATTGTCCCCCTTTGAACTGATGTTTGGGTTCCCGCCTCGGGTACACTGCGGAAGGAGGGAGGAAGTCAAGTGGGAGGTGGGTGATCAGATGCTAAGGGATCAGTTGACTTCTCTACAGTCTGTTCTTTCACAGCTACGAGCTTATTCCGTTCCGTTTCAGAGACTGCCGTTAGATGCACCTATCCATCTCTTCCAGACGGGAGACGAGGTGTTGCTGAAAAAGTGGAATAAAGAAGCTTTAAAGGAAGGGTGGGAGGGGCCTTATTTGGTGGGACCAACCAGCCACTCGTGTGTAAAGCTTGTGGGTTCTAGTAAATGGACACATTGCAGCCGGATAAAGCCATTTAAGCGACCCTCGCTTCCTTCTGTCACCCGGAAAGAACAGGAGGACACAGGCAACGGTCCTTTGCTCCCTGGCACCCCTCTGGAAGCTGCAAGGGACACAGGCGGAGAAGCCATCCAGGAGCCACAATCGCCTGTAATATACAAGTCACAACATCTGGGAAAAGCTCGGGTTCGAATTACAAAAAACTTGTAATATGAAGCAAGTATTGTGGGTGGTGTTGGTAATGTTAGTTAAAGAAATATTAACGTGGATGGTGATACCTCAAGGACTTGGGCTTGACAGCTTTAAGATAAAACCCCGAAATGTCACACCAACACCCCTCAGACCACTTCTGGTACAGATCCCCGAGAAAGAGAGGCGTCCCTGGAGAACCAGGTTAGGAATCCCAATAACAGGGGAAACTGATAATGTGTGGTTAGAGTGGATAAAGTATACAGCCAAGTCCTTAAATAAGTCTGACTGTTTTGTTTGTGCCACAGGAAGATCGGTAGCAAAGGTGCTGCCTTTTCCTCTGGGGTGGGACACTCCTTCCCTCCTCACCTGCGTGATCCGTTTGTTCCAACACCCTGATGCATGGGGAGAGGAGGAATGCCAAACCCTCAATAAATTATACTCCCCACTCAAATCAAAGGATCGTGTCAGACCTTCCACAGTCTTCCTGCAAAGAAGAAACCATACCGGATGCATACACCGAAACCTTGCAGACACAGAGGGGCGTATAGGGAACCTGAGGAGTAAAGTAAGATGTGTTAATTCCACCCGCTTTAGGAATAATTCCCTTTCAATCCCACGGGCTGATCTCTGGTGGTATTGTGGTGGTCTAGAGTTGTATGAGGTATTGCCCTCCAATTGGTCCGGAGCTTGTGGGTTAGTTCAGTTGGCAGTCCCCTTTTCAATTGCATACCATCCAGCAGAGAAGACTGGCCAACCCCGGCAGAAACGATCAGTAACCCCTTTTGATGATCAAATATATATTGACTCCATAGGAGTACCAAGGGGAGTGCCAGACGAGTTCAAAGGAAGAAATCAAATTTCTGCAGGATTTGAATCTACCCTGTTTTGGTGGGTGACCATTAACAAAAATGTAGATTGGATCAATTACGTTTATTATAATCAACAGAGGTTTATAAACTATACTCGAGATGCTGTAAAAGGATTGGCTGAGCAGCTAGATGCCACCAGCCAAATGGCCTGGGAAAATCGGCATGTTCTTGATATGATGTTAGCAGAAAAAGGAGGGGTTTGTGTCATGCTAGGTGGACGGTGTTGCACCTTCATCCCTAACAACACTGCCCCAGGTGGCACGGTAACAAGGGCTTTGCAGGGTCTCACCGCCTTGTCTGAAGAATTAGCCGAGAATTCAGGGATTAACAACCCCGTGACTGACTGGTTGGAGAGATGGTTTGGAAAATGGAAACACCTAGCAGCCTCAATCCTTATTTCGCTTGTAGTGATGATAGGAGTTTTAGTGTTATTTGGTTGTTGCATTATCCCCTGCACTAGAGGCTTATCCCAGCGGTTAATTGAAACCGCTCTGTCAAAACAGATGCTCTTGCTTTATTGTGCTGATAAAGAAACTCCGTTTTAAATGCTTTAAGACGTGAATAAAGACTTAAAGGAGGGAATTGTTAGGAAAAAAAAGGAGACTCCATAACCGTTCGCGTCTCAAGTTACGTAAGAGCCCGAGTGGCGGGAAAATATAGGCGGAGCAAAAAGGGAATCATACTGACGCGCTCATGACTAACGGCTTGGTAAGCTGATAGTGACTGTTTATTGGATATTAACTTAGTGAGCCGATGTACTAACTGTTTCATTGGTTACTGGTGAGAACAATAGAAGCGATATGATATAAAAGGCTTTTGCACACGTGTCTCGGGGTCCAGACTGCTCTGCACCTGTTTTGCAAAACGTTCAATAAAATAGTGTTGGATCCACTGCTGCCTGCCTGGCATCCTTTTCTTCTAAACTGGAAGCAAGGACTTTTTATCTAACAATGGGGGCTGGAAATGGGCCGGCAGCCAGTGCAGCTGGAAAAGTACTGGCGTGATATGAGCTCGCAGGCCAGTCCCTGTTAACTGTCTTGCTGCCCTATTTTGGACCAGCTGAAGTTTCCGGACTGTTTTCAAAGGCAGCCCCACGTATAATGCATTGCAGTGATCCAGACGAGAGGTTATCAGAGCATGGATAGCTGTAGCTAGGCTATAGATTTGCTATGGCAACAGTGCTGGCATTCCATAAAGCCCCAGAAATGTCAGCAAGAGGGGTTAACAGACAAGGGCCTTATGTGTGTGCACGCACAAGGGACCACAAGAGACAAAGGAACCTAATTTGAGATAAATTATTCCCTCCTCTCCACCCTGCCCAAACCCCCTGCAATTTTTTTTTTAATGCACCATTTTTTTTCTGGCTCCAAAGACCTTGTTGCATTAAGAATGATTCCAAACTGGGGATGAAATGTGGCAAGAATGTTTGACTTGTCGTGGGGTTTGTTCCCAGTCATATTTGATTGTTGGAGTCTTATTCTGAATTCAATAAAATTCTAAAAGACTCAATTTTTTAAAAATGCAGTTAAAACCCTGATTTTTGGTTAGAGGTGTGGGTGATATACAGGGTCAGCCCCAGGTTTCTGGGGGCCCTTGGGCAAGACTCCCTCCCCGGGCCCCTCCCTCGGTGGGCCTCCCTTCCCACCGCCATGGTCACCAGCTGCTCCGGCTCCGGCTCCTGCTCCTCATGGCTGCCACTGGCTGGCTTGGCAGGCGGGGAGCCAGGGAGCAAGTGGGCCGCGGCACCTCCTGCTCCCCCTCCTCACCAGCACCACTGCCTGGGCCAGAGCGAGAGGCAGGGGAACCAGCAGGCTGCAGTGGGGGAGAGGAGGAGGAAGCCCAGGGGGCTCCTGTCGCTGGAGCCCTGCTGGGGTGCAGGCCCCCGGCAGGCGCCCGACCACGCCGACCCTTGGGGCTGGTCCTGGCAATATAAGGACCTGCCTTCAACCCAGTTCAGCCTATTTACCCCCATAAAAAGGTAAAGGCGTCCCCAACCAGTCGTGTCCGACTCTAGGGTGCGCTGCTCATCCCCGTTTCTAAGCCGAAGAGCCAGCGCTGTCCAAAGACGCTTCCGTGGTCATGTGGCCGGCATGACTGAACACCGAGGTGCACGGAGCGCGGTTACCTTTCCCGCTGAGGCGGTACCTATTTATCTACTTGCAATTTCTTGCTTTCGAACTGCGAGGTTGGCAGGAGCTGGGACTGAAGACGGGAGCTCACTCCGTCACGCGGCACTCGGGTCTCGAACTGCTGTCCTGCCGACCTTCCAGTCTGCAGTTCAGCGTCTTAACCACTAAGCCACCGCGGCCCTATTAGCCCAGTATTATTTACTTCAGCCTCCTCCAATGTGGTTCTGCTCCAGATATTTTGGACTACAACTCCCCATCAGCCCCCAAATAGCTAAGAGTCTGGAAAGCTGGGAGCTGTGGTCCAAAACATCTGCAGCTGTTGGACTTAAAAGAGGCATTCCTTCCCATGTAGGAAAGAAGGAATGAAATGGTGCAGTTATCCACATTCCACATACAGCATGCCCATCATCTGAAAATGAAGCACCCCCCCCCCCCTTCAGAACAGTTTAGTTTATTCAATTGCAGGTTTTGGTCAATTAAAACAGGGTGTAGAATCTCAGACACAGGGACCAAATCTGTCCCCCTTCTGGTTCCAATAATACAAATTGATATTGCTCACTATACCAGAGCACATTCCAGTTAACCCAAAAACATACAACACAATAATATAAACAAAGTCAGTAATTACACATTAAATAAACTACTAATCAAAATTGTAACTACTTACAACCAATCAATTAAAACAACCAACCAATTTGAAACCCAAGTAGAAACCAAATTGTTCCTCACTCCAGCACTCTGTGGTTTCTCAAATGGCCCCACCCCCTTTCCCCCAACCACCAATCGTATGGGGGCTTTCCAGACGTTGTGCATTTCTCTCCCCATTATAAAAGGATGGACTGCCTCTCTTAAGGCTCAGTTACTGGCAATAATAGCTTTATGCTGAAATATGTCACTATTTGGGGTATTTTGCCCAAAACATGTACTGAAACATGCACTAAAACATGTGCAATTAACCAGCTCTTGGCTTTAATTGGACAACATCCCTATGGCAACACATTATTTTATTTTCATTGAATTTGTACCACCCAAGCTTCCTCCATCCTGGTTCGATACAATCTCCTCCCACCCCTCCAAAACATGAATGTATTTTTGTGTGCATTTTACAAAATGTAATATGTTTTGTGCACATTTTTCAACAGTCTGCATTTTTGTACACATGCAGTCCAGAAGAGCATGCTGTATCCTGAATCAGCAACATTGTACAGATGTTGCTGATTCTGTAGCCTTATTATTATTATCATTATTATTAATTACATTTCTGTACCGCCCAATAGCCAGAGCTCTCTGAGCAGTTTACAAATATTAAAAGCATTAAAAATACAATATACAGAGATTAAAAACCATTTTAATAGGTCCCCCACCCCTGCAGAGGGGAAAAGCTGCCGTAAGCCTAAACCTCCGCAGGCAGCGATCCGACTGTGACAAGGGGAGTGATGCAAAGTCCCCCACCTTCAGACCACCATCTCCCTGTCCAGTTGCGAAAACCAAGTCTAGAGTATGCCCCGCTACATGCGTCGGGCCGATGACATGTTGGGACAGTCCCACGGTCGCCATGGAGGCCATGAAATCCCGAGCCGCCCCAGACAAGGAGCCCTCGGCATGAATGCTGACATCCCCCAGAACCATTGTTCCTTTTATCATGATTTTCGGCATATTTTTGTTACTCCAAGTTTACAAGGAATGCCTGGGAGATCTGATGTGTTCTATACAGGTTATCTGCTGGCTGCCCAGAATTCTCAGGTAACCTCTAAGGTGGCTAGATTCTGCGCTGCTGCAGTAGTTTGTCGGTGTGGGATGATGTCAATTGTTTGATAATGTTTTAGTTTGTCAAATATTTTACTATTATGAGGGGTTAGGTGCAATTCTTATTTATTTGCATTTTAACTAGTTCTTACTGCTTTTATATTATTGTATTTACACTGCTACTTCACTCTGCTAGTCTTGTGACTGTAATAGACTATTACTTGCTTACTTATCTCCCAGAACCAGCAGTCTGGGGGATCTCAGCAGCACACCCGAGACCACCTCCGTCAGCTCAGCTAGGGAGTCTGTTGAGCAGCGGGGTGGGCGGCGCACCACCAGAATCCCCGATCTGTCCCGCTGGCCCAGCACAAGGTGCGAACACTCCAGACCCGTAGTCACATGGACAGGGAGCCTGCAGAGGGAGATGAACTCCGATAGACCGCAGCAACCCCCCTCGCCGGCCCTCAGGCCTTCCCTGACGCTGGACCAAGCACCCCGGTGGGCAGAGCTGGGACAGACCGACTCCTCCCTGCTCGCCCACCCAGGTCTCGGTTATGCAAGCCCGATCGGCCGCCTCATCCACTATTAAGTCATGGAGGAGGGGGGCCTTATTCTGAACTGCTCTGGCATTTGACAGCAGCATGCGGAGACCGGAGGGCAGGCTGATAGGGCAACCACTGTGCCTGCGGCTGGGGGGAGGGCCGGAACACGGCACGGCCGTTAACTGTCTGGGCCACGTTCTCCTAACCTGGCTAGCCCTCCTCCCAACACCATATCTCCCTTGACGCGCAACCACACTAGTTGGGGCCCCTTCAGGTCCCCCGACTTGGCCCCTTACCCTCTCTCCCAGGCACATAACAGGATCCTAGCAAAACAGACACAAAACAACACAAAAACAACAACAACCCACACATAAAAGGCACAAGAACCAGTCAATCCAGTGTTAGGGGGTGGCCCTTGTGTCTCCCACTGAAGCATCTCCCCCCAAAGGGGCAGCCCTGCCTTCAGCGTTGCAGCCGCCAGGGAGCTGCTGCCCCACGTCAGAGCTGGGCAGATAGGAGTCTTCAGGCCCAGCCGGCTCAAATCAGCTGTAATCAGCCCCGGAGGAGTTTTTCCTTTCCCTCTTCAGCTCCAGCTAGGGGGGTGCTTCTCACTGGCAGCTACACAGTCCCAGGCAGGGCCAATAAGGTGGTAAGTTGGCCCACCTGCCTCTGTTGGAGGTCCCGGCTGCCTTCCCCTGCCTGGTCTAGCCTAGGCTTCGAATGTCAGCAACCTCCAGGACATCTTCCACACTTTCCCCCCTTTATCCTGCTTTCAGAAAGTTTGGAGATAAGCTGTAATAAAAGGTAATGGCACAATATCAGCAGTGTGTAATTCCAGCATAACGCTATAATTCAGCCACTAGATGGTGCTGTTTCATTGAACATATAGAGCATTGCCAAGAAGGGAGGTTTTCAATTCCAAATCACATGTTTGCCATCTAAAGGAGCCCATCGTAAACCTGGAAAGACTCCAGAGGAAGAAAGCACCAGTGAGGATGGGGAATTTTGCTTAATGTAAAGAAGCCCTGAGGACTCAGGCCATGAGGATACTATCATGCCACAGCTACTCCCATGTCGTCACAGCCTTAGATTGCTAAAACAAGCCAACCAGCCTACAAGGAGGCAACCTCCTACTTAAGGCTCTTGTTGGAGTAACATACAGACAACCCTGTCTGGCTTTCAGCCCCAGCACCACTTGGAGGTTTTCCATGGTGCTGATCTCTCCTCATAGAATCATAGAATAGTAGGGTTGGAAGGGGCCTACAAGGCCATCAAGTCCAACCCCCTGCTCAATGCAGGAATCCAAGTCAGAGCATCCCTGGCAGGTGGCTGTCCAGCCTTGTCTTGGATGCCTCCAGCGTGGGAGAGCCCACCGCCTCCCTAGGGAATGGGTTCCGTTGTCATATGGCTTGTTAGGGTGGACACTGAGCCCATAGAATCCCAGAGTAGTTCTGATGCTGAGGAAGAGCAGTCGCTCCTTCGGGAGAGGAGCGCGCTCCTTTTTTCCCAGGACCAACAGCTGACGGAGATCCCTCCCACCCACATTCCTAGTTTAGAAAGCAGTCCAGGGAGTGACTCAGCACAGATAGCAGACTGGGGGGGATGCGCGGCGCAGACGCAGAGAGCGGCGCCAAATGGTTCGCGCTCAAAAAACGGTTGCGCCCAGAGGATCCAAGGGAAAAGGGGAGGGATTCTCCCTAGTCCTTATATTCAGGGGTCTGCCAGTAATTGCCTTTCAAACGGGGACCAACTGTTCCAACTTAGGGCATAGGGATGCTGCTGCTCAGATCTAGTTGCTACCTGTAGAGTTATTAAGTTGTAAAAGAAGAATAAAGCTTTGAAAAGAATCCCTTTGTCGGTGTCTGGACTTGGCTACTGGATTAGACTGAGAGAGGCCTCCAAGGAGCCCTTGACATGGCTCTGACAGGCAGGAGGTTTTTCCTGATGTTCAGCCGGAATCTGGCTTCCTGCAACTTGAGCCCATTATTCCGTGTCCTGCACACCAGGATGATGGAGAAGAGATCCTGGCCTTCCTCTCTCGGACCACCTTTCACGTACTTGAAGAGCGCGATCATATCTCCCCTCGGTCTACTCTTCTCAAGGCTAAACATGCCCTGTTCTTTCATTATCTCCTCATAGGGCTTGGTTTCCAGTCCCCTGATCATCTTTGTTGCCCTCCACTGAACCCTCTCCAGCTTGTCTGCATCCTTCTTAAAGTGTGGTGCCCAGAACTGGACACAGTACTCCAGATGAGGCCTAACCAGTGCTGAGTAGAGGGGAACTAGTACTTCCCGGGATTTGGAAGCTACGCGTCTATGAATGCAGCCCAAAAGAGCATTTGCCTTTTTTGCAGCCACATCACATTGTTGGCTCACTCAGCTTGTGATCTACCACAATACCAAGATCCTTCTCGCTTGTAGTGTTGTTGAGCCAAGTATCCCCCATCTTGTAACTGTGCATTTGGTTTCTTTTTCCTCGGTGCAGAACTTGGCATTTATCCCTATTAAATGTCATTCTGTTGTTTTCTGCCCAGCACTCCAGTCTATCCAGATCACTTTGAATTTTGTTTCTGTCTTCCAAGGTATTAGCTATCCTGCCCAATTTGGTGTCATCTGCAAATTGGATCAGCATTCCCTGCACCTCCTCCTCCAAGTCATTCATACAAATGTTGAAGAGCACTGGGCCCAGGACGGAGCCCTGCGGTACCCCACTCGTGACCTCTCCCCAGTCTGAGAAGGTCCCATTGAGAAGCACTCTTTGAGTCCAATTCTGTAGCCAACTGTGGATCCACCGGATCGTTGTTTCATCTAGCCCACTTCGAGCTCGTTTGCTCATCAGGATATCATGGGGCACTTTGTTGAAAGCTTTGCTGAAGTCGAGGTATATGATGTCCACAGCATTCCCACAGTCCACAAGGGAGGTGACTTGATCCAAAAATGAGATCAGATTCGTCTGGCAGGACTTGTTTTTGACAAATCCATGTTGGCTTCGAGGAATCACTGCATTGTTTTCAGGGTGCTTCCAGATGGATTGCTTTATCATCTGCTCCAGAATTTTCCCAGGGATTGATGTCAGACTGACTGGTCTGTAGTTCCCAGGTTCCTCCCTTTTGCCCTTTTTGAAGACAGGGACAACATTAGCCCTCCTCCAGTCATCTGGCACTTCTCCTGTCCTCCAGGATTTCTCAGAGAGAATTGACAGCGGTTCTGAGATTTCTTCTGCCAGTTCCTTTATGACTCTAGGATGCAGTGCATCTGGCCCTGGAGATTTGAACTCATCCAAAGTAATGAGGTGTTCCTTGACCACATGCCTATCGATCTCAAGCCGCAATCCTGCCCCTTCAGCCTGTACTTCGCCTTTGCCAGGGGGGTCATAGACCCTCTTTTGGGAGAAGACTGATCCAAAGTAGGAATTGAGCACCTCTGCCTTTTCCTTGTCATCTGTTATCGTTTTGCCATCCTTATTTAATAGCTGAACCACCATTTCTTTCCTCTGCCTTTTCCTACGCACGTAGCTGAAGAAAGCCTTTTTGTTGCTTTCAGCCTCCCACGCTAACCTCAGCTCGTTCTCAGCTTTAGCCTTCCTGACGCCATCCCTGCAATTCTGTGCTACCTGCCTGGACTCTTCCTTTGTCGCCTGGCCTTCTTTCCACTTCCTGTATGTGTCCTTTTTTGTTTTCAGGTCATCCCTAAGCTTTTTGTGAAGCCACATTGGCTTCTTCTGTTGTCTTCCACCTTTTCTTCTTGTTGGAATTGTTTGTGATTGTGCCTTGAGAATTTCCTTTTTTAAAAGCTCCCACCCATCTTGGACTCCTTTTCTCGGTCACTTGTCATGGGACCTTACTGGTCATTGTTCTGAGTTTATTAAAATCGGCTTTCCTAAAATCCAGGGGATGCGTTTGACTACACTCGGCTTTTGCTTCCCTTAGAACCAAGAACTCAAGTACAACATGGTCGCTTTCCCCCAGAGCTCCTGTAACTGCTACCTTATCCACTAAGTCATCTCTGTTGGTTAGGATCAAGTCAAGGATAGCCGATCCTCTAGTTCCTTCCTCTACTTTCTGTAGGAGGAAGTTATCCGCCACACAAGTCAGGAGTTTCCTGGAGGGGCCATGTTTTGCAGAATTTGTCTCCCAACAAATATTGGGGAAATTGAAGTCCCCCATTACTACTCCATCATGCTTCCTTAAAACATTGGCTATTTGCTTTTCAAAAGTTTCATCCTCATCTTCTCCTTGATTGGGTGGCCGGTAGTAGACTCCGACCACCAGGTTCCTTTTATTCTTTGCTGCATTTATTTTGATCCAGATGCTCTCGATGGGGCTACCAAGCTCCTCCTCCTGCATTTCTGTACGGAGATATGTATTTTTCACATGCAGTGCAACCCGACCTCCCTTTCTGTTCCTCCTGTTCTGTTTGAACAAGTTATATCCTTCAGTTGCTGTACTCCAGTCATGAGAGTCATCCCACCAAGTCTCAGTTATACCTATCAAGTCATAATTTCCCTCCTGTATTAAGAGTTCAAGTTCATTCTGTTTGTTTCCCATACTCTGGGCATTAATATATAGACATCGAAGACCATGTGCTTCATGGTCTGGCTTTCTTCCTACATGTGTCTGAAGACTATTATCGGGCGCTATCAGAGCTGTTCTCTCCGTTGCAGTGCATGCGCCTACGTCCATTGTTACCCCCAACTTTACATCTCCCTTCCCTGTAGAATTCAGTTTAAAGCCCTCCTGATGAAGATCTTCTTGCTGTGGCCAAACACATTCTTCCCATCCTTTGTGAGGTGCAACTCACAACTTGGCAGGGGAGACACCATGATCACGAAGGTGGTTTTCCCAGGGTGAGGCTCATCCATTGAAACTCACTTTGTGAGGTGCAACCCATCCCTTGTCAACAGCCCATCTTCCAGGAAGTATAGCCTGTGGTCCCAGAATCTCGTTGGGACCACCTTTGTGGCCAGTCATTCACCCAGAGTATTTTTCGTTCCCTTTCTAGCCCTCTTCTAACTACTGGAAGGAAGGATGGTAAAACTCTCTGGGCCCCAAAGTTCTTGAGTTTCCTTCCCAGAGCTTCAGAGTCTGACGTGATCTCTTCATAGCTCCGCTTGGTGGTATCATTTGTTTCCACATGGATGAGAAGAAAGGGACACCTGTCAGTGGGCTTTATGAGTGCAGGCAACCTTTCAGTCACGTCTCTAATCCATCCACCCGGGAGACAGCATACCTGGCGAGTCCATGGGTCTTCGCGACATACTTGGGTCTCGATCCCACGCAGCAAGGAGTCTCCCGCTACTACCACTCTTCTCTTCTTATTCTTGTAGGCCTGGGTTTCATCGCCTCTGTTTGACTGACCTTCAGCCTCTTGCTCACTCTCATGCAGGTTCCCCTGTGATTCTTCCTCTGCAGGCTGTCCTCCAGTCTCCTCCGCAAGTACCTGGAATCGGTTCCACAGCTCCACTGCTTCCACTGGTGCAGAGTGGCGTCTAGTTCTTCTTCTCCTAACTGTCACCCTTTTCCACGGAGTATCCTCCACTCCATTTTTCTTCTCCTCAGCATTTCCCACTTCTGCCTCATCTTGCTGTTGCTCTTCAAGCTTCTGGTCTTCCCATCTACCCTTCCTCGTCTTGCTTACCTGCAAAGCCTGACCTACACATACCTCTGCTAAAGAACTGGCCCCTGGTAGAGCCCTGCAACACAAGCTACAGCAATACCCAGCCACGTGAAGCCCTCACTACAACTGAGGCAGGTTGTAGTGACCTGTGGCCTGAAAAGCTGCACCTCAGAGTCTGAGGATGAGGGAAGAGGCATGTCCTCAGGCCATGAGGGAGGCGTTAAGAATTCCCACCTGAGTGGAGTGGTCTGTGATTTATCCACATTTGAATCCTCCTCTGGATAATGCTGGGATATGGATACAGGGAACATGACAGAGACAAGATGCATCCATTCCCCACTCAGACATTTAATTTTTAGAGGTCCTAGTGTGTGAGCTGAAGCCCAATGACAAATATGTCAAGCAGTGCAGATTAACAAAAGTTTAACAAGGCATCCCCCCAAAGGCAGAAAATTGGAAAGTTATTTATGTGGGACAGAGACCAGAGATTGTCCCTAATAAACTGGGACAATTGGTGTTGTGAAGGTAGACCTGACTAGGCCTCTTGAGTAGTTTGGTTCAAGCAATCAACCAAGGTGCCTGATGGGACTGGAAAACCGTATGTGTGTTTGACAATGAGAAGATAATTGTAAGTTTTTATTATAGGCAGGAAATTCTTTTTAGGGAGTAGCTTAGGACCTTAGAAATAAGAGATAATAATGTAGCTGTACTGATAAGACTGGTACTGAGTACTAATTGGTTTCTGAGCATGCGTAGTGTGTTTTCTTTGTTCTCCAAGTTTCATTATGTATAAAGATACCCTGTTTTCTTTTTGAGCAGACTCAGCTCTTGGCTGACTCCCACAGCCATGATGTGCTTTAATAAATTTCTGACTGTTTAACCTAACCTGCCTTGGATATTTCCTTAACAGTGTGGATGGATAGCTGGAATTGTGTTCCTACCACACACCATTTTTATTCATATTTACACTGTGGATGGAGTCAGATCAAGGCAGTTCAAGTCCAGACTGGTAGGCTCAGTCAATTTCCAGAAGACAAGGTCAAGTTGAACAGATACCATCTGGTCAAGGTACTACTGTTGCACAAAATGCTAGTTTCGCCCCCTGGAGGCTGGTCCAATTTGCCCCAAAGAGGAGAGTCAACTTCAGGCCGGGTCCAACTCGATTTTACTGTTTGTAAACAGTTCAACAAAGGAGCTCACGCTCAAAAGCAGAGTCGACCCTGGGCAACCCCCGTGCCGCAGTTTTATCACCTCAGCTTGCATTCCTCAGCCAGCGTGTCACTTTGATTGGTTGCTAGCAGTTTGCTTGGCAACCTTATCTTAGGGTTACTGTCTGCTCATTCCAGGCATGCGCAGCTCTTACAATACTACGTGCTGCTTAAGACACATACAATGGCTTTTAGGTTGCATTTTTACTACAATTCCCCCCTCAAAAGGCTTTTCTCAAATTTATACTCTCTTTGGTCCCGCGGTGGACTATGCACTTAAAGGCGCAAACTATTATCGCTGTGGCATTGATGGTTTTCTCTAACCAGCAAGTGAGGCCTGGGACGCCTTTGTTCTAGCTACTAGAATGTTGACAACAAAAACACAGTATTTTTGAACTTTTGGAACTCAGTTTTGTTCTGTTCATCAGGAACCCTTGAAACGAGAGTGCCCTCTTTCTGTAGAGCTACCTGAGTCCTTTCAGGGGTTCATTATTCCAACGGTGACCTTCAGGTGGGTCAGCTTCTGGTGTGACCCTCTCTGGTGCAGATGATGCCTTTATTTAGTGTGATGAATCCACTTTTTCTCTTTGGTGACTTTTATAGCAATGGGAGTGGTAAGTAGGATCTGAAACAGACCTTTCCGCTCCTTGGTAGGTGGTTCATCTTTCTAGGACTGGATTAGCACCCAATCGCTGGGATTGAGATTATGCACTGGAGCATCTAAAGGCCAGGATTGGTGCGGTGTCGCAAACCTGTGAAAACAAAACAGACTGCAAAGCAGTAACATAACCCTGAATCTTAAAACTTTTACTTCTAAATTCACATTTAAGCTATCAGCTATAGGTAATATCTGAGGTGGGCGCTTATGGAACGTTTAAAAGGTGTCAGTTTAATACTTCCCTTGGGGGTGCACCGTACTCGAGTCAAGGTGATTGGCAAGGCCTGTGGCCTTTTAACTTAATCTTTAAACAAATTTTAATGAGCATTGTCTTTAAGGTGCGGTTCATCTTCTCAACGTGACTTGTGGATTGAGGTTTCCAAGGGGGGTGTAGCTTCTAGTTAGTTTGTTATGCCTGGGCCACTACTTGCGTCACTTGTCCAACAAAATGGGGCCCCTGATTTGATTCACTCTCTTTAGGTAACAAGAGCTTAGGGATTACTTTTTAACAGGATCTTGGCTACTGTCTGTGCGGCGCAGTCAATTGCTTTTATCATTACTAGCAGGTACCGATAGCCATGAGTCTGGGGCAACTCTGAAAAGTCAATTTGAAATCTCTGAAAAGGAGAGTAAGCGCATGGGCGACTTCTCATTTGAGCTGGGGGCTCAAACATCTTTGAATCATTTTTGAGGCACAAAGGGCAGTCAGCCACTGCTCTCAGGTCTTGGTCTAACCTGAAGGAGGTGCTATCTGCCTCAGGCGCACCCAAAATCAGGGTGTTAAAGGGGGATGATCCCTTTATTAGCTAACCATAACTTTTGAACTTCTCAATGAGCGGCTTCAAGCCTGCACAGGTGGCTTTTTTCAACCCTGCCTTACGCACACAGGACTCTCCCTTTTTAAAGAAGATTTTAACTGGTGTTATGCATTTGCTCAGGCAGGGGTTCTGTCTGCCCACACACATGGATCAACATTCTCTAAAATCTCAGTCCCTTTGGCCTCTGACACAATCTCGACTGCTTGAAGGGCCATCTGCTAAGTTGAGCCCTGCATTGCTGGCAGCTGTACTACAATCTGATTATCATGGAAGAAGATTTTAGCTTGCAGTTTTGTTAACAAGTCCCGCCCCAAGAGGGCAACCAGGTATGCAGATGAAACTACAAAGGCATGTTCCAGTATGTTATTTCCAGTCTTCGTGAGGAGGGGCTTACACACGGGCAATGTAGTTTTTTTTCTCACTTTAATTCCTTTTATAGTTACATGCTTTCCACTTTTTCTCGCCGGGGGGCTTCACAGGGATCATAGAAAATGTGGCTCCAGTATCTACTAGGGTCTCACAGTCCTTGCCACCAACCCTTACTTTTACCTTGGGATTCTCCCGAGCGTTTGTTCGTAGGGTGGTGGCCCTTCAGCTAGACTCCCCCCCACTGGAGGACCCTGACAGCATTTGGCAGCCTTCAGGGTGAGTCTCTTTTATCTTTTCTTTCAGCTCTGGACAATCTTTCTTCCAATGTCTCTTCTCTCGGCAATACGCACATTTATTGAGCCCCGGTCGGCCCTTCCCTTTTCTGCCCCCCCCCCCCCCGGTCACTTCTGTGCTCTCAAGCTGCGGTTTATATCTCCGCCCATGGTGGCTGCCAGCATTGCCTTTTCCTTTTTTCAGGAATGGCACTCTTTTCATGTGCTCTCATGTGCACCATAGCTCTAAAAACTTCATGATCTGGGGTCTGATAAGGCTAAAGCAGGCGGTGATATTAAGGCTTGCTTCAATTTAAGAAAAGCCTTTTTTTATTTTAATTGTCCACTTCTAGTGGGTAATATTTTTGTTAGAGCTTCATATGGGGGCTTCGCCCCTTTTTATGGCTACTATAGCCTCCCTCTTGCAACAGGCACACTTATCTTTTGGCTTGCCTGTTCTGCAGATCATGTTTCAAATTCTCTGTGCCATGCACCAGTTTTAACTCTTTGTCTTCTCTGCAAGTTAGGCTGTTTGCCATTGCTTCGACAGAGACTGGCTTGCTTAGATCTTCTTACTAATCTCAACGACACACATTTGGGATAAGCTTTCTTTCTTTTTTAAGCCTTTTTGTCTGCTACTTTCTTCTGCCTTCTTTTATACCTTTTTCATATCATTAAAATCTAACACCATGACTGGAAAACATTTGTTTTGCATCGTAGGGCATGGTGGAGCAGATCTAACCATTATACTGCTCCTCTGACTGCATGGTCAGGGCCCATCAAAATCAAGGGAAGGGCATTTTCATACATGCAAAGAGTTCCAAGCCACCATTTTTGCATCGGCAACTCCGCGCTGCATGAGTTTTGGCAGAGTGTCAGGTTTGCCTCTGAGCAAATGGAACGTCAGAACAGTTCAGATTTTGAGAAAGAGCTGGAACACATGGGGCAGGAACTTTCTTAGGCTTCAGAAACACAGCTGGGCTTAGAAGTATCACAGGAGAGTGGGGGACTCTTTCCCTCTCACCTCTTAAGTTAAGAGAATTTGCTGCCCCCCTTTTTAAAGGGAAATTAACTTTCGTAGTTTCTCTTTGAACTTTTTGAAGGCTGTTTCCTTTGTAGTCTGTGAATCTCTAGAAATTTGTATCTGTATGCTTCATTAGGGTAAATGAAATCAAAGCCTTGGAAATCATAGAATCCTAGAATAGTAGGGTTGGAAGGGGCTTACAAGGCCATCGAGTCCAACCCCTTGCCCAGCGCAGGAATCCAAATCAGAGCATCCCTGACAGATGGCTGTCCAGCCTCGTCTTGAATGCCTCCAGGGTGGGAGAGCCCACCGCCTCCCCAGGTCATTGGTTCCATTGTCGTATTGCTCTAACAGTCAGGACGTTTCTCCTGATGTTCAGCCAGAATCTGGCTTCCTGTTGCTTGAGCCCATGATTCCGTGTCCTGCACTCTGGGATGATCGAGAAGAGATCCTGGCCTTCCTCTCTGTGACAACCTTTCAAGTCCTTGAAGAGTGCTATCATATCTCCCCTCAGTCTTCTCTTCTCAGGGCTAAATATACCCAGTTCTTTCAGTCAAATGCAGCTTTTTATCTGAGTGTTGAAATCACAAATCAAACTGTACTCTGAGCTGATCACAAACAAACACACAATCTACAACAGCTTAAGGCTATGACAAGCCTCACAGTACTTTTTATGGCAAGTCTTTAACTGTCCAAAGTTCCAGTCCATGTGCAGAGTGCCTCTAACAAAGAAGACTTTGGGCCATAAAGAAGGGATGCTTTTAACAAAAGCTCTGTGTCTCTTCATCAGTTCGAATGGGGAAGGTGTAACCTTACACCTCTTCTAGATTCCTCCACAGGTAAGAACAGAGCAGTGCTGCTCAGCTTTCCAGCTGTGATGCTTTTCTTGTTTTTTTGCAAATCTCACTCTTTTGTCAGGTCCTCACAGACACCTTCCAGCCTCTCTGCTTGCTAAGGCTAAACCAGCCACGGCGAAGGGGGGTTAGGCAAGTCCCCCTTGGCTCTGCTCTGAGCAGGCTGACAGAGATAAGCTCACACAGACCCTGATATTTTAAGAACTTGCTCCGTCCTTGTTTCTTGATTTTGCCACAGTCTTTAAGTTGTCAAACAAATCTCTTTCTTCAGAAGTTGCAACATTTTTCAACTGCTTTTGGTTCTTGTAACAAACTTGGATACGGTGGCAGACAAACTGTCTCTGGAGGGCCCCCTCTCTCCCCCGACAACCTCTCCTCCCAACCTAACAGGCCGAATCAGACCGGGGGGAGCTCAGGGCACCTTGGGCAGGGTCTCCCAGTCTTCAAGCTCCTTCCGTGGGGCTTGAATCGGGGAGAACAGGGGCTTTGGGCTTCACCTCGGAGCGTACCATCATGACTTTACAATATTGAACTTTATATTCAACCTTTTCTCGCCTTCAGTGGATTTTGGTTGGCACTCATCCAAATGCTGATAACCTCACTTTCCCTGAGGCAAATTTATCTCTTACTACTTGATTCAGACACCACCCGGGGTCTCTTGCCCCTGCGGTCCTTTGCCAGTAACATATTTACACATTTACACTTCTGTAACTAAGGGGGATTCTTTCCGCACCAATTCAACTAACAATCAATATAGGCAAATTGATCCCATTGCCCATTATTTACAACAATAACGTGCACTTTTCTAATTGTGGCCTCATTAAAGGAGCCGATATCTGGCCAGTTGACTCCAAATGACGGCCATTCCAATTGATAGAGTGTAACCAGCTTGCCTTTCAACACTTTAGTACCATAATTATCTTTGACTTTACTATAGTTCCTGAGCATGCATCCCAAAGGAGTGGCAGAGCTTTCTAAACGGGAGCTACCCGATCCCATTGTGCCTACCTCTATTTGAAACCATACACGGAGCCTGACAAACCTCCGACACTTACACAGAGCCTGACAAACCTCCGACGCTCCGAAGGCAACTCAAACAGAAAGACAGAAGGGAAATCAAGTACTTACTCTGCCCAGCACCCTAGTGCCGTCTCTTCAGACCCGTTCAGCCTGGTTGACTCAATCAATGGAGTCCACGCCTTTAACCTCCTGGGTGTCCCGACCCCCGTTCTCTGGTGCCGTGGCAGACCTCAAAGGCAGTCCAGTGCGCCCCACAGGCACCTTCGCCGGTTCTGTCGTGTGACCCCAGGGTGGTCCAATGGACTCCTGACTGCTCGCCAGTTTGTTGCACAAAATGCTAGTTTCGCCCCCTGGAGGCTAGTCCAATTTGCCCCAAAGAGGAGAGTCAACTTCAGGCCGGGTCCAACTTGATTTTACTGTTTGCAAACAGTTCAACAGAGGAGCTCACGCTCAAAAGCACAGTCGACCCCTGGCAACCCCCGCGCTGCAGTTTTATCACTTAGCTTGCATTCCTCAGCCAGCGTGTCACTTTGATTGGTTGCTAGCAGTTTGCTTGGCAACCTTATCTTAGGGTAACTGTCTGCTCATTCCAGGCATGCGCAGCTCTTACAATACTACGTGCTGCTTAAGACACATGCAATGGCTTTTAGGTTACATTTTTACTACACTACAGACAATGTCAAGACAGAAGCCCTCTTAAGAAGAGGGAAGACAAACACAGGACCTTGAATAGCTCCACTTAGGCTCTGCTGGTTGGAGCACTCCTCTACCTGGACAATAGGAGGATGTTGTCTTTGTTGTTTTTCAGTCGTTCAGTCATTTCTGACTCTTCATGACCCAAGCCAACAGAAGCTTTTGGTAGGTTGGCAAGAGCTGTCATATGGTCAACTCTGCCCTTCCTGAAACAGCTGATTGGTCTGTTGAAGGGCCCTCTTCTATTTTTGACTTAGACTTCTTTGAAGCTAGCAAGATGAAGGTTCTGCCACTGACTCATCTTCTCAGTCAGACGACAATGACAGTGCTGTGTCATCTGCCCAGGAGAGCCCTGGAAAAGGTACTGACTGTCCTACTCCTGAGGAAGCATCCTGTGCATCGTCCTCATCAGAGGCCTCTGTTCCACACCAGAAGATCTGAGAGCCAAGGGTCATAAGATTTATTTTATGATCACATCATAGGCACTACTTTTATTTATTTTAAGAATAAATCTGCCAGCTCCATTATAACTATTTCACATTACAAGATGGTTTGTTCATATGGTTTGGGAGGCAATTACGCATGTGGTCATTATCCAAGAGTCCTGTGATACCTTAAAGGTGAACACATTTCTTGTGGCAACTGAAAATTTTGTCATGTTATTCAGGCAGGCTGACTAATTTTGCTACACTAAGAGCAATTCTGGAATAGAAGTTTCATACCTTTTTTTAACAAACCCCCCCCCCCCAAACACACACACACACACACACACGTATGATCTGGTAGATTACATTAAAGAGGGGAATTTAGTGTTTACAACTCACACACCTACACATACTGGTATGGCGGCTTTGGGTCACTCTTAGCTTCCCCCCCCCCTTGCCAAATTCATGCAAGAGGGAAAGATTCCAGAAAAAAATTGATTTTGTGAGCAAACTGGAGAGTCTAGAAAGCTAAGGATGGAGAACATAAATTTGGGGTGGGAAGTGTCCCATTTAATTGTTTCAAAGGGGTAAAAAACCACCTCCTTAATACCAAACTTCCTGAAACAGCTCAATTAAAATGATAGCCAAATTAAGGATCCAGGATTAAGGCAGCAAAACCGTTATGCAAGTTTGATAGGGAGTAAGTTCCATTCATGGGATTGTTTATAATACCTTGGGATTGGTTATAATACTTAGAATGCTTATATAATTATATATAATGCTTACAGAATTATATATTATAATGATACAGAATTATATATTATAATGCTTATAATATGCATGGGATTGCTTATAATACTTTGGAGTAGAAATGGTTTATATCCAGAGCTGTGGGGAGAGAAGGAGAATTCAATAAATGGGTTTATACAGGACAATCTTAGATATGTCTGCTCAGAAGTACTCCCCATTGATTTCAATGGGGCTCACTCCCAGGTAAGTGTGTACAGGATTGCACCCTTAAAAAAAGATTCAAAATGGTTTGTTCCAAAAACAAAATCCCTTTCCAACCCTTTAAAAAAAGGCATGTACTATAAGTTGCAGTATGAGTAGCATATTTTGAAACCCTCATCTTTACAGGGTTGTAGAGGAGAAGGAAGACTTAACTGGTCTGGATAACTCTGCATGAATTCTTGCTTTGATGAAATGTGAGAATATGATGGATTGATACCATTGTTTATATTGTTGCTGGCTTTTAAAATTTTGATATGTTAAACAATCTCAATATTATTGATGATTTAATTATATTTTTAACTTTTGTATATTTCTATTTCTATGTTTCAACCTTAAGCCTTAAATGGTTTGGGACCAAGTGACTTGAAGGACCGCCTGCACCCATATCAGCCTGCCCGCGCTTCAAGATCAGAAAGAGAGGCCCTTCTCATTTGTCCACCCATGAGAGCAGTTGGGTGGGTGACCCCACGTGACAGGGCCTTCTCTGCAGTGGCCCCACACCTTTGGAACAAGCTGCCATCGGAGGTCCGCCATGCTCCATCATTGCAGACTTTTAAGGAGGCCTTGAAAACGTATGATTTTACCGTGGCCTTTTCTTGATATGATTGCTGCTGTTGCTGTTGCTAAACATCATTGTTGGATTTATTGTTGGTTTTAATTGTTTTAATTGTTTTTATGTATTTTATTGTTGTAAGCTGCCTTGGGAAGGCTTCTGCCCGGAAAGGTGGCCAAGAAATATTTTAAATTAATTAATTAATTGATTGATTAACTGTAAACGTTTTTAATGTTGTAAAGCCGCCTTGAGTCCCAGTATTGGGGAAAAGGATGGATCTTTCAAAAAGTATAAATCATGTTAGCTAAATGATACCTCTAATGTCAGAGACAGAATATCTGTTTGTTTGCTGGGGGCAAACAGGGAATTCACTCTCTCATTGGCTTCTTGGAGGCATCTGGCTGCCCACTGTCAGAAACAATGTGCGGGGCTTGAGGGATTCTGATTCAAGCAAGGCTGTTCTTGCAAACCTATCTGGAACTAGACAAATTAAATCAAGATTAATCACTGTTTGGTTTGGGCTGATGATCATTTACTAGCATTACATCCAATGACAACTATAATGTAAGCTTCACCTTTTTCAGCACACCTATAGTCAGGGCCAGAAATATTGGAGCAAGGATAACTGTTTTGGCAGTTGGCCTCTGTACACCACCACATCGAAGTTGAAAGGAAACACACCCAGATGGGAGCGAAGTCAGGACTTCCAGCTGTAATTCAAGGGGCTTGGCAAAAGTGGGGCACTAACCATTCAGGGAGGACAGCCAGTCCATCGTTGGACTCATAAGTAATGGAACAAACCAACATCATTTCAAACTTAAGGATTGCCTTTAATACCTGGATGAAAATCCTTTGCAGTCAATGACTGCTTGAAGCCTGGAACCCATGGACATGACCCAATGCCGAGTTTCCTCCCTCGAGACGCTTTGCCAGGCCTTCACTGCTGCTGTCTTCAGCTGCTGCTTGTTTGTGGGTCCTTCTGCCTTCAGTCTTGTCTTCAGTAGGTGAAAAGCATGCTCTACTGGGTGGACATCAGGTGACTGACTTGGCCATTGAAGATCATCCCACTTCTTTGCCTGGAGAAACTCTTGGGTAGCTTTTGCTGTATGTTTTGGGTCATTATCCATCTGCAATGTGA
Organism: Heloderma suspectum; assembly: GCF_057233095.1. Classification (NCBI taxonomy): domain Eukaryota; kingdom Metazoa; phylum Chordata; class Lepidosauria; order Squamata; family Helodermatidae; genus Heloderma; species Heloderma suspectum. The sequence goes on along the minus strand of NC_139475.1, from coordinate 36,221,503 downwards.
AGCGGCGTCCTATCAGTTTGGCAGCATTCAGCTGAATCTGAGCAGAAAGTATAGCCCCATACACTTCAGAATTCGTCCTGCTGCTTTTATCAGCAGTCGGGTCATTAATAACCACCAGTGACCCGGCTCCATTGGCAGCCATGACACTGCCTCCACCATGTTTGACAGATGATGTGGCATGCTCTGGATCATGAGCTGTTCCTTTCCTTCTCCATACTTTTCTCTTCCCATCATTCTGGTACAAGTTAATCCTGGTTTCATCAGTCCAAAGAATCTTATTCCAGAACTGGGCAGGCTTTTGTAGGTGTTTGCTGGCAAAGGCTAATCTGGCCTTTCAGTTCTTGAGCATTACCAGTGGTTTGCACCTTGTTGTGAAGCCTCTGTATTCACATTCATAAAGCCATCTCCCGACTGTAGATGCTGACAATGACATGCCTACCTCCTCAAGAGCGGTCTTGGCCTGGCTAGATGTTGTGAAAGGGTTCCTCTTCGCCATGAGCAGAATTCTGCAGTCATCCACTTTAGTTGTCCTCTGTGGTCTTCCAGGCGTTTTGCCGTTGCTGAGCTTGCCAGTTAATTCCTTCTTTTTCAGGATGTCCCACACTGCTGTGCTGGCCACTCCCACTGCTTTTGCTATCTCTCTGATGGGTTTATGTTGTTTCCTCAGCCTAATGATGGCCTCCTTCACTTGCATGGACACCTCTTTGGACCTCATGTTGGGAGTTCCAGTGAACAGCTACCAAATGCAAATGTGACGCTCAGAACCACCTCCAGGCCTTTTCTCTGCTTGATGGGTCATGGGGCACCCAGGAAACAGGCCACACCTGGCCATGCAGCTGCTTGCCAGCCATGCGTTCCATTACTTATGAGCCTGCAACGATGGGGGTGTGCGTGTGCCACTGGGTGTCCTTCCTGAATGGTTAGTGCCCCATTTTTGTCCAACCCCTTGAATTACAGCTGGAAGTCCTGACTTCGCCCCCATCTGGGTGTGTTTCCTTTCACCTTCGATGTGGTGGTGTACAGAGGCCAACTGCCAAAACAGTTATCCTTCTTCCAATATTTCTGGCCCTGACTGTAGATGCCTTCCACGATGCATTATGTGATTCCTGCACTGAGCAGAGGGTTGGACTCGGTGGACTAAATGGCCCCTTCTAACTCTATGATTGTGTTACAATACCTGATGCAAAACCTCCCTTTAAACAAGAAAAAAGAAACTTTTTGCTCTTAGGTATAATTATGCTAGGGAATTCTGAGGGAAGCCAAATATAATGTACGAGAAACCGAGACACCCAATACATATTGCTAGATTAATATAGCAATTATATTAATCTATTGTGAGATTAATATAGCAAATATATTATGATATAATACAGTAAATATTATATAGCAAATACAGCCAGAAAGAAAGGAAAGGAAAAATAGGACTATCTGGATTTACCTGCATAGTACAATCCGCTCCACATTTACTCAGAAGAAAGTCCCCATGAGTTCAAAGTGCCTCCATCCACTCCTCCCAGCCCTCGGCATGTTTACTCAGAAGGGAGTCCAGCCTATTAAAAGATGGATTTACTCCCAAGTAAATACATGGATAAATTTCCATAAGTGCATGCATAAGATTGTAGCCTCAGAGAGCAATCCAATAGGATATGTTCTATTCCGGGAACTTGGAATTTGGCTTCCTGTCACTTCAGCCCATGATTCCATGTCCTGCACTCTGGGATGATAGAGAAGAGATCCTGGCCTTCCTCTCTGGGACAACCTTTCAAGTCCTTGAGGAGCGTGATCCTGACTCCCCCTCAGTCTTCTCTTCTCAAGGCCAAACATGGCCAGTTCTTTCAGTCTCTCCTCATAGGGCTTTGTTTCCAGCCCCCTAATCATCTTTGTTGCCCTCCTCTGAACCCTCTCCAGCTTGTCTGCAACCTTCTTAAAGTGCGGTGCCCAGAACTGGACGCAGTACTTCAGATGAGGCCTAACCAGTGCTGAGTAGAGGGGAACTAGGACTCCCCGGGATTTGGAAGCTATGCGTCTATTAATGCAGCCCCAAATAGCATTGCCTTTTTTGCAGCCACATCACATTGTTGGCTCATATTCAGCTTGTGATCTACCACAATTCCAAGATCCTTCTCGCTTGTAGTATTGTTGAGCCACGTATCCCCCATCTTGTAACTGTGTATTTCGTTTCTTTTTCCTAGGCTTCTTGGCATTGATCCCTATTAAACATCATTCTGTTGTTTTCTGCCCAGTGCTCCAGTCTGTCAAGATCACTTTGACTTCTGTTTCTGTCTTCCAGGGTATTAGCTGTCCCGCCCAATTTGGTGTCATCTGCAAATTTGGTAAGCATTCCCAGGCAGCACCTCCTCCTCCAAGTCATTAATAAAAATGTGGAAGAGCACTGGGCCCAGGACTGGGCCCTGTGGTACCCCCCTCGTTACCTCTCCCCAGTTTGAGAAGGTCCCATTGAGAAGCACTCTTTGAGTCCCATTCTGTAGCCAGCTGTGGATCCACCAGGTCGTTGTTTCATCTAGCCCACTTTGAGATACTTTGCTCATCAGGAGATCATGGGGCACTTTGTCCAAAGCTTTGCTGAAGTCGAGGTATATGATGTCCACAGCATTCCCACAATCCACAAGGGAGGTTACTTGATCCAAAAATGAGATCAGATTCACCTGGCAGGATTTGTTCTTGACAAATCCATGTTGGCTTCGATCACTGCATTGTTTTCAGTGTGCTTACAGATGGATTGCTTTATCATCTGCTCCAGAATTTTCCCAGGGATTGATTAGGGATGGCGGAGAATTTCTCCCCGAAACTTCGGGGGGCCGAGCGCCAACGTGTTCGGCCCCCCGAACAAGTTTCGGGGAGAAATCCTCTGCACCCCCCCGCCCCCTGCACCCCCCCCGGGACGGGACTTACCTTCCCTGAATGTCCCTCCTGGCGGCGGGTCCGGCTGGCGGTTCGTCCGGTGTTCGAGCGGGGCAGGAGCGGCAGCCGGTCTTTCGACCGGCTGCCGCTCCCGCCATTGCAATGAAAGAAAAAAAAAAAACCCGTCCCCTGATAGGCTACGTGACGATTCACGTAGCCTATCACGGCTAGATTTGCAAAGTCAGCCGTGATAGGCTACGTGAATCGTCACGTAGCCTATCACGGGTGACTTTAAAAAAAAAAAAGTGTGTACGGATAATGGCGGCCCCCATAGGGAGCTGCCATTCGCGTTCCTTATTTGGTCGCTGTAGTCTACGTCAATGTTTACGTAGACTACGGCGAAAATAAGGGCAACGCTATTTGCATTGCCCTTATTTTCGCCGTAGTCTACGTAAACATTTACGTAGACTACAGCAACTAAATAAGGAACGCGAATGGCGGCTCCCTATGGGGGCCGCCATTCGCGTACGCACTTTTTTTTTTTTTAAAGTCACCCGTGATAGGCTACGTGACGATTCACGTAGCCTATCATGGCTGACTTTCCAGATCTAGCTGTGATAGGCTACGTGAATCGTCACGTAGCCTATCAGGGGACGTTTTTTTTTTTTTACTTTCGTGTTCGCGGCCAGGCCAGGCGGGAAGCCTCCTCCCCGGCCTGAATTTCAGCCGGGCGAGGCGGGAAGCCTCCCCCCCCAGCCTGAATTTCGGCCGGGCGAGGCGGGAAGCCTCCCCCCCCGGCCTGAACTTCGCGGGGGGAGCAGCGAAGCGCTCCCCCCCACCGCGAACAAGCTGCGAGAAAAGGTAAGTGACTTTCGTCCACCCCTAGGATTGATGTCAGACTGACTGGTCTGTAGTTCCCAGGTTCCTCCTTTTTTGAAGATAGGGACTACATTAGCCCTCCTGCAGTCATCTGGCACTTCCCCCGTACTCCATGATTTCTCAAAGAGAATAGACAGCGGTTCTGAGAGCTCTTCTGCCAGTTCCTGTATTACTCTAGGATGCAGTTCATCTGGCCCTGGAGATTTGAATTCATCCAAAGTAATGAGGTGTTCCTTGACCATATGCCTGTAGATCTCAAGCTGCAATCCTGCCCCTTCACTATACTTCGCCTTTGCCAGGGGGGTCATAGAGCATCTTTTGGGAGAAGATTGGGCCAAAGTAGGAATTGAGCACCTCTGCCTTTTCTTGGTCATCTGTTATCGTTTTGCCATCCTTATTTGATAGCTGAACAACCATTTCTTTCCTCTGTCTTTTACTACGCACGTAGCTGAAGAAAGCCCTTTTGTTGCTTTCAGCCTCCCTCGCTAACCTCAGCTCGTTCTCAGCTGTAGCCTTCCTGACGCCATCCCTGCAATTTTGTGCTACCTGCCTGGACTCTTCCTTTGTCGCTTGGCCTTCCTTCCACTTCCTATATGTGTCCTTTTTTTTTTCAGGTCATCTCTAAGCTTTTTGTGAAACCACATTGTCTTCTTCTGTTGTCTTCCACCCTTTTTTTCTTGTTGGAATTGTTTGTAATTGTGTCTTAAGAATTTTCTTTTTTAAAAACTCCCACCCATCTTGGGCTCCTTTTCTCATTAGAGTCGCTTGCCATAGGACCTTACTGACCATTGTTCTGAGCTTATTAAAATCGGCTTTCCTAAAATACAGGGTACGCGTTTGGCTACACTCAGCTTTTGCTTCCTTTAGAACCAAGAACTCAAGTACAACATGGTCGCTTTCCCCCAGAGTTCCTGTAACTGCTACTTTACCCACTAAGTCTTCTCTGTTGGTTAGGATCAAGTCAAGGATAGCTGATCCTCTAGTTCCTTCCTCCACTTTCTGTAGGAGGAAGTTATCTGCCACACAAGTCAGGAATCTCTTGGAGAGGCCATGTTTTGCAGAACTTGTCTCCCAACAGATATCGGGGGAAGTGAAGTCCCCCATTACTACTCCATCATGCTTCCTTGAAACATTGGCTATTTGCTTTTCAAAAGTTTCATCCTCATCTTCTCCTTGATTGGGTGGCTGGTAGTAGACTCCGACCACCAGGTTCCTTTTATTCTTTGCTGCATTTATTTTGATCCAGATGCTCTCGATGGGGCTACCAAGCTCCTCCTCCTGCATTTCTGTATGGAGATATGTATTTTTCACATGCAGTGCCACCCCACCTCCCTTTCTGTTTCTCCTGTTCCTTTTGAACAAGTTATATCTTCAGTTGCTGTATTCCAGTCATGAGAGTCATCCCACCAAGTTTCAGTTTCACCTATCAAGTTGTAATTTCCCTCCTGTGTTAAGAGTTCAAGTTCGTTCTCCTTGTTTCCCATACTCTGGGCATTAGTATATTGATGTCAGGGTGGACACTGAGCCCATAGAATCCCAGAGTAGTTCTGATTCTGAGGAAGAGCAGTCGCTCCTGGGAGAGGAGCGCACTCCTTTTTCCCAGGGCCAACAGCTGATGGAAATTCCTCCCACCAGCATTCCTAGCTTAGATAGCAGTCCTGGGAGTGATAGAGCACGGGAAGCAGACTTGATGGACGCGCGACGCCGACGCTGAGAGCGGCGCCAAATGGAGGGCGCAGAAAGGAGGCGTAGTGCTCGGTTGGCGCGCAAACAACGGCTGCGCCCAGAGGATCCAAGGGAAAAGGGGAGGGACTCTCCCTAGTCCTTAAGTTCAGGGGTCTACCAGTAATTCGTTTCAAACGGGGACCAACTGTTCCAACTTAGGGCATAGGTATTCTGCTGCTCATATCTAGTTGCTAACGGTAGAGTTGTTAAGTTGTAAAAGAGGAATAAAGCTTTGAAAATAATCCCTTTGTCTGTGTCTGGACTTGGCTACTGGATTAGACTGAAAGAGGCCGCCAAGGAGCCCTTGACAATTGAAGACCGTGTGCTTCATGGTCTGGCTTTCTTCCTACATGTGTCTGAAGACTATTGTTGGCCGCTATCGGAGCTGCTCTCTCCGTTGCGGTGCATGCGCCTTCGTCCACTGTTACCCCCAACTTTACGTCTCCCTCCCCCGCAGGATTCAGTTCAAAGCCCTCCTGATGACGTTCTTCGTGCTGTGGCCAAGCACATTCTTCCCAGCGCTTGTGAGGCGCAACCCGTCCCTAGCCAACAGCCCATCTTCCAGGAAGTGTAGCCCGTGGTCCCAGAATCCAAATCTCTCGCGCCGGCACCACCTTCGTAGCCAGTCATTCACCCGGAGTATTTCCTTTCCCTCTCTGTCCCTCTTCTAACTACCGGGAGGATGGATGCGAAAACTCTCTGGGCCCCAAAGTTCCTGAGCTTCAGAGTCTGGCGTGGTTTCTTCCTCGCTCCGCTTGGCGGTATCATTTGTTCCCGCATGGACGAGAAGAAAGGGACACCTGTCAGTGGGCTTTATGAGCGCAGGCAGCCCTTCAGTCGCGTCTCTAATCCGTCCTCCCGGGAGGCAGAGTGCCTGGCGAGTCCACGGGTCGTCGCGACATACTTGGGTCTCGATCCCACGCGGCAAGGAGTCTCCCCCTCCTCCCCCTCTTCTCTTCCTGTTGTCGTAGGCCTGGGTTTCAGGGCCTCTGCTTGGCTGACCTTCAGCCTCTTGCTCGCGCTCCTGCGGGGTCCCCCGCACTTCTTCCTCCGCAGGCTGCCCCCCAGTCTCACCCCCAAGTACCTGGGACCGGCTCCACAGCTCCACAGCTCCACTGCCGCCGAGCGGCGTCTAGCTCTTCTGCTCCTAACGGTCCCCCTTTCCCAAGGAGTATCCTCGCGGCATTTTTCCTCGCCTCAGCGCCTTCCTCTTGTGCCTCAGCTTGCTGTTGCTCTTCTGGCTTCTGCTCTTCGCTTTGCTGCTGCAGGTCCACCGCTCTGTCCAAGAGCTCTTCGTCTTCCCTTATTCCCCGCAGGGTCGGCAGTCGCCGCTCCGGTCCCCTTCCTTTCTCTTCCAGCAGCGTGATCAACTGCACCTGTTGCGCGTGTGTGCCATGCTGGCCTCGGGCGCGGAAACAAACACGGCACAGGCCTTGCAGGTCACCACCACCGCAGAGTCTTGTCCTTCCGTGGCCTCTGTTCCCCTTTTTGTGTCTAGCTTTCTGATGGTACTGGGACAGCCTGTGCTGTGTCCTCTGTTCACTGGAGGTTAACAACGGAGTCCCACCGGTATGGAAGTGTGTGTTGCAAGACAAAGAAATTTTAAAAAATTGTTAGGGGCCTCCCCTGCCAAACTCCCCTGGCCAACTCCTGTTTGCTCTCCCTGCTTGCTCTCCCTGTCCGCTCGCTCTCTGGGAGCTTGCTTGCTTGTATAGCCCCTGGACCAACTGGGGCAGCTTCCTCTGCTCTGCTCAGCTTGGAGACGGGAAACAGACTGAAACCCCCTGCCCACACAGCTGCTGGGAGTGCTCAGGCCATCAGCTCCAGGCCCAGCTGGCATGGCTAACGGTCAGGGGTGATGGGTGTGGTAGTCTAAAATATCTGGAGGGCACCAGGTTGAGGCTATAAATCCATCTGTGTGTGTGTGTGTGTGTCTTTCCTTTTCTTCCTTCCTTCTTTATCCTTTCTCCCTTCCTTCCTTCCTTCCTTCCTTCCTTCCTTCCGTCCTTCCTTCCTGCCTGCCTGCTTGCCTGCCTGCCTGCTATCCATTCCATCAGTTCATTTTCTTTCATTCTTTGATTCTTTCTGTCTTTCACATCATCAGTTCGTCCTTCCTCCTTCTCCCCTTCCCTTCTCTACACTTTTTTGGGGTACCCTTCTATCACACACCTGCTTCTCTCTTTCCCTCTCTCCTCTATTCATCCATCTCTCCATCCAGGGACAGAAAAGTCCCTGTGGATCTCTGTGTGTTGTTACTTAAAAGGGGGAAATTAAGTCTCATCTTTGAACTGTTGACATCTCAGTCCATGCCACTAACTTAGATGCAGCCATGTCTGTATGTTTCTAAGACCTTTCTTTCCCTTTTTCTTTTTGTAAATAAAGATTAATAATTTAATTTTTAAAAGTTTACAAAATTTAAATAACTATATAGTTACGTATGCTGCAATCCTATACTTATTTACGTGGGAATAAGCCCCATTGAATTCAGTGAGCTTACTTCTTAGTAGACATGTATAGGATTGCACTGTTAATGTCTTTGCCATGAGCAGGTAGACAGAACCATACATGGGGGTTGAGACACCCATTCGGAAATCTGTATTATGGGAATCTAACTTGTCAACTGTATTTTCTGGCAAGGCTCCTCTGCCTTTATCAGTTGGGTGGTGGCCAGAGAGCTAGTAGGTGAAGCTTTTGAACTATCACTGCATATTTTTAGGGGAAAGCTCTAAAGGCTGAATTTCTGCCTACTACAGCTGCCATGTACACAGGAGCTCTGCTGGTAATGGAATCTGGCAACCAACCCAGCTCCTCCACTTTGCGTTCACACATTGGAATAGGGTGGCCCTCTGCCCTCAAATGTTCCTGAAAGGTTGGGGCCACGGTGAGGGGGGCTTCACTAATGAGGCAGAAAGCAACCCTTCCTAACAGGCTGCTTCAAGTGAGAACATCAGCCTGAGAAGGGTCAGAGGCATCTGCTTTGAGTCTGCTTGTCTCCAACCCTGCACACTGTAGCATCACACAGGAGTTTTTGGCAGGTGAAAAATAGGAAATCTGTGGGAGAAACTGGAAGAGGCCTGTGGAGTGGCAACCCTTGATGTCAAAGATATCCCAAGCCATCCGTTTCCTTCTCTCCTCCTTCTTCCTTTTTTCCTACCCAATATAGTTCTTTCTTCTTTCTTTTTTTGTCTCAGTACCTCCCTGTACCTACCCACCTTTCTTTCTTTCTTTCTTTCTTTCTTTCTTTCTTTCCTTCCTTCCTTCCTTTCCTTCCCTCCTTTCTTTGTGCCTCAGTTTCCCTTCAGATTTTTTTCTTTCTGCCTCAGTTTCTCTCCAAAATGATTTCTCTATCTCTTTCTTTCTGCCTCACTTTCCCTCCAGATATCATTAATTCATGGAGTTCATTCAGAATAATAAATTGTACAAGGAAGGAAAAGAAGTGGGGGAGGATAGATTGATGGATGGAAAGAAAAAGTCAAACAACAAAAAGTAATAAATGAGGAATGAAGGAAGAATAGAAAAGAATAAATGAAACTAAGAAGGAAGGATAAATAGAATAACTAAGGTACAAAGAACAAACAAAGGATGGATAGAAAGTAAGGAAACAAGGAAAGGTAATCAATGGAGGGACAGAGGAATAGACAGAAAAATTTGAGCAAAGAAAACTCGAAAGAGAACTGCAAAGAAGGAAGGAGAGAAGAGGGAAATGCTTTGCCATTTGGGCTATTGGAAGACTTTTCAGTACACAAACAGAATAGTCTCTCCAGAGTGGGGATGTATGATTTGGGGGCACCCCCACTCCAGTTCCTTATTCATGGATGGCTTTGGAAGCATCCTGCCCATCTAATGGGCAGAGGGGCAATTTTGGAGAATGACTCCCCCCGCCTCCCAAAACTAGGGCATTGTGGAGGTATGGAATTGTTGTTCACCACCTTGGGAAGGCTTCTGCCTTAAAAGGCGGCCAAGAAATATTTTAAATAAATAAAATAATACGGAATGCTGCTGGAGGGGACCTTGATGTGGAGTATCCCAAGCCCCTTATTTTAGGGTTCTCCCCCTTTTCTTATTCACAGGTATCTTGCCCTGGGGATACCACACTTCAATGCAATTGACGATAATCATCATCATCATCTTCATAGAAAATTTAGGCTGGAGATGAGTATGATTTGGGGGGGATGCTTTTGAGGGGGCAGAGGCAGTGATCAAATTACAGGCCCCCTTTCCTTTAGAGCTCCCCCTCCCATATACTCTTTGGACAAGGTTAAAGCCCCCCTCCCCAGTTTGGCTAAAATGGGGAGGGGGAAGAGTCAAGGGATGAGGCTTATGGATTTCATTAACAGCCCCCTCCCATCTCTCCCCCCACCCCCAAATACACAATTCAAGCACTGTGCCCGCCTGGGCGTCTAAACTTCCGTTCATTTTTCAGGTTGATCATGCGAAATAAGGGATGAAATAATTTTTTTAAAAAAGGAACTGGGAGCAGTGGAGGCTGGTGGCTCCGATTTCAGTGGGGTTGTGAATCCATTCTGGGTTTTGGTCAGAACCAGCCAGAACTCCAAAGGAGTTGTCCAAGTGCCAAACTTATTTTGGGCATAGAGTTCAGCATCCTGGATAGCTCCGTTAGAGTTCTGGCTGAAACCCAGAATGGATTCACAACCCCACTGAAATCGGAGCCACCAGCATCCACTGTCTGGGGGCCAAGAACCTACAGCGCAACTAACACAAGTTTCGTATGTTTAGGCTGCGAGCCTATACTATGCACTTACCTGGGAGTAAGCCCCTCTCAGTAGACATGTATAGGATTGCACTAAGCTGGCACCCTCTAGGCTGCACTGGCTGGGGATGATGGAAGTTGGAGTTCAACGCACCTGGAAGGTGCCAGATTGGAGAAGGATAAGGAAACCTCCCCTCCACTGCAGCAGACGGAGCCAATGCGAGCTTACTCATAAATAAGTCCCACTGTGTTCAAGAGGCTTACTCCAGGGTAAGGGGGCGTACATCAGATCTCACAGCTTGCTTCAAGACATGCTCTGGCACTTAAGATATTCCCAGCACCGTGTTGGGAAGAACTGCAAGGATCATCATCATCATCATCATCATCATGTTTTGCAATAGTGAGCTCTCCGTTTCTTGAAACTCTCCTGGAAAAGGTCAAAGTTAAGAGGGTTTTAAAAAAAATAGAAACATCCAGAGGGGGGAAAAATACCCCTCCACTCTAGGGAAGGTAACCAAGCCATCTGCTCCTGCTTCCTCATGTCGTTATCATTTATGGATCAGTTATTTTGATAAATGAACATTAAAAAAGAAGATCTCAGCAAGGATAAGTACAACGGATAGGGAGAGAGGGTGACAGAAGGGAGAGGAAAAGACAGACAGATCTGGAGAGATTCTGAGGCAGAAAAAGAGAAATCCGGAGCAACACTGAGGGAAGGAGAAAGAAAGGTCTGTGTTTTCTCTTCCAAAAGTTCTCCCCCCATGAACACACATGCCTAGACCGCATGTGTGTAATTTCCAGCTTGTTGTTCAGTCGTTCAGTCATGTCCAACTCTTCGTGACCCCATGGACCAGAGCACGCCAGGCCTTCCTGTCCTGCGCTCTCTCCCGGAGCGTGCTCAAGTCCATATTCATTGCATCGGTGATGCTATCCAGCCATCTCATCCTCTGCCGTCCCCTTCTCCTTTTGCCTTCAGTCTTTCCCAGCATCAGGGTCTTTTCCAGGGACTTTTCTCTTCGCATTAGGTGGCCAAAATGTTTGAGCTTCAGCTTCAGTCTCTGTCCTTCCAATGAGCACTCAGGGCTGATTTCCTTTAGGATTGACTGATTTGACCTCCTTGCAGTCCAGGGGACTCGTAAGAGTCTTCTCCAGCACCACAGTTCGAAGGCATCGATTCTTCGGCGCTCAGCCTTCCTTATAGTCCAGCTCTCACAGCCATACATTACTACTGGGAAAACCATAGCTTTGATTAGACGGACCTTTGTCGGCAAGGTGATGTCTGTGCTTCTTGCTATGCTGTCTAGGTTTGCCATAGCTTTCCTCCCAAGGAGCAAGCGTCTTTTAATTTCATGGCTACAGTCACCGTCTGCGGTGACCTTGGAGCCCAGGAAAGTAAAATCTGTCACTGCTTCCATTTCTTCCCCTTCCATATGCCAGGAAGTGATGGGGCCAGATGCCATGATCTTCGTTTTTTTAATGTTGAGTTTCAGACCAGCTTTTGCACTCTCCACTTTCACCCTCAACAAGAGGCTCTTAGATCCTCTTTGCTTTCTACCATTAGGGTGGTATCATCTGCATATCTGAGGTTGTTGATCATTCTCCTGGCAATCTTAATTCCGACCTGTGATTCATCCAACCCGGCGTTTCTCATGATGTACTCTGCATACAAGTTAAATAAGCAGGGCGACAATATGCAGCCTTGTCGTACTCCTTTCCCAAATTTGAACCGCTCAGTTGTTCCATGTCCGGTTCTTACTGTTGCTCCTTGGCCCTCGTACAGGTTTCCCAGGAGACAGGTAAGGTGGTCTGGTACTCCCATATCTTTAAGAATTTGCCACAGTTTGTTGTGATCCACACAAGCAAAGACTTTAGCGTAGTCAGTGAAGCAGAAATAGATGTTTTTCTGGAATTCTCTGGCTTTCTCCATGATCCAGCGAATGTTGGCGATTTCATCTCTAGTTCCTCTGCCTCTTCAAAACACCACTTGTACTTCTGGTAGTTCTCGGTTCACATACTGCTGAAGCCTAGCTTGTAGGATTTTGAGCATCACCTTGCTGGCATGTGAAATGAGCGCAATTGTGCGGTAGTTTGAACACTCTTTGGCATTGCCCTTCTTTGGAATTGGAATGTAAACTCACCTTTTCCAGTCTTGTGGCCACTGTTGAGTGTTCCAAATTTGTTGGCATATTGAGTGCAGCACTTTCATGTTTTAGGATCTTAAATAGCTCAGCTGGAATACTGTCATCTCTGCTAGATTTGTTGTTACTAATGCTTCCTAAGGCCCACTTGACTTCACTCTCTAGGATGTCCGGCTCAAGTTCAGTGACTGCACTATCATGGCTAACAGGGACATTAAGGTCTTTCCTGGATAGTTCTTCGAAATTTTGCAAGAAGCAGCTCATGATCTGAGCCACAGAGTCAGCTCCAGGTCTTGTTTTTACTGACTGTATAGAGCTTCTCCATCTTTGGCTGCAAAGGACATAATCAATCTGATCTCAGTATTGACCATCTGGTGATGTCCATGTGTAGAGTCGCCTCTTGTGCTGTTGGAAAAGCGTGTTTGCTATGATCAGCGTGTTCTCTTGGCAAAACTCGATTAGCCTTTGTCCTGCTTCATTTTGTACACCCAGGCCATGCTTGCCTGTTATCCTGGTGATTCCTTGACTTCCTACTTTGGCATTCCAATCCCCTATGATGAAGAGGACATCTTTTTTTGGTGTTAGTTCTAGAAGGTGTTGTAGGTCTTCACAGAACCGATGAACCTCAGCTTCTTTGGCATCAGTGGTTGGGGCATAGACTTGAATTACTGTGATGTTGAATGGTTTGCCTTGGATTCGTACTGAGATCATTCTGTTGTTTTTGAGATTGTACCCCAGTACTGCTTTTCCCACCCTTTTGTTGACTATGAGTGCTACTCCATTTCTTCTAAGGGATTCTTGCCCACAGTAGTAGATATGATGGTCACCTGAATTAAATTTGCCCATGCTTGTCCATTTTCGTTCGCTGATTCCCAAGATATCCATGTTCAATCTTGCCATCTCATGCTTGACCACCTCCAGCTTACCTTGATTCATTGATCTGACATTCCAGGTTCCTAAACAATATTGTTCTTTACAGCATCGGACTTCCTTTTCACCATCAGACACATCCACAGCTGAGTGTCCTTTTGGCTTTGGCCCAGCTGCTTCATGCTTTCTGGATCTACTTGGAAATTCCCTCTGCTCTTCCCCAGTAGTATGTTGGACACCTTCCGACCTGAGGGGCTCATCTTCCGGCGTCATCTCTTTTAGCCTTGTGATACGTTCCATGGGGTTTTCTTGGCAAGAATACTGGAGTGGGTTGCCATTTCCTTCTCCAGTGGACCACATTTTGTCAGAACTCTCCGCCATGACCTGTCCGTCTTGGGTGGCCCCGCACGGCATAGCTTATGGCTTCACTGAGTCACGCAAGCCCCTTCGCCACAGCAAGGCAGTGATCCATGAATTTCCAGCTATCTATATCTAAAATACGAGTAGAGCAGAGAAGCTAACCTATCCAAAGCTAGGGACATGAAGACGTCATGCCTTTACGTAGTTAAATATGGAGAAAACCTCCCGCCCCCTTGGAAAAAGAGACATTTCTGTGCACCCCCTTTCTCTTCTGTGATTTTAATATGGATTTATCGAGGGTGGGTGGATATTGTTCAGGTTCATCCTAATCTGTGTTCTGTTTTAGAACCTCCCTCTCGTGAAATTGACTAGGCTGTTGAAAATTCCCTCGTCAATTGCAAAGGGGTGGGAATTTTTTCTTTTAAAAATCTGCACAGAGACGTAGTTAACCCCACGTAAAGTCGACGTGATGATGGCTCGTATCTCTCTCTCTGGGGAAATCGCCTGCCTCTTTTTCAGTTTTCTCGATCTAATTCCAACGTCTCCCCAGTCCTCATGGGGAAATTCGTCTTTGCCTTTTACAGTTCGTTCTGTTCCTCGGGGGGCGGGGCGGCGGGGGCACAGCGAAGAGCCGGAAATAATCGTTATTATTTTTAATTATTATTCTCCCTTCTCTTTTTCTTTTCTTCCCGGCTCAGTATACTTCTATGGTTGCGTTCGCTTGCAAAAGTGGCACCCACCTCATCACGTATGCGGGGCCCCCCCGCTAAATTACACAACACACACACACGTGTGTTTCACTACTTGATGGCTAGATGAGACCCTGGAATATCTGGAGACTATTTCTTTATTCATTTCACTTTACAGAGATCGCTTTCCAGGAAGCGTCTGCGCGCGTGTGGGGTTGTATTTTCTTTTAATATCGTTGACTCAAGCGCTGCTTTCTTCGTTGACCTTTCGATGCCCCAAAAGTTTTTGAACTTTAAACTTCTGAAGGACCAGCACCCCCTCCCCAAATCTCAGATTTGTGTGGAGTCTGTCTGCGGTGTTGTCCTCACGTGCTTCCAAATTAATTTGCGGTGTGTGTGTGTTTATATATACATATACATACACGTACATATACATATGTAATACATGGCTTGGTTTTAAATCCGTTCCTCTTGTGTGCGTTTAAAGGGGTCCTGACTAGTGGTGTCCCCCCTCTTTTCTCAGGACCGTGGGAGGGGGCCCGAGCGCTTGCGGCGAGGGGGGGGAATTGTGTTCCTTTCAAATCGCGCACAATACCCTCTTTTGGAAAAGCTGCTGTTTGGTTTGCAAGACACACAGGACCTGCTTTGGTTAAAAGAAAAAAAGGGGGAGGGGAGAGAGAGACTCAAGAACAGCGAGTGAGCAACCCCCCCCCCCACCTTGCCTTTGATCTGGGAGAAAAAATTGCCTGGATTTGGAGGAGGGGGGAGAATAAACCATTCTCCACACGCACGAGCTTAATATATTTTTTTTCTGTCCCTCGATCATCCGTCCCCTTTTTGCCATTCAGCCAAGCAAAAGTAACAGCATTGTAAAGAAGGGGGGGCACTAGGAGGCTTTTTTCACCCTTTTTTTTAAAGGAAAGTTTGGATAGCTGAAACGCCGAGGTCATCGCCTTGATTAAATTCTTGGTTTTGCTTTTCTTTTTTGCAATCGGGCAAAGAAAAAGACTGGGAAGCGCCTGGCTTCCTCCAAATTGGGGGGGGGGGGTTTCCCCCTTTCCCACTCATAATCCGCCCCCCCTCTCAAAAGGAGGTGGGAAGTCTTAGGGTGAATATTTTTTTCTTTTTCCTGTTTTCAACTGGTTGTCCTACATTCTGGCTTTGCGGGTGGATGAAATGAGAGGCACGCAGGAAGCCGACAAGTGAGTAAATCCTATTTTACTCTCTAGCTATATGCATGCAGCTCAGTTTGGGGGTGAGGAGGTACCTTGACTGAGAGGGGAGGGAGGGGTAAGGCATGGAGGCTGACAGGTGAAACCTAGGCATGTCTACTCAGGAGTAAATCCCGTTTGAGCCCAATGGGACTTGCTCGCAGTTTAAGTGGTACAGGACTGCAGCCTTAGAGGAAAGATGGTCACAATCCATTCTTTGCTGTGGGAGAGAATTAAGCACGCGCTTAATTCTGCAATCTCTTATCCAATCTTTACTTTCTAAGTAGACAGGCTAGGGTCGAGCCACGCCTCTCCTATTAATATCATCTTCGTCTATTTGATTTTAAAATTACCGGCATCAGTTTGATCTGGAAAAGATTCAACTTAATTTTATTAAAATATTGATTGTGGCATGAAGGGTGGGCGGGGAACGGTTGTGGAGACCCTGCTCCCTTCAAAATCGTTGTCAGCAGTTCTTATTTCTGGAGCCATCATTACTATCTAATGGTGCAATTCTATACGTGCCTCCTCAGAAATCCAATACAATTCGATGGGACTTACTCTCAGGTCGAATAAAAAAAAAAACCTACCCCCCCCCCCATATTACTGTCATGCCTTTATTAGACCAACTAAAAGGTCACACCAAAAATGTGCAAGCTTTCGAGATCACTTCATCAGGCAAGATATTATAAAAAGAGTTGGGGGTGTGGGGAGGGAGATGGAGATGACTCCCAGGTAAGCATGTATAGGACTGCAGCCTAAATTTCTGTAGGTTTGTGGCAGGACTCTCCTCTTCCAGATCTCACAGAACTCTGGGGCTCAGCTACAACACGGTTCCTTTTTCTTAAAGAAAACACGCGTTCGAAATCCTGCATCTTTAACTTCTTCCTCAAGCCGCTATTTCTTCCCTTCCCTTCCCTTCCCACCCCCAATCCCCCACCCCCACCCCACACACTTTTGATGGTGGTAGTGGGGGAAACTGGATGAATATAATTAGATTTTTGTTTTTTAAATGAATGGCGGATTGATTAATTGTTGTGGCTTTAGAAGCAATCCTCCAAACCTTGGCAGAGTTGGCTGATTGTTTAGGACTCGGGGGGGGGGGGGATAGACTGGACGCCTCTTCTTGGTTCTCTCCCCCACCTCCCACCCCGCAAAATCCCATCTCTTGTTTGACTATGGAAGTTTTCTTTTCCTAGACGTTATTGTTATGGAAATGCAAGCCACATGCTGTTGAACTTGAAATCTCAGTCTGCTATTTGTTTGCCCCCCTCCCTTCTTGTTTGTGGCAGGGGGTGGATGGGTTGGAAGCCCAAATATTTCCAGAGGGAAAATAATTAATAAAATCCTTCACCAAGTTTCTAGGACACAAAAGATGGGGTGGAGGTGGTTGGGGGCGGGGGAGAAAGAGGAGAACATTTTCAAGGGACTTGGAGCTCTCTCCACAACTTACAAATTAATTAGTTTGGAAAAATCCCAGTGAAGGGGGGAATTATAGTCCCTCCCTCCCTCTCTCTGTATATAAGCTAGATAGATAAGGATTTTAAAGAAAAGCCATATTTTCCAGCCTTTTTTCTTCCTTTGTGTCTACAAGCCATTGACTTTGAGAATTTTTTCCCCTCCTCCTCTTAGGCTGCAGTCCTACATATACTTACCTGGGAGTAAGCCCTGTTGAACAGAGTAGGACTTACTTTGGAATCGGGTATATGATTGCGTTGTTAAAATATTTTATTCTTTTTCTACTTTATTTTTACTTATTAATTTTGCTTGCAAACCATTGGTGTTGGGAATGTGGTTGTTGTTGTTGTTTCTTTACTCCCCCCCCCCCAGGATTTTTTGGTCCATTTTTAGATTCCCCCTCCTCACACTGGTTCATCCTGAAGGGGGGGGGCATTTGCTTGCTGGGGGGGGATCCCCCCCCCTTCAAATACACATACGCACTTGGCAAGATTTTGCTGCCTCCTTTGGAGACTCAGAACATAATTGTCAAACCCAAGAGTCTTCTTTTTAAAGATTTCTTTCAGCTACTTTCCCACCCACAGAGAGACAGGCAGACACATACTTTGCAACCATTCATCTTTCAGCATCTTTGGCCCCATCAGAGATGATCAAGGGATGTTATTTTTGCGGGGATCTCTCCTCTTTCTTCCCTGGCCCATATACCCGGAGAAAGGCTGTGAACTTGTACAAGGGAGAAAATCACACAGAACACAATTGGACTTACTTCCGTGTGTGTGTGTGTGTTTCTTTTAATATGTCAGTGTAATCTTAAATATATTTCCTCCAGTTCCCTTGCTTGGAATATGTTGTTCCTTTCTCCTCCTCTTGGAGTGGCAATGGGGAGAAAGACCTATTTTTAAAACACACTCGCGCGCACAGATATACCGTTTTTCTCCCCAGCATCTTGCTATTTTTTGGTGATCTACCTCTTAGAAACACACCCATCCACACCCCTCCTCTTTCAGACTAAACCAAGTCTATCCAGACAGACAGACGGACGATTGATTCGGAAAGTGAGGGAGAAGACAGGTCAGAAGCGTGACTCTGATTTTTGTAGTTATTTATTTTTATAGTTGCTTACTCCAGCTCGGCCAACCCTTAAAAAAAAAAACTTCCCCCCTCCAACACACACCTAACTTCTGATTAAATCATTCAGATCCAAAAAGTACTCCCTCCCTCCCTCCGCCTCTGTCTCGGGCTGTGCATTGGTCTTTAATGTCAATGGACTTCAATGAAATTTCAAAATATCATCCCTTGAATCCTGACATCAACATAGCTTGATCAAAAGTCTGGGAAATTTCAGATGGGCATTCAAAAAATTAGGTTGTTTCCTCTCTAACCACCACCACCACCACCACCACCTGCCCCCAACAAACACATATCCCCAATTTAGGATACCTGTTATGTTCCACTCACCCCAACATGCATGCAGCTGTAGGCTGACTTTGTATTCATTTTTAAATAAATTACAACAGAATCCTGTGCAGGCTACTCAGAAGTAACTCCTAGTAAGCTCGATGGGGCTTATTCCCAGGTAAGCGGGTACAGGATTGAAGCCTTAATTTCCTTAACTTGACTTTGCAAGTGAAACAGGGTAGAAATAACAATAATTAATAATAATTAATATTTTTTGAGGCAAGGGTGATTTATTTTTCAAATGTCAACATGATTCTTTGCTCTCATTCTACATTTTCTGTCTCGCATCCCAAACCCTCTATATGAAATTGTAGCATTTCTTTTAGCGTAAGGAGTTCCAATGACCTGCTCAAGTTTTCGTGCGTGTGTGCAATATATATATATATCTCACATCAACTCTCTTCCCTTTCCCTTTATAATTAGAGATCGCCAGAGAGGGAGAGAGAAGGATTGAGAATATAGATTTGGGGGATGAAGAGGGGGACACATTTAATTTTGTGCATTCAGGGGTGAAAAGCTTCTGTCTTAATCCCAAACTATCTGAAACAGCTCAATTACAACTCTGTTAAAACAGCTCTATATGTTTTTAAATAGCCAAATTAAGGATCCAGGATTCTTAAGGCTGCAAAAATCCTTGTGCACATTTGTCAGGGAGAAAGTTCCATTGAAATCGGTGGAGGTTACTTCAGAGTAAGCACGCATGAACTCCCTTGTACATTTTGTTATAATACATTGGGGTAGAAATCATTCACATAAAAATCAAGACAGAGACTTCAATAAAAAGGATTACATATACAGCACAATAGTAGATGTGTTTACTCAGAAGTAAGCTCCACTGAATTTAATGAGCGATGCTTCCAGGTAAGTCTGTATAAGATTGCAGCCTTAATTCTGCCTTGTCCCTATATACAACATTTGTGTGTTGACATAGCAGCTTTCCCAGCCTGCTTCCCTCCAGAGGTGATGGACTACAACTCCCAGCATGCCCAGCCCACAAAGCTGGGGATGCTGGGGGTTGTAGTACTTCATCTCTGGAGGGAACCATGTCTGGGGAGACTGCTACATAGAATATACAAGGACCTGCAATCTATGCATATTTCTTTGACAGTAACCCGCCTTGGACACCGTGAGACTTGCTCCCTGGGGAAATATGCCCAGGTTTGTGCTGAGAGAGAGATCCATTACTCTTACGCAGTCCTAAGCATGTCTGCTCAGGTGTAAGTCCCACTGAGTTCAGTGGGGTTTACTCCCAGGTAAGCAATCCTGTACCCAATTATTGGAGAGTAATACTCATTAAAATGTCTGAGTAGGCATATATAAGGTTGTGGTGTAAGCTTGCTTAATGTTTGATTATATATCTATATCTATTGAATACTCAGTATTCAACCCTTATAGAGTTCCTGAATATATTAAAGTGGATCTCAATTTCCTAGTCTTTGGACAAAGCACAGATGAGCCTTTCTCAACTTGGTGCCCTCCAGACATGTTGGGCTACAACAGACTACAGCTAGCTAGGGGATTATGGGAGTTGTAGTCCAACATGTCTGGTGGGCACCAGATTGGGAAAGACTGGAATGCACATCACATCAAAGTTTTGAAAAATCACACTGAATTTCTTTCCTGATCACATCGAAAATCACATCTGAGTGATGAGCAGTATTCAAGCAGAGGTGTATCTTTTGAGTTTGGGGACATTCCCTAAAACTGCTTGTGGCTGTCAGAGTTGACATGTGATCTAACCAGCACAACCCTATGCATGTCTACTCAGAAGTAAGTCCCATTGAGTTCAGTGGGGTTTGCTCCCAGGTAAGTGGATATAGGATGGCAGCTGATACGTACAATATATTGTGGTTTGCATTTCTGAGGATCCTTATCTTTCATAAATGGCATGGAATGAAAGCTTAGTTAAGCAGAAAGGCTAGCTGGAACCAGAATTGAAGGACTGCATGTGGACGTGTGTTTGTCTTCCATATTTAGTGTATCTAAAATAAGATGGAAGAGAAATAATTTATTTCAGTAGCTTGGCTTAGGAGTTCTTCCTGCTGCTAGTCACATGAGCCAGCCTGTCTGAGGCCTGGTCTACATATAGCAGAATGAGGTGGCAGAGTCCTACGGCATTAGAACAGACTGTACCACTTCAGGCTGCTCTCTGGGGCAGCAGGATGATTCATGTTTTTGAAAGCTCTCGTAGCAAGCAGGGAGACCCCCATGCTAGACGCTTTCTCCCAGCTGAGAGAGTTTTCCAGGCACATGTGTCACGTTCCTTCGTCCTCCCCCTTTGCAATCAACACACTCCAGGAAACGAAGCTTCAGGCCAACACTACCTTACTGGTTAAGGACTCGCTTCTTTACAAATGCAGATCCTAGGAAACTCTCAGACTGCACAGAACCAGCTAACCCGCACATCTACGAAGATCAACAGAGGACGCGAAGTGGAAGTTAGAGTTGCCGCCAGCAGCCTGGGCGTGAACTTCTGGGCCAGACTTGCTTCGCAGGGATGCCCCTCCCTTCGGGCGGCTCCCTCCTACGCTGGCTTCCGCGAGCGGCCAACCTGGCGGGGCGTCTGAGCCCTGCCCCTAACCCTTCCCGCTTCGCTCTGCGACGGGCCCCAGCGTCCCTCAAGTCGCGCCCCTCGCCCTCCTCCTCCTCTCCCTCCGAACCCTGGGTTCTCATGGTGGAGGAATGGGGAGCCCTTCAGGCCGGGCCACCTGTGTGTCAAGGTCCTGGGAAGAAAGTCTCGCTGTATCTGGGCTCACGAGGGAGGGGGCCTCTCCCTGTTCTTGCTGTTCCCATTCTGATTCCGCATCTGAGCTGCCAGACAGCCCCACACGCTCAGGTTCATTCCTGACAACATGGAGTTTTCCAGACATGAACCACCATCATTTCTGCACAACCCATGGTCCTAAGGCACAATTCAATAGGTTGTTCTCCAGCCAAGTGCCTCTGTGAAACTTGGAGCAAGGCCATCTCTTGCTAATTCTGGATTAACTTGGAGAATTTTTAAAAAATCACATCCAGAATTGGAAGCGATGTAATTTACTACAGCTTTTAGCATCTGTGCATTTTTTTGTCTGTTTCTTTATAATGGTGAAAAACCTCAGCCCAGTGGGTCAAATCCAGCCCTCCTGCAGTCCCAATCCATCCACCTGGGGTTCCCCAGGGAGCCGCGCCCCCTTCCCTGGCCCCCCAACTGCCAATCATTTGGTAATTTCCTGGCTTTTGTACATTCTCCTCCCCCCATTCTAAAAGGTTGAAATGCCTCTCCTAAGACTGTTACTGGCTGTAAGAGTGTTAACCTAAAATAAGCTGTTTTTGATATTTTGGCCCAGGTCCCTTTCCTTTTGGCCCCACCCCACTGAAACGCAGCCTCTGAGAGCTTCTCCAAAATCAAATCTAGCCCTTGGTTGAAGGAGATTAAACACCCTTGCTTTATATATTGCCTTCAGTGTGCGTGGTACTTTCCAGAATACAAAAGGACAGGGTCCCTTTCCCAAGGAGTTTCCAATCTAAAATTTGCCACAAAGGAAGGGCAGGCAGGGGATAAACAGAGAATGAAAAAACTGCAAGAACAGCAAAAGTGATCTTGATGCTAGCATAGTTATTATTGTATCAAGATTTTTGTATGTGTGGTATACATGTGTGCTTCCACGCATTGTGAAAACTCTGTCAAAAATCTTGATGCAACTGCATGTACAATCATAACAAGATTGCTTCTTTGTGATGTTTTATTGATGGGAGAGTGAATCATTCATCTACAAAGCCCTGAACAACTCAGGACGAGGATACCTGAGAGAGTGCCTTCTCCCTTACCAACCTGTTCAGTCACTGAGGTCACTGGAGGGCTTGCTCCTGGCCACATGGACCTATGGCCCGGTTGGAGTCCACCAGGAGAAGAGCCTTCAGTGTGGTGTCCCCCTTCCTCTGGAACTCCCTTCCCCTGGAGGTCAGGCAGGCACCAACACTGTGTTGTTTCTGGCCTCTCCTGAAAACAGCACTGTTCCAGGAGGCATTCCTTAACTGATCAGCCACAGTTTCTATTGGCATTCTGTTTTTTTTAAAAGCATAATTTTAATATGGTGTTTTAATCTTTTACTGTTTTATCTTTTGTGTTTGCTGCTCCAAAATCTGTTTTAGATATGGGGCAGTATACAAATATTGTAAATAAATAAATAAAATCTATACAAATGAACTTAAAGCTGTGGCAAAAATTTGGAAATTAAACTCTCACACTCACATAGAACAGAACACTGGTTGATTTCTAATGCACCGGTTTAAGACCAGGGAATTTGAGACTGCAAAAGCTAGAGAGAAATTAAGCAGAGGAGAATTTGGAAACATTATCATGGAGGTTCCATTCTCAGCTAATAGCCCTCAATAGTCCTGTTGTCCACAGATTATTTGGAAACACAGGTCAAGCAGGTAAAGAGAGCACTACAGACCCCAATTTGATTTGCACTATACCACCTGAACATTGTGGATTCCTTCCTTTGGCTGACAGAGCCTCATCTTTCGGATTTCAGAATCTGCTCTTCCCTGTGTTCATCTCTCCGAGTGGTGACCATTATGTAGCCAGAACAGCACCACACATGCACAAGAGGGAGGCATTGCCCAGCTCAGGAAAACCCCACAGTTTGCAGACATACCACGCACACACACAAAATCTTTAGGAAAAAGCTGACACTGTTCTGTGGCTATGGAAAGCTTATGGGGGTGGGGAATGGAAAATTGGGAACAGGAATGTAGCATTTTAGGAAAGGGCATGGTTGGTTGGAACTCTGAGCAGGAGCACACCATACTGCGACACTGTGTTGCAGCCTCACTTGTTTCATATCTCGTAGGGGCACTAGGGCCTTGAATGGGGAGCCGAGCTCCTTGGATTGACTGATACATTTCAGCACCATGGACAGAGCCATTCTCCCTGGTCCATCTTTTTGCTGTCCCAATCCATGTCCAGTTGCTTTCACACCCCAGTCCCATTTCAGTAGTGATCTCCCTCCCCAGTGCAATCCTACACCTCATTACTCAGATGTAAGCCCCACTGCATTCTAAAGGTCTTAATTCCAGGGATGTGTGCCTGGAACACTAATCAAGCACAGACTGCTAGTTTTGAATAGCTGTGTTGTTTAAGGAGCTTTATTTATCAGGACTGTGTTCAGAAAGTGTCACACTTTCGATGACACACCATGAAAAGTGTTAGAACAGGAATACAGAATCAAATGCCCAGGGGCCACATCTGGCCTACCTGGGGTCCAGATCTGGAACTCCAGGGTTTCCTGGAAGGCCCTGCCCCTTCTCCTCGCTCCACCCCTTCCCCCTAATCACCAATCATTGGGTGGTTTCCCAGCTTTTGTGTAGTTTTTCTCCCCCTTCTAAAAGGCTGAGATGACTCTCCTAAAGCTTGGTAACTGGCAGTAACTAAAAGAAAACTGCCAACATCCCACTGCCCCCATACAAATCTATGGTGCGACCACACTTGGAATGCTGTGTCCAGTTCTGGTCATCACACCTAAAAAAGATACTGTAGAGGTGGAAAAGGTGCAGAACGGGGCAACTCAAATGATCACGGGGCTGGAGCATGTCCCCTGTGAGGGAAGGTTGCAGCAGCTGGGCTTGTTCAGCTTGGAAAAAAGGAGGGTCAGGGGAGACACGATAGAGGTCTACAAAATGTTGCAGGGCGTGGAGAATGTGGAGAGGGAGACATTGTTCTCCCTCTCTCAAAATGCGAGAAGCCAGCGGGGTCGTCCCATGAAGCTGATGGGTGGGAGATGCAGGACAGGTAAAAGGACGTCCCCCTTCACGCAGCGCAGAGTTCAGCTGTGGAATTCGCTAGGCCAGGATGCAGTGATGGCCACCAACGTGGATGGCTTTAAAAGGGGGGTGGACACATTCCTGGAGGAGGAGAAGGCTGTCCATAGCTACTGGTCCTGACGGCTAGGTGCTGCCTCCAGTGCCAGGGGCAGTGAGCCTATGCACATCAGTTGCTGGGGAACATGGGCACGAGAGTGCTGTTGCATTCCGTGTCCTGCTTGTGGGTTCCTGGTCGACAGCTGGTTGGCCACTGTGCGAACAGAATGCTGGACTAGATGGACCCCTGGTCTGACCCAGCAGGGCTCTTCTGATGTTCTTAGTAAGGCTTTGTAGCTAAAATATGCTGGTGTTTTGGGCCCAGCCCTTTTGCCTTTGGCCCCACCCACCACTGGAATGTGGCCCCCAAGAGCTTTTCTGAAATGGAGTTTGGCGCTTGGGCTGAAAGCGATCCTGCACTCCTGGGTTAGACAGAAGAGTTTATGATTTCATCTATCCTTTGTATGGAAGGATACAAAGGATCAGACCTGTCTGATTGCACACTCATCTCACCTAAGGTGACTTGCTTCAACAAAATTTCATTTAGGTATTTAAGGAGAGGGTGAATGAGAGCCATCTGTCAGGGATGCATTGAGCAGGACTGGATGACCTCTGAGGTCACTTTCAACTCTAAAAGTCTATGATTGTTTATTTATCACCAACTGTTGTTTTTGTTTATGTATGGAGGATTCATAGCTTGGTTTCTAAAAGGGCATTTTGTGAACTGTCCGTCAAGTGTGTGGATTCAATTTTGGGCTGCTGTGTGTATGGCATGGGTTCAAATCACTGCTCAAATCTAACACATCCCAATGTTGGGGACCAGCCTAAAATCCTGCATTTAAAGTGGGGCTTTCCGCTTCCGTTTCAATGCAGGATCACAACTGATTCCCTTTACACGTGCTTCCTTCTCTGTAGATGGCTGTTCCCACAGCGCTAAGTTTCCGTGAAGAGGCATTACACATGCTCCAGGTTCAGTGATACTTGCTCCTGGGTTCCTGCCCCTTTCCCTCCCCTTGCACATTACTGGTGGATGGGGACTGGCGCATGGACAACCCCCACCACCAATCTCCCCAGGCCCTGCCTCCCTCTTCCATGCTTTTGGCCAGTCCCTGCTGCTCAGCCCCCCTGCTGCTCCTCCACTCTGCTGCCCACCCCCCACCACTCTGTTTTGAACAGGCAGGCTGAAAAATGGCGAGGAGCCAAAATGGCGCAGGAGCAGGAAGGCTGAACTCCCATCAGACCTTCATCACCACCTTTGACATCATGACCACGCCCCCAAGAACCGCCCACAGCGCTTCATTCGCACTAGGGGAGAAATACACTGGGAGGACATGGCACTCCATTTGCGCATATCTGGAAAAATACCCCCTTTTTCCGTTTGAGGAAAACACGGGGTGGGTGGGAGGAAATAGTGGAATAATGACTGGACGACGATGACATCATGTAATGGACCTGCACAATTCAGTGAGTGAGCAACCATGAATGTGCAATAAGCTTGAGGTGTAGAGATCCCCGTTATCTACTCTTACCAGCAGCAGCTGTCTAAATTTTCAGGACAAGAGGAGCTTGTCCAGAGGAGGGCAAAAAGGATGGGGAGGGGGTCTGGAAACCAAGCCCTCTGAGAAATGGTTGAAACATTTAGCCTGGAGATGAGACAAGTAAGGGGAGAAATGATGGCAATCTTCAGATATCGGAAGGGTCATGCAAAGGATGGAACACACTTGGCCTCTGTTGCTCCAGAGGACTGGACTAGAACCAGTGGGTGGGAATTGCAGGGAAGCTGATTTTGGCTAAACATTAGGAGAAACTTCCTCACAGTGAGAGCTGTTCAGCAGTGGAACAGAGAGCCTTGGGAAGTGGTGGGCTCTCCTTCCCTAGGAGGTATTTAAGCAGGGGCAGGGTGGCCCCCTGGCAGGGAGGCTGTCACTGCAAGATTCCTACCTTGAAAGCAGGGTGTTGGACTAAATGACCTCTGAGGTACCTTCCAGCTCTAAAATTTTATGATTCATGAGAGAGTTTCTCAGGTGGAATTTGAACCCAGGGCCTACGAGATTATAAGGATTCTTCTGAAGCTGTCTTTGTCCCAAATTTCTCCCTGAATTGTGGAGTTCTGGATTACTTATTACTGAGTCTTTTTTCAAAAACAGAACCCATGCATTCAGAATCCTTCTGAATTCTTCTCCCATGCTTAAATGTCAAGATTCCTTCCTTCCTTCTTTCCTTCCTTCCTTCCTTCCTTCCTGGAATGTGACAGCTAGCAAACCACCCTGAACTGGTTAGATTAGTTCAGTAAACCTCACAACAGCTCTATCATTTCCATCTTGCAGATGGGAAGAACTGAAGCTGTAAGAATGAAAGGGTCCCATGCTCTTGCTTTAAGCAGATATCTTCTCTTTTCCTCTCTTCTCTCCCCCACCCAAAATCTTTTTTGCGCAAATCCATTTTTCTCACAGTTGCTAGTCAAACAGTGGGATACATATACTGTATAATCAATAAATTAATTCCAGCCTCTTCCTTTACACAGAAAGAAAGGCACAATTTCCACCCCTGGCCCCACCCTAAAATATCACTTTCACTCTGAAAGAGGTTAACTTGTATAATATGGAAGAGTAAAAAGGATGAAACCCTCAGTGGAGTCCATGCTGTGATTCTGGATGAGTTACTGTCCTGTATTGCACCCAGAGCAGTCATTCTCTCAGATACACCATGGACGTTGGGTGGATAATTGTGCTGGAACTCTGCATTAGGAGAGGTTGGATGATCCAATTGCACTCAAGGTGGAGACACAGCAGAATGCTCAGATCTAGCCCAGTTACAGAAGTAGAACCCCTCAGAGGCTGATTGAAAGGAGGCATGCCCAGAGATGGTGACTCGTCCAGAGGTGCGACAAGCAGCCTCCACCAAAGGTAGACCGTTCCACTGCATCTTTGCAGCGGGAACAACAGACAGATCTACTCATGGCTCATACCAAGATGTAGCAGACCGACCTGCCACCAGCGGAGGCTGAACAGAAGGCAACTGCTGTGCATAGATGCAACTCTCACCCTACCTAGGTATGTATGTTGGATTCACAGCCGTCCTTGAATGATTTCATATCTTTTTTTATTCCATTTTTATCTTTGTAAATGAAATAAACAGTACCAACAACCTAATCAGTATCTACAGTTTCCCAACAATATAGTATTCTTATGAGGACACAGCAATAACGAAAAAGAGAAAAAAAATGAAAAAAGGAAGCAGAAGGAGAAGGAAGAAGAAAGCAAGGAAAGAAATGAAGAAATATAAATAAGTTACTTAAAAGGATTAAATTTAAACTCTTTTGTTCCTTACAATACCTGGCTGCTGTACGACAATCTCACAAGGAGGTCTGCACTCCCTGTCTGAGACGTAGGCAAAAACTAAGTCTTTGAGACCATTGAAATTAATTTTTTCACAGTTAGCGGTGTTCAGTGTAATGCCTTTGACCTTCAAAAAAAACTTTCCCTTCTCCTGAAAGTTTAAAGCCATAGGACTTAGGACCAGCCAACACAAACTCTGTAATAAATTCATCTGCAGGAATTTCGCTTGTGAGGTCTCCTAAGTAATCTCCGAGAGGGGGCATCCACTGCCTCCCTACTCACAAATATCACAGAATCTGTGTCGTGGTATAAACAGCGCTCTTGCAAGCTGTCTAGCAAAGCGTAGAGCTTCAGCCAAGCATATGCTGTTGTAAAGGCAGCTATGAACACATTTTTCCGACCTAGAGTCATCATGCGGTCTTCAGAATGTTTCCAGGACACGCCGGCTGCATCAGCATTGATAAATTCGCACATTGAAACCTCATAAGCATCAGAAAACAGAATCTGAAATAACTCATCAGGGTCTCTCACCACTTGTGTGTTAAGCAGGTTTGTCCTCTGACCAAATTTCCCCCACAGAGAATTTAAAAATAATTTTGCAATTTGCCGTTTTGCGGGGTTCATGGCGATCTCATCGGGGCGCAACGCAACCCCTTCATTTTGGAGATAATCAGCGATATATTGCTGTTTATCTTCTGTGCTGACACACGGGTGCGGGTACCCTGAAGCCTCCTGGTTTTGGCGAAGGTGCATGTCAATGTAATCTGAGAACAAACGGGTGGTCCACCTTTCAAAATGCCAGTCTTCATAAATTTTCACAGCCTTGTAGCCCTTTTCTACAGCCGCATTCAGCTCAACAGTGCACCGTGTTCCTAGCAGAGCCCATTCCTCATCAGAATGTTTACACGTTTCCTGCTGATGCGCTGCTGCACAAGCTGCACACAGGGCAAACATGAGCTTACCGCCCACCTTGGTAGGGAAGACTGGGAAGAAACAACCTCGGGGTGGGTAAACTTTAACCTCTGCAATCCCGAAGTAATCTGAGAGCGGTTTAAAGTTCTCATAAATTATTTTGGGGTGACCACAAGGGTATGCTTTATTCTTGTTCACATAGGGATACAGGCTTGTGAAATCATAGTAATGAATCCGTTCCCCAATTTCAGGTTTACAATACTGACAGACCACATTAGTATGCCCCCCAAAGAGAGCGTCTCTAGGTTCTAGAGGGTCTGGAAAATGAGCACCAGCAAGAAAACTCTTGAGGCCCTCATCTGTTTTTAACATCTGCCTCCACTCGTGTTCCCATATAGTCCTGACTTCAAACCCTATCAGTTTCAGTTCAGCAGCCCTTTTCTGTGTGGAGTTGTACAGGAATTCATATGCTTTACCCTGCAGGGGGTTCTTTTCCTCCGGAGAATAACACACTACACACCCATGCCAAATGCAGCCGTGAAATTCAAAGGCTGTCTTCTTATTATCTATGACCGCATAGCCATCTAGAAAATAAGGGCCAGCTTTGAATTCCCCACCCTTTAAGGCGTGCTGAATCTGAATCTTTTCTTTATGCTCTATGTAGCTCAACCACTGAATTGCAGGGGTGGAAAACCGTTTATACTGCCGGTGATAATTATCTGGTGGGGGTATGGCAGTGGTGTATTCCGTCAGAACCTTAAACCTATACATCGCAAAAGATGTACTAGCCAGAGTGGGGTATTGGAATGGATCTATTGCTAACCTTTTCTTCACATACTTCTTACCATTCCAAAACGCTCTCACTGCCTGTGTGAGTTCCATGATTTCGTGTCGGTACTTGGTGCATGCCTGCTCCAAAACATTAACATCTTGCCTGCGGTAAAACATCAACTCCTTCTGCATTTCAAAAGTTTTTGACTTGTTCTCCTCATACCACGCTAAAAAAGCCTCTCTCTCTCCAGGCATCATGTACTGGGCACCATAGTCCTCTGCTTTAGGCAGCGGGCCCACATAGTCCCAAGTCTCAGGTTTGTTAAAATAATGTGGGAAGTAGCCCTTGGTGCCGGTAAAACCCAAGGCTTTTGGTAGCTTTGAGAGGGCCATGGGTAGATGACAGAGTGAATCGATAAATTTCATATCTAGCCCCTTCACGGTGATACACAGCAATTTCCCCCCTTGAGTAATAAGATCTACAGTCAGTTTCTCTTTTATCAGCTGGCTGAGAATAAAGTAACCATCATACCCCTTTGAGTTATGGGCTATAAAAGTGCACCCTTTGAACTGCGCACTGTCTGTGAAGGTCTTGATAAACTCAGAGAGACAGGAATCACTCTTGAACTCCCACGTTTTGCCAGCCATGGCCCACGGGCTTACGTCCCCATGCGCTTTCACGCTCCGCTTTCTCTTCTTCTTGCCCTTACCTGGTTCATCCTTAAAGCATTCTACAGTTTCACCCGCAAGTAGGGATGTCAGAGAATTTCACCACGAATCTCGGGGAGGCCGAATGCCAGCACATTTGGCCCCCCAAAATTGGTGGCGAAACGGTCTGCTCCCCTGTCCCCCCCCCCAGGACGGGACTTACCTTCGGTGAATCCTCCTGGCGGCAGCAGCTCCGGCGGCGGTTCGGCAGCGGTGTGGCGGCGGTAGCCGGTCTTCCGACCGGCTGCCACCACCGCCATTTCCAGTAAAACAACAACAACAACAAAAGTGATAGGCTACGTAAAGATTTACGTAGCCTATCACGGCTAGATTTTTAAAAAATACCGTGATAGGCTACGTAAATGTTTACGTAGCCTATCACGGCTGAGTAAAAAAAAAAAACCCGCGCATATTCCTTATTTTGGCACGTCTAGTCTACATAGACATTTACATAGACTACGGCGAAAATAAGGGGAACGCAAATAGCTATTTGTAGACGCTACGCTATTTGTGTTCCCCTTATTTTCGCCGTAGTCTACATAAATGTTTACGTAGACTAGACATGCCAAAATAAGGAACGCAAATGGCGCCCATGGGCGCCGCCATTTGCGTACACACGGTTTTTTTGTTTTTTGTTTACTCAGCCATGATAGGCTACGTAAACATTTACGTAGCCCATCACGGTATTTTTTAAAAATCTAGCCGTGATAGGCTATGTAAATCTTTACGTAGCCTATCACTTTTGTTGTTGTTGTTGTTGTTTTACTGGAAATGGCGGTGGCAGCAGCCGGTCGGAAGACCGCCGCACCACCGCCGCACTGCCACTGGAGCTGCTGCCGCCAGGAGGATTCGCCGAAGGTAAGTCCCGTCCCGGGGGGCGTGGGGGGTGGCAGACCGTTTTGCCACCAATTTCGGGGGGCTGAATGCACTGGCATTCAGCCTCCCCGAGATTCGTGGTGAAATTCTCTGACATCCCTACACGCTGTAGAAAATCTTTCTGGTGTAGGAGCTTGAAGGTAGCACACGAGTTAGCTGCACGCTGTCCATGTTACATATAGTCAAACAGGACATTTCTCCTGTGATTTATTTCTATCACATTGTCAAAAACACCATAAACAATCATGTTGACCGTGGCGGCCAGGGCTTTAGCAAAATGGAATTCTGCTTTCAGGTTCCCAGTTTTAATCAAAGAATAGTGATCTCCACATTCTTGGTCTGGCGTCAGGTCGAATGCAAAAAGTGTGTAATCGTTCGCATACTCCTCATGGTTAATTTAAAGGGCCCTATCTTTTATATGTTTGCCAGCTGTTTGTACCAGACTCATGTATTCTCTTACACAGTTTCCATCTTCAAAATTGGGTTGGAGTGGCTTCGTGGGGATTTGCTCTCCATCCAGGTAAAGAGCTGCGAAATTAATATCATAATGCTGAAAATTAAATGGATTTTTATTGAAAGCTCCGCTGAAGGAATCATTATCCACTAGGCCTATAATGACCTGTTTAGGCAGTTGCTCCCAAAACAGGTTTTCCTGATTGGCAACACGGCTTCCTCTTGGCATGCTAATGTCAAAGGCTCCTTGGAGGCTTCTCTCAGTCTCATCCAGTAGCCAAGTCCAGACACAGACAAAGGGATTATTTTCAAAGCTTTTATCCTCTTTTACAACTTAACAACTCTAGCTATGAGCAGCAGGGTACCTATGCCCTACGTTGGAACAGTTGGTCCCCGTTTGAAGGAGAATCACTGGCAGACCCTGAACTTATGGGCTAAGGAGAGTCCCTCCCCTTTTCCCTTGGATCCTCTGGGCGCAGCCGTTGTTTGCGTGCCAACCGGGCACTACGCCTCCTTTCCGCGCCCTCCATTTGGCGCCACTCCCTGCATCGGCGTCGCACGTCCAGCAAGTCTGCTTCCCGCACTCTCTCACTCCCGGGACTGCTATCTATGCTAGGAATGCCGGTGGGAGGAATCTCTGTCAGCTGTTGGCCCTGGGAAGGATGAGCGCGCTCCTCTCCCAGGAGTGGCTCCTCTTCCTTAGAATCAAAACTACTCTGGGATTCTATGGGATTCCACCCTGACAGCTAAACACTTTCATACTCACACGATCCACGGGGTATTTGGCGTTGGCTGTCAACAGAACCTCTGCATGGCCTAAGCGAATGCCAGGGGCCACCCTCACCTTTTTCACAAATAGGGAGGCTGACAAAATTTGCAGTTTGTAATGTCTTGCTGCACTTTCTGTCATTAAGCAGAAAGCATCTTTGCTGCATGTAAGTTTAATTTTCACATCAACTCCATTTAACAGCAGTTTTTCCTGAAAGAACAGATCAGCATGAAGATGTCCCAATGTTGCAGAACCCAGAGTCAGAGAGAACACGAAGTGAAGGAAAAAGAGATTCTTTATTTAACGCGCGGGCTTAAGGCTGGAATCATTTCCAAAGAGCCAGAAGCCCCGAAATACAACAGCACATTGTTTTTATAGACACTGTGACACATATGAAACGGCTCCTCCTCCCCCTCCCGCGTGGGGTTGCAGTCCTCAACCTTTCTTTTCCCAGCACCATTGTTCATAATACAAGAACTGGGTTATAGGGTAGCCCTGATAAGGAGAGAACAGCAGAGAACAGCAGAGAACAAGATATACAATTGTATGACCTTTGACAAGATAAGGAATTCCTGTGTCTCGTCAGCTTACAACAATATATTCAAGGGAGAAAGAGCTCAGCAAGAACATGAAGCATGAGACTGCATGAGGCTACTTAGTCTGACCCCCGATATGGCTGCTACACCAACAGCTCTATTTTTCAGCTTTGAGCTGTTAGGTTTGCTCTTTTAATGAAGCCTTGATTGTTTCCATCCAGACCCGCAGATTTGTGTTCCCCAGCTGTATTTTTGTAAAATAGGCCTGCTGAGAATTGTGTTGCTAGAGTATCCTCACTATAGTTCAGCACAGATTCACTGAAAGCACGATAAGGATAAGAATTATTACTCTGACTTATAAGTCGATCCCCCACCGTTACATCCAGTTGACTAAAGATGGAGGCTATGGGGTAATTCACCAGGCCTACTGCCGCATCTGCAGCAATGTTGCTCCCATCTTCATTGACAATTTTGCAGCACACATAGAGCAAGGTGTTATTTAGATCCATATAATCTTCACCATTTCCTGCGATGAAGAAGTCTAGGGGTGCAGATTCTGTCAGGGCTGACAAGGGGGGTACTTCGATAAACAAACTTCTCTCAATACTGGTCTGCGTAGGACCAATGCTGAATAGATCCAATTCAGATTTAGTGCATTCTTCAGAGCCGCAGTGGATAAAAGCCATGATCGAGTCTAAAATATATCTCTTTTTGATGCAGCTGGACGTCTCTTCTTTCTTACAACACGTCACTTCTGACATCTCTTTCCTCTCCCAACTTTTCTTTTAAGGGGGTGGGGTGGTCCAATCAATCTCACCCGTGATACTTTTCTTTTTCGGCTCCTTTTCCTTTGAATATACATTAGGCCTGACCCCTCTTGAGAAAGTGGATTGTTCACTCTATTCAGAACTGCTTGAGTAACGTGACCAGCCACATCTTTAGCAATATTACATGCAGCAGTCTTTGCGTGGGGTTTGATGATGTCCAAGCCTCTTCTCAAAAGGGGAGCTGCTTTTTGGAAAAGGCTCCTGAAAATCCCTCCGATCCCCGCCCTGTACATAACAGGGGCACCATGGAATCCTGGCAACGCATTTCCGGCCTGGGCCCTATAATATCCCCTATACAGGGTAGGTTCCCCATATGTTTTTAGGATGACCATTTTAACTTTAAAATACCTGGGATCTCCGGGGGCGAAAGTGCAGCTTCACAACCACCTTACCAAAACGAAATGGTACACTTTTGTTCTGATCCGTCTTTATTTCAACAGTGATGGTGTCGATGTGCTGCTTACTCACAGGTATGTAGTGAGGCTTGTCATACCCAATATTGACACATTCCTTGTTGTGTCTACGCGCTGGCACACAGCGCAGTAAAGGTACATAAAAGTCCCCAACAATCTGATGTTCCACAATGTCGGTGTAGATATACAAGGTGTTAAAGCCACCGGTAATGTCAGAATTCCCAGTTAACGGCCCCAATATGCAGATCAGCTCTGTACTGGCTTCTATGCTATACGGTGTTGTTGCTTTAACAACAACTTTTCCAGACACCGCATCGTAGTGCATAATCACTTCCGAGCCACCTGGTTTATCTAGTATAAGCTTGTTTATGTTTTCAACCAGATCAGAAATGCTCGCATAATAGCCACTGTGCAGAAAAAAGGTCCACTTGCTTTTCCCTTGATGAATTTCAATGTGTGCATTGCTAGTTAGAGTGTACCAGCTGTGCGGGCATTGTATCTCAACCAGACCCACTTCCCATGACCCTGGAAGCTCCAGAGATCTTGCTAGACGTATAGTAAACACCGATATGGTGTTCTGTGGGAAAACCTCTGCACAGGCGTTACTAGGCAGGCAGGGTAATGTAAAACCCACTGTCACCCATCCTGTTCTGCCCTTCTATACAGGTTCACAAAGATCAGAAGCGTGCACCCAACTGTTGAACTTGCTAGGCCAGCCTAACCATTTCACTAGGTGATACTTTCTCCTACCCCTACCTTTTGTAGCCAGGACTTCATCTATCCTGTACACCCTATCCTCTGTGGCATTAACCTTCTGTAATTCTTCAGGATAGAAGGTCCCCACTACTGTGTCTCCTTCATAATCTTTTAACTGGTAGACAGGTCTCTTTGCTCTTTGGATGACTTGATCCATTATAAATAACTCTGTGGTGAAATTCTGTTCGTAACCCTTGGCAAAGACACCCTTGCTTTTAGAAATCTGCACATGGTCCCCTTTTCTGAGCAGTGGTGCCTCCTGTTTCCTTTTTACAGAGCTCCCATAGACTACATTCCAAATGGCCAAGGAGTTAGACTGATTAACATCCACAGGTCTAGCTTTGATGGTTCTGTGAAAGCTATGGTTATAACTTTTTAGGAATTGTGGTAGCACGTCTATATAAGTGAAGGTGTTGCTGGCTGTGCAATACCTCCACATTTTTGTTTTTAAAGTCCTGTTGAATCTCTCAACAACCCCTGCTTTTACCTCAGTACTGGAAACAAAATGGTGTACCCCATGTTTTTTGAATAGATGACCCACATCCTTTTTTAGAAACTCCGTTCCTTTGTCCGTCTGTATTTTGATAGGCTGCCTTCCGTCTTGTGTGAAAACCGCTTTAAAAGCTCCAGACACTTCCCTGCCCATTTTGCCTTTTAGAGTGCAAGCCCAGGCATATTTAGACAAAATGTCTTTCACTGTTAAAATATACTTGTAACCGTTGTTGTATTGAGAAAATTGCTTCATGTCGACTAAATCGGCTTGCCATTTCATTGCATCCACTTCAGACACTATGGTCCTATTTCGTTTAAAATGGATCCTGGCTGGTTTATGCAGTGTGTA
Source organism: Heloderma suspectum (assembly GCF_057233095.1). Classification (NCBI taxonomy): domain Eukaryota; kingdom Metazoa; phylum Chordata; class Lepidosauria; order Squamata; family Helodermatidae; genus Heloderma; species Heloderma suspectum. The sequence goes on along the minus strand of NC_139475.1, from coordinate 36,186,098 downwards.
AGCCTCCTGATCTGAGTAGGGATGTACGAAACTCCCCTTACCTGGCTCCGCTGGGTTCTGCTGGGGGGGGGGAGGCGCTCTGTCCCCCCCGCCGGAATCCTCACTGGCCGACTCCGCTCCGCGGGGATTCTGCGGTGCCGCCGGCCGGCTCTGCCAGCAGCCGGACATCTGGCTGCTGGCTAGCAGGGACGCAAATGGCGGCAGCCGTAGCCACCACTGTTTGCATCCCTGTAGTCAGCCATGATAGGCTACGTAAAGACTTACGTAGCCTATCATGTCTGGCTTAAAAAAACCAAAAAAACATGTGCATATGCAAATGGCGGCAGCTACGGCCGCTGCCATTTGCGTTCCTTATTTTTGGCCATCTTAGTCTATGTAAATATTTACGTAGACTAAGATGGCCAAAAATAAGGAACGCAAATGGCAGCGGCCGTAGCCGCTGCCATTTGCGTACAGGTTTTTTTTTAAAAAGCCAGACGTGATAGGCTACGTAAGTCTTTACGTAGCCTATCACGTCTTGTAAAAAAAAACACGTTCCTTAAAGATTGAGCTCTCTCTATCTCTGTCTGTCTGTCTCTGTCTGTCTCTATCTGTCTCTCTCTGGTTCTTTCTCTTTTTCACTTTCACAATCTTTCTTTCCCTTTTACAATCTTTATTTCACAATCTCTTCTTCTTTCCTTTTTTATTTATTTCATTTATTTATTATATTTCTATACTGCCCAATAGCTGAAGCTCTATTTTCCCTTTCACAATCTTTCTTTCTTTCTTTCTTTCTTTCTTTCTTTCTTTCTTTCTTTCTTTCTTTCTTTCTTTCCAGTTTACAACCACTTACACTAACTTTCTTTTTTTGCTGTCTTTCTCTTTCACAAATTTCTTGTATTTTCTTTCACAGTCAATCTTTCTCTTTCTTTATCTTTATCATCTATCTATTTCACCTTCTCCCTCTTTCGCTCTTTCTGTCTGCACACTCCCCTTTTCTCTCTCAGTGTCCAACGTACATTCTCTGTATTTCTAAACTGGATTGTCTAGACCTTCGAAAACAGATGGCCTGTTAGAGAACAAACTTTGTGTTCCCACTCACCCCCCCCCCCGCTCTTGTGGTGTGGGGAGAAGCAGGGACAAACTCTTCTTTTAATTTATTCTTTATGACATTTCTATCCCACCTTTCATCTGTGGCATTCAAGGCAATAAATATGGGGTTTTCCCCAGGGGATCTTCTACACAAGACCTGCATAGGTTGAGTAAGGTGGCTAATGTGCGCAGCTCCTGAGAGCAACTTTCCCCACCTGGTGCTCTCCAGATCTGTTAGACTGCAGGGACGTCTCTGCCCTGAGCAGCATACAATCTAAATTTTAAACAGTAGCAGAAAGAAAGAAGGAAGCTGTGGCAAGGGTAACAGAGAAAGGAGTAGAGAGGAACGAGGCAAAGGAATGAGGGCTGGATGCAAGCACATGCACCTATATTTGCTTGTATGCAGTCCTAGGTGTGGTTGCTCACAAGTAAGAATGACTCTGTTCAATGGTGCTTCGTCCTTCTGGGAATCTGTGCCTGAGATTGCAGCCAGAGGCCTCTCTTTAGTTGCCAATGAGGACTAGAAGCATTGCGAGGCCAAACATGAATGTCGAAAAGAAAAAGAAACAAAAGGTTTGCCTGGATTTCCAGGGCAGGTGGAAATGAGAGGACTTTTCTTGGCTTTGCTGGGGGTTATTATGGTATATAACAAGGGGCTTAGACAAATTCATAGAGGATAAAGTTCTATCCAGTGCTGCTCACCTTGAGAGTGAAATGGAAGGTTCCCTCTACAGAGGACAGAACAAAAGGGCCTGTTGCCTTTGTGCTGTGGGCTAGAGTGATGGGCTAGGTGGATCTTTTGGGTGTGATCCAGCATAGTGGCTTGCACATTTGATCTATAAGTAGCTAGCGTCACGGTACCAACAGTGCAACATCCATGTTCAGAGATGGTCTACCTGGGAATCCCAGATGTTTTGGACAGGTGACTGGGGAAGGGTATCCCCTTCCTGTCTGGCTGATGGACTTCCCAAAACTATTTGTCTGTCTGCAGTTGGACACGCTGGATATTGGACTTAGGTGGACTGCTTTGCTCTGATTCAGCCTGGAAATTGTGAGGACTTTAAAACAAAATTTGAAAGACCCTGCGCTAAGCACACAGCCAAGTTGGGGCTTTAAAACATCTTTTATAAATGCTCCTTGCCGGCTACACCCTTTAAAATGATGTTTTCCCCACCATCACCCATTCCCCAGCGCCCAGGGAAAGGAGAAGGGCTGGTTTGAAAGGGACTAGCATCCAAGTTTCATAGAAAAAAGAGGGGGGGGGGTTGTGTGGTGGGTGCCAAAGAGGGGTTTTAACCCAGACCTCTAACTTGGGAGCCAATTCCATGGAAACTTGTTCACCCATGTCTCAATAGGCCTCCCCAAATGGCAATGACATCACCAGTGGCTTTGGTGAGTGACCTCTGACCCCTGTCTGGCTGTCCCGCATAGAAAGGCTGTCGTCTTGTCCCATGCTGTCTTGTCCCTCTTTTTCCCAGGGTCTTGGATCCCTCCCCCCCCCACTTCTGCCCACCCCAAACAGAGCTGTTTTGAATGAATCAAGTCTAGAGAAGAGGCCGTGGTGGGTCTGCAGCCGTTTAAGGTCCACGGAGACCATCTGATGGAGCTGGCAACTTATATCCTGAAAAGGATTTGGGGCAAAGGGTCCCTTAAGTTTTCTTTTTCTCCTTCAAATTTTCTCCCCCCACCCCTTTTTTCCCCAACCCTCTTTGCTGCACTTCAGAAAACAGGAAAGAGGAGTTCCAGTAAATCATCGCTATCATCACTTGATAAAAATCTGCTTGGGAAAACAGAGACCAAACACAAAAACAAGTAAGTGGAGAACTTTTTCAAATGACTTCTCTTTCTTGCACAATGTTGCATAACGTTGGAAGCTTTGGAGAACTGACTTTGTAAACCAGAAAAGAGTTAATCCCTAGATGGGTACGACTCCAACCCAAAAACCAGCTGTGAAAGAAAGAGCAGGAGAAAGAGAGACAGATTTTTTTTTTCACTTTGACCAGGTTTGCCTCTCTTGACATTGTAATAATTATCATACTTTCATATTTTTGTTGTCGCTTTGAAGTGCTACAAGAAAGAGGGGAGATACATTTGTGGAATAAATATATTCCATAAATATCTGGTATAAAATTCTAAATATCCCCTGCCTTGATTTCCCATGGACTTCTCTGCTGCTTCTCTGCTGCTTCATGTTGCTTCTCTGGGGAAAAAATGCCTGTTATTAATGAATCCAGTTCTTGGTGACGTTGTCAATGGTCCCTTTAATTCCTTCTGCCTAGTTCTAGCTATATAGAAAGGTGTGTGTGGCAACTCCTGAAGGTGTTGTTTCTTTGGAAGGAAAAGGATGGAGTGAGAGCTGTTTTCAGTAAGATTTTTTTTTAATGCTGTTTGCCTTTTGTTAGAGGTGAGGTTTTTTTGGGGGGGGGGAGGAGCAGCAGAAAAGAGGGGGTTACATAGCCTCCAACATTTTACAGATTGAAATAGGAGCATGTTCCTAATATTGATACTCATACTCCAACAAGAACTCTTTCCTAGGGTCCCTTTTGCAATAGATAGAGAGATAGCTGAAGGTTCTACTTGGTCCATTCAGTGCTGTATTAATTTACTCCATCATAACTTGTCCTGCACTGTTTTAGAAAGCCAAGAGGAGGCTCTGTGTTCATTAGGCTAAAGGATTTACCGGAAATTGTTCTTATCCTACCATCTTAGCAGCAGTCCAAAAAGAACCATAGCAGCACATGAAATGATAGGCTATGACCTGCTTGGAACTTTAATGTTTATTTAGATTCATGAAGACTAGGGGATAAGATACATCTCCCACTCCCCACCCTCTGCCCTTACTTGGAGACTTCGCTTCATAGACACCCCTGGGCCAGATGAGTTGAATCCCCAAAGAATAAAGATTCCAGCAACTCAGGTGAATGAAATGTTAACATGGCATTTATTTTACAAACACCACCACCCCTAGGACAAAATAGGGTTTGTGATAGTCCAGGGACCCCAAAATAAGGGGGATTGTCTGATAAATAAGGATAATTGGTTAGCATTTACACCCCCTCTGACTAGAATAAATTTTGCAAATCAGGTGGGAGAAGCAACCATTGCAGAGATGAAGGATGCAAAATTAGAGATCTGTATAGGTGGGAGAAAGGGCAGGAGAGACTAACAGATGAAAAGGCTGGAAGTGTCACAATAATGAGATTTATTTTTCTCCCTGCGAAATTTCTGAAGAGGGAAAAAGATAGGAGGCAAGAGATGAAAGGGAATCTTGGAATCTCCGATGGTCCCTTTAAGATGAATGCACAGTTTCTTCCTCTTCTAAGATTCATGACTCAGTGTCTAGTGTCAGTCATTTTGTGTGGGGGGGTGGTGGTGCAGAATTACTGCAAAGGCAGATGTGGCATGGGAATATGTGGGACAGATGTAGGTGAGATGGAGCGGGGGGGTTAAAATTATTTTGGGGTGGAGGAGATCTGCAAAAGGTGGCTGTTTTCTAAGCCATGTGCATTTGGGCATGTGTATTTCTGCATGTGCGCAAAAGGTGGGGATATTCCTTGAAGATCAGCCCATTATGGCCCAATGGCAGTTCAAAGGACAGGGTGTTTTGCGCCTTCAGATGCATCCATTCTCACTTGTGTTGATGTCTGTGCCAAAATGGAACCCGTACCATGAAAAACTCCATTTTCTTCCTTAGTGCCTATGTGTCCCTGTCCCCATACCTCACCTCCCAGGTACATAGTTTCCCTGCTGGCTTTTGGACACAGAAAGAGAGCAATTTGCTTAAAGGCACCCAGGGTACAGCCCCTCCACTCCCACTCCATGAACCAAGGTAGAGGGGTGAGAGTGAGAGAGAGTCTGTGTACGTAGATGATTAAATAAGGCCTACAATCCAGGGTTGGTTTTTCTCTTTGGTTATCTAGCTGTATGAGTATATATGATGTCATAAAGCTAGAGAACCGAATGTATAAACCTGCCCACTATTCAACAGGGCATCCTGCATTTTGAAAGATTCCCCTGCATCTCTCCAGTGGTGGGATGGTGGATCTTTGCAAGGGTAGACAAAGCTGAAGGGTTATTTTTCTCACCTACAGAATTAAGCTCTCCAAACTGGGAAAATGGGCATTAAAATAGTAGATGCAGTTCAATGTAAGGAAGTGATACATGTTGGGGAGTCCCAACTTCACATGTATGCTGATGGGATCTGAGCTAGCGGTGACTGACCAGGAAAGAGATCTTGGGGTTGTGGTGGACAGCTCAATGAAAATATCAAGACAGCTTTTTACAGCTGCTGTAAAAAAGGCAAAGTCCATGTCAGGCATAATTAGAAAAGGAATGGAGATGGTGCAGCCACACTTGGAATACTGTGTCCAGTTCTGGTCACCACACCTAAAAATAGATATTGTAGAGCTGGAAAAAGTGCAGAACAGGGCAACTCAAATGATCACGGGGCTGGAGCATCTCCCCTATGAGAGAGGGTTACAACAGCCGGGATTGTTCAGCTTGGAACAAAGAAAGGTCAGGGGAGACATGATAGAGGTCTACAAAATGATGCCTGGTGTGGAGAATGTGGAGAGGGAGACATTGTTTTCCCTCTCCCATAAAGTAGAACCCAGGGTCATCACATGAAGCTGAATGGTGAGAGATTCAGGTACTGCTGTGCCGAAAATGTCTCCCACATTTTCTTTGACCATTCTCATTCAATTTGATAGAGCAGAAATTGCTTCCAAAAAGAAATTCAAAGGAGGAGAAATTCTCGTGGGTTGGGTTTGGGGTTCTTGTACTTACCTTACTTGTGAGGTGGCTGAGGAGTGGGCATGAGTGTCCTGTCTGTCATTGTACAACAATTTCTGTGGCAGCCTGTAGCCACCTCGGCTTCCCGCACTTCCGTTAAAGCTGCCATGAGGAAGACATCTTGAGGCAATTCCTCCCATGGGGCTTTTTCAGTTCAGGACGTGCAGGTGGCCTGGGAGCTGCAGAGCAGTGGAAAGATGTGCAATAGGGAGAGAAAACACACACAGCACCCTCAGCCACCTCGCAGGGATTAGGTAAGCTCAAGAAGACCACCAAAAGAAATTCAAAATCCTGGCTCAAAAGAGTGGAAGCCTCAACACAAGTTGATGATACTACCACCCACAGAAGCAGTGCAGTAAACCAAAAGCCCTGAGGAAAAAAGAAAGAAGCTGTGCTACAACCCCTGCCAATAGCCAGCCCTACCTGTGAGAAACTGTTGGAGAATTTCTCCTCCCCTAGGAGAAATTCGGTGAAATGGTCCCCCCAATTTCTCTGCCCACAAATAGGCTGGAGAATGTTGAGAGGTCATTTGTGCACAGCTCTAGATTCCGGACAGATCAAAGGAAGCAATTCTTCACACAGCACATAGTTAAACTATGTAATTTGCTTCCAAAAGATGTGGTGATGGCCACCAACCTGAATGACTTTATAAGGGGATTAGACAAATTCATGGAGGAGAAGGCTATCCATGGCTACTGGTCCTGATGGCCACATATTTTCTCCAGTATCGAAGGATATATGCTTATGTGTACTGATTAATGGGAAAGACTAGAGATCGTTTCAAGAAAATCGGAGATCTCAAGGGAACGTTTTGTGCAAAGACGGGCATGATAAAGGACAAAGAAGGCAGGGACCTAACAGAAGCAGATGAGATTAAGAAGAGGTGGAAAGAATACACAGAAGAACTATACAGGAAAGATCTCAATGTCCCTGATGGCCATGATAGTGCGGTCACTGAACTTGAGCCGGACATCCTAGAGAGTGAAGTCAAGTGGGCCTTAGGAAGCATTACTGACAACAAAGCTAGCGGAGATGACAGTCTTCCAGCTGAGCTATTTAAAATCCTAAAAGATGATGCTGTTCAAGTGCTGCACTCAATATGCCAACACATCTGGAACACTCAACAGTGGCCTGAAGACTGGAAAAGGTCAGTTTACATTCCAATTCCAAAGAAGGGCAACGCCAAAGAGTGTTCAAACTACCACACAATTGCGCTCATTTCACATGCCAGCAAGGTGATGCTCAAAATCCTACAAGCTAGGCTTCAGCAGTATGCGAACCGAGAACTACTGGAAGTACAAGCTGGGTTCTGAAGAGGCAGAGGAACTAGAGATCAAATCAGCAACATTCGCTGGATCATGGAGAAAGCAAGAGAATTCCAGAAAAATGTCTATTTCTGCTTCATTGACTACGCTAAAGCCTTTGATTGTGTGGATCACAACAAACTGTGACAAATTTTGAAAGAGATGGGAGTACCACACCACCTTACCTGTCTCCTGAGAAACCTGTACGAGGGTCAAGAAGCAACAGTAAGAACCGGACATGGAAGAACCGATTGGTTCCAAATTGGGAAAGGAGTACGACAAGGCTGCATATTGTCGCCCTGCTTATTTAACTTATAGGCAGAGTACATCATGAGAAACGCCGGGTTGGATGAATCACAGGTCGGAATTAAGGTTGCCGGGAGAATGATCAACAACCACAGATACGCAGATGATTCCACCTTAATGGCAGAAAGCAAAGAGGATCTAAAGAGCCTCTTGCTGATGGTGAAAGAGGAGAGTGCAAAAGCTGGTTTGAAGCTCAACATTAAAAAAGCTAAGATCGTGGCATCTGGCCCCATCACTTCCTGGCATATAGAAGGGGAAGGAATGGAAGCAGTGACAAATTTTGCTTTCTTGGGCTCCAAGATCACCGCAGATGGTGACTGTAGCCATGAAATTAGAAGACGCTTGCTCCTTGGGAGGAAAGCTATGGCCAACCTAGACAGCATAGTAAGAAGCAGAGACATCACCTTGCTGACAAAGGTCCGTCTAATCAAAGCTATGGTTTTCCCTGTAGTAATGTATGGCTGTGAGAGCTGGACTATAAGGAAGGCTGAGCGCCGAAGAATCGATGCTTTCGAACTGTGGTGCTGGAGAAGACTCTTACGAGTCCCCTGGACTGCAAGGAGGTCAAATCAGTCCATCCTAAAGGAAATCAGCCCTGAGTGCTCATTGGAAGGACAGATACTGAAGCTCAAATATTTTGGCCACCTAATGTGAAGAGAAAAGTCCCTGGATTCCTGGAAAAGACCCTGATGCTGGGAAAGACTGAAGGCAAAAGGAGAAGGGGACGGCAGAGGATGAGATGGCTGGATAGCATCATGGATGCAATGAATATGGACTTGAGCACGCTCCAGGAGAGAGCGGAGGACAGGAAGGCCTGGCGTGCTATGGTCCATGGGGTCACGAAGAGTCGGACGCGACTGAACGACTGAACAACAACAACTCTTTTCCGTTGCTGGTACTTGTACCACCTGAAGTACTGTGAAGTGTCACCAGTTGAGAAGGCACTGCTCTAACCACTCTACTGCCCTGTCTCTCTAAATCCAGTCTACCTTCTTCTGGGTCCCTTTTTTTGGCCATGCTAAAGCAGGGGTGGAGTACCTTATTCTTATGAAGGTCCATTGACTCATGGGAAGAGTCAAATGTAGGGGGAAGGCATGGGCAATAGTGGGCAAAGCCAGAGCTAAAAGCAGGCAGAGTTTGCAGCACTGCAGGGTTGTAGAGTACTTTGTCTCTGTGTGTGCCACCCCAGCATGTTCACTCTTTCTCTGTGGCCCTCCAGCCTGCTTCTTTACTCTCACTCTCACTCAGTCTTTGCCACCCTAGCATGCATGCTCTCTCTCTCTCTCTCTGCACTGCACCAGCTCTCTTTCTCTGTGCCACCCTCTGCCACTTTCTCTCCCTCTTTGTCTGTGCCACTCCAGCATGCTTGCACTCTCTCACTCTCTCTTTTGCTTGTCACCTCACCATGGCACACGCTTTCTCTCTCGCTCTCTGCACCACCCCAGCTCTTTCTCTCTGCCATCTGAAATTAAGCCACAGTTCCCCACCCTACCACAAAAGTGTGCCAGAAGGTCAGGAGCTGGTTATATTCCCCCATATATGCCCCTTTATGTGGTCTATTCAACATGAGCTGAGGCTTTGGTCTGTGTGCCCTCACTGACTGGGAATCTACTGGAGCTGGGCCTTTCCTGCTGTGGTACCAGCCTTATGGAATGCTTTTTCCACAGAGGCCTATCAGGCTCCAACCTTTAGGGCTTTTAGAGGCCAAATTAAAGTCTGGCTATTCAGGAAGGCCTCTAAGGCAGCCTGATTTCATGAGCCTATTGCTTTGGGTTCCCTTGTGGCCATTTCTGCTGCTTTGCTTTCTTTTTCTCTGTGCTTTTGGTTTATGAGAGGGACAGGGGGCATGTGACCCTGTTGCTCTTGCTCAGTCTCTCAGCAGCTGTTGATTCCATCTAGGGATGTACGGACTTTGTAAAATCTGTTCCATCTGTCTTTCACGGATTGTTGGGTACCTTTCATTCCATCAGCCACTCATTGGTGTAATCAGATTTCTTCCCATTTCCTGAATTTGCACAAATTTACACTTGCAAAAATGTGCAAATCCCCCCCCGTGCACATTTTCATGCTTTAGCCTATGCGAGAAATGCTCATTTTCAGCTGGTGTTTTTTAATTTGATGTATCTTTCTACAACAAAATTTGCGTAAAATTCCAGAAAGAAAAAAACTGGTCTGCAAGTCTGTGAAAACTGTGCGGTTTGGGAAAACCCAGTCTGCTGTGGAATCTGCGGGTCAGATTCACAGAACTACAAACTCATTTGATTCTGTTGTGAATTTGTCCAACATCCCTAATTCCATCTACTGTATCCACTCCTGTGGTTCCACTCCTACCTACAGGGCCAGTTCCAGAGAGGGGCATTCAGAGACTGTTTTTCAGCCCCTTGGCAATTGTGCTATGGGACGCCACAGGGCACTATCATATCCCCAATGCTGTCTAACAGCTCTATGATGCCGTGGGAGAAGTCATTAGGAGACTTGGAGCAAAGTGCCATCAGTGTGCTGATGACTCCCAGCTCTGTTTCTTGATTACACCTGAATCGGGTGAGGCTGTGTGAGTCAGTGCCTAGATGCAGTGTTGGGCTGGATGAGGGCCAATAAACTGAGGCTGAATGCTGGCAAGATGGATGACTTGTGGGTCAGTGGTTTCCAGGGAGGCTACCTGTTCTGGATGGGGTTGCAATCCATCTAAAGAATTAGCTACACAGTCTCAGGGATACTCCTGGATCCATCTTTGTCACTGGGGGCCCGGGTAGCCACACTGCTTGGCGCACCTGCTATCAGCTTTGGCTGGTATGCCAGCTGCGGCTGTTCTTGGACTGGTGAAGCTTGTCCATGGTGGTCCAGGCATTATAATCTCGAGGCGGAACTATGACAATGTGTTCTACGTGGGGCATCCCTGTCTATAACAGGGGTGCAGAACTTCTTTCAGCCCAAGGGCCGAATTCCATTTCAGAGAAGCTCTTGGGAGACCCATACCAGTGGTGGGTGGAGCAAAAGGGGCAGCCCCCAAAATACCCACATATTTTAGCTTCAAGCTCTTACTGCCAGTAACTCAACCTTCAGAGAGGCATTTCCATGTTTTAGAATGGGGTGGGAAAACTGCATAAATGCCAAGAAACCACCAAACAATTGGTGGTCAGGGGAAAGAGGGTGGGGCCAGAGAAGGGGCATGGCCATCTGGGGAACACTGGCGGTCTGGATTTGGCCCCCACGCCTAGCATTTCAGTCTAGAAGCTGCAGCTATGTACATCGATAAAATGCGGCCTCGAAAAAGCAATCTTGAAGTGATCATGTGTGCAATTGAACAGATATTCAATTCAGAGAGCCAGTGTGGCGTAGTGGCTAGAGTGTTGGACTAGGAGCTGGGAGATCTGGGTTCTAGTCCCCACTCGGCCATGAAAGCTCACTGGGTGACTTTGGGCCAGTCACAGACTCTCAGCCCAACCCACCTCACAGGGTTGTTGTTGTGAAGATAAAATGGAGAGGAGGAGGATAATGTAAGCCGCCTTGGGTTCCTTGCGAGAGGAAGAAAGGCGGGGTATAAATGCAATAAATAAATAAATAAATAAATAAATATTCTTCTGTGTTGTCTTTTACTAATCAGTATGAGCATACCTCCACATAGATAAAAACACAGAATGCAGAGACTTGATGCAGTCCTAATTGCAATTGCAAAAGGTGGCCCTTTTCTAGCAATGTTTTATATTCATGCCCATCAGTAACATCAAGGAAGGAGAAGCTGCAAAAGAAGGGGAGGAATCAAGAGCTGTGGCAACTTTGTGCATGCACCAATTAGGGAAATTGTCCGAGTTAGGTTGGAATTCAGGAGGTGCAGAATGTGAACCAGAAGAGCGAACTTGAGAAATCAGAAAAGGGACAGAACCAGGGGCATCTTCCCATCTCTAATAATGTGAGTTTTTAAAATCGTAATGTTTTTTTCTTTATTTGCATACTGTGTGAGAAAGAGAGATGGAGGAAGGCGTGAACATGTCCAGCAGAATAATGTGGTAGAGTCTGAAGGTGGCAGAAAGGACTATATCATTTCAGAGTTCAGGGGAGTAAATCTCTCTGTGTGTGTAAGTGTAATTTATTTATTTGATTTGTACCCTACCTGTCTACCAAGAAAAATAGCACTCAGTCTTCTAATCTTCATTATGCAATAACTTGCTTTATCTGCATTAGGTTGTTATGCTTTCTTTGTTTTTGTGCTTGTTTTGATATTCTGTTCTTTTACATGCTGTGATGTAAGCAGCTTTGGGTTTTAAAAACCAATGTGTAAGAAAAAGCTGGATGCAAATTTATAAATACATCCTGTGTCTCTAGATCAGCCTTCTCCAACCTGGTGCCCTCCATATGTTTTGGACTACACCTCCCATAATCCCCCAGCCATTGGCCACGCTGGCAGGGGCTGAACTGAGTTGAAGTCCAAAACACCTAGAGAGCACCAGGTTTGGGAAGGTTGCCATAGATATACAAATATGTTATAGTTTGCTGATTGAAACATCCCAGATAGTCACCCAAGGCTGCTAAGGGGCTGGAAATAACTCTGTTGGCACTGAAATGGGCTTGGATGGCATATGGGAGAGAGCTGTGCTGAGTTTCCCTTGGTAAGGAGTGTTTTTCTTCCCCCTTTTCATGCCCCCTTTTGTCTCCAGTTTCCTCCTTACCCATCCAACCCCAGATGTTGAGCACAATCGTGGTCAAAGAGGAAGGCATCTCCTGCCCGCCTTGGCTGCCAAGAAGTCGGCAGCTGTGGCCAAGGCCATTTCTGTTCATTGGACTCAGGGGCTGAATGAGGCCTCCTTGGCAAGACACCAAAAGCCAGTTCCAGAGCCACCAGCCCCATCTTTGAAATCTGCTCCTTTGTTCTTTCTCAACAGTTCCTCATTTATTTTGTTAATAAGGAGATGCTCAAAGCTGTGTTGGGTGGGGACAGATGGCTTAGGAAGAAGCTGATTAAAAGGGAAGGAGGAACAGACACATGGGAGTAATTTACAAAAGTACGAATGGTGCCGAAAGAGTAACACAGGGATGGGAAACCAGCCCCCTTTCTAACCCAATGCTGCGCAGGATTCCTATAACGAAGCTGGGAAGTAGTTACTTCCTAAGGCAATAAACAAAACAACGGAGAATCAGAGCCTCGTGATGGCGCTTTACTGCCCCTAGGGAATTGGGCTGTAAACTGTGCCGTCTCAGTTGAGGGGGGTCTCTGTAAGTTCTGAAGTGGGCATTCAGAGGGCAAGCCTCATTCAGCACAAGGGGAGTTGCTTCTGAGGAGACACTAATGGGTTTGTGCAGGGACGGGAAACACACAGGAAACACCCCTTGACCAGGGTCACAGCGAAAGGCACCCCCTGGGCAGGGCTAGCACACCCGAGGTCAATGCGGGCGCTGGGGCACACAGCAACTGTACCCGGGAGAACCTGGCTTGAGGAAAGGAATCGGACTTCAAGCAGCCTCAGGGAATCCGGTTTTGCCCTGATAAGCTCCGGAGCGGCTGCTGGACGGCCACGACGTCATCTATCCCTAACAACCTCAGCACGCAGCCGGCTCAAACTGAATCGCTGGTGGAGACACACACACCCCACCCCCAGACAGATATTATTCCATAAATTGGGTGCTACCATGGAAAAAGCCCTCTTCCTGGTTGCTGTGAGATGGCAATCTGTAGGTCATATCACAACCAGCAAGGCCTCCTCCAATGATCTTAATGATTGCACAGGTAGGGATGTACGAAAGTCACTTACCTTTTCAAAGGGTGACATTCGTGGGGGGGGGGGAAGGCCGGGGGGGAGGCACTCCGTCCCTCCCCCCCCGAATCCTGGCCGGTTGGCTCCACAAATGGCGGCAGCCGTAGCCACCGCCGTTTGCTTCCATGCAGTCAGCCGTGATAGGCTACGTTAATGTTTACGTAGCCTATCACGGCTGACTAAAAAAAAACACAAAAAATGCGCGTACGCAAATGGCGGTGGCCACGGCCGCCGCCATTTGCGTTCCTTATTTTGGCACGTCTTAGTCTACATAAACATTTACGTAGACTAAGACGGCGAAAATAAGGGGAACACAAATAGCGTAGCATCTACGCTATTTGCGTTCCCCTTATTTTTGCCGTCTTAGTCTACGTAAATGTTTATGTAGACTAAGACGTGCCAAAATAAGGAACGCAAATGGCGGCGCCCATGGGCACCGCCATTTGCATACGCACTTTTTTTTTCCCCTTTTAAATCAGCCATGATAGGCTACGGAAACATTTACGTAGCCTATCACGGTGTTTTATCTAGCTGTGATAGGCTACGTAAATCTTTACGTAGCGTATCACTTTTTTTGTTTGTTTGTTTTTTTAACTGGAAATGGCGGCGGCAGCCGGTCGGAAGACCAGCCGCCGCAGCCGCCGCCACACCACCGCCGCACCGCCACTGGAGCCACCGCCGCCAGGAAGATCTTCCCGAGGTAAGTCCTGTTCCGGGGGGGGGGGCAGACCGTTCTGCCACCAATTTCGGGGGGCCGAATGCGCTGGCATTCGGCCTCCCCGAGAATCCTGTTGAAATTCTCTGACATCCCTATGCACAGGTCTGAGGAAGGCAATCTGGCAGGTAGGGATGCCAGAGAAATTCATTTGAGGGGCGGAGTTTGATGAGTTTTCCTTGCCCCTCTGGAGTTCGGTTCTGTTCCCACTGTAGCACCTGACTCGATCTGCAGCAAGTTGGGCCAGTTCACAGTTTTTCTGGAAATTTCACGCATTGGGGGGCTGCAATTTGTGGAAATTGCATTAATTACACAAATTACGGCCAAAATTGTGTTATTTGCACAAATCCAGCCATAATTTGTGCCAAGTTGGTAATTTGCACGGATTGCAGAACCTTCCCCGCAAAGAATATGCAAAAAAGTTTGGGGAACAGCCTGCAGCTCGGCTCATAGACACAAAGTGAGTCATACAATGCCGCAGGACTCCATTGAACCAAAAAAGAACCAGATTTCCCAGCGGCATCCCTACCACCATGTAACCTGGTCCCAAGCCATTCAGAGCTTTATTTATTTTTTATTATTTTTATTTATTATTGCATCTATATCCCGCCTTTTTTCCTCTTGCAAGGAACCCAAGGTGGCTTACATGATCCTCCTCCTCTCTGTTTTATCCTCACAACAACAACCCTGTGAGGTAGGTTGGCCTGAGAGTCTGTGACTGGCCCAAAGTCACCCAGTGAGCTTCCATGGCCGAGTGGGGACTAGAACCCGGATCTCCCGGCTCCCAGTCCGTCACTCTCGCCACTACACTACACTGGCTCTTTATATGCCAACAGCAGGAGTTTGCACTTGGCTCCATAGCTATTAGGTAGCCAGTGCAGTTGCTTCAACACTGATATGTGCACAGCCATGTGCTTCACTTCATTCTGCACTAGCTGCAGCTTCCAGACCAACCACAAGGGTAGCCCCACATAAAGCACAGTAATCTAAGCATGAGGTTACCAATGCTCGGACAGCAGTGGCCAGTAAGGATGTACGAAAGGGACTTACCTGGTCCCGCAGCTTGCTTCGTGGTGGGGGGGAGGCGCTTCGCTTCTCCCCCCGAAGTTCAGGCAAGGGGGGGGAGGTGCCCCGCCTCGCCCGGCCGAAATTCAGGCCGGGGAGAAGCGCCCCGTCTCCCCGGCTGCAAAATACAAAAGTGAAAAAAACAAACAAACCGTGATAGGCTACGTAACGATTAACGTAGCCTATCACGGCTAGATTTCCAAAGTCAGCCGTGATAGGCTACGTTAGTCATCACGTAGCCTATCATGGGTGACTTTGGGGAGAAAAAAAAAGCGCGTATGCAAATGGCGGCGCCCCATGGGCGCCGCCATTTGCATTCCTTATTTTGGCACGTCTAGTCTACATAAAGATTTACATAGACTATGGTGAAAATAAGGGAATGCTATTTGCGTTGCCCTTATTTTCGTCGTAGTCTACGTAAATCTTTACGTAGACTAGACGTGCCAAAATAAGGAACACAAATGGCGGCGCCCATGGGGCGCCGCCATTTGCGTACATGCTTTTTTTCCCCCAAAGTCACCCGTGATAGGCTACGTGACGATTTACGTAGCCTATCACGGCTGACTTTGGAAATCTAGCCGTGATAGGCTACGTTAATCATCACGTAGCCTATCACGGGGGTGTGTTTTTGTTTTTGTTTTACTTTTTTATATTGTAATGGTGGCAGCAGCAGCCAGTCAGGAGACCAGCCGCTGCCCCCGCCCCCGAGGAAACGCCACTGAAACGCTGCCGGGACCCGCCGCCGAGAGGGACATTCGGCCACGGTAAGTCCCATCCCGGGGGGGGGGGGGCGCGGGAGGCCGGCGGAGAATTTCCCCAACACTTTCGGGGGGCCGAATGCCTCGGTGCTCGGCCTCCCAAAGATTCATGGAGAAATTCTCCGCCATCCCTAGTGGCCAGGCTATCATTGTCTAGCTAGTGGCAGAGGAGTGGGGAGGAATAGGATCTATCAGCAGCACTTGATCACATGGAGCCTTCATGTTCTGGGGCAGTCTGTCTCTCATGTGCCAGTTTGCTAGCGGAGAACAGGAGAAGATGTGCTGTTGTGACCAGTTTGTGGCCTCCCCTGACGGTGACTGGTTGGCCACTTTTTGATACAGGTGGTTATATCCAGGTTTAGTCCTGCTTAGAGTAGACCCGTTGTAATCAAGAGGACTTGACATAATCATGACTTGGGATGTACGGATTGTATAAAATCCAGTCCATCTGTGTTTCATGGATTGTCAGGCACCTTTCATTCTGTCATCTGCCCCATTGCTGTAATCAGATTTTTTGTTTCCAAATTTGCACAAATGTGCATTTGTGTAATTTTGCATGTGTGGAAATGCGCAAATCCCCCCCAAATGCGCATTTTCATGCTTTAGCCAATGGGGGAAATTCACATTTTTCACCGTTTTTAAAAATGTTGCATATTATTCTTAGACGAAAAACTTGGCTAAGTTAGAAAACCAGTCCACAAGTCCACAAAATCTGCCTGACAGGCTGTGGAATCTGCGGGTTGGATTCTGAAAATCTGAACTCATTTGGTTTTGTTGTGGATTTCTCTGACATCCCTAGTCATGACTATCTTGCATCTCATTGATTTTGATGGGGTTACTCTTGGGATGGGGGAGAAATTCGTTCTGCCTGATTTCGCACTGTCGAACCACTATGCAAACTGAAATGCAGTTATCCTTCAAAAGACATATGCATTTCATATGCATGTATTGAAACTGATATATTCAAATCTATGTAATGACCATTTTCCCCTCTTTATGATTTTGTTTTGTTGAAATTTCACAATAGAAAATTAATTTTTAAAAAATCCTTTGAAATTTGCACTACTCTGACTTTTGCATTGGAGTTCTCCAGTTTAAAAAAAGTGTACAAAAATGCATGTATTAGGGGAAATAGCATTCAAAAATGCATTATATTAGGAAAATTGTTTGCAGAAAATGGGCATGTTAGGTAAAAATGCATGTGTTAGAAGAAATGTACACAAAGATGTTTAATTTTCATATAAACTTTTTTTTTTAAATTCTCAATTTTTGGGACAAACTGTACTGGAGTTTGGGAGAAAGGGGGTGAGGAATGTGAAAGGGGTGTTGCCATCTAGGAATGTAGCCTCCTTGCCTGTGGTTTTGCACCCCAGCTTAATTTCCCTCATACCTTTGTCTCCTGTAAGGTAGTTCTTATTCCAGGTCTACATTTTTAGAGCAGAACGATGCCGTTTTGCAAGGTTTATGCAAAATGATGCACAGTGGCCTCTGTCCTGTCCATTCCCACAATTTACACTGCTTGACCTGGTTGCGTTTTCCTGGCTGTTGTGTATTCCCAGGGGGCCAAGCGTGAGCAAGGCCTGTTCATGGCTCAGGTTGGCTCCATGTGTGCTTTCAGGCCTTTGAGCCATGGGAAAAGGACATTGCGAGACAAAGCCACTCTTGTCTCGCCAGGCACTAATTCTGACCAAGAGGCAGGGAGCGAGGTTGGTAAATGCAGAATGACGGGCTTGAGCTCCCGGTGTGGACACAGCACTAAAAACAACTGCTGGTTGAGCTGCCTCCTCTGATTGTGTGTGTGTCAGAAAAATTCAAGTGTTACATCTGCTTTCACTGGATAGAGATAAGCATACAGCTCTTTAGGTATCTGAATAGCAGAGATTAGCCTGTATTTGTGTGTGAAAGGTGTGCACACGTGTGTGGTTTACACATGCAGCAAGATAAGGTGGTACAGTCCCAAGGCAGAAGAAAGGACTGTACAACTTCAGGGGCACGCATATGTTTTCGTATTGCTTTTCTTGTTATTGTAGCTGAACTTGTTTTTAATAGTGTATTTTAAGCTGTGATTTTAGTATTGTTCTATGTAAACTGCTTAGGGATTTATTATATTAAGTAGTACATAAGTATTTATTATTATTAATATTATTATGTACTGCTTAATATAAAAACCCTAAGCAGTTTATGTATAACAATATTAAAATTACAGCTTAAAATACACCATTAAAACATCATATAAAAACATTGAAGGATATATATATATATATATATATATATAATTTAACATTAAAGGCAGCCTGGTGCTCTCCAGATGTTTTGGACTCTGCTTTCCATCTTCCATGACTATAGGCCATGCTAGGTGGGGGAAATGGGAGTTGTAGTCCAAAACATCTGGAGAGCACCAGGTTGGGGAAGGCTGCTAAAAGATTCCCATGAGAGCAGCCAACAACTTAAAACCAACAATTCAACAGAACAATAATCTCATTTTAAGCCATAAGACAGCAGGTGGAGTGATACTGCCCAAGACAGGAACACGTCATCAAATGGGAAAACAAGAAAACAAACAGAACATGACAGAACATGGCAGAACAGTTACAAGAACATCAGAAGAGCCATGCCGGATCAGACCAAGGGTCCATCTAGTCCAGCATTCTGTTCACACAGTGGCCAACCAGCTGTCAACCAGGAACCCACAAGCAGGGCATGAGCGCAACAGCACCCTCCCACCCATGTTCCCCAGCAGCTGGTGTACATAGGCTCACTGCCTCTGGTACTGGAGGTAGCACAGAGCCATCAGGACTAGTAGCCATTGATGGCCTTTTCCTCCAGGAATTTGTCTAACCCCCTTTTAAAGCCATCCAAACTGGTGGCCATCACTACATCCTGTGGTAGCGAATTCCACAGTTTAACTCTGTGCTGTGTGAAGAAGTCCTTCCTTTGCTCTGTCCTGAATCTCCCACCAAGCAGCTTCATGGGACGACCCCAGGTTCTAGCACTTTGAGAGGGAGAAAAATGTCTCTCTCTCCACATTCTCCGCACCAGGCATTGTTTTGTACACCCCTCTCATGTCTCCCCTGACCCTCCTTTTTTCCAAGCTGAACAATCCTGGCTGTTGTAACCTTCCCGCATAGGGGAGATGCTCCAGCCCCGTGATCATTTGAGTTGCCCTTTTCTGCACCTTTTCCAGCTCTACAATATCTTTTTTAGGTGTGGTGACCAGAACTGGACACAGCATTCCAAGTGTGGCCGCACCATAGATTTGTATAGGGGCAGTAGGATATTGGCAGTTTTATTCTCCATTCCTTTTCTAATTATGCCTCACATGAAGGTTACCTTTTTTACAGTGGCCGCACACTGGGTTGACATCTTCATTGAGCTGTCCACCACAACCCCAAGATGTTACATACATGAAGCTGGGATTTTTTGCCCCAACGTGCATCACTTTACACTTCCCTACGTTGAACGTCGTTTGCCATTTAGATGCCCATTCTTCCAGTTCGGAGGGATCCTCTTGGAGCTCTTCACAATCCCTTTTTGTTTTAACCACCCTAAATAATCTGGTGTCATTGGCAAACTTGGCCACTTCACTGCTCACTCCTAATTCCAGATCATTTATGAACAGGTTGAAAAGCACTGGTCCTAATACAGATCCCTGTGGGACCCCACTAGTTACTTCCCTCCATTGGGAGAATTTACCATTTATTCCTACTCTCTGCTTTCTGTTCTTTAACCAGTTACTGATACATAAGAGGACCTGCCCTCTTATTCCAGGACTGCTAAGCTTGCTCAGGAGGCTTTGGTGAGGGACTTTGTTTACTTGGACTTCCAAAAGGCTTTTGACAATGTCTATCAGATCACCCCTGCCTGTATGTTTACTGACACTCTCAAAGAACTCCAAAAGGTTAGTGAGACAGGACTTACCTTTGTGGAAGCCGTGTCAGGGCTTGTCCTTCTATATGCTTACTAATTTTATCTTTAATGTTCCCTTCAACAAATTTACCCAGAACGGACATTAAGCTAACTGGCCTGTAATTTCCCGCATCTGCCCTGGATCCCTTTTTGAACATTGGTGTTACATTGGCCATCTTCCAGGCTGAATCTACACATAGCAGTTATACCGTTATCATACCGTTATAATAACTGTTGGTACACATGACACCAATGGGCAGCAATAGTTATGATAACAATATGGTAACGGTATGATAATGGTATAACTGCTATGTGTAGATTCAGTCCCAGTCCTGTGGTATAGGAAGATAGCCAATGTAACATCTCGATGCAGACAAACTGGAGAGGGTTCAGAGGAGGGCAACAAAGATGATAAGGGGACTGGAAACAAAGCCCTACGAGGAGAGACTGAAAGAACTGGCCTTGTTAGCCTTGAGAAGAGAAGACTGAGGGGAGATAGGATCGCGCTCTTCACATACTTGAAAGGTTGTCCCAGAGAGGAAGGCCAGGATCTCTTTTCGATCATCCCAGAGTGCTGGACACGGAATAATGGGCTCAAGCTGCAGGAAGCCAGATTCCGGCTGAACATCAGGAGATACTTCCTGCCTGTCAGAGCCATACGACAACAGAACCCATGACCTGGGGAGGCGGTGGGCTCTCCCACACTGGAGGCGTTCAAGACGAGGCTGGACAGCCACCTGTCAGGGATGCTCTGACTTGGATTCCTGCACTGAGCAGGGGGTCAGACTTGATGGCCTTATAGGCCCCTTCCAACCCTACTATTCTATGATTCCACCCCTTCTTCTCTTTCTCTCTCTCTCTCTCTCTGTGCCACCCCTTCTGTGTGTGTGAGCCCCTTTCTCTATCTCTCACTTTCTGCCATCCCATATCTTCCACCACCACCCCTCTTTGCCATATCATTTCCCCATTCTCTCTCTCCCACCCATTTCTTCTTCTCCTCCTCCTCTCTCTGCAACCCCCTTTCTCTCTTTCTTCCACACCATTTCTTCCACGTCTTCTCTCTCTCTCCCTCTCTCTCTCTCTCCCTCTCTCTCTCTCTCCCTCTCTCCCTCTCTCTCTGCAACCCCCTTTGATCTCTCCCCCACCTCTTTCTCTCCATCTTCCTCCCCACCCAGCAGGTTGCCAGGAGAAGGACAGACTGCTCTTGCCAGAAGTCTGGCCCGATGGCTTGCCAAGGGCTTTTGAAATTAAGCTGAAGGTCCAGTGTGGCCGTCAGGCTTCAGGCTGCCCACCCTGGTCCTGAGGGGGGAAACCTGCAAGCAAGACATGAAGGCAACAGCCCTTCACCAGTGTTTATCCCCAGTATCTACCATTTGGAAGTAGACTGTCACTGAATATGGAGGTTCCTGACCAACAGCAGTCAATTGGCTTCTCCTCCCTCCGTGAATTTACTGAATTGTTTTGTTGTCTTTTTCTTTTCTTTTTTTAAGCTAGCAGCCATCACGGCATCTTGTGGCACTTCTGAATTTCTTCCACAGCTGTTTGGTTTGGCCTACTGATTTATGGCTTAGGGAAAGGGCTTGGTGAAAGCTCCCCATATGTGATGACAGGGCCAGCGTCTGGGGTCGGCGTGGTCGGGCGCCTGCCGGGGGCCTGCACCCCAGCAGGGCTCCAGCGACAGGAGCCCCCTGGGCTTCCTCCTCCTCTCCCCCACTGCAGCCTGCTGGTTCCCCTGCCTCTCGCTCTGGCCCAGGCAGTGGTGCTGGTGAGGAGGGGGAGCAGGAGGTGCCGCGGCCCACTTGCTCCCTGGCTCCCCGCCTGCCAAGCCAGCCAGTGGCAGCCATGAGGAGCAGGAGCCGGAGCCGGAGCAGCTGGTGACCATGGCGGTGGGAAGGGAGGCCCACCGAGGGAGGGGCCCGGGGAGGGAGTCTTGCCCAAGGGCCCCCAGAAACCTGGGGCCGGAACTGCTTGTCTTTCTAATTTAAATTATAGCAATGATGCCTAAATTTGCACCTATCTGTATAAATTAGCCTCTGCAATGTTTGTGCAAGCCCACATTCTCCTTCTGTCATGCCCTACCTGGAGGATCCATCCGAGGAAGAAGAGGAGGGGGAGAGCCAGCACAATGGGCCCCAGCCAGAGCTCAGCGAGGAACAGGAGGCCTTGGCTGGCAGTCCTCCCCTGGAAACATTGCAGGAGCAACCGGGCCCCTCTCGAGCAGTTCCTGAACTTCCCCAAATGCTGGCAGCAGAGCCTGAGATGATCCATCCCTCTGAACGGCGTAGAGTCAGACGCGAGCAGCAAAAGCACAAAAGGAAGTCACAGCGTGGGGCCTCCCTTAAAAGCAACACGCTGACCTAATTAGCCAGCTGTGCTGATTAACGGCCAGCTATAAATCAGCCCCGCCGATCGCTCTGCTGCAAACAACAGCGCCTTAACCTCGGTTTTGCATGCCAAGACACCAGATCTGACAGGCTCCTTGACCCTGGGCTACGCATCTGGACAACGCTTTCCGACACCCCCGACTGGCCTTGACGCTCGCTGAAACGGGCGCTGGTGAAGTGATCTCCGGACTGCCTTGACCTCGCCTCTGCCTGTGCCCGCAAAACCTCCTCGGAACTCCTGTGTATGACTTTGGACCGAACTGGTTGCTCTCTCGCTGCTGCTCCTGGGACTGTCTGCGCCTTGCCCAAGGCCCTGGCCCGCGTTGAAGCAGGACACCTTTGTCCTCTTCTTTGGCAAGATGTAACTGGACACCTGAGACAGGACGGCCCTACCAAAAGAGAACTGTCTCCTGAAAAAGAGGACACATGACCACTCTATCTGCAGCAGATGGGATGGGTGGGAACACACCCATCTACTCCAAGGCAGTGCTGCAGTCAAATTAGCTCCCCTATCTGATCTGCATTTAAGTGACGGAGAAAGGCTGAGAGACCCTGGGCCAATCATTGCAAAGCCCCTGCTGATGTGCACAGGAAGTGCACACATGTATCTCTCCCGGCCCTCACCCATCCCAAATTTATGCCAAGCTGGGGAAGAGATGTCTGTTGTCTCGACAGGCTGTCCCCAAGTGGCTCGTTGCCTGGGAGAGCTAACAGCAAGTACAATAAGCAGACAGGAGAGCCCAGCTTGGGTGGGATACACAGCAGGGGCTTAGCTAAAGGGGTCTATAGATTCTTTGGGGAAGAATCTGGGTGTCTTATTCCAGCCCAGTCCCCAAATTCAGAGAAACTCCCAGAGCAGAAAAGCGTGCAGGAAACATTAGGGACAGGGAAGAAATTTGTCCAGTAACTTCCCTAATTTTTCATGTTCTGACCAACCCAAACTCAGTTATCCTTTGAAATGCACTGCTCTGCATTTCCTATCCAAAAATGTGTACAAAATGATGCGCATGAGGGGACATAACATTCAAAGAGGCATTATATATTAACAAAATTGCTTGCAAGAAACATGTACACTCAGCGGGAAATGCATACAAAAAGGCATGTGTTAGGAGAAGTGTGGACAAAAATGCTTACGAATTTTCATGCATTATTTTAAAAAGTAACTTTTCAAAGTGTTCAGGATGAACTGAACTTAAGACTGGATAAGTTCTCAAAGCCTGAAACAAACTTCACTTCTTTATTATAGTTCTATACCACTCACTATCCAAAGTCCTCTCAAGATAGGAGAAATGAGAGATACTGAGATCAACCAAAATTGACAGATTTATCAATCACAGGAATCATCATCCAAGTATGGCAGTTGAATTATTCCTTCCTTCTCTTTGTCCTGTTCTTCCTTTCTTCCTTGTTTCTATAATTTCCCTCTCTTTCTCTCCCAGAATGCAAGGGCAGCCTTGCTGGATGAGACCCCAAAAGGCCCATCTAGGGCTGGCCAGAGACATTTTGCGGCTTGAGTCAAAGTAGAAGGTGACATCCTTGTCCATTCCACATGCAGAAACTGACTGGACTGGCAGCTGAATCTTAGTGGGATCGCATTCTCCTCCACACTGGGATTGTATTCTCCCCCGCACTGCAATTCGCATTTTGTCCTGCACTGGGATCCACATTTTCCCCAGCACTGGGTTCACATTCTCCCCTGTACTGGGATCACATTCCCCCCTGTTAAGGAAATATCCAAGGCAGGTTAGGTTGAACAGTCAGAAATGTATTAAAGCACATCCCGGCCGTGGGGGAGACAGACGAAACTGTCTCTCTCCCCACCAAAAAGGAAAACACGATGTATTTGTTCAGACTGAAAGTTGGAGAACAAAGAAAAACACCCTACGCATGCTCAGAAACCAGTTAGTACTCAGCAACAGTCTTACCAGCACAGCGGCCTTCTTATCTTTTGGGATGAGTTACTTTGGTGGACAGGAGTTCCTGCTTATGAGCAAGTTACAATTACCTTCTCATGGTCAGACACACACACACTCTCTCAGTCCCATCAGGCACCTCGCCTGAACCAAACTACTTACAGGGCCTAGTCAGGCCTACCTTCACAATACCTATTAGGCTCACCATCTATCCTTGTATGGTCATCAGTCGTTCAATCGCTCTCTCGCTCTCTCTCCTTTTCACATTTCTCTTTGCATTCTACTGACCATCGGGCGCAGTTCAGCTTCATGTATCGTTTTAGTAAGGAATTTGATACAACATTTAATCAGAGCAATGATCACATGGAACAAAACAATACCAACAACCATTGTGCTTATTGCATTGCACATCTGGCTAGGTGGCTGTTTCTGGTAGATGGCGGTAACGGGGTTTAGTCATTTTCCTCTGACTCAGTGGGATTTGGATCATTGGTGTGCCTCTCTGGGCGTGGACTGGCACGTGGCTGCAGATCTAGCAGCTGGATACATTTAAGTGCACTTGAGTCTGGTTCAGTGCTTTCAGGGAAGTGCTCTTTGCTTTTATGCAACTGAAGACGCCAAGCTGGAGCAGGGTGCAGGTGGGCCACATCGTGAGCATGCGCCCCTGGTGGAGGCTGAGACAGCTCTTCCTTCACTCACAGGCACTAGGCTCGCTGCTAGGCTTGTGCTCACCTCGCCAGCAAGGGCTTGGCTCACTGCTGGTCCCTTGGAGGTGGCTATTTTGTAATCCGGAGGAGGCCAAAGGGCCGAAAGTCTAAGAAGATCTCACTCGATAGCAGGAAAGGGGGCAACAAGCCAGTACCACGATGGCAACCAGAGACGTTCTTCTCTCCCGGGTCCAAAGTGACCCACAGGGCTGACAAACTCCGTGTTAGGGCACATCCAGCGTTGTCCGGTTCTGGGGCGCGTCGCCTGCAGGGGGCAACACGTTCTTGCGGTGGGATGCGGGGATCCAGGTGGGCTGTCTTTGCCGCTGCAGGCGGTGCGGGTGGTCAACAGCACCTGATGGGGTCTTTTCCAGTGCGGCTCAAGGGAAGACCTCCTCCGATGGACTTTGATGAGGCTCAGTCTCTAGGCTACAGGCTGTGACACTGTGTCGTGGGAACGTCTGGAAGCGCTTTTTGACCTGCGAATGGAAAGCCTTCACACGCTTCATTAATGCCTGGCAAGAGTTCAACACAGTCGCATCACTTAAGTGCCCGTTAGTGAGATGTTCTTTCATGGGTGCTGAGACGGGAGTCCCATGGGTCTTCCATGGGGATCTCATGGGGACGGAGTCCAGTCTGTCGGTGCCAAGTGGCACACATGCTCGGCGGGGCCAAAGGTAGAGCATCGGGCCGTTCAAGCCCAGTTTCAGCTCAGATTTGGGCGACTTTGTTCTTTAAGACGCCGTTCCATTTTTCTTTTCTACCAGTCCTGCTGGCTGGGGATGGTAGGGGCACTGCAGCGCTTTGTGCACACAACTACCAATGCCTATTTAAAGGAGCAACACGTCTCCATCTGAACGAAATCTGTTTGCGTGCTAAAAGAAAGCTCACGCATCGCTCAACCCTCGGTTCAGTCACTCTGCTTTCCAGGGGAGTGACGGGGCGCCGTACTTCGGGGCTGGCTATCTGAGCCGGAGGTGCACCTTTTCCCTCTTTCAAGACGAGAGCAGGTAACAGGCCAATTCACTCAGGATTCTGTACAGCAAGTCTCACTGAGTTAGAAAACTGTCAGAAAGTGCACACACCGCTGCCCCCCCTTCACCAAGGCCTCTCTCTTCTGGCAGCAAAATAAGTTTCTCACAGTCCAGGGAGAGGCATTTCCTTCTTTGTGAAGTAACTCTGGCTGGGCCACACAGAAGGTTGGGCTTGAGCTGCAATACATGTTCAAACACATTAGCCAATACACGGCCCTAGAGACGATCCTCAGCCAACACTCACTCCCTACTGCCAGTCACACGCAGCCACTGCATCTTGATTTTTCCACTGATTTTTCCACGGGAGAAGCTGATGCTATTGTAGGTTTAGGTGGCATAGAGGACAATCTGTCCAGCAGACTCGGAGGACAGGCATTTGATGACTAAGAGGAATAAAAAGCTCACACAGCAAGAACAACGTTTGTTTGTTTGTTTGATTTCTTAATCATCCATCTGGCCGGTCTCCCGGCCACTCTGGGCGATGTACAGCAATACAGTTTTAAAACAATAACATTCTACTTCAAAACGTCAGCTTTCTAAAAATACCCTAACCCACCCCAAATGCCTGCCTGGGCAACCACGTTTTTAAATGCGTGGCGGAAGCTCATTAAAGAGGGGGCATGGCGGAGTTCCCTAGGGAGGGAGTTCCACAGAGTGGGGGCCACCACAGAGAAGGCCCTCTCCCTCGTCCTCACCAGCCTAGCTGTCCTGGCTGATGGGACAGAGAGAAGGTTGCTGGAGGCGCTCCTTGAGATAGGCTGGCCCGGGACCGTGTTGGGTTTTAAAGGTCAAAACCTACTCCTTGAATTTGGCCCGGAAAACAACTGGTCAGCAGTGCAGCCCCTTCAGCACCGGAGTGATGTGATCTCGCCAGCGGCTGCCTTTACTCAGGCGAGCCGCCGCGTTCTGCACCAGCTGCAGCTTCCGAACCCTCTTCAAGGGTAACCCCACGTAGAGCGCGCTACAGTAGTCTAGACGAGAGGAGACCAGGGCATGTACTACCGATGGGAGCAGGTGGTCGGGAAGGTGGGGGTGCAGGCGCCGTATCAGCAAGCCTCCATGGCCAGCTGGGAGTCCAAAATGACCCCCAGGCTGCGGACCTGGTCTTTCAAGGGTAGCCGTACCCCATTCAACACCAGGTCAACATCCCCCAGCCTCCTCTTGTCTCCCACCAAAGGCACCTCGATCTTGTCAGGGTTCAGCTTCAGCTTGTTCCTCCCCGATAGGCCCCAGTACAGCTATAGAGACATTTTCTCTAATTGCAAAAGCAAAAACGAAGTTACTGAGCACATGAAGCACGTTATCCACGTTTACGCCACTTGCTTGATCTAAATCATTGTGGCACCTTCACCCCTTAGGGGATTGACTCAATCGCCTCTACCCTTCTTAAGGTGGGGAAGGAGGACCGTGGGCGCTACCCGGCGGCCGTCCGGGGAGCGCCCCAAATGGTCAGCGTCCTGAGGACAACCAGCCAGTCCCCACGTTTCTTTTTCAACATTTGGGCCTGATTTTGGAGCTGTGCAACACCTTCAAAGGTTGCCATGGGAGACTGGCTCATTGCCGGAAGGACTGAGGCAGTAGCCCTCGCGAGGGCAAGACGTTCTGCCTCTTGAGCAGAAGTACCGTCGGGCAAAAGAATTTGTTCTATTACAGTATGGGAAGCGCAGACAGCATCTCTCTTCAGCATTTCTTTGACAAGACCCATCCACAAAACGCACACGAGCTACATTAGTCAGTGGCTCATCCCACAAGTCTGGACGTGGCTTTGCTAGGTGCTCGGCCACTTCCAGACAATCCTAAGGGATACCCTCAGCAGCGGGATCAGGCCGCAAAGAAGCAGCATTTAGAGCGGAACGACGTTGCACTGCAATATGACTGCTAGAGAGGAGCAGAATGTCATAGCTGGAGAGGCGTGGGTGAGATAGGTGCTGAGTCTTTGCTTTAAGTGGAAGAGCTGCCGCTGAGTGAGGTACACAAAGGGTTAAAGGAGACCCTAACGCAGTATTTTCGGAGGCTCGAACAGGGAGGGCAGCGGCGGCAGAATCCAGGAAAGTACGGTAACATGTCACTGGTCCGTTCTTATTTCCATGCTTTTAGGTAAGCACACTAAGAGCACAAGAACTTTTTCATAACAGGAGAGAGCGGACGGAATAATCGGGAAGCCCAAGTTGTTTTAGAACAGTGCTTGTTTTGGAGCAGTGGAAGCAGATCCAGCTTCGGAAGGCCAGGGAAGTGGCTCGGGACTATCTGAAAATACTCTGTCAGGGAGCAAAGATCGTGCAGCCACGTTTACACAAAAGGTCTCTTCTGGTCAATAGAAAGAAAAAGTTACAAACCTCTCGGCTGTCTTAGAAGTTGACTTGGACTCCTGCCTTGAGCAGGGGGTTGGACTCGATGGCCTTGTAGGCCCCTTCCAACCCTACTGTTCTATGATTCTAAGTTTGGGGGAGGAGGGGGAGGAGGGGGAAGCGGCTCGGAGATGTGAAGTGTTCCCATCGGCTGGCCAGGCTGGTGGGACACTTATTTTTCTAATGCTCAGCTTGGCTACAGAAAAGTGGCAGCAGTGCTTGAATGTTTTTTTCAAAAACGTCTTTAGACAATCCATGTCGTCTGTTGTAGTCTCACTTTTGCTTTGCTTACAACTGATGATTTAAAAAAAATGTTTTAGCCTAATCAGTTTTCTGCAGCATCTGATGCGCGCTTGGCCTAAAGTATTAAGATCAGCTGGTTCTTAATTTGGCTGATTTGCTTGTTCCTTTAATCTAGTGCGCACTTCTTGGGGCAAAAGAACTCGCATGAGTTGGTTCATGCTAGCCCAATTAGGATTTTAACAAGGGATCACTGTTTGCAATTCTCTAAATTTCTGTGGCTTTTCTCTGGTGTTTCAAAATTTGACTGGGTCTCTCAGGTTTTCCTGGGAGTCCTTAGGACTCTGCTCCCCGGGACTTAGGTGACCCTTTTGACGTCTCGACATACCAATCCAAGAATGCATCCCCATTGACCCTGTGCCACCTTGGACCCCGAGATTCCAAGGCTCCCTTTAAAGGCACAATTCTGTCCAGTCAAAGGTCCCAACCAAGGGAAATGGTTTGGCCGGGTCAAGTCCCATTTGCCCCAAACGTGCAAGTCTTAGGTCCGTAATTCCTGTACATGCACCCTGAAGGTGTCCCTTTGGGGCTGCGGAATTTCTTTGGAAGAATCCGACCCCTCCCTCCATCCACGCAGGAGCACACAGGGAAACCATCAGGAGGCCTCCACAGGCTGCGAGAAACGAAAGGCACCGCCAAATTCCAAGGTGCAGTCAGAGACCGACTCTCACCGAACAGGAGGCACCGTCAGTCACCCGCGGTCGAGGGAGCTCATACCATGGCGGGGAGTGAAGGGACGGTCGGGTTGCTCGCTGCCATCTCCGTTCATTCAGGAATGGTTTATTCAGGAGGTCCGTGCCTTGCCGGCCGGCTCATGCCACAGAGGGAAGGAGGAAAACCCACTCACACAAGGCTCCAGCGACGATAATTTGCCCTGGCCCTTTTACCTCCGTTCATACCGGGCAATTCTCGTTCAGTTCTTTTCCTCCTTCACCTGACGCCATATCCCACGGACCTCTGTAACACCCCCCCCAAAACAAAAACTTCCCAAGTGCTTAAATTACTGACTGCCTCTTTAAAGGCAGTATCCCGTCAGCCAAGGCACAATCGTCCCACGGGCAGCCCCACACTGAGTCCCAGACGTATAGGTTTTAAAAGGTCTCTTTCCTTGGTGCGTGCTTCTGGGATGTTCAGTGAGTGGCGGTCCAAATTGGTTCGATTCTCCTCAGCATTTGGGATCCAAGTCATGGCACCAAATTGTTAAGGAAATATCCAAGGCAGGTTAGGTTGAATAGTCAGAAATGTATTAAAGTACATCCCGGCCGTGGGTGGTTGTTGTTGTTGTTCAGTCGTTCAGTCGTGTCCGTCTCTTCGTGACCCCATGGACCAGAGCACGCCAGGCCTTCCTTTCCTGCGCTCTCTCCCGGAGTGTGCTCAAGTTCATATTCATCGCATCGGTGATGCTATCTAGCCATCTCATCCTCTGCCGTCCCCTTCTCCTTTTGCCTTCAGTCTTTCCCAGCATCAGGGTCTTTTCCAGGGAGTTTTCTCTTCGCATTAGGTGACCAAAATATTGGAGCTTCAGCTTCATTATCTGTCCTTCCAATCAGCACTCAGGGCTGATTTCCTTTAGGATGGACTGGTTTGACCTCCTTGCAGTCCAGGAGACTCGTAAGAGTCTTCTCCAGCACCACAGTTAGAAAGCATCAATTCTTCGGTGCTCAGCCTTCCTTATAGTCCAGCTCTCACAGCCATACGTTGCTACTGGGAAAACCATAGCTTTGATTAGACGGACCTTTGTCGGCAAGGTGATGTCTCTGCTTCTTACTATGCTGTCTAGGTGTGCCACAGCTCTCCTCCCAAGGAGCAAGCGTCTTCTAATTTCATGGCTACAGTCACCATCTGCGGTGACCTTGGAGCCCAAGAAAGCAAAATCTGTCACAGCTTCCATTTCTTCCCCTGCCATATGCCAGGAAGTGATGGGGCCAGATGCCATGATCTTAGTTTTTTTAATGTTGAGTTTCAAACCAGCTTTTTCACTCTCCTCTTTCACCCTCAACAAGAGGCTCTTGAGATCCTCCTCGCTTTCTGCCATTAGGGTGGTGTCGTCTGCGTATCGGAGGTTGTTGATATTTCCCCCAGCAATCTTAATTCCGACCTGTGATTCATCCAACCCGGCGTTTCTCATGATGTACTTTGCATATAAGTTAAATAAGCAGGGTGACAATATGCAGCCTTGTCGTACTCCTTTCCCAATTTTGAACCAATCGGTTGTTCCATGTCTGGTTCTTCCTGTTGCTTCTTGACCCTCGTACAGGTTTCTCAGGAGACAGGTAAGGTGGTCTGGTACTCCCATCACTTTAAGAATTTGCCACAGTTTGTTGTGATCCACACAATCAAAGGCTTTAGCGTAGTCAATGAAGCAGAAATAGATGTTTTTCTGGAATTCTCTTGCTTTCTCCATGATCCAGCGAATGTTGGCGATTTGATCTCTAGTTCCTCTGCCTCTTCAAAACCCAGCTTGTACTTCCGGTAGTTCTCGGTTCACATGCTGCTGAAGCCTAGCTTGTAGGATTTTGAGCATCACCTTGCTGGCATGTGAAATGAGCGCAATTGTGCGGTAGTTTGAACATTCTTTGGCATTGCCCTTCTTTGGAATTGGAATGTAAACTGAGCTTTTCCAGTCTTGTGGCCATTGTTGAGTGTTCCAAATTTGTTGGCATATTGAGTGCAGCACTTTAACAGCATCATCTTTTAGGATTTTAAATAGCTCAGCTGGAAGACTGTCATCTCCGCTAGCTTTGTTGTTATTAATGCTTCCTAAGGCCCACTTCACTCTGGAGGATGTCCGGCTCAAGTTCAGTGACCGCACTCTCATGGCTATCAGGGACATTCAGATCTTTCCTGGATAGTTCTTCTGTGTATTCTTTCCACCTCTTCTTAATCTCATCTGCTTCTGTTAGGTCCCTGCCTTCTTTATCCTTTATCATGCCCGTCTTTGCACAAAACGTTCCCTTGAGATCTCCGATTTTCTTGAAGAGATCTCTAGTCTTTCCCATTCTGTTGTTTTCCTCAATTTCTTTACATTGTTCATTTAAGAAGGCCTTCTTGTCTCTCCTTGCTATTCTCTGGAACTCTGCATTCAGTTGGATACATCTTCCCCTTTCTCCCTTGCTTTTCGCTTCCCTTCTTTCCTCAGCTACTTGTAAAGCCTCATCAGGCAGCCACTTGGCTTTCTTGCATTTCTTTTTCTTTGGGATGGATTTCGTTGCTGCCTCCTGAACAATGTTACAGATCTCCATCCATAGTTCCTCAGGCACTCTGTCTATCAGGTCTAATCCCTTGAATCTATTCCTCACCTCCACTGTATATTCATAAGGGACATGATTGAGGTCATACCTGAATGGTTTATTGGTTTTCCCTACGTTCTTCAATTTCAGCTGAACTTTTGCAACAAGAAGCTCATGATCTGAGCCACAGTCAGCTCCAGGTCTTGGTTTTCCTGACTGTATGGAGCTTCTCCATCTTTGGCTGCAAAGGACATAATCAATCTGATCTCGATATTGACCATCTGGTGATGTCCATGTGTAGAGTCGCCTCTTGTGCTGTTGGAAAAGAGTGTTTGCTATGATCAGCGTGTTCTCTTGGCAAAACTCTATTATCTTTTGTCCTGCTTCATTTTGTACACCAAGGCCATGCCTGCCTGTTATCCTGGTTATTTCTTGACTTCCTACTTTAGCATTCCAATCCCCTATGATGAAGAGGACATCTTTTTTTGGTGTTAGTTCTAGAAGGTGTTGTAGGTCTTCATAGAACCGATCAACCTCAGCTTCTTCGGCATCAGTGGTTGGGGCATAGACTTGAATTACTGTGATGTTGAATGGTTTGCCTTGGATTTGTACTGAGATCATTCTATCGTTTTTGATAGAAAAAATGTCTTTTCCCACCCTTTTGTTGACTATGAATGCTACTCCATTTCTTCTAAGGGATTCTTGCCCACAGTAGTAGATATGATGGTCACCTGAATTAAATTCGCCCATGCCTGTCCATTTTCGTTCGCTGATTCCCAAGATGTCGATGTTCAATCTTGCCACCTCGTGTTTGACCGCCTCTGGCTTACCTTGATTCATTGATCTGACATTCCAGGTTCCTAAACAATGTTGTTCTTTACAGCATCGGACTTTCTTTTCACCACCAGACACATCCACAGCTGAGTGTCCTTTCGGCTTTGGCCCAGCCGCTTCACTCTTTCTGGCGCTACTTGAAATTCCCTCTGCTCTTCCCCAGTAGTATACTGGACACCTTCCGACCTGAGGGGCTCATCTTCCGGCATCATCTCTTTTAGCCTTGGGATATGTTCTATGGGGTTTTCTTGGCAAGAATACTGGAGTGGGTTGCCATTTCCTTCTCCAGTGGACCACATTTTGTCAGAACTCTCCGCCATGACCTGTCCGTCTTGGGTGGCCCTGCATGGCATAGCTTATGGCTTCACTGAGTTACGCAAGCCCCTTCGCCACAACAAGGCAGTGATCCATGAAGGGGCACAGCCGTGGGAGAGACAGGCAAAACTGTGTCTCTCCAAAAAAAAAGAAAACAGGATGCATTTATTCAGACTGAAAGTTGGAGAACAAAGAAAAACACACTGCTCATGCTCAGAAACCAGTTAGTACTCAGCAGCAATCTTATCAGCACAGCGGCCTTCTTATCCTTAGGGATGAGCTTCTTTGGTTGATAGGAATTTCCTGCTTATGAGCAAGTTACAATTATCTTCTCATGGTCAGACACACACTCACACACTCTCAATCCCATCAGGCATCTCGCCTGAATCAAACTACTTACAGGGCCTAGTCAGGCTAACCTTCACATCCCGCAATGGGATCACATTCTCCCCCACACTGGGATCACATTTTCCCTTGCACCTGAGGGCAGAGGGCTAGCAGAAACAGCTCTGTCGTCCAAGAGATGGGAAAGGCTAGGGGGCTTAGGAGGAATGGTTGGGGAGCCCCATCACTGACTGCCCCCCCCCCCAGCATTTGCCACCTGAGGCAGTTGCCTCACTCTGCCTCATGGCAAGGCTGGCCATGGGGTCATGAAAGCCAGCGTCCTGTTTCTCACTAGCTCCCAACCAGATGCCTGTGGGAAGCCAACAAGAAGACTTTGAAGTCCTCCCCCAGCATTTAGTATATCCAGAGGCAGACTGCCTCTAAACCAGCTTGCTGGGGGATTCTGGGAGTTGTAGTCCAACATGTCTGGAGGGCAGCAGGTTGCGGAAGGATGTGTTAATCTCTCTCTCTCTCTCTTTTGTGTCTCATTTGGGTTTTTTTGTCTGACAACAACCTACATGGGTTGCATAGAAACCGTCTCACTTTCTATGTGAGCAAAATCACGCCCAAAGCAGGCCATGATGAAAACTGGGGTCCCCAAATGATTAATGGTCTTTTTCTAGCTTCACTACCAACTTGCAGGGGGGAATGGTTGGGGAATAAGAGATGAGTTCTTCCCTTAAAGCACCCTTCTTTGACTGGATTACTTCCCAATGTTTTTGACTACAACTCCCAGCATTCCTGATTCTTGGCCACACTGGCTGGGGCTGATGGGAGTTGAAGTCCAAAACATCTGGAGGGCACCAGGTTGGGGAATGCTATATGTGAGGCCCGAGTCAGATTTCACAGCTGTGATGTTCCTACCCTGTAAATACTGTAGGCCTAACCCTTTTCAGATGAGTGAAGAAAAACTCAGCCGTGCCACAAACAACCAGATGGCATCTCAGCAGTGAGAAATTTCCTCCAAACATGGGACAGTAAAACATCAGTGGTAAAATGAATACATTCTGGTGGTTTGGCAACTTTTCTGTTGCCTTCTCTCACCCCCTCCCCCGATTTTCTTTTCTTTTTTTCCTTCTAAATTTCCCACACGAGAAGGAACATTTCCCAAAGCCAGACATGCAAAAACAGCCACCAGGGATAAATGCCTGGAGAGACAGGAGGTGATGAAAAGTCCAGAAATATTATATCGTAACTCCTCTAAATTTTAAACTTCTCTCACTTAATGGCCCAGGATAGACAAGCAGGCATTAGAGCCCAGCTGTTCTAAATGGCTACAGGGATGGGGGAAGGAGAGAGAGAGAAAAAAAGGACCCCAGCATTCAAGGTCAGAGGTAATTCCCTCCCTCCCCTAATTCAACCTGCCCCCTTTTGGGGCCACAAAACTAATAAAGTTAACTTGAGAGTTTGGGGACAAATGTGGCAGTCAGGGTGCCAGAGAAAAGAAATGCTAGGTTGGTGTAAAACATTATTAATTATTGCTATTATTACTATCAACATGATTATTAATAATAATTTATTAATTACATTTATATTTCACCTTCCTTCCAAGAAGCTCAAGACAGCATCCATGGCTCTCTCCTCAATTTTATACTCACAACAACCCTGCGAGGAAGGTTAGGCTGAGACAATTGCGACTGGGGAATCTGGTGGGCTTTGTGGCTGAGCGGAGATTTGAACCCTGCTCTCCCTCGTCCTAGGCCAGGGGTGTTGAATCTGAAGCCCATGGACCAATTCGGGCCCACTTGGGATTCTGGGTTCCCCAGAAGGCCACACCCCTTTCCACCAGCCCTGGATCAATTGGTAGTTTCTTGGCATTTGTGTGGGTGTTCTTCATTCTCAAATGTTGAAATCCCTCATCTAAGGCTTAGTTACTGGCAGTAAGGGCTTCAAGCTAAAATATGCTGGTATTTTTGAGCGGGGTGGGGGTGGTTGTGCAGAAGATGGAGCAGCTTGCTCTCTGTAGCTCTTGTGGGCAGGACTGGAACCAACGGGTGGAAATGACAGGGAAATGGATTTTGGCTAAACATTAGCGGAAACTTCCTAACAGCAAGAGCTGTTCAGCAGTGGAACAGACAGCCTTGGGAGGTGGTGGGAAATCCTTCACTGGAGGTATTTAAGTAGAGGTTGTAGGGCCACCTGTCAGGGATGCTGTTGCTGCAAGGTTCCTACCTCAAGCAAGGGGTGGACTAGATGCTCTCTAGGGTCCCTTTTGACTCTATGATTCTATGAGGGGTCTTTCCCAGCCCTGCTCCCACAGTTTATTTTTATAACTTGGAGATGCCGGGGATTGGACTTGATACCTTGGCTGGATTTACCGCCTTTTTTCGCTTCCAATGAGGTTTCACCACCCGCCTTTCACACTACGCAGTACCCGCCTCAAATTGGAACCGGGATTTCCGACTTCCATGCTCCCGCTTTCAGTACCCTGATATCCCGGTATTTCCCCTTAACGTGCTCTGATTTTCCGCCTTTGCTACCGTATCCAGTCGTAGTCCCCTCCCCCGCCTGGCCATAGACGGCAGTGTTTTTATTTCCCCCCTGTTCAATCACAGCTCTTGACGGCCCCATGGCTTTCCCGCTACTGATCGCAAAGCTTCCTCAGCAACAAGCAAAGGGCTGGATGTGCACGCTTGGAAGCTAAGTGGGGTCGGCCCCGGTCAGTAGTTGGATGGGTGACTGCCTGGGAATCAGGCTTCCTGCACTGAGCAGGGCAATGTTCTGTCCCTTCAAATGAGACTAAGTCTTACCCCCTCCTATCCCCCGCTCAGGGTGTTTTTTCTCAAATTAAGGCGTTATCCTCGCAGAATCGGGGCTACTCCACGATTTTTTTAAAAAAAATTCAGGCATGATCTTCAAAGCTTGGACATGCAGGAAGCCTGATTCCCAGGCAGTCACCCATCCAACTACTGACCGGGGATGACCCCGCTTAGCATCCGAGATCAGACAAGCACGCGCAGGAAAACAGCACAGCGCTCGAGTGTGAACCGAGCTCGCGCATTCGATGAAGCACTGCAACGGGGAAAATGGGTGAGTGTGAATAATCACGTTTTAACGCGAGAGCGTTTAACCCGACGGGACACCGAATTCATTGCGATGGCGGGCGCAATGTAGATCGGCCCCTTCTCTCTGCAAAGCAGGTTCTTCCTGCCACTGGGCTATGATCACAGGAAGGCACTTCAAGAGAGTCTGATGATCACGGTCCACCCAGCCTGGAATTATCTCCTGGTACTGGTAATGGCTCTCAGCAGACTCAAGCACAGAATCTCCCGTTGCTCCATCCCTTTTGTAATGAGGGCAGCAGGGCTGCAGAAGCAAATGCCACATTATTCCTGTAGTTATGATGGTGCTATTACTGAAGTGAGCTTATGGGTGCAATCCTATGCATGTTTAGGCAGAAAAGCATCCTACAACTCCCAGCATTCCCCAGCAATGCTGGCTGGGGAATGCTAGCAGTTGTAGGAAGTTTTTCTGCCTAAACATGCATAGGATTGCTCCCTAAAATGCAAAAGTGCACATTCCCAGAGGATTTCTTTTGATATCAGGGTTGGAAAACAGCTTTGTTGTTGTTAGTATTCTAACATATCAGGAATGCAGAAGCAGTTGTAAAGAATGGGATGGTGGTAGTGAGTTGCGGGATCAGGGGAAGAGAAATGTTTGCTGTGTGTTTCACAACTGGGGCAAAACACATACCCATCTTAAGGGGGGGGGGCATGTCCAAGGTCTAAAATTACCCATTATTTATTTATTGACTTATTGAAAGTAGTTTCATGTTGCTCTTCTGCCAAAAAGGCTCCTAAAGCAGCTGACATATACTTCATAAAACAAGACACTCCCAGCCAACAGGCTTACAGTAGAAGAAGGCACAACACACAAGGAAAAAGGATCAGGAGGGAAGAGGAAAAAGGAAAACATGTCCAGGGTCTAAAATTGCCTAGCTACACCACTGGCGGTGGATGCTCCTGATGAACACACAGCACTGCCTCATTCATTCATTCATTATATTTATATACCACTTCTGATTAGAAACAAACCCCAAACAACGTTATCTGGCATAGAACCATGGTTTCCAAGTCACAAGAAGCCCCGTGCCTGTGTGACCTCGTCTGGAGCACTCTGTCTAGGTCTGGGTACCATATGTTTAAGAAGGCTAGAGACCTGCCTTCTCTAACCTTGTGTCTTCCAGATGTTTTAGACTAGAATTCCAATCCTCCCTAAGCATTGATCATGCTTGCTTGGCCTGATGGGAGTTGTAGTCCAAAACCTCCAGAGGCCCACCAGGTTGGGGAAGGCCAATCACCAATCGTTTGGTGATTTGATGGCTTTTGTGCAGTTTTTCTCCAGTTCTAAAAGGTTGAAATGCCTCTCCTAAAGCTTCCTTACTGGCAGTAAGAGCTTCCAGCTAAAATAGGCTGATAGTTTTAGCCCTGCCCCTTTTGCCTTTGGCCACACCCACCAACTGGAAAGAGCTTCTCCAAAATGGAATTTGGCCTGAAAACACCTGTTTAAGACCCTGGATTTCATGATCTTAAGTCCTCCCATGTACCCCACTTTAGACAACCATGTGCATTCTTTCAGTTGCAGAGCACACAAGTAACAACATTTCTCCCTCTCTCCCCCTGCCCACTGCATCGTCATTCCATGCTTTTCAACTGCTGCTACATTCCTGGTGTGTTAGAGCATTCCCCCTGCCCCAGTTAGTTAACCCTGTTTAAAAGAAAATAAATACTCTGAGCATGTGCAGTTTTGCATTTTAAACTCACTTAAATCATAGCACTGTCACGACTACAGAAGTAAAACAGAGGCTGCTTCTGCTGCCCTGATGCAAAACACATTGACTTGGGAATAAGCATTGCTGTAGGAAAGGGAAATATATTTTAATAGTAAAAGTAATGAAATGAGCCTCTTTAACCACATACATGCCTAGCTGGGATTTTGCTGCTGCTCAGTGGAGGCTGGTGGCTCTGATATCAATGGGGCTGTGAATCCACTCTGGGTTTCAGCCAGAACTTTAAAGGAGCTATCCAAGGTGCTGAACCTATTTGGGAGTTCTGACTGACAAGCTGCACTGGGGTTTTGTTTTGTTTGGCTCACTTAGTTCACTTGGGCATGCTGATACCTCCCTATTGTTCGCACTCACCACCTAAATTTGCTATTAGAGGGAGTGACAGGGGGTGCCCAAGCACATAAGAAATATTCCCACCCACCCCTTTCTGAGCCTTGAGTGTTCCTCTGGTTTGCCCTGCTCTGCTGAATTCTGGTTTAACTAGGACAATTTCCCCAAATAATTCTCAAATTGGCAGATTCTATGTTTTCCTTCACCTTTCAGGTCCTTCAGTTCACTAGCACCTCATTTAAACTTCTATGTTTCTGATGTGGCAATAGTGGCAATATCTGAGTGTGATGGTATGTGTGTGATTGCATTGAATGTGGCAATAGCAGCAATATCTGAATGTGGCAATAGCGGCAATATCTGAGTGTGGCAATAGCGGCAATATCTGAGTGTGATGGTATGTGCAATTGCATTGAATGTGGTAATAGCAGCAATATCTGAATGTGGCAATAGCGGCAATATCTGAGTGTGGCAATAGCGGCAATATCTGAGTGTGGCAATAGCGGCAATATCTGAGTGTGATGGTATGTGTGATTGCATTGAATGTGGCAATAGCAGCAATATCTGAGTGTGGCAATAGCGGCAATATCTGAGTGTGGCAATAGCAGCAATATTTGAGTGTGGCAATAGCGGCAATATCTGAGTGTGGCAATAGCGGCAATATCTGAGTGTGATGGTATGTGTGATTGCATTGAATGTGGCAATAGCGGCAATATCTGAATGTGGCAATAGCGGCAATACCTGAGTGTGGCAATAGCGGCAATATCTGAGTGTGGCAATGGCGGCAATATCTGAGTGTGATGGTATGTGTGATTGCATTGAATGTGGCAATACCGGCAATATCTGAGTGTGAAAGTATGTGTGATTGCATTGAATTCCTTTTTTACTGGCGTGCAGTTGCGCTCCTGTGTCTTGGTAAAACACCACACCCAAAGAATCTCAATATAACTATACATGCAATATTAAGATTGCTTTTCTTTATTTTCTTGACTGTGTTTTATCAATTTGCATGTGTGATTTGTTAACCGAGAGGAGGGGAAAAAGCCACAAATGGAAACAGTCAGTAACTCATGCTGGCCTAGTGCTCTGTACAGAATTTGGATTTAAAAAACAAAACAAAACCGAGAACAATGGAGGATTCCATTATGCATATCGGAAACATGGAGAATTCCAAAATCAAAGGAGAATTTCTAAATGGGGCCAATTTTGGTATGTCACCAGACAATCAGGCAAAAGACTCTTGGAGACAAAATGGAGATCTGGTCAAGTTTAGCGCCATTGTTGGTGATGAATGGAAAATTCCCCTCTAATTTCTCTTGAGACAAGACCATTAATTAGAATGCAGAGGGTGATGCGACAGGCTGGAGGGGCATAAAAGGAAGTCCATCTTGAAGCAGGGGCAGCTTTGGGTGGCTTTATTTCCATATTCAAAGTGAAGTGATTCCTTTTTGCACTGGAAAAAGGATGGCATGGGAACACCCTCACAGACAGAATCTCACACGCATTGTTATGGTACCATATTGGGGATGGGTGAAAGGGAGAGGCAGCCATTTTGGGGGAGCGGGTGACCATCCATTGAAGAGTACCTCCCCACAGCAGGGTCACTCTGCTTCATGCTAGGCCGTGCCTCCAAGAAGTGGGTTGGAGAGGTTGTATTACGCCAGTTTTGAACACAGCTCACTGGTTGCCAGTTAGTTCCTGAGCCCCTCCAACCTAAGACGCCTGCTGGATCGAGCCATCAGATCTCTCTTGCCCAGCACAGTAGCCAACCAGTGGGAAACTGATATGCAGGACATGAGTGCAATAGCGCCCTCCCTCTGTTGTACTGCAGCAACTGGTCTTGAGAGGCATACCAACCGGCAGCCATTCTCTGACTTCTCCAAATACCTGCCTGACTGCCTTTTAAAGCCATCTAAGTCAGCCTTCATAGGAAACTAGAGTTGAAGCTGTGCCTGAAAATGTGTTATGATGAAATGGCCCCTTTACGGTCACCATTTCCATAAATGGGGATTTACGTAAAAGGCTGAGCTGCCACTTTTATGCAAAATGGCAGCTCAGCGAGGGATCGGGCAGCTGCGTGCTGCTTGCCAAGCACCCATGGACTGTCCAGCAGCTTGCTGCATGCAGCAAACAGGGTCAGGCAGCCAGCAAGGGTCAGGCGAGTGGCGCACGGCATGGACAGTGGTGAGTTCAGCCATCCCTAGGGACCACCCTTTCGACGAAGGATAATCTTGCGTAAATGGCCACTTTATGGCCAGCATTGGCATATATGGGGATTTACAAAAAAGGCTGAGCTGCCATTTTTATGCACAATGGAGGGCTTGGTGAGTGATGAGGCGGATGCGCACCACTTGCTGAGTGCTCGTGGACCGCCCAGCAGCTCGCTGCATGCAGTGAACAGGGTCGGGTGGCCAGCAAAGGTCTGGCAAGTGGTGCATGGTGTGGACTTACAAAAACATCTGCAGAAATTCCTGTAATAATATGATGTCTCCT
Source organism: Heloderma suspectum (assembly GCF_057233095.1). Taxonomy (NCBI): domain Eukaryota; kingdom Metazoa; phylum Chordata; class Lepidosauria; order Squamata; family Helodermatidae; genus Heloderma; species Heloderma suspectum. The sequence goes on along the minus strand of NC_139475.1, from coordinate 36,145,377 downwards.
ACTAAAATTCACTGGCGACTCTGCAGACATTTTTATAACCCCTTGAAGACAGCCTTAAAATAAAAATAGGCTGAAACACATTGGGCTTTTTAACAAATAAAATCTTTGTTCCAGCATCTTGAGACATGTCTCTTCCATTCGTGGGTCTGTTTTGGATACTCTCCCGCTTTTGGACCTCTGCCCAAAAGCCCTTCTGTCCAGTTGTTATCTGCCTACCTTCATTTTTATCCCACTGTTCCTCCAAGGTATTCAGGAGAGCATACATGGCTTCCCTCCCAACAACCTTGTGAGGTAGGTTAGGCTGGGAGGTAATGTCCAGCTGAGGTTACTCAGAGGGCTTCATGTCTGTGCCAGGATTTGAACTCTGGTCTCCCTGGGTGGGCCTGCTCTGATACCCTTAACTGAGCCTTAACCCAGAGTGGTGGAAGAAGGCCATGTGTATTACTTCAGCTGTGAAGCACACAACTAACATTTCTGTTAAGCCAAAGGTAGGTGGCATGGCCATCTGGGAACCCCAGAGGGCCAAATGGATTTGGCCCATGAGGTTCAACAATCATTTGATCTCCAAGGCCCCTTCCAACTTGAGGCTTCCAGGAGATGTTTCAGGAAAAGTGGAGTTTGAGGAGGGACATAAAGGAAAGTAACATCGAATCTATGACCTGGGAGACAGCTCTGGGCCTGAGGGCCAACAAGGGAGAAAGTCCTGAGTCGTTTGGGGGAAGAGAGCTTCAGATATCCCATAATGAAATAACAAGCCATGATATAGAGGGAGTGTTGTTCTGTTGGCTTGAGCTGAACTAATGACAGAAGGGAAGCTGAATGGGCACAGGAGAGAGAGAGACAGAGACAGGCCAAAGTCAGAAGACTGACAGCTCAGACAAAGTGATCTCATTCTCCAGGGCCTAGATGTGTGGGGTTTGGCCCTTTCCCAGCCAGACACAATAGGGGAGCCCCTCACCCACCACTGGTGGGCATTGTCCAATGATCCTATGGCTTTTCTCTCCCCTCCCTCCCTTTTTCAGATAATGGACACATTAATATGTGTTTTCCATGGCAGGGACTTTGTCCCAGAGAAAAGAAAACTTTGTGTGTTGATTTGTTAGGTGAGAGCGGTTGGAAAAAGGGACCAGGGGACAAAGTAGTATGGGGAGAGGAGGCAGGGGTGGGGGTAGGGGTGAGAAACCCACTCCTCTTTTTCATCCATACCCCCACCAACTCCCCTTCCCCTAACACTGGACTTATCCCCAAATAGCTATAAATATTCAAAGCACACACAGAGAAAAAGGAGATGGCTGGGGACTTTTGTTTCGCCTTCTGCACAGGCATTGTTCCACCCAAACAACAACCTCTCAAATGTTGGGGGGGGGGGTGTCTTTCAGGAGTGTGTGTGTGTGTGTGAAATTATGGACATCTACTCAGGAGTCAGTCCTGAGGATTCCAATCAGATTGTCTTCCCAATGAATGCATCTTTGTTTGGAGCTTTCCCCAAAATGAACCTCTCTCTCACTTTGAATTTGACAACAACCTTGCAAGGCAGGCTAGCCTGGCCCAAGGTCACCCAGCAAGTGGGAATTTCCCTGGCCTTAGTCCAGTTACTCATCATGGTTACACATCATTTTTACTAGGGCTGTGCATTGCTTTGGTACTGAATCCAAATCCTGCAGCAAATTGAGGTCCTTTGGGGGTGTCTCAGTGCAATCCAAAGGAAATCAGACCAGCACCGAGGCGCTCCAAAGCAAAGTGGGTCACTGACGAAGCACCTCAGTCCGCCTCAGATATTCGGCGCTATCCTGATGCCTTCTGAAGCCCAGACAGCCTGTCTCCAAACTGTATCAATTTGAGAAGGATCAGGGAGGGGGAGAGGAGGAGGGAGTGAGCCTTGGTGAATGGCAAATCTAGGTGCCAAATTAAGGTTGAATGTACCCAGCAGTCTCCAATCAGTGACAGTGGTGGTGGTGGTGGGGAATACTGGATATATCAGAGAAAAAAGCCTGCAGTTGTTCATTGTGAGAGAGAGATCTGGTAGTGTTACTGGAGAGAGCTCTGAAGTTATTTGGCTAGATCTGTGGTGTGTGTGTTGGACTCTTTCCCACCCAGCCCTTCTCAATTCAACTATTCCCTTGCTTTCTTTTCTGAAGTATTTATTAAAAAACCAAAAACATTTAGTACTTTAGTAGTTTACTCTTTTCTCCTTGCCTTGCCTTGCTCTTTCCCACCCACCGTTCTCATTCAACTCTTTCTTTGTAGTTTTCCCTGTCTTTCTTGCTAGATCCTTTAAAACCACACACACTTTCCTTCCTTTCCTTGTTCTTGGCTGTCCCCTCCCACCCACCCTCTCAATTCCTACATTCCTTCCCTTCCCATTTTTGAACTCTTTTCCCTAAAACAAAACAAAAAATTAAACCCCTTTTCTTTGCTTGTAGGTAGTTCTGTATTTGCTTTTCTTTTGCTCGTGTGTGTGCGTGTGCATGTGTGCTTGTGTTGTGGTCCAGCAAAGCACTACACACGTTCACATTTCAACATACAATGGGCAAAGCACTACATCTATTATTTAAATAATACTCCACTGTGTGACAAAGCTAGCCAGCCCAATATGAGGCATAATTGGTATTTAGGACGACTCTGTAAATGTCTGTTTTGTAAAGCTTATCGGTAAGGACAATTGCAGTATTATATCCCTGGTTGTGGAGAGATTTGAGAGTGTGATGGACTGGGACACACTGAGTTTTCCTTTAAAATGTATAAATACCTCTGGTAGACTGCTACTACTATGGATGTTCATCAGGCCTCCAGATAACACCTTATGAAAGTCCTCTTATGAAAAGAACCACAGTAGTATCTAAGGAGCAAACCTGTGTGACAAGTAGGCATTGACTGAAACCTGGCCAAAGGCATGCAATTATAAAGCAAAATTGAATGTACGTAAGGAAATGAAAAATAGCTTGACACTTGAAAAGGAAGAAAATGGTCTGCGTGACTCAGATAAAGCTGTCCACTACAGAATCTGTGGGTTAGATCCATAGAAATCAGAACGCAATTGAATCTGTTGCAGATTTCTCCAACATCCCTACTGTTACAATCAAACAGAGTACTTGAGAGAGAGTGAGAAGGAAGTTATATGGATTTAGAAAAGATGGAGCTAAGCACATTAAGTTGAATGGGCTTTAGAAATCCAGCAAATTTTTACCACAGGGCAGTTTCATGAATCAATCAATCAAACCTACAGCACAGATTAGGGATAGTGACCTCCTCCTAAACACTTACTTACTTATTTATTTATTTATTTAAATTTCTTAATCACCCATCTGGCCGGTCACCCAGCCACTCCGGGCAATCTACAACAATACAATTTAAAACAGTAAAATCACACATTAAAATATAGTCTAAAAATACCCTAGCCCACCCCAAATGCCTGCTTGAACATCCAAGTTTTCAATGTGTGGGGAAGCTCATTAAAGAGGGGGCATGGCGGAGTTCCCTAGAGAGGGAGTTCCACAGAGTGGGGGCCACCACAGAGAAGGCCTTCTCTCCCATCCTCACCAGCCTAGCTGTCCTGGCTGATGGGACAGAGAGAAGGCCATCCGAGGCTGATCTTGTTGAGTGACCTGTCTGGTGTTGCTGGAGGCACTCCTTGAGCTAGGCTGGGCTGTAACGGTGTAGGGTTCTAAAGGTCAAAACCAACACCTTGAATTTGGCCCAGAAAACAACTGATAGCCAGTGCAACCCCTTCTGCATCGGAGTGATGCCGGCGCCTGCCTTTACTCAGGTGAGCCACCGCGTTCTGCACCAGCTGCAGCTTCCAAACCACATAGAGCATGCTACAGTAGTCTAGACGAGAGGAAACCAGGGCATGTACCACTGATGGGAGCAGGTGGTCAGGAAGGTAGGGGTGCAGGCGCCGTACCAGATGGAGTTGGTACGGCGCTGTCCGGCTCCCGGCTGACACCCGAGCCTCCATGGCCAGCTGGGAGTCCAAAATGACCCCCTGGTCTTCCAAGGGTAGCCGCACCCCACTCAACCCCAGGTCGACCTCCCCCAACCTCCCCTTGTCTCCCACCAAAAGCACCTCGGTCTTGTCAGGGTTCAGCTTCAGCTTGTTCCTCCCCATCCAGCCACTCACCGTCTCCAGACATTCGGACAGGGATTCCACGGCCAGCCCTGGCGAGGATTTGAACAAGAGGTGGAGCTGCGTGTCAGCTGCATGGTGATGACACTGCACTCCAAACCTCCTGATGATTGCCCCTGCGGCTTCACATAGATGTTAAACAGCAGCAGGGAGAGGATGGAACCCTGTGGCACCTACCTTCTCTGATTATCCCTTTATGCCCTTTGGTTTGAGTTTCTGAGAACAGCATATTTTATCTGTGCCTAGCACAAAAACTACTGGGCCAAAGTGTCTGAGATTTGGCAGGTGGGATCCTCTCTATGGGGGCTGACAGGTCCCCAAATGTCATGCATGTTTGTCAAAACAATGAAAAGTTATAGCTCTTTGCTTTGAGAGCTTTTGTTGAAAAATCAAATTTCACCTGCACCTAGCACAAAACCTACTGGGCCAAACTGTCTGAAATATGGCACGTGGGATTCCCTCCATGGGGGCTGATAGGTCTCCAAATTCCATGTGTTTATCATGTAAACTGAAAAAGTTATGGCCTTTTCTGTTTTCCAATGCAAGTCAATGGAAAAACATCAAAACCGAATGATTCAGATATCCGACTCTTTCTTTGGATCCGAATCCGAAGCAAAGCGAATGGGGTCTGAATTAGTCCAAAGTGAAGCAGGGCTGCTTTGGAAGGTCCGAAGTGGCATCTGAAACAAAACGGGGGGGGGGGGTGTCTGTGCACAGCCCTATTTTTTACAACCTAAACTTCATCAATATTCATCAGTTTTATGACTTAATTTGTGTGGTTTTTTTTTTAAAGATTTAGATTCATCCGCACCACTCACAGATTGAGGCCAATTCCTGATTGGTTGGAGGTCATGTGACTCTCCTCTAGGGATGTATGGATTTTGTAAAATCCATCCCATCTGCATTTTGTGGATTGTCAGGTACCTTTCGTTCTGTTGTCTGCTCATTTTCAGAATCACATATGTTCAAATTTCCTGAATTTACACAAATTTGCACTTGCAAAAATGCACAAATCCTCCCCCAAATGTGAAAATCCCCCCCCCCCATGCTCATTTTCATGCTTTAGCCTATGGGGGAATTGCACATTTTCAGTCAGTACTTTTTTATTTTGTGTATTTTTCTACAACTAAATTTGCATAAAATTCCAGAAAGTTAAAAAAAAAACAGTCCGCAAGCCTGTAGAATCCATGAGACTCAGGAAAAGCCGGTCCGCTGAAGAATCTGCAGGTCAGATTCATAGAAATCCAAACTCATTTGACTCCGTTGTGGCTTTCTCTGACATCCCTCCTCTCCTCCTCCTTCTCCTCCTCTAATTCTGCTGCATGTCTGCATTGGGAATGGATCATGCAATCCATCATACCCGATCAGTTACCTGCCTTCCCCAACAGGAGCTGACTGGAAGAATGGTTTGCCAGAGGAGCAAATCACCCAGAGCTGCAGCAGGCACACTCCTCTGGAACTGGGTTGCACCGGGCTCAGAGCCAACATCAATTATTTAAGTCAAGGCTGGGCAACTTTAGAGGCTTGGGGGGCTGCACTGGCACATCAGAACCCTCCGGGGGCTGCACATCACTGGCAGAAGTGGCCATAATGCTTCTGGAAGTGGCTGCGGTGCCAGAATCCCAGCAGAACCATTCCCATGCACCTTGTTTCCCAGCAGAAATGCTGCAGCACAGAGGCAGTGGTTTTTGGTGGGCCACATGTGGCTGGAGGGCCATGCGTAGCTCCTCCCTGATTTAAATGAACTCACTTGCCATAGGCACCTTAGCCAAGTTTGGCAATTGGCACTGGTGGACACCAGAATTGTATGTGCATTTATAAAAGCACTGTAAGCATCATCCTGCCTTCGAACTGTGGTGCTGGAGAAGACTCTTACGAGTCCCCTGGACTGCAAGGAGGTCAAATCAGTCCATACTAAAGGAAATCAGCCCTGAGTGCTCATTGGAAGGACAGATACTGAAGCTGAAGCTCAAATATTTTATTTATTTATTTATTTATTGCATTTATACCCCGCCTTTCTCCCTCTCGCAAGGAACTCAAGGCGGCTTACATTATCCTCCTCCTCACCGTTGTATCCTCACAACAACAACCCTGTGAGGTAGGTTGGGCTGAGAGTCTGTGACTGGCCCAAAGTCACCCAGTCAGCTTCCATGGCCAAGTGGGGACTAGAACCCGGATCTCCCGGCTCCCAGTCCGGCCACCTAATGCGAAGAGAAAACTCTCTGGAAAAGACCCTGATGCTGGGAAAGACTGAAGGCAAAAGGAGAAGGGGGCGGCAGAGGATGAGATGGCTAGACAGCATCACCGATGCAATGAATATGGACTTGAGCACGCTCCGGGAGACAGCGCAGGACAGGAAGGCCTGGCGTGCTATGGTCCGTGGGGTCACGAAGAGTAGGACACGACTGAACAACTGAACAACAACAAAGCATCATCCAGGAATACTGCCCCCCCCCCCGCCCTGCCCCAATTGCCAACATTCACAATTTATTCCTTTCCTGTTTTAAATGCCACCACTCTCCACACCCTGCAGCTAGGGCCAGAGAAGAAACTCCCCATTTTGCCTAGTTCAGATGCTGATCCATAGTGCCCTGCAACTAGACTCAAATACAATCCCATAGTACAGCGTGCAACTTCACCATCTCATGTGCCCCTCTGCCCCTAAGGCAGGGGTGGGCAACCTCAGGCCCAGGGCCAAATCTGGCCCCCCATTGTTCCCTTTGTTAGCCACACCCCCTTCTCCTGACCGCACCCCTTTCCTCCAATCACTAGGTTTTCCAGCTTTTGTGCAGGTTTCCCTCTTTATAAAAGGTTAAAGTGCCTCTCCAAAGTCATTGTTTCTGGCAGTAAGAGCTTTAAGCTCAAATAAGGTGGCAATGTTGGAGTTCCCCGCTTTTGCCTTTGGCGCCACCCACCACTGGAATGTGCCCTCGAGAGCTTCTCCAAAATTGACTTTGTCTCTTGGGCTGAAAGGAGGGATGTACAAAAGTCACTTACCTTTTCGCAGCTTGGCTTCGCGGTGGGGGGGAGGTGCTTTGCTTCTCCCCCTGAAGTTCAGGTGAGGGAGGGGAGGCGTCCCGCCACGCCCGGCCAAAATTCAGGCCGGGGGGGGAGGCGCCCCGCCTCGCCCGGCCGAAATTCAGGCCGGGGAGAAGCGCCCTGTCTCCCCGGCTGCGAAACAAAAAAGTAAAAAAAAAAAGACCCCGTGATAGGCTACGTGACGATTTACGTAGCCTATCACGGCTAGATTTCCAAAGTCAGCCGTGATAGGCTACGTAAATCATCACGTAGCCTATCACGGGTGACTTTGGAAAAAAAAAAAAAAGCGCGTATGCAAATGGCGGCACCCATGGGGCGCCGCCATTTGCGTTCCTTATTTTGGGACGTCTAGTCTACGTAAAGGTTTACGTAGACTATGGCGAAAATAAGGGCAACGCAAATAGTGCTCCCTTATTTTCGCCGTAGTCTACGTAAATCTTTACGTAGACTAGACGTGCCAAAATAAGGAATGCAAATGGCGGCGCCCCATGGGCGCCGCCATTTGCGTACGCGCTTTTTTTTTTTCAAAAGTCACCCGTGATAGGCTACATGACAATTTACGTAGCCTAGCACAGCTGACTTTGGAAATCTAGCCGTGATAGGCTACGTAAATCATTACGTAGCCTATCACGGGTGGTTTTTTTTTTTTACTTTAGTGGGGGGTTTTTTGCAATGGCGGCGGCAGCAGCTGGTCGGAAGACCAGCCGCCACCCCCGCCTGCGACGAAATGCCGCTGAACCGCCACCGGGACCCGCGGCGAAGGTAAGTCACCGAAGGTAAGTCCTGTCCTGGGGGGGGGGGCAGGGGGGCCTGTGGAGAATTTCCCAACCAACTTCAGGGGGCCGAATGCGTCGGCGCTCGGCCTCCCGAAGATTCGGGGAGAAATTCTCCGCCATCCCTAGTGAAAGTAGGATCACTGTCCTACTGTGTTCCTCAGATAGCCATGCCGCCTTCCCCTTTTCCCCAGATGGCCACACCCCTTCCCCTGGCCCCACCTTCTTTCCCCCAACTGCCAATCCTTTGCTGGTTTCCTGACTTTTGTGTATTTTTTTCCCCCCATTCTAAAAAGTTGAAATGCCCCTCCAAAGGCTTAGTGACTGGCAGGAAGAGCTTGAAGCTAAAATAAGCTGGGTTTTTTTTTTTGTATTTTTGGCCCCCCCCCTCATTAGGAATGTGGCCCCTAAAAGTGTCTCTGAAATGGAATTCAGCCTTTCAGGTTACCCAGCTGTCGCTTAAGAGATGTTAAGTAACTGCCTTATATACATGGCAATTTTCACCCTTGTAGCACTTTGTCAGTTTCTTTTTAAGATAAATGAAATATTAGTATGCTCTGCAGTGCTGGTGCATACACATAGCTCTTTAAACTATGACAAAATATCTTCATTTCTATAGTGACTTGCCCATTCCTTTCTCTTTTGGGTGGAAAAAGAAAAAGAAAATATGAAACTATGTACTCCAGTGCTCCAATACTGGTGCACACGGATAGCCTTTTATGTCCACTGAGAAGTCTCACTGAGTTCAACGAGACCTTCTCCCAGGTAAGTCTGTATAGGATTGCAGCCTTAAACAAACAACAGATAAAAATCTTAAACTTTGCAATGCCTTGGTGGTCTCTTAAAAAAGTATGTGCTCCAACACTGGTGTGCCCACATAGCCTTGGGTCTTTATTTGTTAATATTGTTTTTTGTGATTTTATTACATAATTTTTTAAGAAATAAGAGAGCGGGGGGGGGAAGAGATGACATCGTAGAGATGAAGGTTTGTTGTTGTTGTTTTATATTTATTTATTTATTACTATTATTTATAGGCCACCTTTCAGGATACAATTCCTTCCAATGCAGCTTACACAATATAAAGCTAATAAAATCACAAAAAACAATATTAACAAATAAAGACCCAATAAAGACCCAACAACGATATGAAACGATGTGCCCCAACATTATTACACAAACACATCGTAGAGCTTCGGCTATTGGGCGGTATAGAAATGAAATAAATAAATTAAATAAATAAATAAACAAACACACATAGCCTTTTTAAACAAATGAACAAAAACCTTCATCTCTACAGCCATTTAAGGAAGCATGACATCTACAGAGCTCTGCAAGTGTGCTTGAGGCATAAGTGAAAGCAAGAGAGAAAGGGCAGAATCATTTAAAGGAGCAGAAGAACTCTGGGAGAGGGTTTGAAGCATAAGGGAGGGAAAGGCAGGAAGATTAGGCAGTGTTGTCAACTTGTCCTGCCAACTGGTCCTGCTTCTGAATGTTCATGCTCCCTCCTTCCTCACAGACCTTTAAGTTTCACAGCTCGCTAGAGCTGCAAGCTGAAGGGCAAGAGCTAAAGTGTGCTTGGCCTTTGGCACTTGGCTTGAGGCAACAAGTCAGTGAATCTTTTTGAGTCACAGTTAGACCCAGACTGATACAGTGAGCTAAAGAAACTTGGAACTTGAAGAGAAAATATTGGGATCCTTTCCCTTGTCACCCCCTTCCTTCCCTTTTCTAAAAAAATAATTACTCTAGAATAGGTGCAGGGGAACTGATCTGGATCTTAAAAGCCCCCCACTCCCCTCCATGCTATGGTCAGTTTACTCTAGTTTACTAGTTTACTCTAGAGTAAAAATGGGGGGAAAAGAGAGGTAGTGGCTAGATGCACATTTAAATTAATGTCTGTTTTGGCCCTGAATTGAATATTGAGGCCCTCACACTTAACATTGGGTTGAAGGAAGTGTGCAAGAAATAGCTCCAATCAATTTTTATAATCTGATACAAAGCAATTTAAAATGGACGATGCCTTTTAGTATCAGCCATTTGCCTTTAAAATCTAAGGAGTTGGCAGTTTCTGTAACTAGCGGATAGGGACATTTAAACATGGAAGCATATGCATTGCAGGATTCAGAAGTCGAAAACACCCATCCTGAAGCCTCTTTGATCAGTGCTATGAATAATATTGATCACAAAGGTTCTACCTTGGAGAATGGGGGTGTATTGACAGAACAGTTCCATCGGGTAACAAAAACAGTGCAAACTATGTATGATTCACTGTACACAATTAGCAGGATGTTGGATCAACTTTCTCCCTCACTTTATGATAGAGATAATGTGGAGCTAATGTAGCTTCTAGCAGGATGTTACATTAAAAAACAGGGGTGTTTCTTTCAGCCCGAGGGCCCAATTCCATTTCAGAGAAGCTCTCGGGGGCCAGATTCTAGTGGTGGGTGGGGCCAAAGGTGAAAGGGGCAGAGCCAAAAATGCCAGCCTATTTCAGCTTAAAGCTCTTCCTGCCAGTAACTGAGCCTTCAGTAGAGGCATTTCAACCTTTGAGAATGGGGCAAAAAATGTACAAAAGCCAGGAGACCACCCAATGATTGGTGGTTGCTTGTGCATTTCTGCTATATACGTACATAGTGCAGGGAAAGGCAACCCAGTTCCCTCCAGATGTTTTGGACTACAACTGCCAGCAGCCCCAGCCAGCATGGCCAGTGGTCAGTGATTATGGGAGTTGTAGTCCAACAACATATGGAGGACACTAGATTGCATAGTGCTGTGTGACCCCATACTGTTAACTTTTCACATGGATGTCTATCCAATAGGTCCCTCTTCCCTCCCCCCAAGAAATACATTAGCGTCAGGGGGGGGTATAATTCAAAATGCATTGCATGCACTGTGCAAGTCTCTGCTCCTCATCAATACACACACACATGCATGCCCATGCATATGCTCCTCTCTGAAAGGGTTTCCTCTGAGGTGAAGTTCAGGCCTGTTGTAGGTATTTATTTAGCAGGCAGCAATGCGTTATGCATTTGTTTAAAAAATAGTTGATAGATGCCCTTCTTGGGATCCAACTACTGGCTATGAGGCTGGATGAGGAACACACACATGCACGCATACACACATGGCTGGCTGATGAGGAATGGAGTTGCACATACGCACATGGCTGACTGAGCTACTGGAAAGCTGTGGATCAGGACCCCAGCTGACCCATGTCCAGAGGAGACCTCTTTGGAAGAGGAGGATCAGGATCCCCCAGCAAACCTAGTCCCACAGAAGACATGAGGGAACCCAAGGGGTCCTGTTGCAGGAATGCCTCACCTGAGGTCCCAGAGGACCCCTTTGACCCCATCCTCAGCCCTGTGGTTCTTGACTCTCCTCCCTTGTCCCATGCCCAGTGGTGTAGTGGCACATTTTGATGTGCAGGCACTCATCATGACAGTCCCCATAGCCACGCCCCCAAGGAATGTCCAAAACTTCAGGCAGCTGTGTCAATCCACAGTGGAGGCTGGTGGCTCTGATTTCAGTTTGGGGATAGGGTTCAGCACCTTGGATAGCTCCTTTAGAGCTCTGGCTGGTTCTGACCAAAACCCAGAATAGATTCACAGCCATGGATCCATCATCCCCACTAGGAGCAGATCTTTCATCAAGATCATGGGTTTGAATTGCCCATTCAAGACCAGGCCACCCCAAAATACTTTGTAGCAGAAGACAATATAATGTCATGGGGAAAAGTCATTTCCCCCCAGCTACTGTGAGGATTGCAGCTACACTCAGGGGGTACAGGGAATTCTGGGAGGGGTGGCAGATGACGTCAGCATACCCGCTGATAAAAAAGTGCTGTTGCTGTGCCCTTGTCTCACCAGATTATTGGTGACAAAGGACCAGGTGGGATGCTCAGAATTGTTATTGGAACACCTGCCTGGCCACCAGAAGACCCTTTTGTCCATAGTTTAGTCAGGAGGAAGGGGGCTCCTCAGGAGCAAGGGTCTACTTGGGAGGATGGAGACCCAGCTGTAATGACTAAGGAAGCAGCCAAGGTGCTGCTGGTGAATCAAGGAGGGCAAGTATATAAGCCCTCAGCCTTTCTCTAGACTTTTGCTGAGTTAACAGCTGTTACTGAGCTCTTTGCTCCAGCTGCTTGCACAGGACAAGGGATGCATGACAAATTCATTCCTATTTGTTTGGGGTTTTTTTATTAGGATTCACCACCAGAACCAAACACAGACTTGAATGCAATCTGTGGTTGAAGTCTGTAGATTTCCCAGCTTGTGATGTGATTTGTAGAACAGCAACAACAAAAAATGCATCTGAAAAATACATATTTCTGAAAAACTGTGCACAAACATGCTTTAATGAATGTGAGAAAATACGCACATTTAAAAAATGTGCACAAGTGATGCATGGATTTGGGAATATGTGCACAAAAACACACACATTTTCAAATGAAAAGGAACACACCCCAAACCTCACAATCTGATTGGACATGATTCAGAACAGTGGAGGCTGGTGGCCAGAATGGAATCACAGCCCCACTGAAATCGGAGCCACCAGCCTTTACAGATTCAGAATGAGCTTTGAGGTGGAATTCAGAGAACATTTCTGAGCTCGGGTTTTGCTGGTTCTCATGTCCCTACCCAGGACACTGTGCTCCAATGGCTGGTCTTAATTACTAAGAGGAGATACGGACATGACATAGAAGATCTATGATCAAATCTCTTGCATGGTTTACAAAAAACAAAAACAAAAAGCAATGGTGGCACAGCATGGGGCTGTGATCCCCCCTGCACAGCTTAATTCTGCTGGAGGGAGGATTTAAAAATACCTGTAGCGTGCCTGTATTTCTCCCTAGAAGGGCTAAGAGAAGCAGGGGGTGGGGGAGATATTTAGACCACCAAAACCATCAGGGGAAAGCGGTAAACACCCTCCTCATACAGTGCCACTGCTCTGATCAAAGTAGGACCCCTGTCCATAGCTGCTTTAAAGGTCACAGGTTTAAACCTCGACATCTCCAGTTAAAAATATTAGGGAACAAGTGATGGGAAAAACCCTTCCCACTGCCCTAGACTTTGGAGAGCCTGCTGCCAGTCAGAGGGAACCATAATGAACTAGATGGAGCTGATCGTAGCTCAGAGATAAGAGTGCCTGCTTCATATACAAAAGGTCCCAGGTTCAATTCCTGGCATTTTCCATTATTTGAAAGCCCCTTCTCTGCCTGAGACCCTGGAGAGAGGCCTCTGGTCACAGCAGGTAATACTGGGCTAGTTGGACCAACTGTCTGATACAGTCTAAGGCAGCTTCCTTGTGTCCCGTTGGTATGATGAATTCTATGGCACTGAGGGTTTCAGCAGGGACTAGGTGCTTTATTTTTTCTGCCACAGAAGCAAATAGTGGCATCTGCTGCCCTGAAATACCAGTAAATCCAGGTCTACCTTCCACTCACAAACAAAAAGACACAAAGGAATCAAAGGAACTCCAAGTGTGGTGAGCTGCACAAGCACAATGCTCCACACAAGATCTGGAAATTAAAAAATACACGACACCGAACAATGGAGCATTTCTAATACATCAGTTCCATTTTGGAAACAAGAACAAGAGCAGGTGTATTCCTCCCATTTAGATTTGCTCAGACCCTAAAATCATTTTCATTGGTCCTTCTCCGGGACCCACTGCCAAAGAAAGTGAGGTGGGTGGGCTACCAAGAAGAGGGCCTTTTCTGCTATGGCACCTTGGTTGCGGAATGAGCTTCCCAGAGAGGCTCACCTGGTGCCCACGTTGTGCTCTTTTTAGCACCTTTTTATTTTCCCAGGCATTTTAGTTTTCCAGTTTCTGTTTAAAATCTGGTACTGTATTTTAAAATCTTTGCACTACTGCTAGGTTCTAGTTGGTTATTATTTTTTATACTGTAGTGTTAAACTTTAAACTTTTTATATTGTATTTCATCATCTTGTATTTTATGGTTTTAATTGTTGTGAACTGCCCAGAGGAGTTTTGGCTATTGGACACTATAGAAATGTAATAAATAAACAAATAAACAGGGAATTCATTCAAAACCCAGAGAGAAATTCAGGTGAGGAAGCATCCCCAAGTATTCTTCAACAGAGCACAACAGTAGTGCTAATGGAAGGCAATTTCTTGAGATGGCATCTGAAAACAGTCAAGGAACAATAAATGCACTCAGTTCGAATGTGGGGAGTCCGTAAAAACAGCAGGTGGCCCTCAAGAAACAGGGCCCAAAGCAAACATAATCGAGGTCAAGGAGGAGAAAGTGTGTGTTCGTGGGGGTAAGGGTGAGGGAGAAACCTGTTGAGTTCACAGTTTAATGCAAACCAACCTAATTTGCACTTCCCAAACTAGTTTAGAACCAAAAGGCAGATCTCTTTTGGTATCAGCACATCTTTGAATTTTCAATGCAGTCTTCTGTTCCCAAGAAACGTTTTTAGGGGTAGTTTTTAATGTTTTGTTTGCTTGTTTGTTTCTGATTTTTGTTTCCTGAATTTTTTGTAAACTGCCTTGGTTGGTTTCCAGAAAGGCAGGATAGACATGCAATAAATAAATAAGCAAACAAACACATAAAGTATCCAAAAGTGTTATAATAGGGAAAAGTGCACACTAAAATGTGTACATTGGTAAAAATAACATACAAAAATACATTCTATTTGGGAAAGAGCGCTTACAAAAAACTCAAAAATGTGTGTGTTAGGCAAGATTGTGAACAAAAATGCACATATTAGGAGAAATACAAACAAAAATGCTACCAATTTTCAAGTGGACTTAAAAACACACATAAAACTCTGCAAACAGATGCAGAAATGGGACAGAAGTTAAGGAAAAATGAGAAACAGAGAGCAACCAAAATTGACAGTTTCACCCATTCCTAGTATAGGGATGGGGGTTGATTATAAATGGGCAGACATATAAAAAAAAAAGGTAAAGGCGTCCCCAACCAGTCGTGTCCAACTCTATGGTGTGGTGCTCATCCCCGTTTCTAAGCCGAAGAGCCAGCGCTGTCCAAAGACGCTTCCGTGGTCATGTGGCCGGCATGACTGAACACCGAGGTGCACGGAACGCTGTCACCTTTCCCACCGAAGCGGTGCCTATTTATCTACTTGCAATTTCTTGCTTTCGAACTGCTAGGTTGGCAGGAGCTGGGACTGAAGACGGGAGCTCACTCCGTCACGCGGCACTCGGGTCTCGAACTGCTGTCCTGCCGACCTTCCAGTCTGCAGTTCAGCGTCTTAACCACTAAGCCACCGCGGCCCCTTTTACACCTACACAAACAGCTGAAATTGGTGGGGGGAAACAATGCCCCAGACAAAGATGTTCTAGGTCTCCAGGGATTCTTTACATCTCCGGGGATTCAGTTTAAAGCCCTCCTGATGACGTTCTTCGTGCTGTGGCCAAGCACATTCTTCCCAGCGCTTGTGAGGCGCAACCCGTCCCTAGCCAACAGCCCATCTTCCAGGAAGTGTAGCCCGTGGTCCCAGAATCCAAATCTCTCGCGCCGGCACCACCTTCGTAGCCAGTCATTCACCCGGAGTATTTCCTTTCCCTCTCTGTCCCTCTTCTAACTACCGGGAGGATGGATGCGAAAACTCTCTGGGCCCCAAAGTTCCTGAGCTTCAGAGTCTGGCGTGGTTTCTTCCTCGCTCCGCTTGGCGGTATCATTTGTTCCCGCATGGACGAGAAGAAAGGGACACCTGTCAGTGGGCTTTATGAGCGCAGGCAGCCCTTCAGTCGCGTCTCTAATCCGTCCTCCCGGGAGGCAGAGTGCCTGGCGAGTCCACGGGTCGTCGCGACATACTTGGGTCTCGATCCCACGCGGCAAGGAGTCTCCCCCTCCTCCCCCTCTTCTCTTCCTGTTGTCGTAGGCCTGGGTTTCAGGGCCTCTGCTTGGCTGACCTTCAGCCTCTTGCTCGCGCTCCTGCGGGGTCCCCCGCACTTCTTCCTCCGCAGGCTGCCCCCCAGTCTCACCCCCAAGTACCTGGGACCGGCTCCACAGCTCCACTGCCTCCACTGCCGCCGAGCGGCGTCTAGCTCTTCTGCTCCTAACGGTCCCCCTTTCCCAAGGAGTATCCTCGCGGCATTTTTCCTCGCCTCAGCGCCTTCCTCTTGTGCCTCAGCTTGCTGTTGCTCTTCTGGCTTCTGCTCTTCGCTTTGCTGCTGCAGGTCCACTGCTCTGTCCAAGAGCTCTTCGTCTTCCCTTATTCCCCGCAGGGTCGGCAGTCGCCGCTCCGGTCCCCTTCCTTTCTCTTCCAGCAGCGTGATCAACTGCACCTGTTGCGCGTGTGTGCCATGCTGGCCTCGGGCACGGAAACAAACACGGCACAGGCCTTACAGGTCACCACCACCGCAGAGTCTTGTCCTTCCGTGGCCTCTGTTCCCCTTTTTGTGTCTAGCTTTCTGATGGTACTGGGACAGCCTGTGCTGTGTCCTCTGTTCACTGGAGGTTAACAACGGAGTCCCACCGGTATGGAAGTGTGTGTTGCAAGACAAAGAAATTTTAAAAAATTGTTAGGGGCCTCCCCCTTTACCTCCCCTGCTGAATTCCTGTTTGCTCTCCCTGTCTGCTTGCTCTCTGGGAGCTTGCTTGCTTGTATAGCCCCTGGACCAACTGGGGCAGCTTCCTCTGCTCTGCTCAGCCCGGAGACAGGAAACAGACTGAAACTCCCCACCCATACAGCTGCTGGGAGTCCTCAGGCCATGCCCCTTTCAGTCCCAGCTCTCAGGAGTGCATGGTGAGCACACAACGACTCAGAATGGAAAGTCCCTGGGCTTACTCCAGCCCAGTTGGGGGAGAGGGAGAGAGAGAGAGAGAAAGAAAGAAAGGTGGCACAGAGAGAGCGGGGGAGAGAGAGAAGGGGTGGCAGAAAGAGAGAGAGTGTCTGTTTGTTTGTCTGTCTCTCTCCTTCTTACAATTGGAAATTGGGTGGAAGAAAGAGAAAGGGGGTGGAAGATAGAGAAAGAGAAAAGGGCACAGCCCTGACTACTTTTGGCTCTGGTTCTGCTCACTGCTGACTGGCTGCGTCCCCTGTTGTCATGCAACCCCAGACCGATTAGCCTCGAAGGAATGAGGTCCTTGCCAGAGAACAGGTTCGCCACCCCTGCATTAGAACACCTTGCTAGCCACTATTGGAAGCAGGATGCTGGACTAGATGGGCCTTTGATCTGAGCCAGCAGCCAAGACAATTCCAATGATACCTAAATGGAGCCTCCATGGTCAGGTGCAATCTACCACCAAATAGCAGACATTGAGGGGGCAAAGAACAGGGGGAACATTTCTGCAGCAGGAAGAGACAGCTGTTCTCTTCCTCTCCCCCTCACTCTGCTCTGTGTTGGTTTGTTACCATTCAGAATCCAAGATGGATCCAAGATGGCCATGTAAGAGTTTGTTTTGTCTTGAGTCCCGCAGCTTATTTTAGTTTTTATTGTTTTAATGGCTCTTTTTTATGAGTCACTTTTACCTCAGCATTTTGGATCCTCCTGGCTGGTCTTGTTTTATTTCTAAGCTGCTGAGCTACTTGGATTTTGCTGTCTTCATTATTTTATTTTATTTTCTACAACTTTCCTGGTTCCTGCTAACCACATTAAGAGACAAACTGTTTTTAACAAAAAATGAGCAATGGAGAGGCCAAGGAATTTAAAAAGACCCAGAGAAAGAACTGTTGCCGCCTCCTGGCTCACTTACACTTCAAGCTGTGTAATTTTCACCCCCTCCTCCCAGTTTTTTGATTACAACCACTGATAAATCTTTTTTCTGGGACTTGTAGTAGAGACGGAGAAGGGAGGCCTGGAATTTCACACTGGTGTCTTGATTTGTTAACTAGCCCAAGAGGAGTGTGTCTTCTGGGATTGAACCCCTTTATTAGGTCTTTCTTGTGGAGACAGGGACCTTCAGCCTCCAGAATTCGAAGGATCTCCTAGAGCTATTCATCATTCCCTGGAAACAGGTCTCCTGGGTGAAGCCTTGGAAGATTCAATGAGTGTGGGTTGCTGCCCTGAAGAGTGAGTTTACACCTTGATCAAGAAGAGGGCATGGCTAACTGATTTATGGCAGGCACAACAAGTGAGGGTCATTAGAAAGCTCTGATAATCTTTCATGAAGCTGAGTTTGTGGTGTAGAATGCAGGAAGTGATCTTGAAGAGACCCTGAGGAGTGTGGAGAGATTTAAAGAGAACATTTGTTTATTCTGGTTTTGAGCCTCGGCTCCAGCTTTCTTTGGGACCTTTGAATTATTAAGGGTGCAATCCTATGGGGATAGGGGGCCGCCTCCAAACTTGGAGGTGACTGCCTATCCAATGCAGGGCAGGCGAAGCACGGAGGGGATTATCCCCTCCGTGCTTCAGCCGCCCTGCATTTGCAGCTAGGCAGCTGATTTTGGCTGTCTAGCAGTGAGGAGGCAGAGCAGGGGAGGCAGCTGCCGGATGACACATAGGATGTGCTGTACCGGCATTTCCACCTTCCCTGCCCCAGAACGCCCCATTCTCACTGTTCCGCGCTCCTCTTCCGAGCGCAGGGCCGTTCCGAGCTGCCTGCGAGGCAGCGTGGGAGGGGGGGAAGTCAGTTCTCCAGGAACCGACCTTGGAGCACAAACTCCGAGGTTGGTTCCCAGAAACTCACATATCCTATAGCCGTCTAGCGGCTGACTAGTGGCCATAGGATTGCTCCCTAAGAAGTTTTTCTGAGGCAAATGTTAGATAGGCCTGTGGTATTTGGAATATAAGCCTGAACTGGCCTGCCTCATTTATACAATAATATTCTTTCTTATATGGTGGGGGCTTGTACCTCTGTCTCTTTTGCTCCTATTGTTTTTATCATTTTATCGGTGGTGGGCAGGTTCTAGAAGAAATAATATATCCTAGCATAAAGCATTTGGATTACTATTTTATTAAGTTTAATTCTTGGGGGTTTCGTTTTTGGCTACGTGTACTTATATATCTATTTACAAGTGTGTGTATTTTAATTATTAACATGAATGCTAATTGAAATGGATCCTAGAAAGCATTTCTGAAATAATTCTAATTCATTTTCTCCCCCTCATACTAAACAGCTTAACATTGATGAGTTTCTTTTAGACCTGATTTGCCCATACAAGATGATAGTAAATTTGCAATTCCTACCTTCAACAGATTCAATGTTCAAGAAACTGAAAGCTCAGAGCCTCAGCAACCACATACAGAAAATACTACTACTACTACTACTACTAACAATATAAGCAGGAGCAGACATGAGAATTAATAAGTCTACTCTCTTCCTAGTGATAGCGTGATTCTAGCAGAGCAATGTAATTTGGTGACCCAAACAGTTCAAGATATTTAAAAACACCTAGAAAAATTCAGATAATATAGTTTTATATCTGTTATAAAAAGGGAAAACTTTGCTTCCCTCTCTAAGACTATTACTGAGAAACGGGATGATATTAAAGTATCAAACAAGGATGAAGTTAACCAATTTTTTCAACCTACTATAGTTAAAAAACAATCCTTCTATGGATTCAAATCTACTCTTTCAGGAATACCACAACTCATGTTTTGAAACATCTTTGTTGTTGTTCAGTCTGCAGTGATTGGAGCCCAAGAAAATAAAATCTGTCACTGCTTCCATTTCTTCCCCTTCTATATGCCAGGAAGTGAGGGGGCCAGATGCCATGGTATTAGTTTTTTTAATGTCGAGTTTCAAACCCCCTTTTGCGCTCTCCTCTTTCACCATCAGCAAGAGGATCTTTAGATCCTCTTCGCTTTCTGCCATTAGGGTGGTATCGTCCGCGTATCTGAGCTTGTTGAAAATTCTCCCAGCAACCTTAATTCCGACCTGTGATTCATCCAACTCGGCATTTCTCATGATGTACTCTGCATATAAGTTAAATAAGCAGGGCGACAATATGCAGCCTTGTCGTACTCCTTTCCCAATTTGGAACCAATCGGTTGTTCCATGTCCGGTTCTTACTGTTACTTCTTGGCCCTCGTACAGGTTTCTCAGGAGACAGGGAAGGTGGTCTGGTACTCCCATCACTTTAAGAATTTGCCACAGTTTGTTGTGATCCACACAATCAAAGGCTTTAGCGTAGTCAATGAAGCAGAAATAGACGTTTTTCTGGAATTCTTTTGCTTTCTCCATGATCCAGCGAAAGCTGGCGATTTGATCTCTAGTTCCTCTGCCTCTTCGAAACCCAGCTTGTACTTCCGGTAGTTCTCGGTTCACATACTGCTGAAGCCGAGCTTGTAGGATTTTGAGCATCACCTACCTTGCTGGCATGTGAAATGAGCGCAATTGTGCGGTAGTTTGAACACTCTTTGGCCCTTCTTTGGAATTGGAATGTAAACTGACCTTTTCCAGTCTTGTGGCCACTGTTGAGTGTTCCAAATTTGTTGGCATATTGAGTGCAGCACTTTAACAGCATAATCTTTTAGGATTTTAAACAGCTCAGCTGGAAGACTGTCATCTCCGCCAGCTTTGTTGTTAGTAATGCTTCCTAAGGCCCACTTGACTTCACTCTCTAGGATGTCTGGCTCAAGTTCAGTGAGCGCACTATCATGGCTATCAGGGACATTAAGCTCTTTCCTGTATAGTTCTTCTGTGTATTCTTTCCACCTCTTCTTAATCTCATCTGCTTCTGTTAGCTCCCTGCCTTCTTTGTCCTTTATCATGCCTGTCTTTGCACGAAACGTTCCCTTGATAATCTCCGATTTTCTTGAAAATATCTCTAGTCTTTCCCATTCTATTGTTTTCCTCGATTTCTTTGCATTGTTCATTTAAGAAGGCCTTCTTGTCTCTCCTTGCTATTCTCTGGAACTCTGCATTCAGTTGGATATATCTTCCCCCTTCTCCCTTGCTTTTCGCTTCCCTTCTTTCCTCAGCTACTTGTAAAGCCTCATCAGACAGCCACTTTGCTTTCTTGCATTTCTTTCTCTTTGGGATGGATTGAGTTGCTGCCTCCTGAACAATGTTACGGACCTCCGTCCATAGTTCCTCAGGCACTCTGTCTATCAGTTCTATTCCCTTAAATCTATTCGTCACCTCCACTGTGTATTCATAAGGGATATGATTTAGGTCATACCTGAATGGTTTATTGGTTTTCCCTACATTCTTCAATTTAAGCCAAAATTTTGCAACAAGCAGCTCTGAGCCACAGTCAGCTCCAGGTCTTGTTTTCACTGGCTGTATAGAGCTTCTCCATCTTTGGCTGCAAAGGACATAATCAATCTGATTTCGATATTGACCATCTGGTGATGTCCATGTGTAGAGTCGCCTCTTGTGCTGTTGGAAAAGAGTGTTTGCTATGATCAGCGTGTTCTCTTGGAAGAACTCTATTAGCCTCTGTCCTGCTTCATTTTGTACACCAAGGCCATGCTTGCCTGTTATCCCGGTTATTTCTTGACTTCCTACTTTAGCATTCCAATTCCCTATGATGAAGAGGACATCTTTTTTTGGTGTTAGTTCTAGAAGGTGTTGTAGGTCTTCATAGAACCGATGAACCTCAGCTTCTTCGGCATCAGTGGTTGGGGCATAGACTTAAATTACTGTGATGTTGAATGGTTTGCCTTGGAGTCGTACTGAGATCATTCTATCGTTTTTGAGATTGTACCCCAGTACTGCTTTTCCCACCCTTTTGTTGACTATGAGTGCTACTCCATTTCTTCCAAGGGATTCTTGCCCACAGTAGTAGATATGATGGGTTGCCATTTCCTTCTCCAGTGGACCACATTTTGTCAGAACTCTCCGCCATGAGTTCCGCCACCGACAGTCTTGGGTGGCCCTGCACGGCATAGCTTACGGCTTCACTGAGTTACGCAAGCCCTTTCGCCACAACAAGGCAGTGATCCACGAAGGGTTTTGAAACATCTTAGTGCTTTATTATTTTACCAGTGAAGGGCATTGATCTTTCATTTATTACAGCTTTGTACGCTCCTCCTCAAATACAAAAATGTATTGTAGTATTTAGATCAGGTAGAATTCCATCTCTGCTATTTAGGAGGAAAGAATTTCTGGCCATGTTGGGTGTGCTACCTACTCAGGTGTTTCTGGATACAGTGAGGAAACCACTCTTGACTTTAAATAACTCTCAGGGGTTGGGAGGATATTATCTTGGGCCATCCCTCCTGACTAAGGAGTGGACTCTGAAGGAAATGCCCTTGATTTCCTTCAATAATGAACATCAGGGTACTCAGTTACATCCTGTATCAATGATTATTTTGGAGGATTGTTCTCAAAGTTCACATAATAATTCCAGGGTCACTGAAGAAGACCAATTAATGGGCTCGTTTAACCTATTGCCCCAGATAGAGCAAAAAGCTATCATACATAGATTGGGCAGTTTAAGAGAAACAATCTTGCAGAGCCGGGCCGAGTTGGACCTAGACCCTGCGGTACCATTGACTACCCAATGCAAATCAGATAGGAATGCTAATACTATGCTCCAGGATGATTTGATTTCTTTTGAGGTCTCCTCCAGTGAAAGAAATGCTGTTTTTAATAGATTACCTCAAGCAACGGACAATTGGTTGCAGATGAGAAGGCTAGAGCCCAATGAATTAGGAGAAGAAAAGGCTAATAAGTAACTTGTTACTCTCGCAGAAATACATCAGCCACAACATAATCTTCATCTCTCAGAGAATGGGTCAGTAGTAACTGCAGAGAAGGCCATTAAAATGGAGGCTGTAATGCAACAATAGGAAGGCCTGGCGTGCTATGGTCCATGGGGTCATGAAGAGTCGGACACGACTTAACTACTGAACAACAACAATGCAACAATGACAACCAATACAAAGGGAAGCCAGAATTCGTTATTTATCTTGGAACTTGGCCAGTTGGAAGAATAAGTTAGAGGATAATGATTTCTTAAACTACATAATGAATTTCCAAATTTTGTTGTTCCAAGAAACCTGGTTAATTCAGGAAATGTGGTTGTCTGGATATGTGGCTTATTCGATCTCCACATTTTGCTCCTCTAAAGTGGTAGACCAAGCGGGGGAGTAGCTATATTAATAGCTGCTTCTTTACAGGCTTCCAATTACTCAGTGAAGTGGCCAGCAGGAAAGGGGGAGCCCAGGGAAAGGCACGGGTTTGTGTTGTTTCATCTGTCTTTTGGGTTTTTGACACCAGTGAAGATGCCCTGTGAAAGCCACTAGCCAACCCAGGCAGTGAGCTGGAACGATGGCCAGTGTGTCAGTGAGGGAGGTGTTGTATTAGTCTCTGTTTACTGAGGAGATGGGGTCAGGACAAAGCAGGAGGATTTCCGTGCCATCACCAGGAATGGCCTTAAGCAGTATGAGGGCCACCCCAGGAAGAAATGAACTGAGCCGACATGAAATTCTGATAGGGAGACCAATGAGAACAGGGGTGTCACCCCCAGTGGCATGCCATCTAGACCACCTTGATAACCAGATGCAAGAGTATTGCAAGGCTCTAATCAAAAGTTTTCAGCATTTGATTCCATGGGCTAAAGCAGGTTTGAGCCATCCTGCTCCTGACGGCCCCAAACCACTCGTTGCTACCAGGAGACCAGATGTAGGTCAAGGCCTTCCAGCGGAAGAATGCCTTGCAGCCCAGGTGGACCGGCCCGCATGAGGTGCAACTGGTGACCCCGACAGCAGTTAAGGTGAAGGGCAACCACACCTGGATCCACGTTGCTCACCTGCAAGAGGGCAGTCGTGCCCCAAGAGCCATGAGAAAGCCCTGCAGATTGTCCAATCCAGGACAGACGTGGCGAGCCCAAACCACTGGTCCCTTGATGAGCAGGCCCAGTAGCCAGACCAGGCCCGGAAATAGATGACTGCTGGAAGCGGACAGCTGTCCCAAGACCGATGAGCCCTCAGCAACAAGAGCAGCTGGCGCTTGCACGTGTCATTTGTTTTTCCTCTGAAGCGGGATAGTCAGAGTGCTCGTGTGGTTTTCAAATTGTTTGAGTGAAGAGAGAGAGAACAAAATCTCGAAGAGAGCCAAGAAAAAAATACTGCTGTATAATCGCTGTTGCTGTGCATTTATTTCTTTTGCTGACACTTATAAAGTTTGTGACTATTAAGGAAAAAAAACCCATGTACGAGTACCCCTAGAAAACCAGCTTCAGGGTTAGATGATTATGCCATACCTTGCTTATTGGTCCTAGTACTGAGGTGGCTTCACAAAGAACAAAACAAGCAAGCCCAAGTAGAATAATGGTTCGGCTCATAGTAAGAGCGGTGTTCATGTTCCTATGGGCCCCCACTCTTTCCTATGATAGGAACCTGGCCATCCAAAGGATGCAAAGTGTGGCCAATTTGACAGAACAACAATGTGGCCACACTTTGCATTCTGTGGCCACCATTTGCATTCCCTTTTTTTTGCCGTTTTAGCCTACGTAAATATTTACGTAGGCTATTAGGGAAAAAAAATGGGGAACGCAAATGGCGTAGTGGCTGCCATTTGCATTCCCCTTTGTTTTTTTGCCGTAATAACCTACGTAAATATTTATGTAGGCTAAAATGGCAAAAAAAAAAGGGAACGCAAATGGCGGCCACCGTAGCCGCCGCCATTTGTGTTCCCTTAGTGAAGCTGTGATAGGCTACGTAAATACTTACATAGCCTATCACGGCCTCCGCAGGGACGCAAAAGGCGTCCCTGCATTAGCCGTGATAGGCTACGTAATTATTTACGTAGCCTGTCACAGCTATAATGAGGAAGCGAATGGTGGCCGCAGATGCGGCCACCATTCACAAGTCAGCGCGGATGGCAGCAGGTAAGTGCTCCATTTCGTGCGCCTTTCGTGGGGGGGAGGGCTTCGTTCTGCCACGGATTTCAGGGGGCTGAATGCACTGACATTCAGCCTCACTGAGATCCGTGGCGGAATTCTCTGACATCCCTAGCCAACTGATCACACCACGACCACTGCAAATGGCACATGGGCCCAGGCTGGGTACAATCACACAGGCGAATATCTGGCTGTTGCCGCCCAAACGGGGGTTTGGTGCTGGGAAGTGAGAAAAAAGGAACAATACGTTTGTAAGAAAGAGTGAAATGGTCAATGGACCATTTTCTGGGGGGGGGGAGGGGGGAGACAAACAAAGAAAAATACTCCTAAATGACACCAAGTGTGTATATAGGTTCAGAACCTTTTTAGACCCTGAAAATCTCACAAATGACGCCACAGGAATGCAATGTTGGCCATACATACATAATTACACGGGAAACAGCAGCCAGACAGTGTAGGAGCATTCACACAATCTTACCTGAGGAAACTGTTTCCCAAGTGGAACAAGGGTCACAAGCCCCAATACAATGGGTTATGGAGTGCCCTTTACAGGAAATTATGAGTTCCTTCATTGACCAAGTGCAAACTGGCTTGCAGATGAAGGTCAGTGTTTTGTATATAAAATACAAAATATTTTGTATATACAAAAATGTATATACCCGGGCATATAAGAAGCTCCCTACCGGGTGGTGGGGAACTTGTTATGTTGCATGGCAAGTCCCTGGCATGAGAATGGTCTGGTCCCTGGTCCCTTCTGTCTGGTTGACACCAAAATAAACAAGACCTTGGTGAAGCCTGCAAAATGTGAGAAAATGTTACCAACCCTATGAGGAAGATGAATTCAATTAGTTGCTCTGCTATGGAGGCAATACCCTTTGTGACTGGAGATGAATGTTGTGTGTTTGTGAACAGCTCCTTAGGAGTGGCAAATGCCCAAGACAGTGATGCCCTAGAGCATGCTGCAAAAAGACAGGAGATAGCTGGTCAAGCAGAAGAATGGCTTGGCTGGCTGACCAGTTGGTTCCTCGACTGGCTGAGCTGGCTCCAGCCTCTTCTAAATGGGCCCTGGTTGGGTCCCTGTTGTTGCTACTCCTGTTTGTTTGGTCCCAGTTGTGTATAGCATGTGTGTTGTAGTCGTGAAAAGAACAAAGGGGGCAGAAAGAAAAATTTCTGCAAAAGGAGATGAAAATCATGGTCATGAGGGAGTTACAGACTGAACAAGAATAGAAAGATGAAATCCAGAAGCTAATAGAAATCCAGGTATGTTGTGAGTCAAGGAGTGGACCCAAACGGGGGAACTGTCATGGCTGTAATGGACATTCAGCTTTGGCCAAAGAGACTCCATTTTAAGTTAGCAGCCATAATAAGATTAGTGCAAGAATGCAAGGGAAGGGCACTTATGAAAGGATTTTGCTTAATGCAGGAGCTGAAGGATAACAGGATGTAGTTTGTGGGTTTCTGTGGCTTCCTATAGAGCTTGCGGTTAAGTAGAAAAGTGTAACACATTATTGCTTTATATGAGAAACCGCAATGATGAATAGCAAATACAGGAGGGGGGAGCATGGAGGAACGTGGTTGTCAGGGTGGACACTGAGCCCATAAAATCCCAGAGTAGTTCTGATTCGGAGGAAGAGCAGTCGCTCCTGGGAGAGGAGCGCGCCCCTTTTTCCCAGGGCCCGCAGCTGACAGAGATTCCTCCCACCCACATTCCTAGATTAGAGAGCAGTCCAGGGAGTGACCCAGCACCGAGAGCAGACTGGTTGGATGCGCGGCGCAGACGCAGAGAGCGGCGCCAAATGGAGAGTGCGGAAAGGAGGCGTAGCGTCCGGTTGGCGCTCAAAGAACGGTTGCGCCCAGAGGATCCAAGGGAAAAGGGGAGGGATTCTCCCTAGTCCTTATATTCAGGGGTCTGCCAGTAATTGCCCTTCAAACGGGGACCAACTGTTCCAACTTAGGGCATAGGGATGCTGCTGCTCAGATCTAGTTGCTACCTGTAGAGTTATTAAGTTGTAAAAGAAGAATAAAGCTTTGAAAGGAATCCCTTTGTCTGTGTCTGGACTGGGCTACTGGGTTAGACTGAGAGCCCTCCAAGGAGCCCTTGACAGCGGTTTGGCGTACGTTGTTTATCACCTATATCAGAGGGTAGGAAATTCTGTTCTGTGTCACTCAAATGTCTGAGATGAACCATCATGGTCATTCAATACTCCATCCTGAATAAAGCTTTTTGAGAGTGCAGACCGTGTTAGTGTGATACTTGAAAGTCCAGCTAAGCCACTGACCATGACAACGGGAACATAAGAAATGGCCTTATATCTAGGGTGGCCATTTAGGAGTCACCAAAAAAGAGAGGAAATGGGTCACTAAAAAAAGAGGGCAGGGATTTATATAAAGCTGGCATGTGCTAATTCATATCATCATCATCATCATCATCTCTATACTGCCCAATAACCAAAGCTCTCTGGGCAGTTCACAACAATTCACAAGATAAATACAGCATAAAAATTTAAATATACAAAATTCAAAAACAATTTAAAAGCTAAAAACAATTTCAATACAATATTGGGGGGCCACCACTGAAAAGGCCCTCTCCATTGTTGCCACCTTCCAAGCCCCCCTTGGAGGTGGCACTCAGAGGTAGGCCTCAGATGTTGAGTGTAGTGTCCGGGTAGGTTCAGGTCAGGAGAGGTGCTTAGGGATGTCAGAGAATTCCGCCACGGATCTCGGTGAGGCTGAATGCAGGGCATTCAGCCCCCCGAAATCTGTGGCGGAATGGCCTGCCCCCCCTGCCCCCCCCCGCGGATCCCCCCCAGGACGAGACTTACCTGGGGCGGATCTTCCGGGCAGCAGTGGCTCCAGCGGGCGGCTCCGGCGGCAGCTCTGGCTCCGGCAGCAGCAGCAGCCGGTCTTCTGACCGGTCGCCGCCGCCATTTCCAGGCTTGTGGGGGAAAAAAAAAAAGAAGATGTGATAGGCTACGTAAAGATTTATGTAGCCTATCATGGCTAGGTTTAAAAAAAAAGGGAAAAAAAGACATGATAGGCTACGTAAATCTTTACGTAGCCTATCATGGTTGGGGGTGAGTTTAAAAAAACAAACAAACACGTACACAAATGGCGGCGGCTACGGCCGCCGCCATTTGCGTTCCTTCTTTTTGGCTGCCTTAATCTACGTAAATATTTATGTAGACTATGACAGCGAAAATCAAGGAGAACGTAAATAGCGTAGCAGGCGCTATTTGCGTCCCTTTTTCATTCACCATTTTAGCCTATGTAAATCTTTATGTAGGCTAAAACGGGGAATCAAAAGGGGACACAAATGGTGCCCGCTACGCTATTTGCGTTCCCCTTGATTTTTGCCGTCATAGTCTATGTAAATATTTACGTAGATTAAGACGGTAAAAAGAAGGAACACAAATGGCAGCGGCCGTAGCTGCCGCCATTTGCGTACGCTTTTTTTTTTTTTTACCCAGAGCCCTCTGCGGCCGGAAATCCGGCTGCAGACGGCTCGGGCCTGGCCGGCTGCTCCGCGGAGCTGCCGCGGAGTACAGCTGGCTGTTTGAGGATTCCGGGGGGGAGGAACAGAGCGCCTCCCCCCCTGGCCAGGATTCCGGGGGGAGGGATGGAACGCCTCCCCCCCACCATCAACATAATCCGCGAAAGGTAAGTCACTTTCGTACACCCGTAGAGGTGCTCCATCAGGTATTGAAGTCCTGAGCCGTATAAGGCTTTATAGGTTAAAACCAGCACCTTGACGGGCTCGGAAACATACAGGCAGCCAGTGCAAGCGGGCCAGAGTTGGTGTTCCATGCTCAGACCTTCTGGTCTCAGTTATTAAACTGGCTGGCATGTTTTGCACAAGCTGCAGCTTGTGAACAGTTCTTCAGCTGTTATACACTAATGCCCAGAGTGTGGGAAACAAACAGAGCGAACTTGAACTCTTAATACAAGAGGGAAATCATGACTTGATAGGTGGAACTGAGACTCGGTGGGATGACTCCCATGACTGGAATACAGCAGCTGAAGGATATAACCTGTTCAAAAGAACAGGAGGAGCAGAAAGGGAGGTGGGGTGGCACTGTATGTGAAAAATACATATCTCTGCACAGAAATACAGGAGGAGAAGCTTGGAAGCCCCATCAAGAGCATCTGGATCAAAATAAATGGAGCAAACAATAAAAGGAGCCTGGTGGTCGGAGACTACTACCGGCCACCCAATCGAGGAGAAGACGAGGATGAAACTTTTGAAAAGCAAATAGCCAAGGTTTTAAGGAAGCATGATGTAGTGGTAATGGGGGACTTCAATTTCCCTGATACTTGTTCGGAGACAAATTCTGCAAAACATGGCCCCTCCAGGAAATTCCTGACTTGTGTGGCGGATAACTTCCTCCTACAGAAAGTAGAGGAAGGAACTAGAGGATCAGCTATCCTTGACTTGATCCTAACCAACAGAGATGACTTAGTGGATCAAGTAGCAGTTACAGGAACTCTGTGGGAAAGCGACCATGTTGTACTTGAGTTCTTGGTTCTAAGGGAAGCAAAAGCCGAGTGTAGTCAAACGCGTCCCCTGGATTTTAGGAAAGCCGATTTTAATTCACTCAGAACAATGATCAGTCAGGTCCCATGGCAAGCGACGCTAACGAGAAAAGGAGTCCAAGATGGGTGGGAGCTTTTAAAAAAGGAAATTCTCAAGGCACAATTACAAACAATTCCAACAAGAAGAAAAGGTGGAAGACAACAGAAGAAGCCAATGTGGCTTCACAAAAAGCTTAGCGATGACCTGAAAACAAAAAAGGACACATACAGGAAGTGGAAAGAAGGCCAGGAGACAAAGGAAGAGTCCAGGCAGGTAGCACAGAATTGCAGGGATGGCGTCAGGAAGGGTAAAGCAGAGAATGAGCTGAGACTAGCGAGGGATGCTAAAAACAACAAAAAGGCTTTCTTCAGCTACGTGCGTAGGAAAAGGCAGAGGAAAGAAATGGTGGTTCAGCTATTAAATAAGGATGGCAAAACGATAACAGAGGACAAAGAAAAGGCAGAGGTGCTCAATTCCTACTTTGGCTCAGTCTTCTCCCAAAAGAGGGTCTATGACCCCCCTGGCAAAGGCGAAGTGCAGGCTGAAGGGGCAGGATTGCAGCTTGAGATTGATAGGCATATGGTCAAGGAACACCTAATGACTTTGAATGAGTTCAAATCTCCAGGGCCAGATAACTGCACCCTAGAGTAATAAAAGAAATGGCAGAAGAACTCTCAGAACTATTCTCTTTGAGAAATCATGGAGGACGGGGGAAGTGCCAGATGACTGGAGGAGGGCTAACGTTGACCCTATCTTCAAAAAGGGTAAAAAAGGAACCTGGGAACTACAGACCAGTCAGTGTGACATCAATCCCTGGGAAAATTCTGGAGCAGATGATAAAGCAATCCATCTGGAAGCACCTTGACAACAATGCCGTGATTACTCAAAGCCAACATGGATTTGTCAAAAACAAGTCCTGCCAGACGAATCTGATCTCATTTTTTGATCAAGTCACCTCCCTTGTTGACCATGGGAATGCTGTAGACATCATATACCTCGACTTCAGCAAAGCTTTCGACAAAGTGCCCCATGATCTCCTGATGAGCAAACGAGCTCAAAGTGGGCTAGATGAAACAATGATCCGGTGGATCCACAGTTGGCTACAGAATCGGACTCAAAGAGTGCTTATCAATGGGACCTTCTCAAACTGGGGAGAGGTAACGAGTGGGGTACCGCAGGGCTCAGTCCTAGGCCCAGTGCTCTTCCACATTTTTATTAATGACTTGGAGGAGGAGGTGCAGGGAATGCTGATCAAATTTGCAGATGACACCAAATTGGGAGGGATAGCTAATACTTTGGAAGACAGAAACAAAATTCAAAGTGATCTGGATAGACTGGAGCGCTGGGCAGAAAACAACAGAATGACATTTAATAGGGATAAATGCCAAGTTCTGCACCTAGGAAAAAGAAACCAAATGCACAGTTACAAGATGGGGGATACGTGGCTCAACCACACTACAAGCGAGAAGGATCTTGGAATTGTTGTCGATCACAAACTGAATAAGAGCCAACAATGGGATGTGGCTGCAAAAAAGGCCAATGCTCTTTTGGGCTGCATTCATAGAAGCATAGCTTCCAAATCCTGGGGAGTCCTAGTTCCCCTCTACTCAGCACTGGTTAGGCCTCATCTGGAGTACTGTGTCCAGTTCTGGGCACCACACTTGAAGAAGGATGCAGACAAACTGGAAAGGGTTCAGTGGAGGGCAACAAAGATGATCAGGGGACTGGAAACAAAGCCCTATGAAGAGAGACGGAAAGAACTGGGCATGTTTAGCCTTGAGAAGAGAAGACTGAGGGGAGATAGAATAGCACTCTTCAAGTCCTTGAAAGGCTGTCCCAGAGAGGAAGGCCAGGATCTCTTCTTGATCATCCCAGAGTGCAGGACATGGAATCATGGGCTCAAGTTACAGGAAGCCAGATTCCGGCTGAACATCAGGAGAAACGTCCTGACTGCTAGAGCAATATGACAATGGCACCAATTCCCTAGGGAGGCGGTGGGCTCTCCCACACTGGAGGCCTTCAAGACGAGGCTGGACAGCCATCTGCCAGGGATGCTCTGACTTGGATTCCTGCATTGAGCAGGGGGTTGGACTCGATGGCCTTGTAGGCCCCTTCCAACCCTACTATTCTATGAATCTATGATTCAAGGGCAGCCCCACATATAGATGCAAATTTAGAAATAACGACTAGAATTTAAATGGAAATCCATTGCATCCCATCACAGTGAGGAAGACTGTAACCAGGTGAGCTGTGTGCCTGCCTGTTCAGTCTGCTGTTCAGGTGTGAACTGTGGATGTGCAACCTATCTGATGGTTGTCTTGATCTTTGAACCAGAATTGGACAGGACAGCCATTCCAAGAGAGCATGGGGTGGGCGGAAGTTAGATCTCCAGACATTTTGGACTTCAACTCCCAGCATTCCTCACCAGTGCTCATGCTGGCAGCGGCTTCCAGGAGTTGGAAGTCTAAAACATCTAGAGATCTACCTTCTGCCCACCCCTGAAATAGAGGACACCTTCAAACAGAGGAGTGTCTGCCACTGCTGAACTGGGGACCTACCACTGAGTGACAGCTTTTCCCTAAGCACACTCCAGCACTTTTCACTGCAAGCTTCGTCTTGACCTTGTCGATAACCTGGCCAGACATGGTGGGTGTTTTGCAGTCCATCGGGAACATTTTGGGAGGAGGAGGAAGAGGAGAAAGAGGGCTTTGCCTCCCTGCAGCTGATCTGTTGTTGTTGTTTTTAAAATTTTGTTCTGTTTTATTGTTTTGTCCTTGCTCCCTGAGTTGACAAAAGGTGGCTGGGAGGGGGTCATGCGAGGTTTAAGCAAATTGATGTTGAAATTAGCCTCAGCCCATCTGTGCGCACTGAACAAATGCCCTAGGAGTTGAGGACATGGGCTGTGTATATATTAGCACTTGGGGGATGACCTTGCTGGAGAGTTCCTTCACCGCAGCCATTCGAGAGGGCGTGGGAAAATCAGCTGAGCCTTTTTCACAGCTGTTCTAGCTGCTGAGCTGAGCCAATAGATGAAGCCCTGGACCCCCCCTCCTTTGCCCTGCCCCTATTCACTCTTTCAACCAGACCCCCTTCTGACGATTCTTTTTCCCCCCTCTCTCCTTCCCCCAACCCCCCCTGTGCTTCATTGTTCCACCAGCCCCTGGCTCGCATAGAAATTGGGCTGGCTGCAGTCGCCTGGAGGAGATGAGAGGACCTGCCAGGGAACGTAGTCCTCAATCAATCCCCAGACGATGCTTGGAGCCAAGAAAAGGGAGAGGAGGAGGAGGAGAGAGAGTGTGTGTGTGGAGGTGCATGGATGCATGGATAAGGATCTGTATTGGTATTTCAAGGAATGACATTCAGGCTCAAAACCCTAGGTCGGGGCATGAGAAATAAATTCAACAGTTGGTGTGCAGTCTTGGTTAGAATGTTGGACTGGGGAGACCCAGGTTCGAGGCCCCATTCAGCCATGAAGCTCCCTGGGTGACTTTGGGCCCAGTCCCTGACTCTCAGCCTAACCTACCCCACAGCGTTGTTGTGAGGGGGGGGGGGAAGCTGCCTTGGGCTCTTTGGAGGAAAGGCGGGATAGAAATGTAACAAATAAATAAATAAGAAATAATTAAAGGAGCCAATGTAGAAAGGAGTTTGCCCGCTGCATCTCAGCCTGAACCTGGGTCACTGGTGGCAGGTCATTATGCTGAGTATCTCTGCAACATGAGCTGTGATCAGAGCATTCTGTAGTTTCCACAGCAGTGAGCACCGCAGAGGGCTCAGAGGAGGGCAACGAAGATGATCAGGGGACTGGAAACAAAGCCCTATGAGGAGAGACTGAAAGAACTGGGCCTGTTTAGCCTTGAGAAGAGAAGACTGAGGGGAGATATGATAGCGCTCTTCAAGGACTTGAAAGGTTGTCACAGAGGGGAAGGCCAGGATCTCTTCGTGATCATCCCAGAGTGCAGGACACGGAATAACGGGCTCAAGTGACAGGAAGCCAGATTCCGGCTGAACATCAGGAGAAACCTCCTGACTGTTAGAGCAACACGACAAAGGAACACAACAGAGAAATTTGATAGCTCATTATCTGTGATCTATTAAAAAATGGAACAAAGGGCATTTAGTGAAGGAGGGTCATGGTGTCATGTAAAGAGCCCGCAAACTTCTGTGAGGGAGCCATCTCGATCGCAGGATAAAAGCTCTGTGTGCTGAAGCCCTTAGATTGAATGCTCTTGGAGACAGAGAATGAGTTGGGTTATTGCTTATTAAGCACTGTAAAAGCACCACAGCCCTTGCCAGCACGGAATGAAACCAACAAGAAAAGAAGCATACAAAATCTAACAGACATGACACAAAAGGAAAAAGGAATGGGGAGGGAAGAGGACAACAAGCAAACACAGGAACCCTTCTTCAGCCTCATGGAACACAGTGGGAATTACGTCAGCATAAACGTGCATAGAATTGTGTTGCATGTCACCTTTACTAGGACTTCAAGGCACCAAGCATAGTTTAGTTTTATACTGCTTTCACTGTCCCCACCGCCCCACCCCAAATCCTGGGAATTGTTGTTTGATGCTGCTGCTGAGAATTCTATTTTAGATTCCTAGCCCCCCTGCCTCAGCCCCATTAGGGGCCCCAGTCCAGCCCAGATGACCATGCTCCTTCCCTTGGCTGAGCCCCCTTTCCTCCAACCACTAATCTTGTCATGGTTTCCCTGCTCTTAGCAGTTTCCCCCCATGTGAAAAGCTTAACATACCTCTCCAAAGGCTGAGTTACTGGCTGTCAGAGCTTTAAGCTACAAAATGCTGGTTCCCCTGGCCACGCCTCTTTTGCCTTTGGCCACACCACTGCTGGAATGGATCCCCCAATAGCGTCTCCAAAATGGAATTCAGCCCTTGGGCTGAAAGAGGTTCAACACCCCTGACGTAATATATTTGGCCTAGGGGAAGAGAAGATGAAGGGGAGACATGAGAAGCAGTCTTCAGATATCTGAAGGTCTCCCGTGGAAAAGATAAAGCAGGTTTGTTCTCTGTTGCTCCACAGGGTGGGACTAGAACCAATGGGGAAATTCCAGGGAAGTAGATTTTGGCGAAATATTAAGAGAAACTTCCTAACAGTAAGAGCTGTTTGGTGTGGAGCAGGCTGGGAGGTGGTGGGGTCTCCTTCGCTGGAAGTATTGAAACAGGGGCTGGATGGACATCTTTCAGGTTTGCTGTAGTTGCAAGATTCCTGCAGGGGGTTGGACACCCCTAGGACACCTTCCAACTCTGAAATTCTACGATTCTAAACTTCTAGTACATACAAGTATGCCATGATGATGACAGCGTCTTCCCCTTGTTGGTTCCCCCCTGCCCAACTTCTGCAACTGGAACTGGTATTCAGAGGTAGATTGTCTCTGACCATGGAGGTTCAATTTAGCCATCATGGCTAATAGCTGTCAATAGATCTGTCCACTAGAATTGCATCTAATCCCCTTTTAAAGCCAGCTGTCAACACATCCTGCGGCAGTGAATTCTACCAGTTATGTTCATGAAGTACTTTCTAGTTAGCTGTCCTGGATCTCCGGATGATAAATTTCATGGGGTGAACCCAAGTTCTGGTATTATGAGAGAGGTGGGGGGAAACTTTCCTCTATCCACTTTTCTTGTGCATCTTAAGGGGGAAAAAACCCCTCTATCATGTTCTTAGTTTTTGGTTCTTGCTGCCCCCCTCCCCCCATGCCTTTACTCTCAGGAAGATCCTTCATCAATTAAGATTTATAATAACACAGTTGCATTATTGATGATGATGATTGGGTCATATATGGTTAGCGCTGGGTCTTACAAGCTTTCAGCACCAAATAAGACCTATTTGTTCACCCAGGGTTTTGTTTGAATCCATGTTGCTGTGTCATGTAAACCGTTACTTATCTGAGTTTCTGTTCTCCTCGTTTTATTGTTTATCGGCCAGTGTTTGTATGAGTTTACTGTGCTTTGGTTATGTACCCCACTTTGGGATTATTAATAATGAAAAGCAGGTAGTACATTTTATAAAAACAAAACAAAACAAAACTACCATAATATTAATAACTATAACAACATCACTAAGATTATTATTATCAATAATAATAAGTTTATATGAGGTAGGCTAGAATGAGAAACAGAAATTGTCCCAAGTTCACCCTGTGAGCTTCATAACTGAGTGGGAATTTGAACCTGCGTCTCCCTGGTCTAATCCAGTGCACCACACTGGCTACCCTTTTCTGCAACTTTTGCAGCTCTCTGTCTGTCTTGTGAGGGGCCCTTAAGTTGCCTTCAGGGTCAGCAGTCTTCTATGCCCCAAGCTGAATAAAACAATCAGATTTGGGTGCCAATTCTCTAGCCAGGAAAGCTGAAATTTATGAAAGAGGGGCATCTATTATCCAAACCAAGAAAATTTGCATGATGTATTCCAAAGCAACATTCTGTACATGACACTGTATTCTGTCCTCCCTCTGGCTTCTAAGATTTCAAGCAAGCAGTGCCCACACACTTTCTAGCCTACCGCTTCAGCCTTGAGGGCTAGAGACAACAAATTATAAACGGTGATTGCAGAATGCTGAATTCCATGTCCAAATGCCAAGATTGCAGAACACAGCTGAAAGATTAGAACATGCACACAGCCCTGATCACAAAATCACTGAGTGCCACCCTTCCTAGGGCTGATGGCTACCTGGAGATCATCTTCTACTCCAGCCTTCATACCATAAGGTCTAGCAGCTTGTCCTGCTTAAAATGAAAGCCAATCTTTGCTGGCAAGTGGATTTATGTGCCCAGATGAATTGCATTCAGTTTTTAGACCTGGGTGGTAGTGATGGCAAACTCAAAACACTATGCAATGACTAGGGCACAATCACCAGCTATTTATTTCTTAAATAAATAAATAAATAAATAAATAAATAAATATAAACTGCATTCATTGTGTGGAGAAGCATCCATGCCTACGTTACAATCCTATGCATGTTTACTCAAAGGTAAGTCCCACCAATTTTAACTGGGACTTCCTCCCCAAGTGAAGGAGCAGTCCTATGGCCCCTAGACCTTGGCTGGATCTACACTTACCACCTTTTTTTGCTTCCAATGAGGTTTTGCCGCCTGCCTTTCACACTACGCAGTACCCGCCTCTAATTGGAACCAGGATTTCCGACTTCCATGCTCCTGCTTTCAATACCCTACTATCCCCGGTATTCAGCTTCCAAGATCATGCCTGAATTAGAAAAAACAAAACAAAACCCATCACGGAGAAGCCCTGATTCTGCCAGGATAACGCCTTAATTTAAAAAAAAAAAACACCCTGAGCGGGCGATAGGAGGGGGTAAAACTTAGTCTCATTTGAAGGGACAGAACATTGCCCTGCTCAGTGCAGGAAGCCTGATTCCCAGGCAGTCACCCATCCAACTACTGACCGGGGATGACCCCGCTTAGCATCCGAGATCAGACAAGCACGCGCAGGAAAACAGCACAGCGCTCGAGTGTGAACCGAGCTCGCGCATTCGATGAAGCACTGCAACGGGGAAAATGGGTGAGTGTGAATAATCACGTTTTAACGCGAGAGCGTTTAACCCGACGGGACACCGAATTCATTGCGATGGCGGGCGCAATGTAGATCGGCCCATTGTCTGAGGGGCCATAGGATACAGGGGATTCTCCCCTCTGAGGTCAGAGATAGTGCTCTGACCTTGGAAGGGGGAGTTGGAGATCCGAACCCCCTCCCAGCCCCCTCCCAGCTGGCATGGAAAGAACCGCGCTGACTGCCGTCCACAGTCAGAAAAGCGACTGCAGAGAGGTGGAAAAGCAGATGTTCTGGTGGGCGGATACAAGAGGAGACTGGATAGGCCAGGACAGGAGCCTGAGAACATCAGAACAGCCCTGCTGGATCAGGCCCAGGGTCCATCTAGTCCAGCATTCTGTCCACACAGTGGCCAACCAGCTGTCAACCGGGACCCCACAAGCAGGGCATGAGCACAACAGCACCCTCCCGCCCATGTTCCCCAGCAACTGGTGTACACAGGCTCGCTGCCCCTGGCACTGGAGGTAGCATATAGCCATTAGGACTAGTAGCCACTGATAGCCTTCTCCTCCATAAACTTTTCTAATCCCCTTTCAAAGCCATCCAAGTTGGTGGCCATCACTACATCCCGTGGAAGTGAAATCCACCCCAACATATGCAAATCTCCCCAAATGTGTGTTTTCATGCTTTAGCCTATGGGGGAAATGCGCATTTTCGACTGGTGGTTTTTTAATTTTATGTATTTTTCTATGACTCAATTTGCCTAAAATTCTGGAAGATTTTTTTTAAAAAAAACAACAGTCTGCAACTCCGTGGAATTCGTGCAACTAGGGAAAAGCTGGTCCACTGCGGAATCTGCAGGTTGGATTCATAGAAATCTGAACTCATTTGATTCCATTGCAGATGTATCCAACGTCCCTACCCTCTTGGCAAAACTGGAACAAAGAATGCCTGCCATGCTCTTGCTGCAAAGTCGGCACTGCATTTACCCCCCCACCATCTTGTTAAAGGCACAGATGAGTGACAATGATTAATATCATTGGGTAGAATCCAACTAAGGTCCTACTTAGAGTAGACCTATTGAAATGAATGGGGCTTAAGTTAGTCATGACTACCTTAAGTCCCATTCATTTCAATAGGTCTACTCCAAGTAGGACCTTAGTTGGATTCTACCCGTTATTTTATTATCTTTCTACCACCTTGGAATCCATTGTGACACATGAGTCTCCTAACCAGAGACACACCAGATCTGGATCTATTTAAGATGGTCCTGCTCCAAACCTCATTCTACACAGGCGTAGGCTGCCAATGCTGGTGGATCTATGAGATCCAGCGGCTCAAGGCACCCTACAGTGCAATCCTATACCAGTCTACTCAGAAAGGAGTCCCCCTGTGTTCTGTTGAACTTACTCTTTAGTAAGCGTGTTTAAGATTGCAGCTTTCAGTTGGTATCCTGTGCCATTCCAGCTGGGGTTACATAGCAGATTTGACTGTGCTGTGTTACAGAATAACATGGGCCAATCCATTTTTATGCCTTTTTTATGCTCTGCACAACATTCCACCAGCTCAGTATTGTCTATGCTACTCATAAGGGCTTTTCAGGGGTCTTTCCCCTCTTAGACAGGGGTCTTTCCCAGCTGCACCTAGGAACTGAACTTAGGGCCTTTTGGCAAGTGCTCTTTTGCTGAGCTATGGCTCTTCCCTTAAAAAAAATAAAACAAGGTTCCAGTCCTCAAGGTGAAGAACAGAGGGCTGATTTAATTAAGAAAGTGGCCTTATACAGAGTCAGACTATCTGTGTACACTGACTGGAAATGGCTCTCCAGGGTTTGAGACAGGAGTCCTTCCCAGTTCTTACTGGGTATGCTGGAGTTTGGAACTGGGGCCTTCTACAAGCAGAGCATATGCTTTAATATTGAGCAACAGCTCTTCCCGCGAACAGTATCACACATCTGGTGTTTAGTGGAATATTGCCCCTGAACATGGATGCTCCGTTTAGGTATTACTGCATTCCTATATGAATCTGTCAAATCCCTTAAAAAGAAGAAGCAACTAAGCCAGCATCTATCACAGGATCATGCAGTAAAAATAAAAGGCTTAAAATACAGAATACAGACCAGAAAAGGCAATTATTTACAGCAGATTTCCCCAGCCTGGTGCCCTCTGGATGTGTTGGACTACAACTGTGCTGGCTGGGGATTATGGGAGTTGTAGTCCAACACATCCAGAGGGCGCCAGGCTGGGGAGCTACCACACCATATGGACTTTGCTATTGGAGAAATCTCTGCAACGGGCAGGGGCATTATTAGGAAGGGGCCTACCTGAGCACGGGCCCTGGATCTTTTTTGAGCTGTGCCCCCGATCTTTTGAGCTGTCCTAATTGCCATTTTTTTACATTTTCCCATTGACTTGCATTGGAAAACATAAACAGCCATAACGTTTTGAGTTTGTAAGATAAATTCATGAAATTTGGCAACTTGGTTTCCTTCATGGAGCTGATTGCATATGCCCAATTTCAGGCAGTTAGGTCCAGTGGCTTTTGTGCTAGTCAAAGGTAAAATTTGCTACTTTCAAGAAAATGTGTCAAAGCAAAAAGCTATATTTTTTCTGTGTGCTTCCACATACGTGCATGGAATTTGGGGACATGGCAGGCCCTATGGAGATGACTGAGCCTGGCAAAGTTCAGACAGTTAGGTCCAGTGGCTTTTGCACTAGCCATGTGTAAAGTTTCCTTTCTCAAAGTCTAAAACAAAAAGTAAAAACTGTCAAGTTAATCACCAGGGGATTAGAGATCCTAATCAGAAGGTGTTTAAGGTGACCATTAGGAGGTCACTATCCCTAATCCCTGGTGTAGGGTTTTGTTTTTTTGAGGTGCAAAAAACCTCTCTTCCCCTACTTTTCTTTTCTGCTCTTACATGCCCACTGTTGGGAGCTTGCCTGCAATGAAATTTTGAAGAGGGAGAAGGAAGGGAAGAAAGAGGTCCATGTGAAATGCTGGTATTTCACACAGCATCTGATTTTACTGCCCCGAACTGGAACCTTTGGCTTCTGCAGAAGTTTAGTAGCTTCAGTACAGCAAAGGATCCTGTCAGCCTCCACAAACTTCTTTCTTCCCATCCACTTTAATTTCTCCTAAATAGCTGTAGGATTCACATAATTCCAAAGGGAGGGTTAGGACTATGTGGTGTCATGACTGAGAAACTGCTGGGGCTTTTAAATAGGTTCTACAGTTGTTTTTTTAAAAAAGCTAGAAAAAGCCCTCAGCCACCTCACCTCATAAAGTTCATTTAAGTACGTGCAATCCTTGCAAACCCTGCACAGCCTCCTAAATTCCTCTGAAGTACTACCTCTCTGAAAGGAGCCACTTGGCTTAGAGTATTCTCTCTACCCCCGCACCCCTGCATTTCCAATCACCATTCTTCTTTACTTCTTCCCTCCGCTATCTTGTTCTTTCTTTCTCTTCTTTATTCCACCCAGAGCATATCTTGAGGAATTCTTAAAGAGAATTCTCTTTGGTGGGCAAGAGAAATTCTGAACTGTATTTGACTTTATACACACAGACAAGAGAGTTTGTTTTTTCCTCCTCCTCACTCAAGCCTTTGAGAAGAGTGGGTTGACATGGTTGCAGAGAAACACATCTGGGGCTGTTTTGTTTGTCCGTTGCCATTATCCAGCAATGGAAGGGCTGTAGCTCAGCGGCAGAGCACATGCTTGGCATGCAGAAGGCCCCAGGTTCAACCCCCCGCAGCTCCAGGCAGGGCCAGGAAAGACTCCTGCCTGAAACCCTGGAGAGCCGCTGCCGCCAGTCCGTGTCAACAATACTGGGCTAGATGGACCAAGGGCCTGACTCGGTACAAGGCAGCTTCCTGTGTTCCTATGAAGAGAAAGCTTTAACAAAAATAGGAGTTTGGGGGTTGTTTTTTAAGTGGAGGGGAGATTAATACTGCTCATTTATACAAGGCTATGTATGCCTACTCAAAAGCCCTGTTATGTTTAATGAGGCTTACCCTCAGGAAAGTGTGCATAGGATTCCCGCACGAGTTACTTTTGCAGGGAGGGTTGCACCCTGATGTTCTGCATGTTTACTCAGCAATAAGTCCTGAGTTGTGAGCATGGTACTGCAGGCTTAATACAGGGCCTACCCAATTCTGTCTAATGAATTGACCACCCTTTCAGCTCAGTCCTATGCATGTTTTGTCATTTGTGGCTTTGGGGTTTTTTTGCATGAACTCTAGCTTCGGTGGTGAGGGAAAGGCACTTAGTACATGCTCTGAGTTTCTCCATAACTTAGCCCTAGTTTTGAAAACAGACTCATTGGCTGAATCCTGGTGAAGTCTTGCACAAATGAAGTTATGGGGAGGAAGATACAAGGAGAGCTTGTGCATAACAAGGAGTTGCACAAAACAAGACATCTGTTTTTGTGAAGAGTTGCTGGAGGATGGTAGGATGAGGAGGGACGGTTGCATGGAGGGGAATAGAATTGGTAGGCGGAGAATGTAAGAGCTCGGCGGTGAAAGAAAAGCATTCTGCATATGTTCAGAGGCACTCTCTATTTAAGAACATAAGAAGAGCTGTGCTGCATCAGACCAAGGTCCATCTAGTCCAGCATTCTGTTCACACAGTGGCCAACCAGATGCCCACGGGAAACCCACAAGCAGGATATGAGCGCAACAGCACCTTCCCACCCATGTTGCCCTGCTGCTAACATTGGTGAAATGTAAATAAATTCTAGTAATTCTAAATGTGCATGCATGTATATCCTTCAGGAACTATGCAGGTTTCTTGCCTGGGGGACAGCTCTAATAACCTGTGCCTTTCATACAAATTTACCCAAAAACTATTGGGGGAGTGGGTGAAGGGAAGGGAAAGCAAATCACTCCCTCCCCCAAATTGGAGAACTCCCCTTCCACACGAACTGCTGCACCTATCCTCCTGAAACTTTGCTGGCTTTTTACTTAGGGACAACTCTAGGTTGTCTGCAATTTTCAGAACCATGGTCCACAAGGAAAATAGGGAGATAAGTATGTCCTCTTTTGGAGACCTCAAAATGTCAAGGCCACCCTTGCACAAAAACCCCTGTGGCCAGCATTCTGAAATTTGGCAGACATGATCTCCTCTGATGGGGCTATGAATCCTGACATTTTTATCCAATTCTTCCAAGGAATAAAAATGTTATTGGCAGTTCCCTTTAAAAGAAAATCAAAATATAACCCCGCACCTATTTTTCTGACATTGGGCAGGTGTAATCCCCTTCTAGGGGGCTTGTTGTTGTTCAGTCGTTCAGTCGTGTCCGACTCTTCGTGACCCCATGGACCAGAGCACGCCAGGCCTTCCTGTCCTGCGCTCCCTCCCGGAGCGTGCTCAAGTTCATATTCATTGCATCCGTGATACTATCTAGCCATCTCATCCTCTGCCGTCCCCTTCTCCTTTTGCCTTCAGTCTTTCCCAGCATCAGGGTCTTTTCCAGGGAGCTTTCTCTTCACATTAGGTGGCCAAAATATTGGAGCTTCAGTTTCAGGATCTGTCCTTCCAATGAGCGGTCAGGGTTGATTTCCTTTAGGATGGACTGATTTGACCTCCTTGCAGTCCAGGGGACTCGTAAGAGTCTTCTCCAGCACCACAGTTCGAAAGCATCAATTCTTCGGTGCTCAGCCTTCCTTATAGTCCAGCTCTCACAGCCATACATTACTACTGGGAAAACCATAGCTTTGATTAGACGGACCTTTGTCGGCAAGGTGATGTCTCTGCTTCTTACTATGCTGTCTAGGTTGGCCATAGCTTTCCTCCCAAGGAGCAAGCGTCTTTTAATTTCATGGCTGCAGTCACCGTCTGCGGTGATCTTGGAGCCCAAGAAAGTAAAATCTGTCACTGCTTCCATTTCTTCCCCTTCTATATGCCAGGAAGTGATGGGGCCGGATGCCATGATCTTAGTTTTTTTAATGTTGAGTTTCAAACCAGCTTTTGCACTCTCCTCTTTCACCCTCAACAAGAGGCTCTTGAGATCCTCCTCACTTTCTGCCATTAGGGTGGTATCGTCTGCGTATCGGAGGTTGTTGATAATTCTCCCGGCAATCTTAATTCCGACCTCTGATTCATCCAACCCGGCATTTCTCATGATGTACTCTGCATATAAGTTAAATAAGCAGGGCGACAATATGCAGCCTTGTCGTACTCCTTTCCCAATTTTGAACCAATCGGTTGTTCCATGTCTGGTTCTTCCTGTTGCTTCTTGACCCTCGTACAGGTTTCTCAGGAGACAGGTAAGGTGGTCTGGTACTCCCATCACTTTAAGAATTTGCCACAGTTTGTTGTGATCCACACAATCAAAGGCTTTAGTGTAGTCAATGAAGCAGAAATAGACGTTTTTCTGGAATTCTCTTGCTTTCTCCATGATGCAGCGAATGTTGGCGATTTGATCTCTAGTTCCTCTGCCTCTTCTAAACCCAGCTTGTACTTCCGGTAGTTCTCGGTTCATCTAGGGGGCTACTATGCCTGAAATTATCATCCAGTTCTGACCAAGAGAAAAAAAGTTACAGTTTTTTTCTAATTTCCCATGGTAGTCAACAGGAAGCATAAAGACTCATTTTTCCAACCCTTGACTCAGGTCTGGTGCTGAGCTGAAGTGGTCCGACTACAAATTGGCCAGAGCAGAAATGGGATGTTTTCCAATATGCTGAAATGGGGGCTGAGTTGAAGTGGGGTGGGGGTCAGTGCACACTTCTTATGTATGTATGTAATCTATACACACACGCAAGCACACTGCACGCGCACACCACACACACACACACACACACTAGACGTGTGCTTAGACTCGTGTGTGTGTGTGTGTGTGTGTGTATGTATGTGTATATATATATATATA
This sequence comes from Heloderma suspectum, assembly GCF_057233095.1. Lineage (NCBI taxonomy): Eukaryota > Metazoa > Chordata > Lepidosauria > Squamata > Helodermatidae > Heloderma > Heloderma suspectum. Next base: position 36,101,766 of record NC_139475.1, on the reverse strand, counting down.
TGTATGTGTGTGCATGCGCGTGCAAATTTGTGTTATGGGCCTGTACCCTGGATCTTTTAAGAACCTAGCAACGCCCTTGGTAACAGCACACAGCTTCAGAGAACCCTCACTGATTTTTCCCACCGCCCCTTGCAAAGACCACCGCTGTTTATGCCGGCTGAAGTATGGGAAGCCCAAAAAAGAACAGGCCCCTGCTGCAAGGAGCTTACAATCTAAATTCAGTCCATGGGGGGAAGACAAGCAAAGCAAAGCAAAGCGAGTGGGAGACCCACGAAGAAATAAACAAGGAGCTCCATTGTGCATATGCAGAGTGCCTTTTTCTGGAGACACTGAATAACAACCCTTCCTAGGACAAGACTGCTCCGCTTTGTAACAACCTCCTTTGAAAAGAAACGGCCATTTGTTTCATCAACGGAGGGGGAACTCAGCATAAAACGAGGTACGTGTCTGACTCTGTAGCAATAGAGAGTGGCACTGTATGGTTCCCACATTTTCTCTCTCCTCCAGCTGCCAATTTTATCCCAGAAAACATGTCTGGTGTGACAGCCTGACGAACCAGCCAGAAATGCATCATCCGTCGGGGGACAGAAATGGATGCTAAGTGACCTCCATGGGAGAGAAAGGAAGAACTATTTACTCTTCCCTCTTTGGTGGTCATTTGTGGTTTTTAAAAGGTTGTTTAAATGCACACTAGTGATTTTTTTTCTCCCCCCGCATGCCTTTTCTGCTGCCCCCAGTTGTGTTTCCCCACAGCAACATCCTTGGTCTTCTCAGCACAAATGATAGAACCAAAGAGGCACCATCTTAAAGTACTGGCAGCCATCTGAGGCAGCATCCTACAGTGAAAAGTCCCAGAGGAAGATAGTCTTATCAACTGCGTTGTTGACACCAACAGCAACCGTCTGTTTCATATTAGGTACAGCCAGAGGAGCCCCCCCCCCCCCCAGTAGCTGCCACTCCTGCAGCTAGATTGCTTCCTGCCCAGCTTGCAAGGACAGGTCAGCTGTGGAGAAATGTCAACTACACATGCTTAATGAAGTTCATGAATATTATGTGGCCCACCCTGCATAGCTAATGAGGTCATTATGTTGCAGAACTCAGAGTCAGAGAGACCACGGAGTGAAGGAAAAAGAGTTCTTCTTTATTTATCGTGCGGGCTTAAGGCTGGAATCACTTCCAAAGAGCCAAAAGCCACGATTTACATCAGCACATTGTTTTTATAGACATTATGACACATATGCAAAATCTCCCCCACCCCTTTCTGTGTGGGTTTGCAGTATTCAGCATTTCCTTTCCTAGCACCATTGTTTATAATACAAGAAATGGGTTATAGGAGAGCCATGATAAGCAGAGAACAGCAGAGAACATGATATACATATCACCATGACCTTAGCCTTGGTGACAAGATAAGAGATTCCTCTATCTCGTCAGCTTACAAACATATATTTCAGAGAGCAAGAGCTCAGCAAGAACATGAAGCATGAGACTGCATGAGGCTACTTAGTCTGAGCCCCGATATGGCTGCTACAGTTATACTGAATGTATATACCCCCTCTTACACAGTCCCAATCCATCCTCCTCCTGGTCTCCAGCACACCAGGGTCATAAGCAGAGTTCTTTGTGGTTTTAAAAACAAAGAGCACCCATCAAGCCAGTGTGGTGTATTGGTGAGGGGTGGGGGGAAGCCTTCCAGATTTTGCTAGACTACATCTCCCAGTATCCCTGACCCTTGGCTGGGGCTGATGGGCATTGCAATCCAGCAATATCTCATTCCCCATTCCTGGGTTAGAGCGTGTTGGACTAACAGCAGTGAGACCCGAGTGCAAATTCCACCCAGATGGAACTGGGCCCAGTCGCTGCCTCAGACCATCGTACCTTGGAGGGTTGTTGTGACGATAGAAATGGGGAGGTGGGGGAAGCAGGTATGTCACTTTGGCCACAGGCAAGATATAAATTAACTATGAGCCCTGAGTGCCTTTTTCTTGGTGAGAAGGAACCATTCACCACATCGTTCATCTCAGTCCACCTCTCACTCTGCTCCATCTAGGTCTATCTAGTCAAGCTGCACAACCTCTCTCCCTCGCTCTCAGCCTCAGTTTTCCCATCTGCAATATGGGCATAGTAATACTGGCCGACTTTATAGGGTCGTTGCAAAGATGACAACAAGACCACGGAGGTGAAGCACTTTTGACTACCTGAAATGGTGCCATAGAAGTGCGAAATGCTCATATATTATTATAAATTGGTTCCTCCCCCCTCCCCCCGGCTGAGTTTAGCTGCAAGCTTGTTTACGGACAATATCAAATCCATGACTACCTGCATCTCTAGTCTCACAAATGTCTCTTTCACAGCATCCATCTCAATTTCTGATCAGCAATCCTTTCTCATCACAGAAGGACTGTGCTGAACCAGAGCTAAGGTTAATCTAACCCATTACCTGTTTCTGAGAGTGGTCAGCCATGTGTCTCCAACAAGCAAGGCAACAGCCTGCCCATGTTCCTCGGCTCCAGCATTTAGTAATCTAGGGTAGACTGCATCTGTGTGTGGAGGTTCCATGTTGCTATCATAACAGACCTTCATAAGACGAGCCCTGCTGAATCAGACCAAAGGGCCATCTAATCTGTCAGGGTGGAAACTGAGCCCAGAGAGCCCCAGAGCAGTTCTGATTCTGAGGAGGAACAGCAATCCGTGGGACAGGAGTGCGCTCATCCCTCACAGGCACAGCAGCTGGCAGAGATTCCTCCTGCCGGCATTCCTGGGATAGATAGTGACCCTGGCAGTGAGAGAGCGCTGGAGGGGGGCTTGCTGGATGCTCAGCGCAGACGCAGGGAGCAACGACAGATGGAGGGTGCGGAAAGGAGGCGTAGCACTTGTTTGGTGCGCAAACAGTGGTCGCATCCCAAGGACCCACGGGAAAGAGCTGGGTCAGATCATGAGCTGGGTCAGATCATGGTAGATTACTCCTAAACATGGAAGTGTTGTTCCTCTATCTCACCTAAGAGGTCTTGATAGACCTGTCAGTGAATTCATCTTTTTCTTAAAATCCTTTTTAATAAGGCTATAAGACAATCCCTGCTGAAACAGTATCCAAGTCTAGAATCCTGGCTCCAACAATGGCCAGTCAGATTATTATTATTATTATTATTGCATCATCATCTTCACATTTCATCATCATTAATATACTGCCTTATTTGCTAAAAAGCCATCAAGGTGCAGCTGCCTCTGGCAGGCCATGAAGGAGATAAACCTCCACTCAAAAATTCTACAAATATACTGAAATATTACAGCAGCAGCAGCATAGCAATCCTGTACTCACTTAGCTGGGAATGAGCTCCCCCACACACTTACTTCCAAGTACACATGTACAGAACTGCACCATCAGGGCTGCAAGTCTGTAACCCATTTCCCCAAGAGTAAGCTCACTTGGACTCAGTGGGCTTACTTCTGAGTAGACACACACACAGGACTTTGCTATCAGGCTGCAACTAACCCATTTACCGGGGAGTAACTTTCCCTGGGCTCAGCAGGGCTTACTTCTAGGTGGACATGAATAGGGTTGCACTGTCCATCTTTCCTTGGGCTGGACTTTGCCTCCTTCTGTGCTCACGCGCCCACTCGTGGTCACTGCTGGTATTGCCAAGCGCTGTGCAATATTTAGCTAGAGACAGGTTTTTAGTTTTTTGTTTTGCTGTTGCAACAGGTCTCTTAAATTGGAGTGTTTTTTCTCCTCTTTTTGTTCTTTTACACACACTTCATCTTTTTGCACAGTCCACCTTTGCAGCTCCCTGTGCAAGGAAAGGCTGAGCAGAGCATCCCCAGACCCATTATCCGCCCCACCCCACCCTCTTTGCTCTTGGCTCACCATTGCAGCACACAGATCTAACTTTGCAATTCCCAGACTCTCCACCCCAGAGGTACAAAAGGTGTAGAGTGACCCATCCCATTGGCTAGATACGATATTTCCTGGTTCAGCCTAAACAGCCATTTAGGGTGCAATCCTATGCAAGGTTAGACAGAAGAAAGTCCTACAATTCCCAGCATTCCACAATGAGCATGGTTGGCAGGGGAATGCTGGGAGTTGTAGGATTTTTTCTGTCTAACCTTGCATAGGATTGCACCCTTAGTTTTAGTTTGAATTGAAGCAGTGACTGTGAGACAAGCTTACACCAACCCTGCAGTGTAGGCTACGGTAAAATATTGCAGGTCAAGAGGCTGGACTTGATGCTGGTTTGGGTTCCTAGCCTCCAAATCCCTCTGAGTTTCAAAACACTCCACAGACTGCAGCAAAAGTCAGTCTCCTTCATTTGTAGCCTTCAATTGCATGCAGATGGGTAGAGCTTTGAAAGTTCCCGAACTCAACAAGAATATATAAATTATACACCCCTTATTGCAGGTTGGCGCCCAAGTTGAAATGGAGAAAATAGCTTACAGCAACCCTGCAGTGTCAGCCAGTGCTGTTATTCATTGTTTCATACAAAATAAGATCTGAGTTAGAAAGAGCAAGAAACCCTCTCTTTAATGCTGTTTTTTCCCCCTTTGCTTTTTGGGTGTACACAGCTGTTATGCTAAAATCCTGGTGTGACCTGTCACAGCTTCCCTTCATGCCTTTACTCCCGAGGAAAAAGCTTGGACACAGCAGCTCCAAGAAGCTGCCAAGCTATAAGGCTGCTTGCTATGAGCAGCCATGGGAATATCCCTTTAAGCAAGGTGGGATGGACTAAGCCTACAGGACAGACTGCTGCAAGGCCCTGCTAGTGGACCATAAAAGACAGCTGGAGAAACAGGATGGGAGGTGGTCAGCGAAGGCCTGGCATGAGAGTCCACCTCACTGCTGCCTCTCCCCTTCTTGCCTCTGGGATTCCAGACCACTGAAGCTGGAGAGGTGCTGTGACTACAAGCTGGAAAGAGACCCAGTCTGCCAAGGGAAAGAAGGTATCATGCCTTTGCCCGGGGCACACACCATAATTTGGGACCAGTTGAGTGAATTGCTGGTGTTCACATATGCCATGGATAGAACCCAGTGGGTCTATTTTGTAATATTTATGTTGGCCAATGTTGGCAAGATGGACGGATGATATTCTGGAGGTGACGGACTCGACCTTGGGGGAGCTGGGGGTGGCGACGGCCGACAGGAAGCTCTGGCAGGGGCTGGTCCATGAAGTCACGAAGAGTCGGAAGCGACTGACCAAATAAACAACAATGTTGGCCAATAAAGCCTTAGGACAGCTGCCTGCCCTGATCTGCCTTATGTTGGGTAAAATAAAGAACCAAATCACTTTGGCGATGCAGCTGACTTGACAGTGTTAACCAGCCAAGTTAACTTTTAACATCTGTGTTCTCCATCTTGTGCTTCATGCCAGCCAAGGGCAGCCTCTGCAGTAGCACCCTCTGCAGCCCTTTGCAGGCCTGATGGGCTCATAGCAACCCCTTTGCATCTCTTTAACTAGGAGAGCAGAAAATAGGTTAAGGTTTGATGGTAGATCTTTGAAATAGATTACCAAAAGGATGTTGTGGCAAATCCCAATGTCTCTCCCCACTGCCTACTAGGATCTGTCACTGAACAAAACATGCCCAGGCATCATGCAGGTGTCTTACCCTTGTCCTACCTCATCGGGTTGATGGTGCAGACATATGGCTTGTCACAACTCCCAGTGCTCAACAATGGTGACAACAAAAAGGCCCTTTTCACCATCACTCCTAAATTAGACTGCTTAAATCAAGAAAGCTTGGAGGGGTGGGGGAATACAGCTAGATGCATCTGTGAGCCCCAGATCTGATACTGGAAACCTAATTTAAGAACTGTTTTTAGTTGTTTTAGTTCACTGCATTTTTCTTGCTGCTGGTTTCACTTTGTTTTTATGCCCTGCAGTGTTTGTACTCTTTGCTACTTATCTTGGTTTGATGATGTGCTGGTTTTTAATCTTTGTTTCATGGTTTGTAACTTATGTTTTTAACATATTTTTGTACTCCACCCAGAAAACTTGGGTTATTGGGTGGTTTAGAAGCTTAATTAATTAATCAATCCCTGGGCAGAGCATATGCTCAGAGGTCACTGCCTTGTTGTGGCAAAGGGGCTTGCGTGACTCAGTGAAGCCATAAGCTATGCCGTGCAGGGCCACCCAAGACGGACAGGTCATGGCGGAGAGTTCTGACAAAATGTGGTCTACTGGAGAAGGAAATGGCAACCCACCCCAGTATTCCTGCCAAGAAAACCCCATGGAACGTATCCCAAGGCTAAAAGGGATGACGCCGGAAGATGAGCCCCTCAGGTCGGAAGGTGTCCAGTATACTACTGGGGAAGAGCAGAGGGAATTTCCAAGTAGCTCCAGAAAGAGTGAAGTGGCTGGGCCAAAGCCGAAAGGACACTCAGCTGTGGATGTGTCTGGTGGTGAAAAGAAAGTCCGATGCTGTAAAGAACAATATTGTTTAGGAACCTGGAATGTCAGATCAATTTATCAAGGTAAGCTGGAGGCGGTCAAACATGAGATGGCAAGATTGAACATCGACATCTTGGGAATCAGCGAACGAAAATGGACAAGCATGGGCAAATTTAATTCAGGTGACCATCATATCTACTACTGTGGGCAAGAATCCCTTGGAAAAAATGGAGTAGCACTCATAGTCAACAAAAGGGTGGGAAAAGCAGTACTGGGGTACAATCTCAAAAACGATAGAATGATCTCAGTACGAATCCAGGGCAAACCATTCAACATCACAGTAATTCAAGTCGATGCCCCAACCACTGAGGCCAAAGAAGCTGAGGTTGATCAGTTCTATGAAGACCTACAACACATTCTAGAACTAACACCAAAAAAAGATGTCCTCTTCATCATAGGGCATTGGAATGCTAAAGTAGGAAGTCAAGAAATGACTGGGATAACAGGCAAGCATGGCCTTGGTGTACAAAATGAAGCAGGACAAAGGCTAATGGAGTTTTGCCAAGAGAACATGCTGATCATAGCAAACACTCTTTTCCAACAGCACAAGAGGCGACTCCACACATGGACATCACCAGATGGTCAATATCGAAATCAGATTGATTATGTCCTTTGCAGCCAAAGATGGAGAAGCTCCATACAGTCAGTCAAAACAAGACCTGGAGCTGACTGTGGCTCAGATCATGAGCTTCTTGTTGCAAAATTTCGGCTGAAATTGAAGAACGTAGGGAAAACCAATAAACCATTCAGGTATGACCTCAATCATATCCCTTATGAATACACAGTGGAGGTGAGGGATAGATTTAAGGGATTATACCTGATAGACAGAGTGCCTGAGGAACTATGGACGGAGGTCCGTAACACTGTTCAGGAGGCAGCAAGTCAATCCATCCTAAAGAAAAAGAAATGCAAGAAAGCAAAGTGGCTGTCTGATGAGGCTTTACAAGTAGCTGAGGAAAGAAGGGAAGCGAAAAGCAAGGGAGAAAGGGGAAGATATATCCAACTGAATGCAGAGTTCCAGAGAATAGCAAGGAGAGACAAGAAGGCCTTCTTAAATGAACAACGCAAAGAAATCGAGGAAAACAACAGAATGGGAAAGACTAGAGATCTCTTCAAGAAAATCGGAGATCTCAAGGGAACGTTTTGTGCAAAGGTGGGCACGAAAAAGGACAAAGAAGGCAGGGACTTAACAGAAGCAGATGAGATGAAGAAGAGGTGGAAAGAATACACAGAAGAACTGTACAGGAAAGATCTGAATGTCCCTGATAGCCATGATAGTGTGGTCACTGAACTTGAGCCGGACATCCTAGAGAGTGAAGTCAAGTGGGCCTTAGGAAGCATTATTTTATTTTATTTATTACATTTATTAATCGCCCATCTGGCTGGTCACCCAGCCACTCTAACCACAAAGCTAGTGGAGATGACAGTATTCCAGCTGAGCTATTTAAGATCCTAAATGATGATGCTGTTAAAGTGCTGCACTCAATATGCCAACGAATTTGGAGCTCTCAACAGTGGCCACAAGACTGGAAAAGGTCAGTTTACATTCCAATTCCAAAGAAGGGCAACGCCAAAGAGTGTTCAAACTACCGCACAATTGCGCTCATTTCACATGCCAGCAAGGTGATGCTCAAAATCCTACAAGCTAGGCTTCAGCAGTATGTGAACCAAGAACTACCGGAAGTACAAGCTGGGTTCCGAAGAGGCAGAGGAACTAGAGATCAAATCGCCAACATTCGCTGGATCATGGAGAAAGCAAGAGAATTCCAGAAAAACGTCTATTTCTGCTTCATTGACTATGCGAAAGCCTTTGACTGTGTGGATCACAACAAACTGTGGCAAATTCTTAAAGATATGGGAGTACCAGACCACCTTACCTGTCTCCTGAGAAACCTGTATGTGGGCCAAGAAACAACAGTAAGAACCAGACATGGAAGAACCGATTGGTTCCAAATTGGGAAAGGAGTACGACAAGGCTGCATATTGTCGCCCTGCTTATTTAACTTATATGCGGAGTACATCATGAGAAACACCGGGTTGGATGAATCACAGGTCGGAATTAAGATTGCCGGGAGAATTATCAACAACCTCAGATACGCAGATGATTCCACCTTAATGGCAGAAAGCAAAGAGGATCTAAAGAGCCTCTTATTGAGGGTGAAAGTGGAGAGTGCAAAAGCTGGTTTGAAACTCAATGTTAAAAAAACGAAGATCATTGCATCTGGCCCCATCACTTCCTGGCATATAGAAGGGGAAGAAATGGAAGCAGACGGTGACTGGAGCTATGAAATTAAAAGACGCTTGCTCCTTGGGAGGAAAGCTATGGCACACCTAGACAGCATAGTAAGAAGCAGAGACATCACCTTGCCGACAAAGGTCCGTATAATCAAAGCTGTGGTTTTCCCAGGAGCAACGTATGGCTGTGAGAGCTGGACTATAAGGAAGGCTGAGCGCCGAAGAATGGACGCTTTTGAACTGTGGTGCTGGAGAAGACTTACGAGTCCCCTGGACTGCAAGGAGGTCAAATCAGTCAATCCTAAAGGAAACCAACCCTGAGTGCTCACTGGAAGGACAGATACTGAAGCTGAAGCTGAAATATTTTGGCCACCTAATGCGAAGAGAAAAGTCTCTGGAAAAGACCCTGATGCTGGGAAAGACTGAAGGCAAAAGGAGAAGGGGACGGCAGAGGATGAGATGGCTAGATAGCATCACTGATGCAATGAATATGGACTTGAGCACGCTCCGGGAGAGAGCGCAGGACAGGAAGTCCTGGCGTGCTATGGTCCGTGGGGTGACGAAGAGTCAGACACGACTAACGACTGAACAACAACAACAACCATTGTTCTGCAAGTCTATGTCCGCCTTCTTGAGCCACGATTTTGCATCTGGCTCTGGTTGGTGAACCTTGGCGGTTTTCATGAAAAACAAAATAGATCCCTAACACACTAGCCATGCTGGTTCATGAGAAAAAATACATTCCAAAATCCACAGTTGGACAATACCCTTATTAGGACCAACCAAAATGTCCCAAAGGAGTGTGCAAGGTGTTGAGTTCTCCAGAACTCTCAGTCAGGTTAAATCAGCCTTCCCCAACCTGGTGCCTTCCAGATATGTTGGACTACAACTCCCATTGGCCATCCTGGCTGAGAATGATGGGAGTTGCAGTCCAACACATCTGGAGAGCACCAGGTTGGGGGAAGAATGGGCTAGATAAAAGTAGATCCCATAAACCTAGTCTGTCTACCCCAGCTGTAATATGTGTACTCAGAAGAAAGTCCTATAAGCTTCAATGGGGCATACTTCCAGCTACGTATGTGTGGAATCAGTGCTTTAAGCACCTTTTGAAATTCTCCAGCCTGCTGCATTTAACTTCTTGCCTGTTTTTGCATTCCTTCAATTCAAGCACAACCTGATATGCATGTTTGCTCAGTTATATTCCACCAATTAAAAAGAAAATCTAGCAGTGCCATCCAATAACGTACTCAGCAGTAAGTCCCATTGAGCTCAGTGGGTCTTACACCTAGATAAGTGTATATGGGATTGCAGCTTTACAGCACAATCCCACACGTGCCTACTCAGAAGTCCCATTGAGTTCAATAGTTTACTCCCAGGTAAATATATGATTGCAGCCCAAAACTATTATTGCATGGGTTGAACATCTTTTCAAGACCAAGAAAATTAGGAAGGTTTTATGCTGATCATTTTGTGTCTTTTCATGAAAAATTCCCCCCTAATTTTGTTTACTGTCTATATTGTGATGGCCTCACTGGGTACTTGACAAACTGCCTGCCTGAATTCAATTGGGTTTACCTTGAAGTGGGCCTAGGATGCCACCTGCACAGTGCTAGCCCATGCATGCTTACACAGAAGTAAGACTGTATCCAGTAGGGTGCCTCTTTACTTGTGCAGGTCAGGGGGAGGCAACTTGGTATCCTCCAGATGTTTTGGACTGTAACTCCCATCAGCTCCAGCCAGCATAGCCAACGGTCAGAGGTTATGACAGCTGTAGTCCAAAGCATCTGGAGGGCAAAAAGCATAACTTTTCTAAAAAAGACACTAGAGCAGTTTTCCCCAATTTGGCTCCCTCCAGATGTGTTGGACTACAACTCCCAGAATCCCTCAACTAGTCTTATTGGTCTTCTCTATTTCATGGGTGAGCAGATGATAATATTGGCTTCTACTGGTAGATCTCTGGGGGATTTGCAGTAATCACCAATGCTTTTTGACTCCCAATGCTTTAACAATAGCAAGCAAAACTGAGTAAAAACTAATCACTTCTTCACTTTGGTGGTCCTACCTGCAAAATGGGTATATAGTGGTTCCCTTTAACTAGGTGTTGTTGCTGCAGCTCAGCTCAATTGGCCACTTCTGAGAGTTTTGTTAGAATTCCTATGTATATAGTAACTCAGATGTGTGTATTTGTATACACAGCGGATTGGTCCAGACTTAAAAGTCATACTTCACGCAGGAGACTCCGTGAAAGCAATGGGACTTAGTCATGACATGCTAATGTTCCATTGGTTTCAACAGGTCTACTCTTAAATATGACTACATAATTCCCACATGACCTCTATTCCGCTCACCTTCAACACCCTAGCCATGCAGAAGACGAACCCCCAAACTGAAACAAGGTTTGGACAATAGCCAGTAGGTGCTAGGCACGTGTAGAAAAACTGATAGGAAGAAGTAGCTGCAAACAACTAGGAGACCCCACCCCAGGAGGCAAACAAATTCCAGCTGCATTACAGCCACTTCTAAGAAGGTTGACATGCAAGGCTCTTTTTCTTGGAGAACCCCCCTCCCCCTTTAAACTGTGAGCATCCCACAGTAGAAGATCCATAGTGTCATCTTGCCAGAAAGTGCCAGTTTGCTGTTTTGCCTCCTCCCTCCCCCCCTCCCCAATCCTTCCCCCCTGCCCCTTTGTGTCCTGTCTTTTAGATTGTAAGCCTGAGAGGACAGAGAACTTATTTCTCATCTTTGTAAGCTGCTCAGGGAGTCTTGTTAATTTATTCAACAATATTTATGAATTTGCTTATATTAAAACACTACAATACTAAAGGCCCTAATCCAAGCCATTCTGGATTGGACCTCTGAAATCTTAGGACACCACCAGGAGGGTATATTCCTGATGAACACAGCAACTGAGCAGGCAGGTCCAGTGGTCTTTTACGTATCCCAGTCCTGAGTTGTTTCGGGCTTTGTCAGCAAGAACCAGAACCTGAAGAGTGGGGTAAATGTTCTTCAAATAAATAAATAGTATAAAATCAGGGATTCTGAATCTCTTCTTGCCCCCTGCAAGTACACTAATAAGGGATCAGCCATCCCAAAAGATGACCTTTGGAAGCTGTCACAAAGAATTTGTTAAGTATCTAGAGCTACTTACAGCACCATCTTATCCATTTTTACTCAGATGGAAGTCCTACTGTGTTCAATGCAGCTTGATCCCACAGTAAAAGTGCATCTGATTGCAACCTTACTGTGTAGGGTAGAGAATAAAATCAATACTTTCTTTTATTAAGGCTGGTGAACAGTGTCCCACTTGGATGTTTTAGACCACCTTTTCCCCAACCTGGTGCTCTCCAGACATGTTGGACTACATCTCCCAGTGTAGCAGAAATCAGAGTCACGGAGTAAAGAAAAATGAGTATTCTTTATTTAACGCGCGGGCTTAAGGCTGGAATCTTTTCCAAAGAGCCAAAAGCCCCGAGGCATAGCCACACATTGCTTTTATAGAGATGATGACACACAAGCGACCCTTTCTCCCACTCCCTCTCCTGTGGTTTTACAGTTGGTATAGTTGTTTATAGTACAGGAAATGGGCCATAGGACATTCTATCTTGAGAACAAGGATACAGTCTTGCAGTAAGCAAAAAGGCAAAATCATCTTGTTGAGCTATTAAAGCATAGCGGGCGGCTGTTTTTGTGGCTGAGGCAATAAACAGATTGTTTAAGCAACGCATAAACCCGGGGATGCAGAGGCATAACAGTACCCCTACCACTGCTACTGGTAAAATCAGAACAAATAATGCTTTGAGCCAGCTGAGATCTGGAAGCCAGGAGGTCAACCAGTCGAGCCAATTATGTTGCTCTATTTTGATGTCAGCGACTATTTGGTGCAGTTTGTTGATCTGTTCATCTACAGCATTGCCATTATCAGTTAAGTTAAAGCAACAGAGCTTTTGGTGTGTCTCACAACCCAAATGATGAAGAAGGAAGAGGTAATCTATACTAGCTCTATTTTCTAGAACCGCACCTCTTAGATCACGCAACTCTTTATTTAACAATGACAATGCTCGTGAGGTGGCATTTATGCTTTTGGCTAAGCTGCAAGCTAACCGGTTGATCTCCAGACCATCAGCCAAGGCTAAACCTGGAACCCCAACCAGTGACATTGCTAAGGCCAATTTTTCTGAGTCAGAATATAACTGCACATGACTATTACAATTTTTAGTTAGTTGGAGTGCTCGAGGCTGCCGTCGACGGATTTTCTCAGGCCACAGGGGAAGAATTGGCACCAGGCGGCTGAGGCAACATGGGTGGTTATTAGACAAGTTGGCAGGAATGAATGACCAAGTGCGGGAACTACATGTCTAAAACCATCCATGAGGCAAAAGTATGTGGGCATCATTAAAAGATATGTTTTGAATTTTATTACAGTGGAAGGGGGCCAGGGATAGCTTTATATTTTCTGGAAAATTTTTGACAATTAAGCATTCGTGCACACGTAGTATTTGTTTCAGCAACGATGGGGGTGCGTAGAGTGAACTCTGTAGGGGGTAGGATCTTTGCAACCACGCCCCAATTAGCATTTTGGGAATAAGTTAAACTTACACCATAAACTCTTAACATGGTATCTTTTTGAATTTTCCCAGGATGTCTACAGACAGGTATTAGGCAAGAGCTAATAAGCCTGTTTGCAGGTATATCTTTTGGTAAACAAAAATACTTTATCCCAGTGATGTTAGCTAAGTGAAGCCAGTAATTATCAGCAAATTGCTGGGACAAACTACCTTCTCCAGGGGCAGGCCCCCCTTTTTGCACCTTATTAAGGAAACACAATGCAACACTACTAACACTACAACACTCATGTTTGATCTTCTTTGGGATCTGACTGTACGCCGGGCAGCTATTCACCTGGCAAGCTGCAGTAGGGTCTAGTCCCCTTCTTCAATTCTCCAGTTGCAGGTCTGACCGTACGCAGGGTGTGTCCACAGTACGGTCTAGCCTGAGTCTTCTTACTGCTTTTTCAGAATGATTTTTAAAGGATTTTTAGGATGTCTGTTTACAGTCCATTCCCCTCCTTTCGCTCTCTTGACTCGTGTTTAATGTACACGAGTTCATAGCTGTGGGGGTGGAAAGTATAACAGTTTTTGGTCCTCTCCATCTGGGAGTCAAAGGGTCATTTTTCCCTCTTTAACTCATACTTTATCTCCTGGTTGGAAAGGATGAATCTCTGTAATGGGAATTGGGGCTTATTTTCTAAGACAAAGCGACGCTGGGCTTGAAGAACTTTGCCCAGTGTTTGGACTTCTTGTTTAAGGCTAACGTTTGCTTGCTCTTGATGCTGCTCCAGTGTCAATTATGAAGTCAATGTCATGGCCCCTCACAGTGGCAGTGACTAGGGGCTTCCCAGGGCTGAGATTAAGGGGGCCCGGTCTGTCTTATTTAAGACTTTTGGCTTTAGCCACTTTAATGAAGGGGGCTTCTTTATACATTTTTATAGACCCCTGCTTTCCAGTTTGGTTGCTAACTAAGCTGTCTCCTCCCTCGCCCGTTCTGGCCCCTTTGGTTTTCTCTTTCACGTATTTGATTTATTTCATTTGGGCATTTACGCCACCAATGTCCATCTTGTCCGCACTGGGCACACTGTTTTTTTCCTTAAGAATCTTCTGCCTCTGCCGGGTCTTTTTCATTTCTTCGTCTACGTTTTCTTGGGCCTCTGGGTCGACGGGGCATACTGGCAATAGGCATTTAAAAGACGCTCCAAGTACGCTCTGGGGGCTTCGGTGGCACCTTGCAGCACTTCAGACACTTAGGTTATATTAACTGACTTTTTCATACTTGCTGTCATGGCTTCTAACAGCAGGGTTTGATACTGGGTGAGGCGCTTTAGCCCCGCTTGTGTGTTGGGAGAGAGAAACGTCTCTCCCTCTCTTGCTTTTTCTCTCTTTTGCTGATCTGCCTGTATTGCAGATGTTTCAAACGTTTTATATAAAACTTTTCGCTCTATGCACCAGCCTTGTCTTTTTGCAAGTTAAACTCACTTACTTAAAGTTTTATGCCTTACACTAGTCTCAATGACACACATTTGGGATAGGCTGTTCTTCTCTTTCTAGTTACATTTTTTTTTTAACCTTCAAGAACTATTACATTACTGTGGCTACTTTATCCCAGGTAATAAGCTTCAGGCACAATCAGCTGCTTTTAATTCACCCTGGGGCAACTATGGCCACTCTTTTTCTACAAATGTTCTTTCTCTCTCTTCTTGTCAACCATTGGGAACCACACCCAGTATCATTTGGAGTTGCAACTAACAGTAAAAACATCTGCAAATATCACATATATTTTATGATATCTAAGAAATCATAAAATACACACAACAAACTTTTTTTCAATTTAGCACAATGAATGGAAAACACTTCTTGCATGGTAAGGCATGATGGAGCAGATCCAGCTGTACACTGAGCTGACTACAAACACAGACATACGGTCTACAGCAATGAGAGTTCAAGTTTATGAAAAGCTTCACAGCACTGTCCATGGCAAGTCTCTGACAATTCAAAATTTTAGTCCATGTGCAGAGTGTCTCTAAAAAGCCCAGACGATGATGGAGGCAAACAGAGAAGCCTCTGGGCAATGAAGATGAGATGTTTCCAGCAAAGGCTCCCCACTTTTGCATCAGTTTAAAAAGGGAAAGTGTGGCCCTACACCCCTTCTGACAGACAAGGGCCTTTAACTTTTTAGCAAGGCCTCTGTCTAAACAGAGCGGCACAGCTCAGCTCTCTAGCCGTGACGCTTTAACCTGGGCAACTCCTCTGTAAATTTTATTCTACTTCTGTCAGGTTCTCAGACATTTTAAAAACCTTTTTTTTCTCTCTCTTCTAACCTGGTACACGAAAGCAAAGTGCCAAAACTCAGGATGCTGGGGGGTGATGGGCATCGCTTTATACTTGCATTTTTTTCAGGCAGCCATTAATCTTCTTCGGGGAGGCGGTGGGGTGATTTGCAGGACTTCAAAGGCAAGCTTCCCAGTTTGTTTGTATTTGTAAATCTCAAGATTAAAACAGGACACGATGAGGTACAGGGCAGACAAATTCTTTGCTTTGGCACGGGCAACAAATAACTCAGGTTAGCTTTCTTCGCTGGGGTCTCAAACAGGAAAACAGTCTTAATTTAAAGTTGTAACATCACTGACAGCGTCAGCCAGCCAGCTACACAGATTTCACTGTTTTTCAAGACAGTTACTCCAATATCTTCTTTTCTTCTCAGTCAGGTTGGGTCTCCCAGCTTACACAGTTTATTGCAGCTTCCAGGAGCATGGTAGTAGCGTAATTTTGGCTTGGCCAGGAACATGCTGTCTGGTTTCTCGGTCTCTTCAGCACACACACTCAGGCAGTGTAACACTGGACACTCAAATCAGTGAGATTTCTTCATTGCAGGGAATCCCACGGCAAAAGCTTAACGGTTACGCTCTTCAGAAATCATATAGCTGATGGTCTACAGGCTCTATGAAATTCTAGGACAGTTCAAAGCTAAACACGGCTACCTTGACAGAGATCTTCATCATGGTCTCTCCGCTTCATTCTGCCTTGGGACCGTCCTATGGGCATGGCACACTTTCCACTCGAAGAGGGGTCTAGCCTGTGCCCTGGGGGCTGATTCTTCACCTTTATTTCATTTTGTGCCTTCATCTTCTGGGTCTTCATTTTCAGTTTCCATTTCTTAGGGATTTCATCTCAATTAGGTGAGGTGATGATGTGGCACAACTCAGAACGTTGTGGGCAATTCTCCTGCTGCCCTCCTGGCGCACTAGGCTAATGGTTACTTCTTCAGCCTCACACTCCCACGCTTCGTCAAAAGTCAGGCTGTCTTGCAACATTTCTCTGATTAACAGCCTCAGATCTTGTTCTTGTTTTTTTCTCTCAGCTCGGCCTTGAGCTTTTTTGCTATTTCCTCTCTCTATTTTGAATCCTTTTTAAAAAATCTTTTTCCTTTTTTTTTTTTAAACATCTCAAGGGGGTGCAAGTCTTGCTTCCCCCACCTCCCATAGCCTCTCTCCTAAGATAAAGACAGACACAAGGAGGGAAAGGGGATTGGTCAGTGAGTAAGGGGTCTCACTGGCCGACACAAAAGGAATTTCACACCACGCACTTTGCTACTGGCCTGGGCACCCGGACGGTCAACGGTATGCATCAGAAACCGCAGTAGCCACGCACACCATCATCAATCTCTCCACTGCATCCATATGTCCCTGCCACCCACTTTTCCCACTTTTCACCAGAGCGGAAAGCGGCTTCCCCAGCTTCCTGCTGAGTACTGGCGTGCTGGGTACTGGCGCCCGCTCGGGGGTGTGATCAGGCCCCCCTTCTACTCGCAAGGAGTAGGTTCTTTTCGTATACGTATACTAACACTGACCTTCTTCATAAGGCGGGGCCCTCTTTTTTTCTGCCCAGTGGCCTTTCTCCCTAAAGGCGGGGCCCACTTTTACTCCATACTTGCCTTACTCCTGAAGGCTTCCAATGTGGGTTTCAACTCAATTGCAGCTGCGATACAGGCAGGGCTCAAGTTCCTTTCTCCGCTTCCCAAGGTTCTCTTGCTGCTCACTGCCGTTTGGGCGATCCCGGCGCAGGCTCCCTCCCATTTACCCGACAAAAAGGTCGGTGGCGCCAAGAAAGGGAGGTGTGCGCCGAGCTCTCCCTCCTGGTGCGGCGATAAAGAGCAGGCAACTGCCACCTCTCTGTCTCAGAGCCTGCCACATCCGAGTCACGGCACCATTTATGTAGCAGAAATCAGAGTCAGAGAGACCACGGAGTAAAGAAAAATGAGTATTCTTTATTTAACGCGCGGGCTTAAGGCTGGAATCTTTTCCAAAGAGCCAAAAGCCCCGAGGCATAGCCACACATTACTTTTATAGAGATGATGACACACAAGCGACCCTTTCTCCCACTCCCTCTCCTGTGGTTTTACAGTTGGTATAGTTGTTTATAGTACAGGAAATGGGCCATAGGACATTCTATCTTGAGAACAAGGATACAGTCTTGCAGTAAGCAAAAAGGCAAAATCATGACTGTGTTGTGCAATTCGGCTTGCTGACAGGGGAAGTCTCTACATTGCTGTTCCTGCCAAACTATGCTAGCTCAGCAAGAACATGAGACCACTTAGTCTGACCCCCGACATGGCTGCTACACCAGCATGCCCCAGCCAGCATGTTGGGGAAAAGCTGCTTTAGGCAATAAAAGAGGACTGAAGACCCACAACTCTTGGGAGTAACACCATGAAGATTTCGGCCTCCCTTACATAGTACACAACCACAGCACAGACAAAAATTCTATGATTCTATGAAAATCAAGAGCCAAAAACACCCTTACTTTGTGCACTGAAAGTTTTATTTCAACAGGCAGGGAAAAATTCCCCAGGAGAACCAGCGATGCCATGGAACTTCACTGCAACAGCGCCAAGACAAGACGGGGGATGGAAAAGAGAGCAATTCTGCTGTACTCTTTTCTTAACCTTCTTTTTTGGACGCACGTTGTTGGTGTGGCTGCATTTCTTCTTGCAGCAGTTGACAGCACGTGGGTGCAGCACCTAGATGGGAAAACACACAGGCATGAGGCCAAGGGTTCCCCAAACTTTCTTCCCTTGGGGGAACTGCCCTGCTTTGTGGAGGAGTCACATTTTCCAGCACAGAAGCCCTATGTGCTGCAAAGGACTCTGGAGCACACATCTTAGCTTTGGTGGTAGGGAGTGGGGGGGGGGGGGGGCGATTCTGACTGTCTAACCATGGGAAGGTGGAGTGGGGGAAGCGGCTGCTGGACAACAGATTGGATGTGGTACCGGCGTTTATGCCTTCCTCTCCCCGGAACACCCCATTTTTGCTGATCCACTTCCGTGCACGGAGCTGTTCCACACTGCCTGTGAGGGAGCATGGAAGAGGCGGGAGGTCAGTTCTCAGGGAACTGACCTCAGAGCGCAATCTCCGAGGTCAGTTCCCGGAAAGTGTCATACCCTATGGCCATCTAGCCACTGACTAGTGGCCATAGGATTGCGCCCTAAGGCAACTTTTAGCTGGAGATGTTCTCTCCCTAAAACAGGAGTGCCAAATCTTTTTCAGCCCAAGGGCCAAATTCCATTTGGGAGAAGCTCTCAGGGGCCACATTCTACTGGTGGGTGGAGCCAAAACCACCAAAAATACCAGCAGATTTTAGCTTCAAGCTCTTACTCCGGAGGCCAGTAACGAAGCCTCCAGAGAGGCATTTCAACCTATTTAGAATGGAGGAGAAACTGCACAAAAGCCTGGAAATCAGCACATGGTTGGCAGTCTGGGGAAAAGAGGACAGGGCTGTCTGGGAAATGCTGGAAGGCTGGACTGGGACCCTGAAAGTGTCAGATTTGGCTTATAAACCTCCCCCCATGCCCTTAAACATGGGCTCCAGCTGCTGCCCAGGCACACTTCAATTTTAAAAGGCTTCTTGCCCTTATGATGCCTTTGCCATGAATGGCCCCCACTGTCTGATTTCAACACAAACCCAAGCCCCTGCCCACCCAGGGTTACAGGGCAGCGATTCTCCTTTCTCCATGTCCTGTCCTCACTAGCAAACCCACGGCTGCAGTGACAGGTACTTGCAGCAGATCATCTTGTCACAACTGTACTTCTGGGTGGAAGGGAAGGCTTGATGATCGGTCCACAGAGACACAGCACCATGTGAATGGTGGACTCTGGCAAGGAGGAAAGTGGAAGCTAGATTAGCCGCCTGCTTTGGTGTTTTGAGAAGCGGAGGGGAGGAGGAGTCACCCTAAAAACCCAACTCCGGAGCTCCGAGCCTCTGGGAACCGGGAAGCGTACATCAGACTATCCAAGGACATGGAGTGCAAAAGGGCACCTGCTCAGACTGCCCAACGTGCCAAGACACAGGTAAAACAAAGTGTTCACAACATCAGAAGCTGCCTTATACAGGCCAGGCTATTGGTCCACCTATTCATTTGTAATCAGCAGCAGCTCTGCAGGGCCAGAGGCAGGCAGAGAAGGGTCTTCCCCCAATATCTGTTCTGTTTTCAACTGGAGAGGCCAGGGGACTGAACCAGGGACCTTCTGCATTCAAAGTACATGCTCTACCATTGAACTACAGTGCCCCTTTTTATTTTTTTACATCTTTCTCCCACCTTTCTTCCAAGGAACTCATGGCAGTATATACAGTCAGGGCCAGAAATATTGGAGCAAGGATAACTGTTTTGGCAGTTGGCCTCTGTGCACCACCACAGTGAAGTTGAAAGGAAACACACCCAGGTGGGAGCGAAGTCAGGACTTCCAGCTGTAATTCAAGGGGCGTGACAAAAGTGGGGCACTAACTGTAGCCGCCATACCAGGGGTCAGACTAAGTAGCCTCATGCAGTCTCATGCTTCATGTTCTTGCTGAGCTCTTGCTCTCTAAAATATATGTTTGTAAGCTGACAAGACGCAAGAATGTCTTATCTAGTTAGCAAGGCTAAGGTCAGAATAGTGGATATCATGTTCTTGCATATTATGTTCTTTGTTTATCATGGCCTATAACCCAGTTCCTGGGATATAAACAATGGTGCTAAGAGAGGAAATGTTGAGGACTGCAACCCCACACGGGAGGAGGAGGAGGAGCCGTTTCATATGTGTCACAATGTCTATAAAAACAATGTGCTGATGTAAATCGGGGCTTCTGGCTCTTTGGAAATGATTCCAGCCTTAAGCCCACGCATTAAATAAAGAAACCCTTTTCCCTTCACTCCGTGGTCTCTCTGACTCTGAGTTCTGCAACATAAATGATGCTGTGACTCGGATGTGGCAGGCTCTGAGCCAGAGAGGTGGCAGTTGCCTGCTCTTAATCGCCACACCAGGAGGGAGAGCTCGGCACACGCCTCCCTTTCTTGGCGCCACCGACCTTTTTGTCGGGTAAACGGGAGAAAGCCTGCACCGGGATCGCCCAAACGGCAGTGAGCAGCAAGAGAACCTTGGGAAGCGGAGGAAGGAACTTGAGCCCTGCCTGTATCGCAGCTGCAATTGAGTTGAAACCCACATTGGAAGCCTTCAGGAGTAAGGCAAGTATGGAGTAAAAGTGGGCCCCGCCTTTAGGGAGAAAGGCCACTGGGCAGAAAAAAAGAGGGCCCCGCCTTATGAAGAAGGTCAGTGTTAGTATACGTATACGAAAAGAACCTACTCCTTGCGAGTAGAAGGGGGGCCTGATCACACCCCCGAGCGGGCGCCAGTACCCAGCACGCCAGTACTCAGCAGGAAGCTGGGGAAGCCGCTTTCCGCTCTGGTGAAAAGTGGGAAAAGTGGGTGGCAGGGACATATGGATGCAGTGGAGAGATTGATGATGGTGTGCGTGGCTACTGCGGTTTCTGATGCATACCGTTGACCGTCCGGGTGCCCAGGCCAGTAGCAAAGTGCGTGGTGTGAAATTCCTTTTGTGTCGGCCAGTGAGACCCCTTACTCACTGACCAATCCCCTTTCCCTCCTTGTGTCTGTCTTTATCTTAGGAGAGAGGCTATGGGAGGTGGGGGAAGCAAGACTTGCACCCCCTTGAGATGTTTAAAAAAAAAAAAGGAAAAAGATTTTTTTTAAAGGATTCAGAATAGAGAGAGGAAATAGCAAAAAGCTCAAGGCCGAGCTGAGAGAAAAAAACAAGAACAAGATCTGAGGCTGTTAATCCGAGAAATGTTGCAAGACAGCCTGACTTTTGACGAAGCGTGGGAGTGTGAGGCTGAAGAAGTAACCATTAGCCTAGTGCGCCAGGAGGGCAGCAGGAGAATTGCCCACAACGTTCTGAGTTGTGCCACATCATCACCTCACCTAATTGAGATGAAATCCCTAAGAAATGGAAACTGAAAATGAAGACCCAGAAGATGAAGGCACAAAATGAAATAAAGGTGAAGAATCAGCCCCCAGGGCACAGGCTAGACCCCTCTTCGAGTGGAAAGTGTGCCATGCCCATAGGACGGTCCCAAGGCAGAATGAAGCGGAGAGACCATGATGAAGATCTCTGTCAAGGTAGCCGTGTTTAGCTTTGAACTGTCCTAGAATTTCATAGAGCCTGTAGACCATCAGCTATATGATTTCTGAAGAGCGTAACCGTTAAGCTTTTGCCGTGGGATTCCCTGCAATGAAGAAATCTCACTGATTTGAGTGTCCAGTGTTACACTGCCTGAGTGTGTGCGCTGAAGAGACCGAGAAACCAGACAGCATGTTCCTGGCCAAGCCAAAATTACGCTACTACCATGCTCCTGGAAGCTGCAATAAACTGTGTAAGCTGGGAGACCCAACCTGACTGAGAAGAAAAGAAGATATTGGAGTAACTGTCTTGAAAAACAGTGAAATCTGTGTAGCTGGCTGGCTGACGCTGTCAGTGATGTTACAACTTTAAATTAAGACTGTTTTCCTGTTTGAGACCCCAGCGAAGAAAGCTAACCTGAGTTATTTGTTGCCCGTGCCAAAGCAAAGAATTTGTCTGCCCTGTACCTCATCGTGTCCTGTTTTAATCTTGAGATTTACAAATACAAACAAACTGGGAAGCTTGCCTTTGAAGTCCTGCAAATCACCCCACCGCCTCCCCGAAGAAGATTAATGGCTGCCTGAAAAAAATGCAAGTATAAAGCGATGCCCATCACCCCCCAGCATCCTGAGTTTTGGCACTTTGCTTTCGTGTACCAGGTTAGAAGAGAGAGAAAAAAAAGGTTTTTAAAATGTCTGAGAACCTGACAGAAGTAGAATAAAATTTACAGAGGAGTTGCCCAGGTTAAAGCGTCACGGCTAGAGAGCTGAGCTGTGCCGCTCTGTT
This sequence comes from Heloderma suspectum, assembly GCF_057233095.1. Taxonomy (NCBI): domain Eukaryota; kingdom Metazoa; phylum Chordata; class Lepidosauria; order Squamata; family Helodermatidae; genus Heloderma; species Heloderma suspectum. Next base: position 36,079,304 of record NC_139475.1, on the reverse strand, counting down.
TAGACAGAGGCCTTGCTAAAAAGTTAAAGGCCCTTGTCTGTCAGAAGGGGTGTAGGGCCACACTTTCCCTTTTTAAACTGATGCAAAAGTGGGGAGCCTTTGCTGGAAACATCTCATCTTCATTGCCCAGAGGCTTCTCTGTTTGCCTCCATCATCGTCTGGGCTTTTTAGAGACACTCTGCACATGGACTAAAATTTTGAATTGTCAGAGACTTGCCATGGACAGTGCTGTGAAGCTTTTCATAAACTTGAACTCTCATTGCTGTAGACCGTATGTCTGTGTTTGTAGTCAGCTCAGTGTACAGCTGGATCTGCTCCATCATGCCTTACCATGCAAGAAGTGTTTTCCATTCATTGTGCTAAATTGAAAAAAAGTTTGTTGTGTGTATTTTATGATTTCTTAGATATCATAAAATATATGTGATATTTGCAGATGTTTTTACTGTTAGTTGCAACTCCAAATGATACTGGGTGTGGTTCCCAATGGTTGACAAGAAGAGAGAGAAAGAACATTTGTAGAAAAAGAGTGGCCATAGTTGCCCCAGGGTGAATTAAAAGCAGCTGATTGTGCCTGAAGCTTATTACCTGGGATAAAGTAGCCACAGTAATGTAATAGTTCTTGAAGGTTAAAAAAAAAATGTAACTAGAAAGAGAAGAACAGCCTATCCCAAATGTGCGTCATTGGGACTAGTGTAAGGCATAAAACTTTAAGTAAGTGAGTTTAACTTGCAAAAAGACAAGGCTGGTGCATAGAGCGAAAAGTTTTATATAAAACGTTTGAAACATGATCTGCAATACAGGCAGATCAGCAAAAGAGAGAAAAAGCAAGAGAGGGAGGGAGAGATTTCTCTCTCCCAACACACAAGCGAGGCTAAAGCGCCTCACCCAGTATCAAACCCTGCTGTTAGAAGCCATGAGAGCAAGTATAAAAAAGTCAGTTAATATGACTGAAGTGTCTGAAGTGCTGCAAGGTGCCACCGAAGCCCCCAGAGCGTACTTGGAGCGTCTTTTAAATGCCTATCGCCAGTATACCCCCCTAGACCCAGAGGCCCAAGAAGACGTGGGCGAGGAAAAGAAGAAGACCCGGCAGAGGCAAAAGATTCTTAAGAAAGAACCAGTGTGCCCAGTGCAGACAAGATGGACATTAGTGGCGTGAATGCCAAGTTCTGCAACTAGGAAAAAGAAACCAAATGCACAGTTACAAGATGGGGGATACGTGGCTCAACCACACTACAAGCGAGAAGGATCTTGGAATTGTGGTAGATCACAAGCTGAATATGAGCCAACAATGTGATGTGGCTGCAAAAAAGGCAAATGCTCTTTTGGGCTGCATTCATAGATGCATAGCTTCCAAATCCCGTGAAGTGCTAGTTCCCCTCTACTCAGCACTGTTTAGTCCTCATCTGGCGTACTATGTCCAGTTCTGGGCACCACATTTCAAAAAGAATACAGACAAACTGGAGAGGGTTCAGAGGAGGGCAATGAAGATGATCAGGGGACTGGAAACAAAGCCCTGTGAGGAGAGACTGAAAGAACTGGGCATGTTTGGCCTTGAGAAGAGAAGACTGAGGGGAGATAGGGTAGAGCTCTTCAAGTACTTGGAAGGTTGTCACAGAGAGGAAGGCCAGGATCTCTTCTCGATCCTCCCAGAGTGCTGGACACAGAGTAATGGGCTCAAGTGACAGGAAGCCAGATTCCGGCTGAACATCAGGAGAAACTTCCTGACTGTCAGAGTAATACGGCAATGGAACCAATTACCTAGGGAGGTGGTGGGCTCTCCCACACTGGAGGCGTTCAAGACGAGGCTGGACAGCCATCTGTCAGGGATGCTCTGACTTGGATTCCTGCATTGAGCAGGGGGTTGGACTTGATGGCCTTGTGGGCCCCTTCCAACCCTACTATTCTATGATTCTATGTTTGTCTGTTAGGATTAGCTTGGTTACCCACGGGGGTGCTCTTCGGACCCATTTCGTGCAGGTTCTGAGGTTAAACAGGACCGAATTTACAGGGGCCACCTCTGCTCACAGGAACACAGGAAGCTGCCTTAATACTGAGTGGGAGTCCTCAGTATTTGGGGGAAAGTGGCCATGTTATACTTGAGTTCTTGGTTCTAAGGGAAGCAAAAGCTGAGTGTAGTCAAACGCGTCCCCTGGATTTTAGGAAAGCCGATTTTAATAAACTCAGAACAATGATCAGTAAGGTCCCATGGCCAGCGACGCTAACGAGAAAAGGAGTCCAAGATGGGTGGGAGCTTTTAAAAAAGGAAATTCTCAAGGCACAATTACAAACAATTCCAACAAGAAGAAAAGGTGGAAGACAACAGAAGAAGCCAATGTAGCTTCACAAAAAGCTTAGAGATGACCTGAAAACAAAAAAGGACACATACAGGAAGTGGAAGGAAGGCCAAGCAACAAGGGAAGAGTCCAGGCAGGTAGCACAGAATTGCAGGGATGGTGTCAGGAAGGCTAAAGCTGAGAACAAGCTGAGGTTAGCGTGGGAGGCTGAAAGCAACAAAAAGGCTTTCTTCAGCTACGGGCGTAGTAAAAGACAGAGAAAAGACATGGTAGGTCAGCTATTAAATAAGGATGCCAAAATGATAACAGATGACAAGGAAAAGGCAGAGGTGCTCAAGTCCTTCTTTGGCTCAGTCTTCTCCCAAAAGAAGGTCTATGACCCCCCGGCAAAGTACAGGCTGAAGGGGCAGGATTGCAGCTTGAGATCGATAGTTAGTTCAAGGAACACCTAACTACTTTGAATGAGTTCAAATCTCCAGGGCCAGATGAACTGCATCCTAGAGTAATAAAGGAACTGGCAGAAGAACTCTCAGAACTTCTGTCTATTCTCTTTGAGAAATCATGGAGGACGGGGGAAGTGCCAGATGACTGGAGGAGGACTAATGTTGTCCCTATCTTCAAAAGGGGCAAAAAGGGGGAACCTGGGAACTACAGACCAGTCAGTGTGACATCAATCCCTGGGAAAATTCTGGAGCAGATCATAAAGCAATCCATCTGGAAGCACACTGAAAACAATGCAGTGATTCCTCGAAGCCAACATGGATTTGTCAAGAACAAATGCTGCCAGACGAATCTGATCTCATGTTTTCATCATGTAACCTCCCTTGTGGACTGTGGAAATGCTGTGGACATAATATATAGTACCTCGACTTCAGCAAAGCTTTCAACCAAGTGCCCCATGATATCCTGATGAGCAAACGAGCTCAAAGCGGGCTAGATGAAACAGCGATCCAGTGGATCCACAGTTGGCTACAGAATGGGACTCAAAGAGTGCTTATCAATGGGGACTTCTAAAACTGGGGAGTGGTAACGAGTGGGGGACCGCAGGGCTCAGTCTGGGGCCCAGTGCTCTTCAACGGTTTTATTAATGTCTGGGAGGAGGTGCAGGGAATGCTGATCAAATTTGCAGATGATACCAAATTGGGTGGGATAACTAATACCCTGGAAGACAGAAACAGAAGTCAAAGTGATCTGGATAGGCTGGAGCGCAGGGCAGAAAACAACAGAATGACATTTAATAGGGATAAATGCCACGTTCTGCACCTAGGAAAAAGAAACCAAATGCACAGTTACAAGATGGGGGATACGTGGCTCAACAACACTACAAGCGAGAAAGATCTTGGAATTGTTGTCGATCACAAGCTGAATATCAGCCAACAATGTGATGTGGCTGCAAAAAAGGCCAATGCTATTTCAGGCTGCATTCATAGAAGCATAGCTCCCAAATCCCCTGAAGTACTAGTTCCCCTCTACTGGTTAGGCCTCATCTGGAGTACTGTGTCCAGTTCTGGGCACCACATTTTAAGAAGGATGCAGACAAACTGGAGAGGGTTCAGAGAAGGGCAATGAAGATGATCAGGGGACTGGAAACAAAGCCCTATGAGGAGAGACTGAAAGGACTGGGCATGTTTAGCCTTGAGAAGAGAAGACTGAGGGGAGATAGGGTAGAGCTCTTCAAGTATTTGAAAGGTTGTCCCAGAGAGGAAGGCCAGGATCTCTTCTCGATCATCCCGGTGTGCAGGACACGGAATAATGGGCTCAAGCTACAGGAAGCCAGATTCCGGCTGAACGTCAGGAAAAATCCCGACCGTTAGAGCAATACGACAACAGAACCCATGACCTGGGGAGGCGGCGGGCTCTCCCACACTGGCGGCATTCAAGACGAGGTTGGACAGCCACCTGCCAGGGATGCTCTGACTTGGATTCCTGCATTGAGTGGGGGGTTGGACCCGATGGCCTCGTAGGCCCCTCCCAACCCTACTATTCCACGATTCTATGATCCTGGTCCATCTAGACCAGTAATGTCAACTCTGACCAGCAGTGGCTCTCCCGAGTTTCAGGCAGGAGTTTTTCTTGTCCTTCCTGGAGATGCCAGGGATTGAACCTGGGACCTTCTGCATGCAAAGAATGCGCTCTACCGCCGAGTATGGCACCCTCACTTTTCAGCACTATGCTTGGACTTGTAGCTGTTGCTGCATCAGGCAGCTTTATTTATTTAATTTGTTTATTACATTTACATCCCACCTTTTTTCCTCCTTAAGGAACCCAAGGTGGCGTACATAATCCTCTTCCTCTCCATTTTATCCTCAACCACCCTGTGAGGTAGGTTAGGGCTGAGGGTCAGTGACCAGCCCCAAGTCACCCAGTGAGCTTCATGGCCAAGTGGGGACTAGAACCCGGATCTCCCGAGTCCCAGTCCAACACTCCAGCCACCATACCTTTTAGGGCCTCACTCCACACCAGGCCACTGGGAATCTACCTTTATGTGATCCAAATCCATACTCTCTCTGCTAGTTGCAAAAGGGAACAAAAGTCACTGGTTTCCTCTCATGCCGTACTTCCAGTCTGTACACATGCTACAAGCGAAGGTGAAACACAGCACAGGAAACCAAGTGTGACCAACAGACAACATAGCTTCCGCCACTATGACAAGGTGGCTCTCTGTCTCAGAACCATACCTTTCTGGATGTTGTAGTCCAAAAGCGTGAGCCCATCTTCCAGCTGCTTCCCCACAAAGATCAGACACTGCTGGTCAGGAGAGATACCTGCAAAGCCAAAGTTTCACAGGGAGGTCAGCGGGCATCTTCTGTGCCCAAGGCAGATATGGAGGCTTATATGTGTATCAACAGTAACTGATGTTAAAATATTCTCCTGTCAGCCTTTCCCAATGTGATGCCATCCAGGTATGTTATATTACAAATCCCAGCAATCTGCAGCCAGCCATCTAAAGATGGCATAACACTAGTAAATCTATAGCAGCCTTCATAGGAACATCAGAAGAGCCCTGCTGGATCAGACCAAGGGTCCATCCAGTCCAGCACTCTGCTCACACAGCGGCCAACCAGCTGTCAACCAGGAACCCACAAGCACGGCATGACTGCAACAGCACCCTCCCACCCATGTTTCCCAGCAACTGGTGTACATGGGCTCACCGCCTCTGGTACTGGAGTTAGCACAGAGCCATCAAGACTAGTAGCCATCGATAGCCTTCTCCTCCAGGAATGTGTCCAATCCCCTTTTAAAGCCATCCAAATTGGTGGCCATCACTACATCGTGTTAAACTATGTACTGTGTGAAGAATGTTTTTGGCCTTCAATTCCCATCAGTCCCAGCCAGCACAGGCAATGGGTCAATACAGGTGGGAGTTGTAGACTAAAGTATCTGGAGGGCACCGGATCAGAGAAGGCCAATGACTCAACTTGCTATATTGACTGTTGGAATCAATAATGTCCATCAGTCACCAGTACAGCATTGTATCCAGCACAAGTGTGATCAAGTAACAGTCACTCCCCTCTAGCAATATATGGTAGGCTTTCCTCCCTTTAAAGCGTTGTGTCCAAGGGCAACTTCTCCTTTTAGTCAGGACCCTACTGATGGAGGATGTTGAACACTGTGATGCCAAATCCAGTTGTTGGATCTAGTTTAGAAAGCCCCATGCAGCTGGGCCCTCAGCAGCTCCCCCCACCCATATCAACCTCCCCCGAGCTTAAGCTCAGCTAGTGAAGTTCTGCTTCGAATGTCAATGTACAAGGAAGCCAGTTTTAACTCCCACCAAGAGCAGGGCCTTCTCGGTGGTAGAACCAGAACTTTGGCAAGTCCCCAACACAAGCTGCCTGCTTCTTTCCTACTTGATGCACACACGTTTCTTGGCCGGGTGGCACTGAAGTTCAGGGTCGACTGGGTACCTTCTTTATTCTGGATTTTTGCCTTAACATGCTCGATAGTGTCACTGGGCTCCACCTCATGGGTGATGGTTTTGCCTGTCAGGGTTTTCACGAAGGTCTGCATTGTGGCAGCTGAGTGTCACCTGGAGGGTGGGGAAAGGAGACACAGGAGGAGCAATGGTTAAACCCATCAGTATTATTACCTCCATTTTAGAGATGGGGAAAACTGAGGCTGAGAGAGTTCATGGCAGAGGTTGATTGCAGGGCTCAACTTTGCAACGCTAAACCATTTCTCACTGATTAAGCTACAGGTGGGCAATCTGTGGCCCTCCAGAGGCTTTGGCCTACAACTCCCATCAGCCCTAGTCAACACAATGGTGAAGGTTCATGGCAGGTGTACGCCAAAACATCTGGAGGGCCACAAATTGTCCTCTCCTGGGTTAAGCAAACATGCACATTGCATTGCATTGCATATACTTAGGAAGAAATCCCAAGATCAATATTAAGTACAAGCGAGAAGGATCTTGGAATTGTCGTATCATCCTACTGCAACCACCAGCTATTATGCTTCATATATTACCACAGAGTAACAACAGCCACTACCATCAGTGTTTGCAAAATAATCATCATTGTAATTATAATATAATAATCATATGGGGTATGATCCAGCCAAAGTTAAAACACTTTTAGGGTGCAATTCTATGCATGTATTTATTTCATTTCTATACTACCCAATAGCCTAAGCTCTATGCATGCACGTTTAGACAGAAAAAGAGTCCTGGCTGGGGAATGCTGGGAGTTGTAGGACTTTTTTTCTGTCTAAATATGCATAGAATTGTATCCTAAAGGCTGCAGTTCTATCCATGCTTACCTGGGAGTACCCCCACAGAACACAATGGGACTTACTTCTGAGTAAACATGCACAGAATTTGTGCTGTTAGTCCCATCACTCCAGTGAGATTTAAACCCATGCTAAGCTTTCCCAGAGACCAATGGAACCTAGAAGTGATAGCCTTTGGCTGGATCCTGCCTAAAGTATTATCAGTATGTATATACATTACATTATATATATGTAAAATATATTATCATTTCTCTCATCCCCAACTATCCCCTCCCCGCACAATTTTGGATCTCCCTTCTCCCTATAGATAGATATCTGTATGGAGAGAGAGTAAGAAGTATAAGGGAGCAATGCCACACACACACTACATATAGTTATATCTCTTGATATAACATAATTCCCCCTCCCTCTATAGAAACACACACACAATAAATATACCTACAAGGTTATAGTTCTCTCTATACAAACTATAATAAACTATAATTTATCACTATAAAATTTTCTCTCTGTGTGTATGTATACACATACACACACCATATGCTAAATCTAGACTTAGTCATACTTGACGTGTCCCATTGATTTCAAGGGGTCACCTCTAAGTCTGGAATGTTCTGTGTCTCTATATAAAATGATCTTGCAATATATATGTATACACACACACACATACACGGACTCTATCGAGAGACTATATATCTATATATGCAAGATCACTCTATATAGGAAGGCAGAACCTTCCAGGCTTACTATATATTTCTCTCTCTCTCTCTCTACACACACAGATACACACACACTATAGTTGTACTTCATATTTATACCTCTCTCACTCTCTCTATATATCTATTGAGATCTCTCTCCCCCTGTACAAATACATACATTATACAAAAAAAAGACAAAAAAGGCAGAACTCTCCAGACTTTGTCTCCCCTCCCTATATATACAGTACCTACATGCACACACTATACATACGTTTCATCTATACATCTATGAGATAATTTTATATAAAGACAGAACTTTCCAGACACACACACACTATATTTCTATGTTATATTTATACCTCCCTCCCCCCCCTCCCTCTATATATATTTACTGAGATATCTCTCTCCCAGTACATATACATATTCACATACTGAAACAAGATATATATACATATAAAATTATCTTGTACACACAGTATCGATACACACACACACACACCTCTAAGATGATTTTATGCAGAAAGGCGGAACTTTCCAGACTTATCTCTATCTATCTACACACAGAGATACACATACTATATGTTACACCTATATTACAATCTATACATTATGCGAGATAACTTTCTATAGAAAGGAAGACAGAACTTTCCAGACTCACACATATCTCTCCCTATCTATATCATCATATCAGGAATGGACACTTGCCGAACGGAAAGAGAGCGAGCCTCGGCCGGAAATGGAAACAGGGCCCACTTCCGCTTATTAACACACACCCCGCGCGGTCTAAGCCCCGCCCACTGCCAGGTGGCATCATAGATGTCGCTCAGGTCACCATGACGTCGACGGCGAAAACGCTTCTCCATCTCCTTGCCGTACGTCATCACGCACAAGGCTCGCCTCAGAAAGCACCATACGGTTCTTAAGACCATAGAAGATAAAAGGGAAGAGGGACGTAGTCTGTTTTTTGATGGCGAGTCTCCGGGTTCGCTTGGGAGGAGTTTTTTTTTAAAAAGAAATGAACCCCCAGGGGCGGAAGGGAAGGGGAGGGAGAGCTGCCCATAGAAATCAATGGGGAAATGTAGGGTACAATTCCCGTCACCCAGCAAAGACAGGTGTCTCTCTTCTCCCACACTCAGGCCTTACTTTGTGTGGAAAATTCAATTATTATTATTGGTTGGTTAGTTTTTGAGGTAGTAGTGGCTGTGCATGTGGGAGTTTTGACATTTCAAAGTGTAGTGCATTTGCAGTCATGCAACTCCGTGGACTTCTGCGTGCAGCTCAGCTGGGAGGGAGTTTTGTTCTTTATTCGCGCAGTCGCTTCCGACTCCTCGTGACTTCCTGGACCCGCCCCCGCCAGAGCTTCCTGTCGGCCATCGCCACCCCCAGCTCCCCTGAGGTCGAGTCCGTCACCTCCAGGATATCATCCGTCCATCTTGCCCTTGGTCGGCCCCCTCCTCCTTTTGCCTTCCACTTTCCCCAGCATCAGCATCGTCTCCAGGGTGTCCTGTCTTCTCATTACATGACCAAAGAACTTCAGTTTTGCCTTTAATATCCTTCCCTCAAGTGAGCAGTCTGGCTTTCTTTCCTGGAGGATGGGCTGGTTTGATCTCCTTGCAGTCCAAGGCACTCTCAGAATTTTCCTCCAGCACCACAGTTCAAACGCATCTATCTTCCTTCACTCAGCCTTCCTTACGGTCCAGCTCTCGCAGCCGCAGGTTACTACGGGGAATACCATTGCTTTCACTATGCGGACCTTTGTTGTCAGCGTGATGTCTCTGCTCTTCACTATTTTATCAAGATTTGTCCTTGCTGTCCTCCCAAGAAGTAAACGTCTTCTGATTTCCTGGCTGCAGTCAGCGTCTGCAGTAATCCTTGCACCTAGAAAGACAAAGTCTGTCACTGCCTCCACGTTTTCTCCCTCTATTTGCCAGTTATCAATCAAGCTGGTTGCCATAATCTTGGTTTTTTTGAGGTTTAACTGCAACCCAGCTTTTGCACTTTCTTCTTTCACCTTCGTCATGAGGTTCCTCAGCTCCTCCTCACTTTCAGCCATCAAAGTGGTATCATCTGCATAGCTGAGATTGTTAATGTTTCTCCCAGCGATTTTAACTCCAGCCTTGGCTTCATCGAGCCCAGCACGTCGCATGATGTGTTCTGTGTACAGGCTGAATAGGGAGGGTGAGAGTACACAACCCTCCCATGCTCCTTTCCAAATCTTGAACCAGTCCCTTGTTCCGTGGTCTGTTCTTACCCTTGCTTGTTGTTCAGTCGTTCAGTCGTGCCCGACTCTTCGTGACCCCATGGGCCATAGCACGCCAGGCCTTCCTGTCCTGCGCTCTCCCCCGGAGCATGCTCAAGTCCATATTCATTGCATCGGTGATGCTATCTAGCCATCTCATCCTCTGTCGTCCCCTTCTCCTTTTGCCTTCAGTCTTTCCCAGCATCAGGGACTTTTCCAGAGAGTTTTCTCTTCGCATTAGGTGGCCAAAATATTTCAGCTTCAGTATCTGTCCTTCCAATGAGCACTCAGGGTTGATTTCTTTTAGGATGGACTGATTTGACCTCCTTGCAGTCCAGGGGACTCGTAAGAGTCTTCTCCAGCACCACAGTTCAAAAACATCAATTCTTCGGCGCTCAGCCTTCCTTATAGTCCAGCTCTCACAGCCATACATTACTACTGGGAAAACCATAGCTTTGATTAGACGGACCTTTGTCGGCAAGGTGATGTCTCTGCTTCTTGCTATGCTGTCTAGGTTTGCCATAGCTCTCCTCCCAAGGAGCAAGCGTCTTTTAATTTCATGGCTACAGTCACCGTCTGCGGTGATTGGAGCCCAAGAAAGTAAAATCTGTCACTGCTTCCATTTCTTCCCCTTCCATATGCCAGGAAGTGATGGGGCCAGATGCCATGATCTTAGTTTTTTTATGTCGAGTTTCAAACCAGCTTTTGCACTCTCCTCTTTCACCCGCAACAAGAGGCTGTTTAGATCCTCTTCGCTTTCTGCCATTAGGGTGGTATCGTCTGCATATCGGAGGTTGTTGATCATTCTCCCGGCAATCTTAATTCCGACCTGTGATTCATCCAACCCGGCGTTACTCATGATGTACTCTGCATATAAGTTAAATAAGCAGGGTGACAATATGCAGCCTTGTTGTACTCCTTTCCCAATTTGGAACCACTCGGTTGTTTCATGTCTGGTTCTTACTGTTGCTTCTTGACCCTCGTACAGGTTTCTCAGGAGACAGGTAAGGTGGTCTGGTACTCCCATCACTTTAAGAATTTGCCACAGTTTGTTGTGATCCACACAATCAAAGGCTTTAGCGTAGTCAATGAAGCAGAAATAGACGTTTTTCTGGAATTCTCTTGCTTTCTCCATGATCCAGCGAACGTTGGCGATTTGATCTCTAGTTCCTCTGCCTCTTCGAAACCCAGCTTGTACTTCTGGTAGTTCTTGGTTCGCATACTGCTGAAGCCTAGCTTGTAGGATTTTGAGCATCACCTACCTTGCTGGCATGTGAAATGAGCGCAATTGTGCGGTAGTTTGAGCACTCTTTGGCGTTGCCCTTCTTTGGAATTGGAATGTAAACTGACCTTTTCCAGTCTTGTGGCCACTGTTGAGTGTTCCAGATTTGTTGGCATATTGAATGCAGCACTTTAACAGCATAATCTTTTAGGATTTTAAATAGCTCAGCTGGAATATTGTCATCTCCGCTAGCTTTGTGGTTAGTAATGCTTCCTAAGGCCCATTTGACTTCACTCTCGAGGATGTCCGGCTGAAGTTCAGTGAACGCACTATCATGGCTATCAGGGACATTAAGGTCTTTCCTGGATAGTTCTTCTGTGTATTCTTGCCACCTCTTCTTAATCTCATCTTCTTCTGTTAGGTCCCTGCCTTCTTTGTCCTTTATCATGCCCGTCTTTGCACAAAACGTTCCCTTGAGATCTCCAATTTTCTTGAAGAGATCTCTAGTCTTTCCCATTCTGTTGTTTTCCTCGATATCTTTGCATTGTTCATTTAAGAAGGCCTTCTTGTCTCTCCTTGCTATTCTCTGGAACTCTGCATTCAGTTGCATATATCTTCCCCTTTCTCCCTTGCTTTTCGCTTCCCTTATTTCCTCAGCTACTTGTAAAGCCTCATCAGACAGCCACTTGGCTTCCTTGCATTTCTTTTTCTTGGGGATGGATTGACTTGCTGCCTCCTGAACAGTGTTACGGACCTCCGTCCATAGTTCCTCAGGCGCTCTGTCTATCAGGTCTAATCCCTGAAATCTATTCCTCACCTCCATTGTATATTCATAAGGAATATGATTTAGGTCATACATGAATGGTGTAGTGGTTTTCCCTACGTTCTTCAATTTAAGCTGAAATTTTGCAACAAGAAGCTCATGATCTGAGCCACAGTCAGCTCCAGGTCTTGTTTTGACTGACTGTATAGAGCTTCTCCATCTTTGGCTGCAAAGGACATAATCAATCTGATTTCGATATTGACCATCTGGTGATGTCCATGTGTAGAGTCGCCTCTTGTGCTGTTGGAAAAGAGTGTTTGCTATGATCAGCGTGTTCTCTTGGCGAAACTCTATTAGCCTTTGTCCTGCTTCATTTTGTACACCAAGGCCATGCTTGCCTGTTATCCCGGCAATTTCTTGACTTCCTCCTTTAGCATTCCAATCCCCTATGATGAAGAGGACATCTTTCTTTGGTGTTAGTTCTAGAAGGTGTTGTAGGTCTTCATAGAACCGATCAACCTCAGCTTCTTCGGCCTCAGTGGTTGGGGCATAGACCTGAATTATTGTGACGTTGAATGGTTTGCCTTGGATTCGTACTGAGATCATTCTATCGTTTTTGAGATTGTACCCCAGTACTGCTTTTCCCACCCTTTTGTTGACTATGAGTGCTACTCCATTTCTTCTAAGGGATTCTTGCCCACAGTAGTAGATATGATGGTCACCTGAATTAAATTCGCCCATGCCTGTCCATTTTCGTTCGCTGATTCACAAGATGTCAATGTTCAGTCTTGCCATCTCATGTTTGACCACCTGCAGCTTACCTTGATTCATTGATCTGACATTCCAGGATCCTAAACAATATTGTTCTTTACAGCATCGGATTTTCTTTTCACCATCAGACACATCCACAGTTGAGTGTCCTTTTGGCCGAGCCGCTTCACTCTTTCTGGCGCTACTTGGAAATACCCTCTGCTCTTCCCCAGTAGTATATTGGACACCTTCCGACCTGAGGGTCTCATCTTCCAGCGTCATATCTTTTAGCCTTGTGATACGTTCCATGGGGTTTGCTTAGCAGGAATCCTGGAGTGGGTTGCCATTTCCTTCTCCAGTGGACCACATTTTGTCAGAACTCTCTGCCATGACCTGTCCGTCTTGGGTGGCCCTGCACGGCATAGCTTATGGCTTCACTGAGTTACGCAAGCCCCTTCGCCACAACAAGGCAGTGATCCATGAAGGGGTCTTACCCTTGCTACTTGGTCGTTATACAGATTCCTCAGGAGGCAGACAAGATGACTAGGTATCCCCATACCACCAAGAACTTGCCACAATTTGTGATGATCCACACAGTCAAAGGCTTTAGAATAGTCAATAAAACAGAAATAGATGTTTTCCTGAAACTCCCTGGCTTTCTCCATTATCCAGCGGATATTGGCAATTTGGTCTCTAGTTCCTCTGCCTCTTCTAAACCCAGCTTGTACATCTGGCAATTCTCGTTCCATGAATTGCTGGAGTCTCCCTTGCAAGATCTTGAGCATTACCTTACTGGCATGTGAGATAAGTGCCACTGTTCGATAGTTTGAACATTCTTTGGTGCTTCCCTTTTTTGGTATGGGGATATACATTGATTTCTTCCAGTCCGTTGGCCATTCTTGTGTTTTCCAAATTTGCTGGCATATGGCATGCATCACCTTGCCAGCATCATCTTGCAAGATTTTAAACAGTTCAGCTGGGATACCGTCGTCTCCTGCTGCCTTGTTATTAGCAATGCTTCTTAAGGCCCATTCAACCTCAATTTTCAGGATGTCTGTCTCTAACTCACTGACAACACCATCAAATCTATCCCCGATATTATAATCTTTCTTGTACAGGTCTTCCGTATATTCTTGCCACCTTTTCTTGATCTCTTCTGCTTCTGTTAGGTCCCTGCCATCTTTGTTTTCGATCATACCCATTTTTGCCTGGAATTTCCCTCCAATGTTTCTAACTTTCTGGAAGAGGTCTCTTGTCCTTCCTATTCTATTATCTTCTTCCGCTTCCGCGCATTGCTTGTTTAAAAATAATTCCTCATCTCTTCTGGCTAACCTCTGGAATTTTGCATTTAATTGGGCATATCTCCCCCCATCACTGTTGCCTTTTGCTTTCCTTCTTTCTTGGGCTGCTTCCAGTGTCTCAGCAGACAGCCATCTTGCCTTCTTGGTTTTCTTTTTCTTTGGGACGTTTTTTGTTGCCGCCTCCTGAACAATGTCGCAAACTTCTGTCCATAGTTCTTCCGGGACCCTATCTACTAAATCTAGCCCCTGAAATCTATTCTTCACCTCCACTGCATATTCATGAGGAATATTAGTGAGCTCATATCAGACTGATCTGACCAAAGGTGTCTGCCACCTTTGGCTACAAAGGATGTAGTCAATCTGATTTTGGTGTCGGCCATCTGGTGAAGTCCAAGTATAAAGTCGTCTCTTAGGTTGTTGGAAGAGAGTGTTTGTTATGCACAGTGAGTTGTCTTGGCAAAATTCTATCAGCCTATGCCCCGCTTCATTTTGTTCTCCCAGACCATGCTTGCCTGTAGTTCCGGGTGTCGTTTGACTACCCACCTTAGCATTCCAGTCTCCTGTAATGAAAATAACATCTCTTTTTGGCGTATTGTCCAGTAGGTGCTGCAGATCCTCATAGAACTGATCTACTTCTGCTTCTTCAGCATCTGTGGTTGGGGCATATATTTGGATCACTGTGATGTTAAATGGCTTACTCTGAATTTGAACTGAGAGCAATTTAAGGAGACTGCTTGGCCTCTCCTGCAGAGGTCACAATCCTGCCAGGGCCCTTTTCGGCCCCCTCCCCACCCCCAGCTCAGCCCAACTCATCAGCCTGACATCCCCCTCACACACACCAGCCCACAATGACAGCATAGTAACACCAGACTACATGGCAAGGTTGTTGTGTGTAAGCCTTCCCCAGCCTGGTGCGCCCCTGATGCACTAGACTGCAGTTCCCATAATCCCCAGCCAGCATTGTCAGTCAGTGTTCAGCATCTCCTCCAACATTTCATGAGACAAAGATAGCACCATGCTTCTGGCACCCTTGTTCTGATAGCCATGAAGGCTGTGGTAGGTTCGGTTCTCCATGCTCAGTTCACTTGAATTAGGAATGACGCAACTTGGGAAGAACAAAACACAAAAGTGACATGGAAGGAAGGAATTGTGTTTGTGCTGATGGCAGTTTGTAGGGTAATCACCAAAAGTTGGAAAACTCCAGGCTTTTAACATTGAGGTCTTGGTATGTTTATTTATTTACAATATTTGTATACCACTCCACATCCAAAGATCTCAGAGGGGTGACCAGCAGATAGGATAAAATAATAAAAACACCATGTTAAAATAATTACTATTTTTTAAAAAAAGAAACAGAGGGCTTCTTCACATGGAGCTTTTACCCTGCTATTGAGATTGCTCACTCATGGAAGTTTGCAGGTCCTTTTCATGACATCATCAACCTCCAGGGCACATCCAGAGGTATTTCCCAGTTATTCCATGTTAAACAGATCTGGAGAAAATGAGGTATTAAAAAACTCAGATTGTTACGCTATTAAAACAGCCACTAGATGGCGGTGCTTCATTGAGTTCTATGGAACCTCAAAAATTAAAAGCTTCCTCTCCCAGCATTCACGTGGTCGCCGTCTGGGAGCCCGCTGTAAATGCAGAAAGGCTCCAGAACAGGAGGACTGCAGGGGTTTTCTTTAGTGTAAAGGCAGCCCTAATCTAACACTTTAACAACTACACCACACCAGTTGTTCTACCAGAGGCCAAATGGTAGCACATTTAATGAAGGCTCCAATCATTAATTATTAGTGAGGATATAGCCACTCACCCAGTTGCCTGGGGTGAGCAGGAAATGTCTCTGGGCAACCAGGCAAAAAAGAAACCAGAATGTTGGTTCTGGATCCCCCCCACCCCCTTTGAGGATTGTTAATATGGCAAAAATGGATAAGAAACATGGGCAGACAGGCTAGTGAAAAATTGGGGTGGGGGCTTGTAGCTTTTCTGGTCTTATTTGCCAGACCGGTGATGGGCACAATTTCCCTCTTCATACATTTCAGGAGGGGCTGGGGATAGAACCACAAATCCACAGCTCTGTGCACAGCTGCCCCCTGTAGCAAGGCATGTGATCTCCCTAGGCAGTGACAATCCCCCCCTTTCTTTCCCCCTCCTGGCTAAATGTATCCTATTTTTTATTTAATTATTTAATTATTTAATTTCTATACCGCCCAATAGCCAAAGCTCTCTGGGCGGTTCACAAAAATTAAAACCAACCTATTTTCCTGTCCACACCCACACACCTATCCTTCTGAAGATCAGAAGCATGTGGGTAATTTGACAGTTGCTTCAGGAACCAATTAAAGCCGCAATAAATCATGGCGCGCCAGATGATGTGGCAAGCTGGCTGTGGCAGAAGGAACATATGTTGCTTTTTCTCAGAAAACTAAATAAATGCCATGTAAAATTCTTCAGAAGGAGCCATCTTAGCTTGTACACTTAACTTAAAAAGAACTGCAGCTGCAATACCCTGTGTATATCAGTGCTCCAGCCTTGCATGGGTTTTAGCTTAACCACATTGCTTCCCTGCCAACAGTGTGCAAAATAAGGGCAAAATGTGCAAAAATGCCTCTTCTCTCGCTGCACCAGCCCTGCTCCCTGAAGACTTGGCACCTTCTGCTGGATTGATTTGCCCGTCAACAGCTTGTCCTTTTCCCACCGTCTGGAAACTACTCCTGCACCTGGGAGCCCCAAACTGTCCTACTATTATTTATTTTTTTGTTTATTTATTAAAACATTTCTATCTCGCCCTATATCACTAAGATCTCAGGGCAGCATACAGATAAAATCAATTTAAACAGCATAAAGCGATAAATAATATAAACACCTAAAAACATATTAAACTGTTAAATAAGTTAAAACCAGTCAAAATCTAAGACAATAAAACAGTTAAAACAATGTGCTAGGGAATGCATTTCGCCCTCAAAGGCTTTGGGAAAAAAAGCCATGTTTTTACTTGGTGCCAAAACAAGACCAATGTCTGTGCCAATCGGGCCTCCAAGGGGAGGGCATTCCACAACCAGGGTGCCACAGCAGAGAAGGCCCTCTCCCAGTTCTTGCCCCTGCCTGTTTGGACTCTGCTTTCTTCTCTCTGGCCCTGCTGTCAACCTGCTGGTAACTGACCCCTGCCTGTTTGGACTCTGCTTTTGCCTCTGTCCCAGCCACGCCTTGTTTGGGTCTAACCCTCACCCACTTCCATCCCTTGTAGTTGCAGTGTTCTTGCCCAGGATGCCTGCCACCCACACCCTGGACTTGACAGTTGCAGGCCATTAGCACCACTGGATAAATTGTCTACTCATGAGCAGAGCCTTGATCATGGGTATACCTTTACTGATGAGGAGTCCTTATGCCACAGGCTGGCGCTTCTGTGTCTGGCAGCTGGCCAAGTCTGCTCCTTGAGGCCAGCTATGCTCGTTGGGGGATGCTGGGAGTTGTAGTCCCAACACATCTGGAGGGCACCAGGTTGGGGTTAGATGCTTTAGGTACCTGCACTCCCTGGGGCTAGATGGCTGCTGGGCTTCTACTTTGAAGTCCGGGAAGGGGGGGGGGGGCTAACTCTGTCATGAGGGGAAGGGTCTATGGCTGTCTCCCCCAAGTTCCCCCAAGTTCCCCCAACACAGGTGATTTTTGGCATGGGGAGGGGGCTCTAGGTTAGCCTCCAAAAAGGAGCCCTCCAGAGGGGGGCATGATGTAAGCAGCACTGTTAAGGTGCCTCTCCCAGGCTGGCTAGAGGCCAAATTTCACATTTTTGTGATTTTCAGAGAGGAGGAGTGAGCTTTTTGTGGGGAGGGGGCGCAAGCTCATTGGTGTGCGTTCCTGGCGTTTCACAGCCACCGGGCCGCCAATTTCTTTCCCCCAGAATGATCTGGGACATCAAGATGATGTCATCTGGGTTGGGGGTGGGGGAATGGTGGCTGCCAGGCTAAAGGAGCTGGGAAGAGCCACAGAGTTTCTCCCTGCACCTCTGAAAATGTGGAAGAGGAAAGGCAACTTTGCTGCCTCTTTTGACCCTAATCTTCTACCTGGGCTAACCAGCCTAGGCAGCTTTAGCATTAACCAGGAGTGCCTCAGTAAGGAGCTGGCCATAAATCGCAACGTTTTGTTGAAGGTTCCCTCTTGTGTTCATATATTCCAGAACTGTCTTTCTCCTCAAAATATTAAGCCAGGCTGTAGTAAAAATGCAACCTAAAAGCCATTGTATGTGTCTTAAGCAGCACGTAGTATTGTAAGAGCTGCGCATGCCTGGAATGAGCAGACAGTAACCCTAAGATAAGGTTGCCAAGCAAACTGCTAGCAACCAATCAAAGTGACAGGCTGGCTGAGGAATGCAAGCTAAGTGATAAAACTGTAGCGCGGAGGTTGCCCAGGGTCGACTCTGCTTTGAGCGTGAGCTCCTCTGTCGAACTGTTTGCAAACAATAAAATCGAGTTGGACCCGGCCTGAAGTTGACTCTCCTCTTTGGGGCAAATTGGACTCGCCTCCAGGGGGCGAAACTAGCATTTTGTGCAACAAGGCCAAAGCTCCAGACCAGGATTTCTGGGGCCCTCAGGCAGGCTTAACCTGGAAGGGATGGAACATGCAAACTGAGCATTCTCTTTGGATTTCATCTTCTTAGGCACCCTGTGCAAAGACCCCTCACAAATGCCTGACCCAGCCACCCTTGGGTGCCAGCTGTGCCCTCCCCCAACTGTTCTGCCTCCTGTTTTGACTCCCTTTGGAAAATTCTGCCCTACTTAAGGTGTTACAGGGATTATAAAAATAAGTAAAGTTTATACAAAGTGTACTTGATGTATTCAGATTAGGCATAATGGGACCTCGGCCTTCAAGATAAATTTTAGCTCTGGGGTCCCTAACATGGTCTGTGGGCACCAATATGCCAATGGACATCTCCCCAGGTGCTCAGCAGTGTCTGTGGTTAGTTTTCTTTTAGCCTCACCAGTTTGCCTTATGGGAAATGGGTGTTTTGTGGTTGGCCATGCCCACCATGGCAGCCATTTTGTTAATGGGAAGCCCTCCCATGGTGGCCATTTTGTGAGAGCACCCACAACACTGCCTCAGAATTCCAAATGGGCCCAGAAAGGCTGGGGAACCCTGTATCTAACTGCCACCAGTCAATAGAAGAAACATGTAAAAAAGATCAGGACACAAGCATCAAAAAATAGAAAATAGGCTCTTTTAAACATATAAAGGAGCAACACTTTCAGAAGACCACGGACAATCTACACCTTGCATGTAAGCACAATGAAGGCAGCAGAAGATTGCTTTCAAAACAATCAGATTATAACGTCCTAATTCACACCCACTCAATTTCCACATTCTCATACTTCCTGGAAAGCTTTAACTCACCCCACACTTTCAATAGGGGAATGTTTAATGTGGTAAAAGAGGGCGGCTCAAGGAAGAACTGGGCATGTTTAGCCTTGAGAATACTGAGGGGAGCTAGGATAGCACTCTTCAAGCACTTGAAAGGGGGTCCCAGAGAGGAAGGCCAGGGTCTCTTCTCGATCATCCCGGAGTGCAGGACACGGAATAATGGGCTCCAGTGACAGGAAGCCAGATTCCGGCTGAACATCAGGAGAAACTTCCTGACTGTCAGAGCAATACGACAGTGGAACCAATTCCCTGGGGAGGCGGTGGGCTCTCCTACACTGGAGGTGTTCAAGACGAGGCTGGGCAGCCACCTGCCAGGGATGCTCTGACTTGGACTCCTGC
Organism: Heloderma suspectum; assembly: GCF_057233095.1. Lineage (NCBI taxonomy): Eukaryota > Metazoa > Chordata > Lepidosauria > Squamata > Helodermatidae > Heloderma > Heloderma suspectum. The sequence goes on along the minus strand of NC_139475.1, from coordinate 36,059,561 downwards.
AGTGAGCAGGGGGTTGGACTCGATGGCCTTGTGGGCCCCTTCCAACCCTACTACTCTATGATTCTAAGAGCAACGAAATACTAGGGATGTTGGAGAAATCCGAAATGGACTCTAACAAATCTGGATTTGTCTGTGATTTCCTCGGCTTTTAAAATGTTATTTACGGAAGCAGCGACTTCCCTATAAAGTTAATATGGGTGTGTGTGCATGCAGTATTATGTTTACCAGTCACATAGTGAGCGGTATGGGTGTTCTTTTTTCAATTTAACTCCTAGTCTGCTGTAATAACTTCTGTGTTGGTAAACTTCCTGGACTTCCATAAAAGAACTCCAGTTCCTCTTGTGGGTATTGCAGAGAGTTTCCAGAGAGGCTGCCTGTAGGGAAAGGTTTCCTGCATGGAGGGAAAGTGTCCATTGATAGCATTCTTGCCTTCAATCTTACCTGAGAGTAACTGTCATTGAAATCAGCAGGACTGACTTTTGAGTAAATGTGCACAGACTTGAGCTGTAAATTAGTTAACCACCCCCAATGCTTCTCTGAGATCCCACTGAACACAGCAGTGCTCACTTCTGAGTAAACACACTGGCTGTAAGGCTACTTTTTATTGTTTGATAAGGGCACAGGGAGGTCTTGATTTCTCAACAAACCTTGTGCTTTACTGCTCCAGTCCTCAAAGTGTTTAGGATCCCATCTCAGTTCTAACTGCAACAGGACGCCAATCAACATTAGCAGAGGGAGTTTGGCTGAACTGACTTGTAGATGTGAAATGTGCGGCTTCATAAATACACCTGACCCATTTACATTCCTGGGACTAAGTGCCACTGGATTCACTGGGGCTTGCTTCTGAGTAGGCTTGCACAGGAGTGCACTGTACGTCTGCTTGGAGTAGCAGTCTTAAGATCCTGCATCCCCTTTGTCAAGGAGAAGGCCTTATGGGGCCAAAGCTGTGGTGGGAAAGAGTTAATTTTACCTTGCATAGTTTTAGTGGTGTTTTAGTGTTTTAGGGTAGGGGAGAGTGGGATCCAGCAAGAAGATTTACAAGCCAGGCCACCTGGAGGGAGGAAGAGATGTGGGCATGCCTGGACCGAAGGCGCCAGGACGGAGGCCTTATCAGGGGCCCAAGGTCGTAAAACAACTTGGCCTGCCAAGAGGCCAGCACAGCTGGGGCAGTGTGAAAAAAAACAGCTCATCCTCCCTGTGGGAAGGGAGGGGGGATGACAGAGTGAGGGACTGGGTTTGGAATGGGATAAAAAGAGAGCCGCAGCCGTTCTTCTTGGTCCTTTGGTTTCCGTCGGGTCCGGGTGGAAGGTGTTGGAGCGCTGGCATTAACTAAGGATCCTGCTCAGAGGTGTGCGTAGACTAGGGTTATGTAGGCTTTTCTTGTTTTAGTCTGTGCTGGGTTTCCAAACGGGGAGTTGATGTTTGGGGAAAGCTAAACTGTACTCTGTCTTGCCTCTCTTCTCATTCCCTTACGCCTTATTAGTAGATAAGCATCTACCTCAAAATCCTTGCTGCTATTTCTTTTCTGGGCCAGTGCTAAATTCAGTGGCTACCATGTCCTCCTCTGGGAAGGGAGTGCTCACAGGCCAAGCTGAGCTGGCTGTGAGGGACTGGGGGGGGGGCGCTGTGGATCAAGGGGGGGCTGATTGGGCCCAGAGATCCGGCCTTCCTTTACACCCTTCAGTGCGTTACTTGGAACCTCCCCCTCCCATTGACTCCAGTGGAGTTTTTATCTATGAGAGGAGGATTGTCATTCTTAACCCTTGCCTGCTTCTTCTCCCTTTTGCTCACCAGTTTGACGGGGGGTCAGTTAAAATGCCTTTCCCCCCTCCCTGAATACATTCATCATGCAGAGCTTGGCAGGGTCATTTTTAAAAGTTTTTTTAAGGAGTCGCTTTAGATAAGGCACTCATGCTTGGGTGGGGAAGGCGTTCTCCATTGCCTCCAAATCAGAAAGAAACCTTAAAGGCAATTTGCTTTCAATGGGATCTCCCTCCCTCCTTGAAAAGAGGCAGGCACAGGCAAACCCGACCCCAGGGATTTGCCAATGGAAGGGCAAACCTGAAAAAACCCAGATGGGATTAAATACAATCCTAATACCCCTACGGAGGACAGAAGGAAGGGATTTAACAATATCCCTAGTGGGAGAGTCCTCGACAGCAATCTCTCACGTGTTGAGAGCTGGTTATAAGGACATGGATATGAGTAACCCATGGGCCATATACAGTCACCAAAGCAGGAAGGTGGAACACATCACTGGGAATCTGGGATTATGTTACGCTTTGTTTGGGTGATGAAACCAGTTAAAAATCACTGATAATACCGGCACCAAAACAACACAGGAGAAGCATCATGTGAACTGAGGGCAGCAGAAACTCTTTGGAAACTAAGTAAAGAGTAAGTGTAGATAGCCGCCACATTGTCGGAGAAAGGGCAACACAGCTCACAATGTACTCAGTGGCATAGGTGGTGAACCTAAATTATATATGTATATAAAATAGGCAGAAAACTGCCTATTGCCTGTCAGACACAGCAAATCTCCATGCCACCACAATCCCTGTCTGTTTTCTGAACTTTTATGGTGTTGCAGAATGTTTGTGAGTATTCTGACCTGCAAGTTTGAAAGTGTCCGCCATAGAATGTTAAGAAACAGTGCAACTTTGGTGAGGGGGATGAACGTTTGGTTTGATCAGGAGAAAACCCTCATACAGGCCCAGGGGCAGTGTGGTTTTGGAAGGACAAGTAGGTGGAGGCTAGGGTGCCGGGTAGGTAGGGAGAGGCTGAGGGCCAATGCCCCAGGAGGTAAGAGGAATAAGGGGGAGAGAGGTAACATGCATGGTGGCTAAAAGAACTGGAAGAGGGGAGACAATGGACCAAAAAGCAAGGTTTAAGAACAAGAAATGTGCTAGGGAGGGAACACCTCACACCGGGCCCAATGATGAGAAAGGTGGCAGGAAGGAAACACCTCACACCAGGCCCAGGAACAAGAAATGTATGTTATAGGCAGGTATGGAAGGTGAAGGTGTTTTGAAGGCTAAGTGACCTCCAGTGAGCCAAGGACAAGGAGGTTGACCTGGTTGGGAGTTAAGGGCTGAATGTTATCGATTGAACCCACTCGACCTCTAGAACTGTAATCATCAATTTTCCCACATCCCATGGAATTGATCTCTTTACTCACTCCTGGAAATAAATTCTACAGTTTGGGGTGCGGGGCGGGGGGGAGACCAGAACTGGGAAAATTGGGATGGATATGTGTAGGTTACATCAGCTGACTTCTATATCTATTTATATAAATAAGGGTATTTTTTTCTTTTGGTTGTAATAAATATCAGGTATATATGGTCTGTACATTATTACAGATAATGCCCCTGCGTGTTAGAAGTTGGACAAATCTCAAACGTCGGTTTAGATGTAGTTTTCTTCAGTGTTGCCTGTATCCACGGGGTACTTGCTTAAGGCTACAGGAAAAAAAAGAAAAAAAGGCAGCACTTTTATTCATTTTTATTCAACAGTACATGGTGTGAGCTGTGTCTTCAAGGCTCTGGTGCAGTTAGGTAATTTTTGACTTTGGACTTAATGGTTCTATGGGGATCACCCCCTGTTTAGATCAGAGGTATTGAATCACTTTCGGCCCAAGCACCAAATTCTATTTTGGAGAAGCTTTCGGGGGCTGCATTCCAGTGGTGGACGGGGCCAGAGGCAAAGAGGGTGGGGCCAAAGGCAAAAGGGGGTGGGGTCAAAAATACCAATTTATTTTTGCTTAAAGCTGTTTCTGTCAGTAAATAAGCATTTGAAAAGGAATTTCAACCTTTAAGAATAGGGGGAGGAGGAAAACTATGCAAAACCTGGAACCTTCTGCATGCAAATAGGTGTACCACTGAGTTACAGTACTTCTCACATGCAAGCAAAACATACCTGCGCAGCTTCCGTAATGATGGACTCCGATGGATCGGCCCAAGAAGCATGTGGCTCGCCGCAGGTGGCATGTGGAGGGGTACGTGATATTGTTGTTCCCACAGATGGTGTGGTCAAGGCTTGTAGGGTCTAGGCAGGGGGCAGCCCAGCACATCACGCAGTGGGCACTCCCTGTCTGGTCCACAACGCATGTGTGGGTTCCAGGGCACACGATGCTGGAGCAAGTTTCTGTGGGGAGGAAACTGAGATCAGCTGGGGGAGAAGCAGGAGCGGAGCTTACATCCCATCAAAACAGATACAAATGCAATGGAGAAAAATGATGAATCCTCTATGCCAGAGGGAGGAAAATGTCTCCCTCTCCACGTGCTCCACCCCATGCATAATTTTGCACGCCTCCATCACGTCTCCCCTCACTCACCTTTTCTCCAAGCTAACCACCCCCAGCTGTTGTGACCTCTCCTCATAGAGGAGTTGCTCCAGCCCCTTGATCATTTGACTTGCCCTTTTCTGCCCCTTCCTCAGCTCTGCAATATCCTTTCTGAGGTGTGCTGACCAGAACTGGACACAGCATTCCCAGTCTGGTCGCACCATACGATGCTTTAATGCAGGGGTGTCGAACCTCTTTCAGCCAGAGGGCTGAATTCCATTTTGGAGAAGGGGGGGCTGCATTACAGTGGTGGGTGGGGCCGAAAGCAAAAGGGGCAGGGTCAAAATATCAGCCTCTTTTAGCTTAAAGCTCTTGCTGCCAGCAATTCAGCCTTTGGAGAGGCATTTTGACCTTTTACAATGGGGAAAACTGCAAAAAAGCCATGAAACCACAAAATGGTGATTGGGGGGAAAGGGGGTGTGACATTCCGGGGAAGCCTGGAGGTCTGGATTGGGACTCCAGGTAGGCCAGATTTGGTGCAGAGACTTGAGGTTCTGCAGGCCCTGCTTCATGCAAACATCATTTCCAAAACCACAAGGTGCATATAGTTCACAAATGCACAATGGCGTACGCTGTTGGCGGATAATGCTTCTTGCTCCATGAAAAAGAGACACCTCTGTCACATGCACTGGTGTACTCAAGGAGTACGTTCAGTTTCCTACACAGAAGCGACATCCATGTAGGATTTTTTGTCATATATGAAGGAGTCTGGAGAAGCAGAGGTGCAAGAGGGTGAACCCCAGAGCTCTGGTCAGTCCTAAGAAGCCCACCAGTGGGAGATGAAGGTGTCAGCTAGGGGTGGCTGTGATTGTTGCTGTTACTGCTGTTAACATATGTTGCTGGGTTTATTGTTGGCTTTTATTGTTTTTATTGTTTTTATCACTTTTAATATTTTAATTGTTTTTATGTATTTTATTGCTGTAAGCCACCTTAGGAGGGCTTCTGCCCTCAAAGGAGGCCAAGAAATGTTTTAAATAATAATAATTTTTTTAAATGGCGGAGAAACCCACTGCGGATTCAAATCAGGCTGGATTCTCCAGAATCCGACCTGCAAAGTCCGTAGCAGACCGACTCCACTCCAGGTCCATCAGATTTCCTGAGGGTTGGCTCTCCTCCATTCTAAATGGTGCTCGGGTGAGAGCACTGGCGTGCTGCCGAGGCCCTTCTTCCCTGTGCCGGCTGTCAAGGGCTTTGTTAACGGCCAGCGCAGGGAAGAAGGGCCAGCCCCCATGGAGGAGAGCCACCCCACAAAATACAACAAATATGGTAAGGATCCAGGGAAATCTGCAGGGCCCCAAGCGGCCTAGATTTCCCTGCTGAGGACCCCCCCCCCCCCCGATGAGAAGTCACGGGGTTTGTACACCCCTAGTGTTGGCCATTCATAGCTTAAAAAGTCCAGCATCCTGCTTAAAACTGTTAGATAAAAAGTTTTTGCTTTCGGTTGAAAGAAAGGATACCAGGCAGGCAGCGGTAGATCCAACACTATTTTATTAGTCGTTTTGCAAAACGGGTACAGAGCAGTCTGGACCCCGAGCTAAGCATGCATAAGTCTTTTTATACCTCCGCCCCCTATACATTCTTGCTAGTGATAAGACATTTTAACCGACTAAGCTACTAGCTGACACAGCAGAAGCGTGACCTGCAGATGTACAATGAGATAACGTCGGCATGTTTATTTTTGTGATTATGCTTATGTGACTGTCTTAACCATGTTTTACGACTTCCCTTTTTAGCAGATGTACACTGCCACTGGACATGTGTGTCCGGTGGGCTCAATAGTTATGGCTAATAGCTCAAAGGTCCAGCAAAGAGCTGACAGTCAAAGAATAAGAGGACAGTCTTTTTCTAACAAAACCATACCCAATTCGATGCAGCTGGGAAGCCCACAAACAGGACATCTCTCCCCTGAAGCTTGTCCCCATTATCGGGTATTCAAAGGTAGGCTGTACTGAACATGGACATTTCAATGGCAAATAACCATTGGGAAACTGCTCCTCCTTGTTGTTGTCTAATCCCTTTTTAAAAAACACATTTTTAAAAATTTTCCAAATTACATTTTCCAAAGGAAAAAAAGATCGACAACAACTAACAAAACAGCTAGCTTAATGGCAACATTTCCCCCTCTTTATACCAACAAAAATGGCTTACCAGTAATTCGTGTTGGCTGTTCCAGAATGGCTGAAACCACCATGGTTGCTCAAATGTAGCACAAGACCTCCTCTCCCTGACTAGCTTCAATAACCCGAGAAAAATTATTTAGAACTCTCTCCGTTACATTTCCAACACAAGTCAAAATAACTTTGGTGGATCTTCGCAATCCTCATTAGAGTATTATACCACTGTACCCATGTTTTTACACAATTCTCTTTCAGACAAGTAGCTTACTCCCCTTTTAAAGTCATCTGGCTCAGGCTGCAATCCAAAACACACTTACAAAGGAGTAAGCCCTGCTGAACACAGGTGAGTTTACTTCTGAGTAAACACATGTAAGATTGCACTGTCAGTAGACACAGCCAATCAGATAATTCCACACAGGGGGTGCAATGAACAGAGTTGTTAACCAACTGAAGAATTTTGAGTCAATTAGATTAGTAAGAGTCATCCGGGGGCTATTACAGGCCAGCCCCAAGGACACTGTAGACCCCTCTGAGGCCCGCTGTAATGCATTTGCTAGGCATTTCCAGAATAAGATCTCTTGCATCCGCTGGGACTTAGACTCCAGTGTTATAGCAGGTGAATCTGGTGAGGTGTCCAGAGCGCAGCCTGGTCCTGTTCTCCTAGATGAGTTTCAGTTGGTGCAGCTCGAGGACGTGAACAAGGTGCTTGGACAGGTTCGTGCAGCCACGTCCGTACTGGATCCTGGCCCCCTTGGCTTATAAAATCTGGCAGGGAAGGAACAGCTGGCTGGGACAGGGAGGTGATTAATGCCTCCTTGCAAGAGGGAGTCCCGGGCCGCCTCAAAGAGAGGGTAGTGAGACCACTCCTAAAGAAACCCTCCCTGGACCCGGAAGATCTTAGTAATTTTAGGCCAGTGGCAAATGTTCCTTTCCTGGGCAAGGTCCTTGAGCGAGTGGTTGCCAACCAGCTCCAGGCACTCTCGGATGAGACCGATTATCTGGATCCACTTCGGTCGGGGTTCAGGCCTGGTTTTGGCACGGAAACAGCCCTGGTCGCCCTGTATGATGACCTACCTCGGGAGAGGGACAGAGGGAGTGCGACCCTGTTGCTTCTCCTTGATCTCTCCGCAGCTTTCGATACCATCGACCGTGGTGTCCTTTCTCCGGGGCAGCTCTCTGAGCTGGGAGTGGGAGGCACCGCACTGCGCTGGTTTCGCTCCTACTTGGAGGGTCGGCTCCAGAAGGCGGTGCTCGGGGATCACTGCTCGGCCCCGTGGACGCTCCAGTATGGGGTTCCGCAGGGGTCGGTATTGTCCCCCATGCTGTTCAACATCTACACGAAACCGTTGAGCGCGGTCATCTGGAGTTTGGGGGCACGTTGTCATCGGTACGCTGACGACACGCAGCTCTATTTCTCCTTTTCAGCTTCTTCAGGTGAGGCTGTGGATGTGCTGAATCGGTGCCTGGCTGCGACAATGGGCTGGGTGAGGGCCAATAAACTGAGGACAGCAACAAGGGAGAGGGCCTTCCTGGTGGTGGCCCCCAAATTATGGAATGATCTCCCCGACAAGGCCCGCCTGGTGCCAACATTGAACCAGAGCCAGTGTGGTGTAGTGGCAAGAGTGTTGGACTGGGACTTGGGAGATCCGGGTTCTAGTCCCCACTCGGCCATGGAAGCTCACTGGGTGACTTTGGGCCAGTCACAAACTCTCAGCCCAACCCACCTCACAGGGTTGTTGTTGTGAGGATAAAATGGAGAGGAGGAGGATAATGTAAGCCGCCTTGGGTTCCTTGCAAGAGGAAAAAGGCAGGGTATAAATGCAATCAATCAATCAATAAACAAACAAACAAACAAACATTGTTATGTTTTCAGCACCAGGTTAAGACCTTTCTCCTAGGCATTTGGCAGCATATGATAAGTTTTAATCGATCCTGGATTGTCTTATGGTTATGGTTATTTGCTTGTGAGTGCTTGTTTGAAGTTGTTTTTGATATATGCTCTCTTGTGTATATTGTCTGTGTGCTTTTTATGTAAATGGCTTTTAATCCCTGTATACTGCATTTTTAATGTTTTTAAACCACCCAGAGAGCTTTGGCTATAGGGCGGTATAGAAATGTTAATAATAATAATCTCATCGCAATTAAATACATTTGCAGCCAACCCCCCAACCCCCCGCCTGCCCCCCTGTCTACTTTTCATGGCAGAATTTATATAGAAGGAGACCTACAACTTAGTCTTTCTAGGACATGGCCACCTGCACAATAGTAAAAGATGCCCCCAAATTTCAGCCACTTAACATTTAGAGTTTTGTTTCTGTAACCAGACAAAGACCTGGGCTGTTAAATATCCCAAGAAATCTATTGATTTTTGCCATTGGGTGCCTTTTGTGTGCCTGTGGGCTCCTTCAGACAGAGCTTTTATTCCATGATTGAGATTGCTCCTTCATGGAAGTTTGCGGGCTCCTTACATGACGCCATGATCATTCAAGTCGTCTCCTGCACTACATGCCCTTTGTTCCGTTTTTGAACAGATGGCAGATCATGAGCTACCAGATTACCCCGTTGTGTTCCGCTTCAGTTTCCTCCGTGAAAAGGGTAAAAGCGGCAAGAAGAGGAGCGAGACCAATGAAAGATAATGGAAGGCTCAGATACGGGGAGAAGGAGGGGGAAGGGGAGGGGGAAAAGGAAGCACATGAAAAAGGGAGTCATTGAGATCCTGCATTTAAAACGGAGGCAGAAAGCCCCGGTTTGAATGCAGGATTTTAGGCTGGTGTAGAGATGCCCTGTGTCCCAGCAATGTAAAATGTTGGGATAAATGTTTTCCAACATTGCTCAGAGAGCCATGGAAGTACAGCTAAGTGCTTTTCTTCTGACACCACATCTGAGCTAGTTTTAGGATATTTTACTTCTGTGAGAAACATCGGAATTCGGCTCGGGGTACTAAAATGTCATAAAATACGTACATTTTCCCTGTTGATATTGAATTAATAAAGATTCTACTAATTGTTAAACACATTGTTTAATTTTCTATGTTTTAATTTATTGTAAGTCACCTTGAATCATTTTTTAGAAAGGTGTCTATGAAATTTTATTACTATTATTTTTATTATTTTATTGTATTATTACAATTAATAATAAGTGATAACCATAAGACATTAATAACATATTTTTCACAGCCTGTTACACTAACCCACCAGAGTAAAAAAACCAGACTATCAGAGAAAACAAACTTGCATTCACTGAACAAGCTTGACCATTTAAAATTGACCTCTGCTCTTTCACCAGTTAATCAACTGCAAACATTTGTTGATTAATCCATTAAACAGATGAAAGCCTGCAGCTCTGGATTATTAGCCTGCGGGATTAATTAACACAAGGTGCTGGTGGGATGGCCATTTTCACGCATGTGGCTTTTAAAAAGGGATTGGGCAACACTGACTGCTCTTAGGACAGGGCAAAAGGAAATTGCTTCTTCACACAACGACAACACAGAGTTCATTTGTGCGGGGAAGCCGCTGCCACACAAGATGGGATGGCAGCCACTGGATTAAGGGAGCAATCCTACCAGGATAGATGGCTGCCTCTGAACTCAGAGGCAACTGCCTATCCAATGCAGGGCAGGAGAAGCGCGGAGGGGATTGTCCCTGCCACGCTTCAGCCACCCTGCATTTGCAGCTAGACAGCCGTTTTCAGCTGTCTAACTGCAGGAAGGCGGAGCGGGGGAAGCAGCTGCCAGATGACACGTTGGATGTGTCATACCAGATTTCCAACTTCCCCACCCTGGCACACCCCCAGGAACGCCCCGTTTTCGCCACTCGTGCTCCTCTTCTGAGTATGAGGCCATTCCACGCAGCCTACTAGGCAGCGCAGGAGCGGGTGAAAGTTGGTTCTCAGCAAACCAATCTTGGAGCATGGGCTCCGAGGTCAGTTCCCAGGAACCGACCTATCCTATGGCTGGCTACCCGCTGACTAGTGGCCATAGGATTGCGCCCTAAGGGAGCAATCCTATGGCCGCTAGACAGTGGCTAGATGGCCATAGGATATTCTGTTTTCTGGGAACTGACCTCAGAGCCTGTGCTCCGGGGTTGGTTTCTGGAGAACTGACCTCCCACCACTTCCGCGCTGCCTTGGAGGCAGTGCTGAACAGCCCCGTCCTCTGCGCTTGTAAGAGGAGCTCAGAGCTGCCGAAAAGGGGCATGTCTGGGGGCATTCCAGGGCAGGGAGGGTGGAAATGCCTGTACGACACATCCAATGTGTTGTACAGCCGCCGCCTCCCCCGCTCTGCCCTCCCATGGCTAGACAGCTATAACCAGCTATCTAGCCAAAAAAGCAGAGCAGGAGAAGCACAGAGGGAATGATCCCCTCTGTGCTTCTCCTGCCCTGCTTTGGATAGGTGGTTGCCTCCAAGTTTGGAGGTGGCTACCTATCTGGATAGGATTGCGCCCTAAATGTCTTTAAAAGGGAGAACAGCAGCATCCTATATAGAACAAACAGGCTAGTATGTATGCCAAAGAATAAATTGACACAAATTGAACATCAGGAACTGCAATGTTCAGAAACCAGTGGGGGAATAGTTCAACCTCCCAAGACACTCAAATCCATGGCCTTAAGTTGGCTATTCTTGAACAAAGGCATTTCAAAGACAGATATCAGTGCAAAATTGCTGAAGGATTTGTCAAAAGATTCAACTCTGTGTCCTGCGGTTTGAATAAAGACAAAGGGTTTTTTTTAAAAAAAAATACTACCTATGTTAATTGGCTCTTCAATGCAATGATGTCTGTGTTTTCACCCAACAGTGTTTTGTAAGTGGTAACCACAAATTATCCCTGTCTGTACTTTCTGCATTTCAGTTCCCTCTAACAACACAGTTTACATCTACTCAGCCCATGCTGAGGGAATTTGTATACAAATCTGCCAATTTGAGGTTAACACTTCATGTGTCTAATGAAGTAGACAGTGTCCACAAAAGCTTGTGCCAGAATAAATGTATTAGTCTTTAACATGCCACAAGACTCCTTGTTCTTTTTGATGCTGCAGACTAACATGGCGTCCCCTTCTGGAAGGTCTTTAAAAGGGAGCTTAGATAAATTAATTGAGGAGGAATTGTTCATTTCTGGCTGGGGTATTGAACCATCTGACCCACCTGGGCTCACAATCTGGCTCTCTAGGGTTCACCAGATGGCTCCACTCCTTTTTCCCAGACTGCCTATTGTTTGGTGGTTTCCCAGCTTTTGTGCGGTATTTTCCCCCCATTCTAAAATGTTGAAATGCCTCTCCTAAGGCTCAGTGACTGGCAGGAAGAGCTTTAAGCTAAAATATGGGGGTATTTTTGGCCCCGCCCCTTTGCCTTTGTCCCCGCCCACCACTGGAATGCAGCCTCTGAGAGCTTCTCCAAAATGGAATTTGGCCTACAGGTTGAAAGAGGTTCAACACCGCTGATCTATGGAATCTACTTACACTAGCTTAGACAGTTTTAAATGGGGGTTAGATAAATTCTCTCTCTTCCTGTCAAGCAAGCCAGTGGTAGCCATGATGAGGAAGAGGATGAGGAGCAAGAGCAGCTGGTGACAATGGCAGCAAGAAGGTGACTCACTGAGGGAGGGGGACCCTGGAGGGTGTCTTGCCCAAGGGCCCTCCAAAAGCTGGAGCCAGGACTGAGGGTACAGAACCATGCTATGTGAATCCTAGGATTGCAAGCGTATCCCTGGTTAGGGACTGCAAAATGCAGTGGTGGCTGGTGCCCAGTGGATCTGATGGGGTGGAAGGCAGGGTCACCATAGGTGGAGCCAAGGGGCCACCTTAGGTGGAAAATGTCTGAGGCAATGGAAGGTAGCTTACTTTTGCATCGTCCTTGGTACATCACTTCCAAGTCAGGACGGCCTCTGCACTTGGCCATCAGGAGGTTGCATTCATCTTGGTAGGTGAAGCCGTCCGAGCCACACACTTGGAGCTTCTGGGGCAGATTGGAGCAATCAGGGGCACATGTGCAGTGTGGGCGTCCATATTTCATTTTGCAGACTTTGCCTGGCCCACAGTCCACCCCGTCGCAGGTCTCTGGGGAAAAGGGAGAAAGGAAAAGGTTGTACCTGGGGCCAGGAGTGCAAGCTGAGGTGGATCTCAGGACCCACAGCACTCAGTTTGTTATTTTGTTTATTTGTTTATTTAAGTAGTGAACCTGCTTTCCTTCACAAAGCTTTCAAGCAAACTTACACAGCTGTCAGACTTGGACACATTGTGCTTGCCCAGTCTGAGTAGAGGCATGTCCACTAGAACTCCTTGGCACAGCCCCTGCCATGGTGTACCCCTATAAGCACCTGAGGGTGGGGTCTGTCTAGTCTATTCCGGGGGGGGGGCTTCCCCACAGCAAGGGGGAGGGGGCAGGCTTATAACTCTGACCTTTGGCCTACTAATCTCCCTGGCTTCAAACTGTATGGACTGCAAAGCTATGTGCTGTTTAAGGAAGTCTGTCACTTAGTGACTGAAGACATTACTGCAGGCTTCAACCACATTGACACATTTAAATTCATTAAAATTAACTAATGCATTTTAGAGAAAAAAAATAACACAAACACGCACAGCCCTAGGGTCCCCTTAGTATGCATGCCAAGTTCCAAGTGTCTAGGTTTCACGGTGTTGGTGGTATTGCACTGACAGACAGATGGACAGACAGACACACACACACATCCTTTTTTATTATTATAGTTTTTATTCATTAAAATATTTAAATCCTGAAAAAGCCTGACCTGGACCCGGAGGACGTTAGCAATTATAGGCCAGTGGCCAACATCCCCTTCCTGGGCAAGGTGCTTGAGCGGGTGTTTGCGGGACAGCTCCAGGCACTCTTGAATGAAACGGATTATCTAGATCCATTTCTATCAGCTTTCAGGCCTGGTTTTGGAACGGAAACTGCCTTGGTCGCCCTGTGGGATGACCTCTGCCGGGAGAGGGACAGGGGGAGTGCGACCCTGTTGATTCTCCTGGACCTCTCAGCGGCTCTGATACCATCAGCCATGGTATCCTTCTGGATAGGTTGTCTGGGTTGGGAGTTGGAGGCACTGCACGGGAGTGGTTCCGCTCCTACTGGGATGGCCGATTCCAGAAGGTGGTGCTGGGGGATTACTGCTCTGTGCCATGGCAATTGTGTCATGGGGTTCCACAGGGCTCTATTTTATCCCCCATGCTGTTCAACATCTACATGAAACCTCTGGGGGAGGTTATCCGGAGGTGTGGGCTGAGGTGCCATCAATATGCGGATGACACCCAGCTCTACCTCTCTTTCTCATCGAACCCAGGTGAGGCAGTGGCTGTTCTGAATCAGGGCCTGGGCACAGTAAGGGACTGGATGAGGGCCGATAAACTGAAACTCAATCCATACAAGACAGAGGTGCTGTTAGCAGGTGGTTTGTCTGCCCGGCTAGGCGATATTCAACCTGTTCTGGAGGGGGTTGCACTCCCCCTAAAGGATCACGTTCGTAGTTTGGGGGTGCTCTTGGACCCAGAACTGTCACTTGAGGCACAGCGCACAGGTGGACTCAGTGGCACGGAGCACCTCTTATCAGCTTAGGCTGGTATGCCAACTGCGCCATTCTCTGGACAGAGAGAGCCCAGCTACAGTTATCCGTGCTCTGATAACCTCTTGTCTGGATTACTGCAATGCGTTATACGTGGGACGGCCTTTGAAAACAGTCCGGAAACTTCTGCTGGTCCAAACTAGGGCAGCAAGATTGTTTACAGGGACTGACCAGCGAGCTCATATCATGCCAGTACTTTTCCAGCTGCACTGGCTGCCAGCCTATTTCCGGGCCCGATTCAAAGTGCTGGTATTAACATTCAAAGCCCTGAACAGCTTTGGGCCAGGTTATCTGAAGGATCGCCTCCTCCCATACGTGCCTGCCCGGACCTTAAGATCATCCTCAGCAGCCCTTCTCCGTGAGCCCCTGCCAAAGGGAGTGAGGTGGCTGGCTACCAGGAGGAGGGCCTTTTCTGCTGTGGCACCCTGGCTGTTGAATGAGCTCCCTAGAGAGGTTTGCCTGGAGCCTACGTTGTACTCCTCCTGGCGCCAGGTGAAGACCTTTTTATTCTCCCAAGCATTTTAGCATCCTAGTCTTTTAGCTTTGATGTTTTAAAGCTGTATTTTAAATCTCTGCATTGCTTCTAGGTTTTATTCTGGTTTAATTCTGGTTGTATTGTTATATTGTGGTTTTAATGCTTTTACGTTTTTGTATTGTTTTACTGTGCACATTTTTGGTTTTAATTTTTGTGAACTGCCCAGAGAGCTTTGGCTATTAGATGGCATAGAAATGAAATGACTAAAATACATAAATACATAAATAAATCCTTGTCTTTCTAACCTAATAATTAGAACAGCTGGCCACCCTTGTACAAACGAACGGTCCATTCATCAACATCAGCCTGTGCAACAAAGAACCATACACAAAGATAAGAATATAACATAAGAACATAAGGAGAGCCCTGCTGGTTCAGACCAAGGATCCATCTAGTGCAGCATTCTATTCACACAGTGGCCAACCAGCTGCCCACGGGAAACCCACACACAGGGCACAAGTGCAACAGCCCACATTCCCCAACTGGTGCACCTAGACATACTGCCTCTGGTACTGGAGGTAGCATAGAGCCATCAGGACCAGTAGCCACTGATAGCATTCTCTTCCATTATATTTAATTATCCAAGAGTTTGCCCACTGAAAAGCCCATCTAAGCAATGTTCTTTCTAACTGATACCAACAGTGCAATCCTACATGTGTCTATTCATTCTGTTAGGTGAGACTTACCCCACGGTAAATGTGCATTTCAACCCAAAAAGCACAAAGAGAGGGGAACCAGCTGGATATTTTAGTATGGCAGAGAGTTCCACAGCTTGGAATCCACCAATGCTATGTTGAGATATACTGTGTTTCTGTTTAAATCAGGGGTGATTTAAATCCAGATGTTTTGGCCAACAACTCCCATCATCCCTCACCACTGGCTATGCTGGCTAGGGCTGCTGGGAGTTGTAGGCCAAAATATCTGGAGGGCCACAAATTCCCCACCCCTGATTTCAATTATAGTTATTTCTAAATGTGCACCTGTGCACCCTCTTTTGCGGGACTGATGCATTACCTCTTTTGGGTGCAATACATAAGAGGCGACCTGATCCAAGGTTGGTTTGCAGGGCTCCTATCTTCACCACAACCCTGTGAGGCTTTGCAGGAAGGGCTGTAACTCAGTGGTCAAGAACTGGCTTTGCATAAAGAACTTTCCAGGTTTCGACCCCCCGCTTCTCCAGGTAGGGCTGGAAAAAACCCTCCCTGAACCCCTGGAGAGCCATTGCAGCCAGTCTGTGTCGACAATACTGGGCTTGATGGATCAATGGCCCAACTTGGGGGGGGGGGCAGGTGTCCTCTTTCACAGAGGGCAGTCCTCTATTTCAAGGCATCCTTTCTTTGAAGGATGCCCTGTTGAATTCTGGCTAAGGATAAAGAACCATCAGAGCTGTCACCCATCCACAGTTCTTACCTGGTCAGCAGACTGACACTGAACAGGTGGGCACACCGGTCACAGATTTCTGCACTATGGTGAAATGTACTGCATTTCTCTTTAAGAGCACAATCCTATCAGGATGCCCATCAGCCTCCGAACCCGGAGGCTGACAGGCACCCTATGCAGAGTGGGAGGAGCACAGATGCAATCATTGCGTCCACGCTCCTCCCGCTCTGCATTTTTGGAACATGGGTGTATTCGCGCATCTAGCGGGGGCTCTGCAGAGTGGGAGGGAAGGAGGCTGGGGAGGCCAAAGGATTCTTTGTAAGCTGGCCTCCCCTCCTCATCCACAGAACTGCTCGTTTGCCCTCCTCTCTGAGGTTGCCTTTGCCACCTCAGAGAGGGAGCTGACATGGTTCTCTTTGTGCCAGCTGGGAGGGGGAGGCGATCTTGGACTCCTGGTCTGAGGTTGGAAACTTGGATCCAGGAATCCAAACTATCCTATCCCCCCCCCCCCCCGACGCTCTCTAGGGGCCATAGGATTGCTCTCTGAATTATAGTTAGAAGAGGGATAGAAAAGGAAAGAAAAATACTCCAGGTGAATGACTGGCTACGAAGGTGGTGCCGATGTGAGAGATGTGGATTCTGGGACCATGGGCTATACTTCCTGGAAGATGGACTGCTGGCAAGGGACGGGTTGCACCTCACAAAGGATGGGAAGAATGTGTTTGGCCACAGCATGAAGAACTTCATCAGGAGGGCTTTAAACTGAATCCTACGGGGGAGGGAGACGTAAAGTTGGGGGTAACAGTGGACAAAGGCTCATGCACCACAACGGAGAGAACAGCTCCGATAGTGCCCAATAATAGTCTTCACAGACATGTGGGAAGAAAGCCAGACCATGAAGCACACGGTCTTTGATGTCTCTATACTAATGCCCAGAGTGTGGGAAACGAGCAGAACGAACTTGAACTCTTAATACAGGACGGAAGTTACGACTTGATAGGTGGAACTGAGACTTGGTGGGATGACTCCCATGACTGGAATACACCAATTGAAGGATATAACTTGTTCAAACAGAACAGGAGGAACAGAAAGGGAGGTGGGGCTGCACTGTATGTGAAAAATACATATCTCTGCACAGAAATACAGGAGAATGAGCTTGGTAGCCCCATCGAGAGCATCTGGATCAAAATAAATGCAGCAAAGAATAACAGGAACCTGGTGGTCGGAGTCTACTCCCGGACACCCAGTCAAGGAGAAGTCAAGGATGAAACTTTTGAAAAGCAAATAGCCAATGTTCCAAGGAAGCATGATGTAGTCGTAATGGGGGACTTCAAGTTCCCCGGTATTTGTTGGGAGACAAATTCTGCAAAACATGGCCCCTCTAAGAGATTCCTGACTTGTGTTGCAGATAACTTTCTCCTACAGAAAGTGGAGGAAGGAACTAGAGGATCGGCTATCCTTGACTTGATCCTAACCAACAGAGATGACTTAGTGGGTAAAGGAGCAGTTGCAGGAACTCTGGGGGAAAGCGACCATGGTACGTATACTTGAGTTCTTGGTTCTAAGGGAAGCAAAGGCCGAGTGTAGCCAGACGCATCCCCTGGATTTTAGGAAAGCCTGTTTTAATAAACTCAGAACAATGTTCAGTAAGGTCCCATGGCAAGCGACTCTAATGAGAAAAGGAGTCCAAGATGGGTGGGAGTTTTTAGAAGAGGAGATTCTCAAGCCACAATTACAAACAAATCCAACAAGAAGAAAAGGTGGAAGACAACAGAAGAAGCCAATGCGGCTTCACAAAAAGCTTAGAGATGACCTGAAAACAAAAAAGGACACATATAGGAAGTGGAAGGAAGGCCAAGCGACAAAGGCAGGTAGCACAGAATTGCAGGGATGGCGTCAGGAAGGGTTGTAAGGCCAGAGGCCTGTAAGCAAGCTAATAGTAGTTCAGAGAGGCTTAGAGATCCATAATGCTCTCTGCTTTGGTTCATTATTAGTTGCATTTCCCTTGCTAGTGGACCTCTTGGCTTGTAAGATGAGTCAAAGGTCGATATGACTGCCTCAGCACATTCCATGCTAATGAGCTCTGGTACAGTTTATCTTATCAGAGTCTCAGATGTGCCTGAGAAGTGAAGCTCTGTTTATCTTAAAGCTACAGGTGGCTGTGCTGGGAATATTATGATAGTCTTGCTTCTGCCACATACGTTACTAAGCAATGTCAGGCTATGCTGGGAAAGTTGTAGATGAACCCTAATTAACTCTTGGTCCTGTCATATTGCCTCACTGCTATGCCTGGATAACATGTATGGTATAAAATCCATCGTGCACTACAGCTCTTGGTTCACAGGAGCTGTCTGATCCAACCATTGGGTACGCCTGTGTGCTGTAAGTACTCAGTAAAGTCTCCTTGTAAGCAAATCTGGATCTGGCTTATCACTTTCTCGGCACCTCTAAATCTTGGCAGCCCACGGCTGGGGCATACAAGGCTAAAGCTGAGAACGAGCTGAGGTTAGCGAGGGATGCTAAAAGCATCAAAAAGGCTTTGTTCAGATATGTGCGTAGTAAAAGACAGAGAAAAGAAATGGTGGTTCAACTACTAAATAAGGATGGCAAAATGATAACAGATGACAAAGAAAAGGCAGAGGTGCTCAATTCCTACTTTGGCTCAGTCTTCTCCAAAAAGAGGGTCTATGACCCCCCTGGCAAAGGCGAAGTACAGGCTGAAGGGGCAGGATTGCAGCTTGAGATCGATAGGCATGTGGTCAAGGAACACCTCATTACTTTGGATGAGTTCAAATCTCCAGGGCCAGATGAACTGCACCCTAGAGTAATACAGGAACTGGCAGAAGAGCTCTCAGAACCACTGTCTACTATCTTTGAGAAATCATTGAGGACGGGTGAAGTGCCAGAGGACTGGAGGAGGGCTAATGTTGTCCCTATCTTCAAAAAGGGCTAAAAGGAGGAACCTGGGAGCTACAGACCAGTCAGTCTGCCATCCATCCCTGGGAAAATGCTGGAGCAGATGATAAAGCAATCCATCTGCAAACACCTTGAAAACAATGCAGTGATCACTCCAAGCCAACATGGATTTGTCAAGAACGAATCCTGCCAGACGAGTCTGATCTCATTGTTTGATCAGGTAATCTCCCTTGTGGACTGTGGGAATGCTGTGGACATAATATATCTCGACTTCAGCAAAGCTTTCAACGAAGTGCCCCATGATATCCTGATGAGCAAACTAGCTCAAAGTGGGCTAGAGGAAACAATGATCAGGTGGATCCACAGTTGGGATCTTCTCAAACTGGGGAGAGGGAACGAGCAGGGTACCGCAGGGCTCAGTCCTGGGCCCAGTGCTCTTCAACATTTTATTAATGACTTGGATGAGGAGGTGCAGGGAATGCTGATCAAATTTGCAGATAACACAGAATTGGGCAGGATAGCTAATACCATGGAAGACAGAAACAAAATTCAAAGTGATCTTGATAGGCTAGAGGGCTGGGCAGAAAACAACAGAATGACATTTAATAGAGATAAATGCCAAGTTCTGCACCTAGGAAAAAGAAACCAAATGTACAGTTACAAGATGGGCAATACTTGGCTCAACAACACTACAAGTGAGAAGGATCTTGGAATTGTTGTCGATCACAAGCTGAATATGAGCCAACCATGTGATGTGGCTGCAAAAAAGGCCAATGCTATTTTGGGCTGCATTAATAGAAGCATAGCTTCCAAGTCCTGGGGAGTACTAGTCCCCTCTACTCAGCACTGGTTAGGCCTCATCTGGAGTACTGTGTCCAGTTCCGGGCACCGCACTTTAAGAAGGATACAGACAAACTGGAGAGGGTTCAGAGAAGGACAACAAAGGTGATCAGGGGACTGGAAACAAAGCCCTATGAAGAGAGACTGAAAGAACTGGGCATGTTTAGCCTTGAGAAGAGAAGACTGAGGGGAGACATGATAGCGCTCTTCAAGTACCTGAAAGGTTGTCCCAGAGAGGAAGGCCAAGACCTCTTCGCGAACATCCCAGAGTGCAGGACACAGAATCATGGGCTCAAGTGACAGGAAGCCGGATTCCGGCTGAACATCAGGAAAAACGTCCTGACTGTTAGAGCAATACGACAATGGAACCAATTACCTAGGGAGGTGGTGGGCTCTCCCACACTGGAGGCATTCAAGACGAGGCTGAACAGCCATCTGCCACGGATGCTCTGACCTGGATTCTTGCATTGAGCAGAGGGTTGGACTTGATGGTCTTGTAGGCCCCTTCCAGCCCTACTATTCTATGATTCCATATTATTATTTCTAAATTTGGATCTATACATATACATAAGACATTATAATGTTATTCAAATTGGCATCCTCTTTATTTGGGGGGGGGGGGATGCATTTCCTCTTTTTTGCCAATTCCTAACAGGCCACCCTAGGTTTCAGGTAGCTTTCCTATGCTCCCATGTAAGGGAGGTTGGGTGGAGAGTCAGGCAACCGGCTGAAGATTGCACAGTGATCTTCTTGGCTAAGGAGTGTTTGAACCCGTGTTGCTCTCTTTAACAATTGCACCAGCCTCCCAACTTAGTGCCTTCCAGACTGCAAGTGCAATTATCCCCAGCCAGTAGCCTCCATCAACCTGGAGCCATCATTTCTCTTTTGCTGGCTGGGGTAGATGGGACTTGAAGTCCAACACATCTGCATCACGCTGGCCAGCATTTCCGCTGCATTCTGTGTGTGTAGACTTGCCCTTCTCCATCCAAAGGATGATGGAACAGGAAACCTCAATGGAAACAACAAACAAACATAGAAGGAGAAGGGGGGGGGAAGAGCAAAGTTACAAGAATTTCCACGATGTGCCTGCACAAGCAAGCATGCAACAGGCAAAAATGGGATTTGCAGGAAGGAAGTGGGAGGCAGTGTATGTGTGTGACAGAGGGACACGTTTTGAAAGAGATTCCACAGAAAAGTCTTTCTCACATAACAATAGGGCTCCCTGTTCCATGACATGAAAACAAGAACAGGCAACAAGTCAGGAGAGGATCTGTCTGGAAAATTAAAGAGAGAGAGAGAGAAGCCCTTTGGTCTAAGGGAAAGGGGGGAAAGAGACAGAGGGGTGCGTTGTGTGGATGGGTCACCCTGGGGCAAAAACTGTCTGGTGGGGTTCAGAGGGGGGTGGGCGAGGTGCGTGGAATTAATTTCCCTGAAGTGAAGCAGACGTGTGGACCTCTCCGGTTGTCTAGGAGAATGCTGGTCTGTGATGAACATGCGCAGGTGGCCTGATCGTTTGATGAAAAATAAAAAGGATGTTTTACATGTGGTTTACCAGCAGCACAGCAAACCCAGGGCCTGTACAGTGCTGTGTTTTTGGCAGTGGCCAGAATAATAATTGGTGGATGCAAACAAAGTGGTGGCCATCTACCTCCGTGATTTATTTGTATTTGTTTACCCACCTTTTTGTCCTCTTGCAAGGAACCCAAGGCAGCTTACATGGTTGTCCTCCTCTCCATTTTATCCTCACCACAACCCTGTGAGGTAGGTCAAGCCGAGAGTCAGTGACTTGCCCAAAGTCACCCAGTGAGCTTCACAGCCAAGTGGGACTAAAATCTGGGTCTCCTGAGCCCCAGTCCAACACTGAACATGAAGGTTCTATGGAACCCATCAGCTGGTGAGAGGCAGAATGTCCACAAATCTGTGTAACACCTTTTGGTAAAGCAGGTCATTGGATCCAGTATCCATAAGAACATCAGAAGAGCCCTGCTGGATCAGGCCAAGGGTCCAACTTGTCCTGCATTCTGTTCACACAGTGGCCAACCAGCTGTCGACCAGGAACCCACAAGCAGGGCATGAGTGCAACAGCACCCTCCTGCCCATGTCCCCCAGCAACTGGTGTACATGGGCTCGCTGCCTCTGGTACTGGAGGTAGCACATGGCCATCAGGACTAGTAGCCACCAATGGCCTCCTCCTCCAGGAATGTGTCCAACCCCCTTTTAAAGCCATCCAAATTGGCAGCCATCATCACTACATCCTGTGGTTGTGAGTTCCATAGTTTAACTCTGTGCTGTGTGAAAAAGTTCTTCCTTTTATCTCTCTTGAATCTCCCACCAATCAGCTTCATGGGAGGACCCCACTGGGTTCTGGTATTGTGAAAGAGGGAGGAAAATGTCTCCCTCACCATGTTCTTCACCCCAGGCATAATTTTGTACACCTCTATCACGTCTCCCCTGACCCTCCTTTTCTCCAAGCTAAACAATCCTGTCTGTTGTAACCTCTCCTCATAGGGTAGTTGCTCCAGCCCTGTGATCATTTTAGTTGCCCTTTTCCATTTGTAACAATTGCATATACTTCAAACTTGTGGGCTTCCCACAGGCAGCTGGTTGGCCCCTGTGTGAACAGAAGGGTGGACTGGATGGACCCTTGGTTTGAACCAGCAACAGGGCTCTTCTTGCGTTCTTAACTCCTTCCACTGCCTTCCTCTGGAGCAGGGGGGTTGAACCTCTTTCCACTTGAAGGCCAAATTCCATTTTGGAGAAGCTCTTGGGGGCTGCGTTCCAGTGGTGGGTGGGGCTGAAAGCAAAAGTCAAAGCTAGGTCAAAATGCCAGTCTATTTTAGCTTCAAGCTCTTCCTGCCAGTAACTGAGCATTATGAGAGGCATCTCAACCAGGGGGAGGGGCTACACAAAATTTGGGAAACAACCAAACCATCAGTGGTCAAGGGAAAGGGGGTGGGAGTGAAGGTTCCACACTTCTGCTCCAGAGGGACAATGACATTTACTGCCAAGGGACAGAAGAGAAATCCCACCCACACCAAATCTCTGTTTATAGAGTGCTTTTGTGTGGATTTCAGCTCTAAGATGGCTTTGGGAGCCACTCATAGTTAAAAAGCAGAGGATTAAATTCAACAAATAAATGAATGAAGCCATCTAAGCCAGGTGCTATCGGCACATCTTGTAGCAGTGAGTTCTACAAGTTAAAACACACACTGTGTGAAGAAATACATTTTTCTCAATCCTGAGCTGACCACCAACCCATTTCATTGAGTGACTCCAAGTTCCATAGGACAGGGAGGGGGGAAAAATAGCTTTCCATTTTCTTCACACTACCTCTGCCTTTTGTCATATTTCCCCCCGCAAATTAAAATGCCCTGAATGCTTTATTCAGCCTTTCCTCAAAGAGAATGTGTCTTTCCTCCACCACCTTGCTTTTGCCTGTTGTAAACATCTCTCCTAATCTCTTCTAATGGCAAATTTGGGCCATGAGTGCCAACAGGATAGCAGCTGAAATGGGCCCATGGACAAACAAGAAGGATTTCTCAGAATGCTTGGGGGAATTCCGTGGATTGCAGAAGTAAATATATATACATTTTCAGTGTTTTTTTTCTGGTGGAATTCACCGTCTACTCCCAAGGAAGTGTAATCCAAGAGTTCCAGTACCTTTTTCTCCAGAAAAAAAGCACTGTACATATACAGTATATGAAACAAACCCTAAGAGGGCAAAAAACAAACCCCCAAAGTAATTGTAATGAAGGCTCTGTGTACGGAAAGAGGACGGAGTCTTGGCAAAGAAAAAGAGAGATCGTGGGGGGTGTGAAAGAGTGAGATGCCCTCCTTGGACAGAGGAAGGGAAGATCTGCTAAAACATTTTCTATCTGTATAATCGCAGCTGAATGTTCCAGGATGGAAACTTCTCATCAGTTCTCTCCAAAGCTGCAGATCCCGCTCAGGACCAGCCCTACCATTTAGCAGGGTGAAGCAAATGCCCCAGGCAGCAGATGCTGGGATGGGGGACAGCAGTCCTTGGCTGTTCCTCCTGAACCCCTCTTTTGGAGGACAGAGCTGTGCTTGACCCCAGTGCCAGTGGCAGGTTTTGGAGGGCCTGGGGCAAGGCACCCTCAGTGGGCCCCCTCCCTCAGTGAGTCTCCCTTCTCACTGCCATGGTCACCAGCTTGGCAGGCGGAGAGCCAGGGAGCAAGCAGGCTGTGGTATCTCCTGGTCCTCCTATTCACCACCACCATTGTCTGGGGCAAAGCAAGAAAGAAGCAGGTGAACAAGCAGGTGATGAGGAGGAGCAACTCCAGGGGGCTCTTGTCTACTGGGGTGTGGGCCCTTGGCTGGTGCCTGGCCTATCCTTGTGTGCCACACGGCTTGTCCTCACCCCCTGATCTGGCCTGTTGCCCTCAGGCGTGGAGGAGGCTGCTATCCCACTGGCAGTATTGAAGTAAGATTGGGCAGTCCAGTCAGATTCTTTAAGTGAAGTGGGAGAGGAGGGTGCCATTTTGTCCTTCGCCTCAGACAGCTAAATGACTTGGGCCAACCCTGGTGCTATGATTTCAGTAAATCCAAAATGCAAAACTGCACATGTGCAGAGTAGGGTTTTTTTTCTTTTCTTTTTTAAAATCAGGGTTGGCAAGCAGTTTTGTCATCGTTGTAGCTGTTTGTTCTAACAGATCAGGAATTTAGAAGCAGATGTAAGGCATGGGTTGGCAGGGGGTGGGGAAAAGAGAAATGTTAATTGAGTGCTTCATGACTGAAGTAAAATATATAGCCATCTAAAGGGGGTCCCCATGAGATTATTTAGTCCAGTGTCTAAAGTTACCTAGCTGCACACATATTGAAAAACAACAACAATACAGAACAACATACGATTGTACATGCAATTGTGTCTGGATTATTTGTTGTTGCTGTTGTTCCAGTGTTGTAGTAAAAATGCAACCTCAACACCATTGCATGTGCCTTAAGCAGGCGTAGCATTGTGAGAGCCGCGCATGCCTGGAATGAGTGAGCAGTAACCCTTGATAAGGCAGCCAAGCAAACCGCTGGCAACCAATCAAAGTGACAGGCTGGCTGAGGAACGCAAGCTGAGGTGATAAAACTGTGGCGCGGGAGCTGCCCAGGGTCGACTCTGCTTTGAGCGTGAGCTCCTCTGTCCAACTGTTTGCAAACAATAAAATCGAGCTGGACCCAGCCTGAAGTGGACTCTCCTTTTCGGGGCAAATTGGACTAGCCTCCAGGGGGCGACACTAGCATTTTGTGCAACAATCTGGGGAGCGGTCAGGAGTCCCCTTGGACCACCTCAGGGTCGAACGACAAGACCAGCAAAGGTGCCCGTGGGCGCGCCGGACCGCCTTTGAGGTCTGCCCCGGCACCGGAGAATGGGGGTCGGGACACCCAGGAGGTTAAAGGCGTGGACTCCATTGATTGAGTCAACCAGACTGAACGGGTCCGAAGGGTCGGCGCCAGGGTGCTGGGCGGAGTAAGTATTTGATTTCCCTTGTGCCTTTCTGTTTGAGTTGCCTTCAGAGCGTCTGAGGTCTGTCAGGCTCCGTGTATGATTTTGAACAGAGGCAGGCACAATGGGGTCGGGTAGCTCCTGTTAAGAAAACTCCGCAACCCCACTGGGATGCATGCTCAGGAACTTTAGGAAGTTCAAAGGAGATTTTAGAATTAAGATGGCCAAGGGTAAATTGACCTTCTTTTGCCAACTGGACTGGCCAGCATTTGGAATAAGTTGGCCAGACATAGGATCCTTCGATGTAAATCTTGTAAATGCTGTATATAAAAATGTGGTGAATAATGGGCAATGGGATCAATTCCCCTATATTGATTGTTGGTTGAATTGGTGAGGAAAGAATCCCCCTTAGTTACGGAAGTGTAAATGTGTACTGGCAAAGGACCGCAGGGGCAAGAGACCCCGGGTGGTGTCTGAATCAAGTAGTGAGATAGATTTGCCTCAGGGAAAGTGAGGTTATCGGCATTTGGATAAGTGCCGACCAAAATCCACTGAAGGCGAGGAAAGGTTGAATAGAAAGTTCAGTATTGTGAAGTCATGATGGTACGCTCCGACGTGAAGCCCAAAGCCCCTGTTCTCCCCGATTCAAGCCCCACAGAAGGAGCTTGAAGTTTGGGAGACCCTGCCCAAGGTGCCCTGAGCTCTCTCCCCCCCCCCATTTTATTCGGTCTGTTAGGTTGGGAGGAGAGGTTGTTGGGGGAGAGAGGGGGCCCTCCAGAGACAGTTTGTCTGCCACCGTATCCAAGTTTGTTAGAAGAAGCAAAAGCAGTTGAAAAAGTTGCAACTGCTGAAGAAAGAGATTTGTTTGAAGTCTTAAAGACTGTGGCAAAATCAAGAAACAAAGACAGAGCACGTTCTTAAAATATCGGGGTCTGTGTAAGCTTATCTCTGTCAGCCTGCTCAAAGCAGAGCCAAGGAGGAGCTACCTAACCCCCTCGCCGCCGCTGGTTTAGCCTTAGCAAGCAGAGAGGCTGGAAGGTGTCTGTGAGGTCCTGACAAAAGAGTGAGGTTTGCAAAAAACAAGAAAAGCATCACAGCTGGAAAGCTGAGCAGCACTGCTCTGTTCTTATCTGTGGAGGAATCTAGAAGAGGTGTAAGGTTACACCTTCCCCATTCGAACTGATGAAGAGACACAGAGCTTTTGTTAAAAACATCCCTTCTTTATGGCCCAAAGCCTTCTTTGTTTAGATCTATCATTGTTCAGACTTTTGAGAGGCACTCTGCACATGGACTGGAACTTTGGACAGTTAAAGACTTGCCGTGAAAAGTACTGTGAGGCTTGTCATAGCCTTGAGCTCCCGTTGTTGTAGATTGTGTGTTTGCTTGTGATCGGCTCAGTGTACAGTTTGATTTGTGATTTCAGCACTCAGATAAGAGGCTGCATTTGACTGAAAGAACTGGGCATATTTAGCCTTGAGAAGAGAAGACTGAGAGGAGATAGGATCGCGCTCTTCAAGTACTTGAAAGGTTGTCCCAGAGAGGAAGGCCAGGATCTCTTCTCCATCATCCCCGAGTGCAGGACACGGAATGATGGGCTCAAGAAGCCGGATTCCTGCTGAACATCAGGAAAAGCTTCCTGACTGTCAGAGCAATACAACAACGGAGCCCATTACCTGGGGAGGTGGTGGGCTCTCCCACGCTGGAGGCATTCAAGACGAGGCTGGACAGCCATCTGTCAGGGATGCTCTGACTTGGATTCCTGCATTTGTTACAAAAATTGTGTTCTTTTCCCTGGTAGACTTTCCAATTAGTTTACCAAGAATGAGAGGAGGCAGAGATCTGGTCCAACACAATTTTATTCTGCAGAATAAGGCAACCCTTGGGGCTAACGCTCCAACAAAGGTTACAATCAAGTGATGTGATTCAAAAGTTTATATAGGCAAGTCCTTTGGGGCTGTCTTACGCTTGCGCTGTACTAATCTCTTTGTCTAGCTGAGAGGGAAACAGAAGACAGGCAGCACCTTTGACATATCTAGGCATGCGCAGAGAGCTAGCCTTGTACTCCAGTAAACACATCCTTGGCATTCCTGAGTCTCTGATAAGGCGCTGTGTCTTTGTTTAGCATGGCAGTCTCACACTGAGGTAAAACAGACATAGCCTAGCTTATAAAATCATGGGATAACAGACATACTACAACTGAAATTTCTATAACACTCCCCCCTCAAAAGGCTTTTCTTAAATCTCATACCTCTCTTTGGTCCAGCAGTGGACTACACACTTAAAGGCACAAACCAGCATCAATAGTATTGTAGTAAAAATGTAACCTAAAAGCCATTGTATGTGTCTTAAGCAGCACATAGTATTGTAAGAGCTGCGCATGCCTGGAATGAGCAGGCAGTAACCCTCAGATAAGGTTGCTAAGCAAACCGCTGGCAACCAATCAAAAGTAACACGCTGGCTGAGGAATGCAAGCTAAGTCATAAAACTGTAGCGCGGAGGTCGCCCAGGGTCGACTCTGCTTTGAGCGTGAGCTCCTTTGTCGAACTGTTTGCAAACAATAAAATCGAGTTGGACCCAGCCTGAAGTTGACTCTCCTCTTTGGGGCAAATTGGACTAGCCTCCAGGGGGCGAAACTAGCATTTTGTGCAACAGTATCATAACAAACAAGACTGCATTGATTACAAGTTGTTTTAACCATGCAAAATCAGGGAGCCAGGAAGTCAACTATAACCAAGGATGACTTGCTCCTGAATAATTCTGTCCAATCATATCTTGTAGTTTGGCGATTTCATTTTCTATGGTTTTGTTTAAATCATGGAACTTTACTCTACACCCTTGCTTCACTAGGGTGCAGAAGCCACCTTGGCGTGCTAAGAGATAATCTAAAACAAACTGATACTGGGCCACTAGCTGGCTGAGATCTTCAATTTCAGATTGCATGGCCCTTACCATTATGGCTGTGGCACTGATGGTCTCTTCTAAACGGCAAGTGAGGCCTAGGATACTTTTTCTGCAATAATTTCTGGGTATAAACCCAGGGTAAGCAATCCTGTAACTAGTTCACCCCCTACCTTGTTTGGTTCTGAATCTGACAGTTGTTTTCCAATTATTACAGTGTCATCACAGTTTTTACTCATTTGTTTTATAAGTTGCCCTATTTTTCTAGTGGTTTGCTACTTTAACGGTGGCCTTCAGGTGGGTCAGCTTCCGGTGTGACCCTCTCTGGTGCAGGTGATGCTTTTATGCGGGTGTGATGGAGCCACTTTTTTTTTCTAGCGACTTTTATAGCCGTGTGAGTGGTGAGTAGAACCTGGAATGGATCCTTTCATTTCTCAGTAAGTGGTTCATCTTTCCAGGACTGGATCAGCACCTAATTACCAGGACTGAAATTATGCACTGCAGCATCTAAAGGCAAGGATTGGTATGGTGCTGTGAACCTGTGAAGACAAGACAAAACAGACTGCAAGGCAGTAACATATTCATGGATCTTTAAAGCCCTTACTTTTAAGTTTATATTTAAGCTATCAGCCATAGGTAACATCTGAGGTGGGCGCCCATACAACATTTTAAACGGTGTCAATTTAATACTTCCCCTGGGGGTGCACTGTATTCGAGTTAAGGCGATTGGCAAGGCCTGTGGCCATTTTAATTTAGTCTCTGAGCAAATTTTAGTGTGCTTTGCCTTGTGTTTAAGAGTTCTCTCATGCTCAGCTGGAGAGTAGATTGGAACCAAATCTGTACTCAAATATGGGATTAGGGCTCTTTCATAATGCACCTCCTCACTTCTCATTTGTGCGGCTTCTTTTGCAGCTTTATCTGCCAAAGCATTGCCTCTTATTTTTTTCAGGATTGGCACTCTTTCCATGCGCTTTTTCGAGAGTAACTACTGCACATCTTGTGTATCTACAAACACCTTAAGGTTTGGCTTTGGTAACAAGGAATCAGTGAGGTCAGGCCTGATCAGAGTCACCTGACTCAAAATTTTTAAACACTCATGACAATTTAGATCTGGCTCAGGGAGCAAGGTGGCAGGATGAGGCCTGGGCTCGAAAGCAGGGAAATCTCATAGCGTGACTGGCGTGACGGATAAAAGCGCAGTTGCTGCCACGGCCCTTAAGCAAGCAGGCCATGTCTTTGCTGTTGGATCCAGAGTTTTCGAGTAGTATCCTACAGGTCTCCAGGAAGGACCTGTCCTTTGGGTCAAAACCCCTGATGCCACTCCTTTATTTTCATGTACATAGAGCCGGTACGGTTTGTTGGGATCTGGTAAGGCCAGAGCGGGTGGCGACACCAAGGCTTGCTTCAGCTCAAGAAAAGCCTTTTCCATTTTATTTGTCCATTTCCAGTGGATGATATTTTCCTTTGTCAAAGCTTCATACAGGGGCTTCGCTTTCCCTCCATAATCAGGTATCCACATTCTACAAAACCCGGTGAGCCCAAGGAAAGCTCGCAACTCTTGAGGGTCTTTAGGCCTCTGTGTCTTCTGTATGACGTCCAATGGAGCAGCGCTCAGGTCTCTGGTTCCCTTTCGAATCAGGTAGCCCAAGAAGGTGACATGGGTCTGGCAAATCTGAGCCTTTTCTCTTGACACTTTATAGCCTTTCAAGTTTAATTCTTGCAAGAGGGAGATAGTAGACCCTGATGCTGGGAAAGACTGAAGGCAAAAGGAGAAGGGGACGGCAGAGGATGAGATGGCTAGATAGCATCACGGATGCAATGAATATGAACTTGAGCACGCTCCGGGAGAGAGCGCAGGACAGGAAGGCCTGGCATGCTATGGTCCATGGGGTCACGAAGAGTCGGACACGACTGAACGACTGAACAACAACAACCTCTGTCTGGGTGGCCAGAAGAAGGTCATTTGAATATTGAAGCAAGGACACCCACGGCTGGTCCTCTTTCCCTTTTATGGCCACCATCACCCCCCTCTTCTTCCCCTTTCGCTTTGGGCAGTCTTTTTGCCAATGTCCTTTCTCTTTTTTTTTTCCTGCCTTTTCTGCTTTACGGCATTGAAATCTAACAGCATTGAAATCTAACAGCATGACTGGAAAACATTTTTTTCATTGCAGGGCATGGTGGAGCAGATCTGGCAATCATACTGTTCTTCTGGCTGCACAGCCAGGGCCCATTAAGATCAAGGGAAGGGCATTTTTATATATGCAAAAAGTTTTAAGCCACCATTTTTGCATCGGCAACTCCACACTTTATGAATTTTGACAGAGTGTCAGGCTTGCCTCTGAGCATATAGAGTGTCCAGACCGTTCAGATTTTGAGAAAGAGCTGGAACACGTGGGGCAGGAACTTTCTCAGGCTTTAGAAGCACAGCTGGGCTTAGAGATGCCACAGGAGAAGGGGAGGGGGAATTTTCCTCTCTCACTTTTTAATACAATTTATTGGCCCCCTTTTTTTCTAAACGGAAACTAACTTTCGTAGTTTCTCTTTGAACTTTTTGAAGGCTGTTTCCTTTGTAGTCTGTGAATCTCTCAAAGCCTTGGAAATACAGCTTTTTATCTGAGTGTTGAAGTTACAAATCAAACTGTGCACTGAGCTGATCACAAACAAACACACAATCTACAACAACGGGAGTTTAAGGCTATGACAAGCCTCACAGTACTGTTCATGGCAAGTCTCTAACAGTCTAAAGTTCTAATCCATGTGCAGAGTGCCTCTCAAAAATCCAAACAATAATGGATCCAAACAAAAAGCTTTGGGCAATAAAAATGGGATGTTAGCAAAGGCTGTCTGTCTTTTCCTTAGTTTAAGAGTGGAAGGTGTAACCTTACACCTCTTTTAGATTTTTCGACAGATAAGAGCAAGGTCTGCTCAGCTTTCCAGCTGTGATGCTTTAACTTGGGCAATTCTTTTGCAAATCTTACTGTTTCTATTAGGTCCTTACAGACATCTTCTGGTGGGGCCGGGCAACCCCCCCTTAGCTCTGCTCTCAATAGACTGGCAGAGATAAGCTTACACAGACCCAGACATTGCTCTGTCTTTGTTCCTTTAATTTTGCCACAGTCTTTAAGACTTCAAACAAATCTCTTTCTTCAGAGTTTACAACTTTTGTTGTTATTGTTGTAGCTGTTCTTGCTTCTACACTGGAAGATGTTTCAACTTAGAAGGAGCTAGACCGAGCGAGACTTGGGGATGTAACAGATGGGTTCTCCGTGGGGGGGGGGCTTCTCTCCCTCTTCCCCCCAACAACGTCTCCTCCCAACCTAACAGGCCGAATCGGACAGGGGAAACCCAGGGAGCCTTGGGCAGGATCTCTTAATCTCCAAGCTCTTTCCGTGGGTCTTGAGTCAGGGAGAACAGGGGCTTTGGGCTTCATCTCAGAGCATACCATCATGACTTTACAATATTGACCTTTATATTTTCTTATTCAATCAGGATTTTTCAATATCCACATTTGCCAAGCATCAATATAAGGCAGCTGATCCCCATGGTTATCAACAATCACTTTATTATATACCTTGTACCCAACATTTTTTCAGCTTCCCCCAGTTGGCCAGCCAACACTAAATATCACCCATTCCCCATTACAAAACTTTATGAGCTCATCTTTTGTCATCTTGACACCATAATCTAACTTAAACAACTTAAAATTCTTAAGCATGCATCCCAGTGGGTCTTGGCTATTTTCTCCTACGAAAGTTTCGATCCTATCCTGTCGGCCAATTTTTTTTTATTTTTTCTTTCCCAACTGCTGCTTAAGCAAGGCTCAGTTAGACAAGAATGGGAGATTTGCACTCCCCAGACGGCCCAGACAGTGTGATCCAACTTACCTCGTAGCTCAGCCTCCAAACGACCCCAGAGTCAGATAGCGTTTCGTCCTGTCCTCCAAAGACCGCCACTCGCCTCGTCTCTTCAGGAGTCCTTTGCTAGCTGGGTTGCCAGGCAACAGCTGCCTCAAACCTCACGGTGAACCAAACAAGGTCCAGGGCGCCCTCCGCTTGGGTTGATCCAGCGTTTGCCTAACTCGCAGGTCACACAGGGCGTCCCGAAGGAGTCGCCAAATTTGTTACAAAAATTGTGTTCTTTTCCCTGGTAGACTTTCCAGTTAGTTTACCAAGAATGAGAGGAGGCAAAGATCTGGTCCAACACGATTTTATTCTGCAGAATAAGGCAACCCTTGGGGCTAACGCTCCAACAAAGGTTACAATCAAGTGATGTGATTCAAAAGTTTATATAGGCAAGACCTTTGGGGCTGTCTTACGCTTGCGCTGTACTAATCTCTTTGTCTAGCTGAGAGGGAAACAGAAGACAGGCAGCACCTTTGACATATCTAGGCATGCGCAGAGAGCTAGCCTTGTACTCTAGTAAACACATTCTTGGCATTCCTGAGTCCCTGATAAGGCGCTGTGTCTTTGTTTAGCATGGCAGTCTCACACTGAGGTAAAATAGACATAGCCTAGCTTATAAAATCATGGGATAACAGACATACTACAACTGAAATTTCTATAACACATTGAGCTTGATGGCCTTGTAGGCCCCTTCCAACCCTACTATTCTATGATTCTATGATTTCCAAGGCTTTGGTTTCATTTACCCTAATGAAGCATAAAGATGCAAATTGCTAGAGATTCACAGACTACAAAGGAAACAGCCTTCAAGAAGTTCAAAGAGAAACTGCAACATGAGTTTCCGTTTAGAAGAAAAAGGGGCAGCAAATCCTCTTAACTTAAGAGGTGAGAGGGAAAGTCCCCCCCTCCCGTGATACCTCTAAGCCCAGCTGTGCTTCTGAAGCCTGAGAAAGTTCCTGCCCCACGTGCTCCAGCTCTTTCTCAAAATCTGAACTGTTCTGACATTCCATTTGCTCAGAGGCAAACCTGACACTCTGCCAAAACTCATGCAGCGTGGAGTTGCCGATGCAAAAATGGTGGCTTGGAACTCTTTGCATGTAGGAGAATGCCCTTCCCTTGATCTTGATGGGCCCTGACCATGCAGTCAGAGGAGCAGTACAATTGTTAGACCTGCTCCACCATGCCCTACTATACAAAACAAATGTTTTCCAGTCATGGTGTTAGATTTTAATGATATGAAAAAGGTATAAAAGAAGGCAGAAGAAAGCAGCAGACAAAAAGGCTAAAAAAAGAAAGAGAGCTTATCCCAAATGTGTGTTGTTCAGATTAGTAAGAAGGTCTAAGCGAGTGAGTCTCTGTCGAAGCAATGGCAAACCGCCTAACTTGCAGAGAAGAGTTAAGCCGGTGCATGGTACAGAGAGTTTGAAACATGATCTGCAGAACAGGCAAGCCAAAAGATAAGTGTGCCTGTTACAAGAGGGGGGTATAGTAGCCATAAAAAGGGGCGAAGCCCCCGTATGAAGCTTTGACAAAAATATTACCCACCAGAAGTGGACAATGAAAATTTAAAAAGGCTTTTCTTAAATTGAAGCAAGCCTTAATATCACCGCCTGCTTCAGCCTTATCAGACCCCAGATCATGACATTTTTAGATGCTTTGATGAAGCCAAAAGAAGTAGCTATGGTGCACGTGAGAGCATGTGAAAAGAGTGCCATTCCTGAAAAAAGGAAAAGGCAATGCTGGCAGCCACCATGGGCGGAAATATAAACTGTGGCTTGAGAGCACAGAAGCGACCACGGGGGCGGGTGGAAAAGGAAAGGGCCAACCAGGGCTCAATAAATGTGCGTATTGCCAAGAGAAGAGACATTGGAAGAAAGATTGTCAAGAGTTGAAAGAGGAGAGAAAAGAGACTCACCCTGAAGGCTGCCAAACGTGGGCAGGGTCCTCCGGGGGGAGGGGCGGGGAGTCTAACTGAAGGGCCACCACCCTACGAACAAACGCTCGGGAGAATCCCAAGGTAAAAGTAAGGGTTGTTGGCAGGGACTGTGAGGCCCTAGTAGATACTGGAGCCACATTTTCTATGATCCCTGTGAAGCCCCCCGGCGAGAGAAAGTGGAAAGCATGTAGCTGTAGAAGGAATTGAAGGGAAAAAAACTAAATTGCCCGTGTGTAAGCCCCTCCTCACAAAGATTGGAAATAACATACTGGAACATGCCTTTGTAGTTTCATCTGTATGCCCGGTTGCCCTCTTGGGGCGGGACTTGTTAACAAAACTGTAAGCTAAAATCTTCTTCCGTGATAATCAGATTGTAGTACAGCTGCCAATAAAGCAGGGCTTTATTGATCCATGAATGTGTGGGCAGACAGAACCCCTGCCCGAGCAAATGCATTGTTGTTGTTCAGTCGTTCAGTCGTGTCCGACTCTTCGTGACCCCGTGGACCACAGCACGCCAGGCCTTCCTGTCCTGCGCTGTCTCCCGGAGCGTGCTCAAGTCCATATTCATTGCATTGGTGATGCTGTCTAGCCATCTCATCCTCTGCCGTCCCCTTCTCCTTTTGCCTTCAGTCTTTCCCAGCTTCAGGGTCTTTTCCAGGGACTTTTCTCTTCGCATTAGGTGGCCAAAATATTTGAGCTTCAGCTTCAGTCTCTGTCCTTCCAATGAGCAGTCAGGGCTGATTTCCTTTAGGATGGACTGATTTGACCTCCTTGCAGTCCAGGGGACTCGTAAGAATCTTCTCCAGCACCACAGTTCGAAAGCATCAATTCTTCGGCGTTCAGCCTTCCTTATAGTCCAGCTCTCACAGCCATACATTAAAATCTTCTTTAAAACGGGAGCCCTGTGTGCGTGAGGCAGTATCCTCTGAAGAAAGCCACCCATGCAGTCTTGAAGCTGCTCAAAAAATTATGGTTAGCTAATAAAGGGATCCCCCTTCATGGATCACTGCCTTGTTGTGGCGAAGGGGCTTGCGTAACTCAGTGAAGCCATAAGCTATGCCGTGCAGGGCCACCCAAGACGGACAGGTCATGGCGGAGTGTTCTGACAAAATGTGGTCCACTGGAGAAGGAAATGGCAACCCACTCCAGTTTTCCTGCCAAGAAAACCCCATGGAACGTATCACAAGGCTAAAAGATGACGCCAGAAGATGAGCCCCTCAGGTCGGAAGGTGTCCAATATACTCCTGGGGAAGAGCAGAGGGAATTTCCAAGTAGCGCCAGAAAGAGTGAAGCAGCTGGGCCAAAGCCAAAAGGACACTCAGCTGTGGATGTGTCTGGTGGTGAAAAGAAAGTCCGATACTGTAAAGAACAATATTGTTTAGGAACCTGGAATGTCAGATCAATGAATCAAGGTAAGCTGGAGGTGGTCAAACATGAGATGGCAAGATTGAACATCGACATCTTGGGAATCAGCAAACGAAAATGGACAAGCATGGGCAAATTTAATTCAGGTGACCATCATATCTACTACTGTGGGCAAGAATCCCTTAGAAGAAATGGAGCAGCACTCATAGTCAACAAAAGGGTGGGAAAAGCCGTACTGGGGCACAATCTCAAAAACGATAGAATGATCTCATTACGAATCCAAGGCAAACCATTCAACATCACAGTAATTCAAGTCTATGCCCCAACCACTAAGGCCGAAGAAGCTGAGGTTGATCGGTTCTATGAAGACCTACAACACCTTCTAGAACTAAAACCAAAAAAAGACGTCTTCTTCATCATAGGGGATTGGAATGCTAAAGGAGGAAGTCAAGAAATCACCGGGATAACAGGTGTCAAGGGCTCCTTGGAGGGCTCTCTCAGTCTAATCCAGTAGCCAAGTCCAGACGCAGACAAAGGGATTCTTTTCAAAGCTTTATTCTTCTTTTACAACTTACAACTCTACAGGTAGCAACTTGATCTGAGCAGCAGCATCCCTATGCCCTAAGTTGGAACAGTTGGTCCCCGTTTGAAAGGCAATTACTGGCAGACCCCTGTATATAAGGACTAGGGAGAATCCCTCCCCTTTTCCCTTGGATCCTCTGGGCGCAACCGTTCTTGGAGCTCCAACTGGGCGCTACGCCTCCTTTCCGCGCTCTCCATTTGGCGCCGCTCTCTGCGTCTGCGCCGCGCATCCAACCAGTCTGCTATCGGTGCTGGGTCACTCCCTGGACTGCTTTCTAATCTAGGAATGTGGGTGGGAGGAATCTCTGTCAGCTGCGGGCCCTGGGAAAAAGGGGCGCGCTCCTCTCCCAGGAGCGACTGCTCTTCCTCCGAATCAGAACTACTCTGGGATTCTATGGGCTCAGTGTCCACCCTGACATCAGGCAAGCATGGCCTAGGTGTACAAAATGAAGCAGGACAAAGGCTAATCGAGTTCTGCCAAGAGAACACGCTGATCATAGCAAACACTCTTCTCCAACAGCACAAGAGGCGACTCTACACATGGACATCACCAGATGGTCAATATCGAAATCAGATTGATTATATACTTTGCAGCCAAAGATGGAGAAGCTCTATACAGTCAGTGAAAATAAGACCTGGAGCTGACTGTGGCTCAGATCATGAGCTTCTTGTTGCAAAATTTCAGCTTAAATTGAAGAACGGAGGGAAAACCACTAAACCATTCTGGTATTACCTAAATCATATCCCTTATGAATATACAGTGGAGGTGAGGAATAGATTTCAGGCATTAGACCTGATAGACAGAGTGCCTGAGGAACTATGGACGGAGGTCCGTAACACTGTTCAGGAGGCAGCAACGAAATCTATCCCAAAGAAAAAGAAATGCAAGAAAGCCAAGTGGCTGTCTGATGAGGCTTTACAAGTAGCTGAGGAAAGAAGGGAAGCGAAAAGCAAGGGAGAAAGGGAAAGATATATCCAACTGAATGCAGAGTTCCAGAGAATAGCAAGGAGAGACAAGAAGGCCTTCTTAAATGAACAACGCAAAGAAATCGAGGAAAACAACAGAATGGGAAAGACTAGAGATCTCTTCAAGAAAATTGGAGATCTCAAGGGAACGTTTTGTGCAAAGACGGGCATGATAAAGGACAAAGAAGGCAGGGACCTAACAGAAGCAGATGAGATTAAGAAGAGGTGGAAAGAATACACAGAAGAACTATACAGGAAAGAGCTTAATGTCCCTGATAGCCATGATAGTGCGCTCACTGAACTTGAGCTGGACATCCTTGAGAGTGAAGTCAAGTGGGCCTTAGGAAGCATTACTAACAACAAAGCTAGCGGAGATGACAGTATTCCAGCTGAGCTATTTAAGATCCTAAAAGATGATGCTGTTAAAGTGCTGCACTCAATATGCCAACAAATTTGGAACACTCAACAGTGGCCACAAGACTGGAAAAGGTCAGTTTACATTCCAGTTCCAAAGAAGGGCAACGCCAAAGAGTGTTCAAACTCCCCCCCTGGCAAAGGCGAAGTACAGGTTGAAGGGGCAGGATTGCAGCTCTGCAGGATTGCAGAGATCGACAGGCATATGGTCAAGGAACACCTCATTACTTTGAATGAGTTCAAATCTCCAGGGCCAGATGAACTGCATCCTAGAGTCATAAAGGAACTGGCAGAAGAACTCTCAGAACCGCTGTCTATTCTCTTTGAGAAATCATGGAGGACCGGGGAAGTGCCAGATGACTGGAGGAGGGCTAACGTTGTCCCTATCTTCAAAAAGGGTAAAAAGGAGGAACCTGGGAACTACAGACCAGTCAGTCTGACATCAATCCCTGGGAAAATTCTGGAGCAGATCATAAAGCAATCCATCTGGAAGCACCTTGACAACAACGCCGTGATTACTCGAAGCCAACATGGATTTGTCAAAAACAAGTCCTGCCAGACAAATCTGATCTCATTTTTTGATCAAGTCACCTCCCTTGTGGACCGTGGGAATGCTGTGGACATCACATACCTCGACTTCAGCAAAGCTTTGGACAAAGTGCCCCATGATATCCTGATGAGCAAACTAGCTCGAAGTGGGCTAGATGAAACAACGATCCGGTGGATCCACAGTTGGCTACAGAATCGGACTCAAAGTGTGCTTATCAATGGGACCTTCTCAAGCTGGGGAGAGGTAACGAGTGGGGTACCGCAGGGCTCAGTCCTGGGCCCAGTGCTCTTCAACATTTTTATTAATGACTTGGAGGAGGAGGTGCAGGGAATGCTGATCAAATTTGCAGATGACACCAAATTGGGCGGGGTGGCTAATACTTTGGCAGACAGAAACAAAATTCAAAGTGATCTGGATAGACTGGAGCGCTGGGCAGAAAACAACAGAATGGCATTTAATAGGGACAAATGCCAAGTTCTGCACCTAGGAAAAAGAAACCAAATGCACAGTTACAAGATGGGGGATACATGGCTCAACCACACTACGAGCGAGAAGGATCTTGGAATTGTTGTCGATCACAAGCTGAATATGAGCCAACAATGTGATGTGGCTGCAAAAAAGGCAAATGCTCTTTTGGGCTGCATTCATAGAAGCATCGCTTCCAAATCCCGGGAAATACTAGTTCCCCTCTACTCAGCACTGGTTAGGCCTCATATGGAGTACTGTGTCCAGTTCTGGGCACCACACTTGAAGAAGGATGCAGACAAACTGGAGAGGGTTCAGAGGAGGGCAACAAAGATGATCAGGGGACTGGAAACAAAGCCCTATGAAGAGAGACTGAAAGAACTGGGCATGTTTAGCCTTGAGAAGAGAAGACTGAGGGGAAATATGATAGCACTCTTCAAGTACTTGAAAGGTTGTCACAGAGAAGAAGGCCAGGATCTCTTCTCGATCATCCCAGAGTGCAGGACACGGAATAATGGGCTCAAGTTACAGGAAGCCAGATTCCGGCTGAACATCAGGAAAAACTTCCTGACTGTCAGAGCAATACGACAATGGAACGAATTACCTGGGGAGGTGGTGGGCTCTCCTACACTGGAGGCCTTCAAGACGAGGCTGGACAGCCATTTGTCCGGGATGCTCTGACTTGGATTCCTGCATTGAGCAGGGGGTTGGACTCGATGGCCTTGTAGGCCCCTTCCAACCCTACTATTCTATGATTCTATGATTCTACCGCACAGTTGCGCTCATTTCACATGCCAGCAAGGTGATTCAGGAGAATTCCAGAAAAACGTCTATTTCTGCTTCATTGACTACGCTAAAGCCTTTGATTGTATGGATCACAAACTGTGGCAAATTCTTAAAGAGATGGGAGTACCAGGCCACCTTACCTGTCTCCTGAGAAACCTGTACGAGGGTCAAGAAGCAACAGTAAGAACCGGACATGGAACAACCGATTGGTTCCAAATTGGGAAAGGAGTACGACAAGGCTGTATATTGTCGCCCTGCTTATTTAACTTATATGCAGAGTACATCATGAGAAACGCTGGGTTGGATGGATCACAGGTTGGAATTAAGATTGCCGGGAGAATGATTGCCAGTGCATAATCTCAATCCCGGTGATTGGGTGCTAATCCAGTCCTAGAAAGGTGAACCACCTACCAAGAAGCAGAAGAGTCCGTTTCAGATCCTGCTTACCACTCCCACTGCTATAAAAGTCGCCAAAGAAAAGAAATGGATTCATCACACTGAATAAAGGCATCACCTGCACCAGAGAGGGTCACACCGGAAGCTGACCCACCTGAAGGCAGCAGTTGGAATAATGAACCCCTAGAGGGACTCAAGTATTTGTTCAAGACAGAACTTTCCCCTAACGCTTACTCATGCGCATTATTCTCTCCTTCTAGTTTAGTTGCCTCAACACTCCCCACTCAAGTAAAAAACAACAACAAACATTAGTTTAAGAGGCATGTTGAGCTTATGTTTAAGCAGAATAGAGATAATTTTGCTCTCTATTACCAACACCCATCAACTGTCAGAAACTTTACTTTGTTGCCCGCCTTAATTAGAAAACCACAGGTAGCTCTACAGAAAGAGGGCACACTCGTTTCAAGGGTTCCTGATGAACTGAACAAAACTGAGTTCCAAAGGTTCAAATTCCAGACTTACACCCAAAATGTGTTTTTTGTTGTCAACATTCTAGTAGCTAGAACAAAGGCGTCCCAGGCCTCACTTGCTGTTTAGAGAAAACCATCAATGCCACAGCAATAATAGTTTGCGCCTTTAAGTGCGTAGTCCACCGCTGGACCAAAGAGAGTGTAAATTTGAGAAAAGCCTTTTGAGGGGGGGAATTGTAGTAAAAATGCAACCTCAACGCCATTGCATGTGCCTTAAGCAGGCGTAGCATTGTGAGAGCCGCGCATGCCTGGAATGAGTGAGCAGTAACCCTCGATAAGGCAGCCAGGCAAACCGCTGGCAACCAATCAAAGTGACACGCTGGCTGAGGAATGCAAGCTAAGTGATAAAACTGTGGCGCGGGAGCTGCCCAGGGTCAACTCTGCTTTGAGCGTGAGCTCCTCTGTCGAACTGTTTGCAAACAGTAAAATCGAGTTGGACCCAGCCTGAAGTGGACTCTCCTCTTCGGGGCAAATTGGACTAGCCTCCAGGGGGCGACACTAGCAATTTGTGCAACAGTGTTTGAAAATGTTCCCCTGTGTTTGATATGGTATAAAACCCATGCTCCAAAAAAAGAAGGAAGGAAAGAAAGAAAATCTTGATAAAAGTATTGCTGCAATCACAAAATGATGTACCTTTTGGGGGGCTGCAGGCCATGTTTTATCAATGCACCCAAGCACATCAGGGACAGACAAATTAGTCTGTTCCCAGTTTGGTTCAGTTTTACAGATATTCAGTCGTAAGTCCGTCCTCTCCAATTTCCACCTCAGCCTGCAGATTTTTCTTTTTTTATACTCAAAAATTTGCATGTATTTTCCTACGCAACCATCCCTTAACATATGTGTTTTGTACACATCTTTCCCTCCTCTAGGCATTATTTTTGCATGTACTTTTTGAGCCTACAACTGCTTTGCAAAAGAAGCAGACCAGCCCAAGGACAGCTGTGTTCCGATCTGTGTATTAGTCTGGGAAGCACAAATGAGTACAAAATTCTCTGGAAACCAAGCAAACAATGCCCCCCTCCAATTCCAGACCTAATTTTAGAATCATACAGTTGGAAGGGACCATGGAGATCACCTAGTCTAACCCCCTGTTTAATGCAGGCTCTGCAATGCAGGATGCAGCTACACAGTGGGTGTAGTGGTGAATTTTGAAGTTCAGGCTTCAGTCCCCATCGTCAGGTCTCCAAGGAGAGTCCAAAAATTCAGGCAGTTGATCCATATCAGTTCAGAGCCAAATTCAGTTGATCCATATCAACAATCCAGCTCTAGCAGCTTTCATTTCCAAAAGGAGCAGTTTTTTTCAAAGCTAATAGCTCTTAATTGCCCATTCCAGACTAAGCGACACCAAGACACAGTCAGGGCCAGAAATACTGGAGCAAGGATAACTGTTCTGGCAGTTGGCCTCTGTGCACCACCACATTGAAGGTGAAAGGAAACACACCCAGATGGGAGCGAAGTCAGGACTTCCAGCTGTAATTCAAGGGGTTGGACAAAAGTGGGGCACTGACCATTCAGGAAGGACAGCCAGTGGCATACACCCCCCCCCCCATCGTTGGGGGCTCATTAGTAATGGAACAAACCAACATCGTTTCAAACTTAAGGATCGCCTTTAACACCTGGATGGAAATCCTTTGCAGTCAATGACTGCCTGAAGTCTGGAACCCATGGACATGACCCAATGCCGTGTTTCCTCCCTCGAGACGCTTTGCCAGGCCTTCACTGCAGCTGCCTTCAGCTGCTGCTTGTTTGTGGGTCCTTCTGCCTTCAGTCTTGTCTTCAGTAGGTGAAAAGCATGCTCTATTGGGTGGAGACCAGGTGACTGACTGGGCCATTGAAGAACATCCCACTTCTTTGCCTCAAGAAACTCTTGGGTAGCTTTTGCTGTATGCTTTGGGTCATTATCCATCTGCAATATGAAGCGGCATCCTATCAGTTTGGCAGCATTTGGCTGCATCTGAGCAGAAAGTATAGCCCCATACACTTCAGAATTCGTCCTGCTGCTTTTATCAGCAGTCAGGTCATCAATAAACACCAGTGACCCGGTTCCATTGGCAGCCATACATGCCCAGGCCATGACACTGCCTCCACCATGTT
Organism: Heloderma suspectum; assembly: GCF_057233095.1. NCBI lineage: Eukaryota > Metazoa > Chordata > Lepidosauria > Squamata > Helodermatidae > Heloderma > Heloderma suspectum. The sequence goes on along the minus strand of NC_139475.1, from coordinate 36,017,521 downwards.
TGACCGGAGATGTGGTATGCGCTGTTCCTTTCCTTCTCCATACTTTTCTCTTCCCATCATTCTGGTACAAGTTAATCTTGGTTTCATCAGTCCAAAGAATCATATTCTAGAACTGGGCAGGCCTTTTTAGGTGTTTGCTGGCAAAGGCTAATCTGGCCTTTCAGTTCTTGAGCATTACCAGTGGTTTGCGCCTTGTTGTGAAGCCTCTGTATTCACATTCATAAAGCCATCTCTCAACTGTAGATGCTGACAATGACATGCCTACCTCCGCAAGAGCGTTCTTGGCCTGGCTAGATGCTGTGAAAGGGCTCCTCTTCGCCATGAGCAGAATTCTGCGGTCATCCACTTTAGTTGTCTCCCGTGGCCTTCCAGGCCTTTTGCCATTGCTGAGCTTGCCAGTTAATTCTGTCTTTTTCAGGATGTCCCAAACTGTTGTGTTGGCCACCCCCGCTGTTTTTGCTATCTCTCTGATGGGTTTATGTTGTTTCCTCAGCCTCAGGATGGCCTCCTTCACTCGCATGGGCACCTCTTTGGACCTCATGTTGGGAGTTCCAGGGAACAGCCGCCAAATGCAAATGTGACACTCAGAACCGCCTCCAGGCCTTTTCTCTGCTTGGTGGGTCATGGGGCAGCCAGGAAACAGGCTACACCTGGCCATGCAGCTGCTTGCCAGCCATTCGTTCCATTACTTAGGAGCCCCCAACGATGGGGGGGGTGTGTGCATGCCGCTGGCTGTCCTTCCTGAATGGTCAGTGCCCCACTTTTGTCACGCCCCTTGAATTACAGCTGGAAGTCCTGACTTCGCTCCCATCCGGGTGTGTTTCCTTTCACCTTCAATGTGGTGGTGCACAGAGGCCAACTGCCAAAACAGTTATCCTTGCTCCAATATTCTGGCCCTGACTGTAATTTGCATTATAACAGGAAACAATATATTGTTGCTGGGAAAATTCATTTCTTCCCTGCTACTGTGAGGATTGCAGCTAAGCTCAGAGGGAATAGAGAATTATTGGGAGCCAGTGTGGTGTAGTGGCAAGAGTGTTGGACTGGGACTCAGGAGATCCAGGTTCTAGTCCCCACTCGGCCATGGAAGCTCACTGGGTGACTTTGGGCCAGTCACAGACTCTCAGCCCAGCCCACCTCACAGGGTTGTTGGGAAGATAAAATGGAGAGAAGGACGATTACATATGCTGCCTTGGGGTCCTCAGAGGAAAGGCAGGATCTAAATGTAAGAAATAAATAAATGACATCAGTGTCCCTGCTAATAAAAAAATGCCAGCTCTGTGTCCCTGCAAGGCCTGGCTCCACTAAACCACTGATGCTACAGCATTCTGAATTAAGAAATACTCTTAGTTTGAACTGGAATATAAGACGAGCACAACACAGCTCTGAACAAACTCCTGGAATGGGGGAAAACCTGCTTGACACTAAAAGAAGAAGCCTGGAATGTACCAGAAAGAAGAGAGAAAATGTCATACAGTAGGGAAATTGTACTCTTGCCTGTATAATAGTGCACTGTCCCCCCGCACCCCAAAAGGGGGGAATGCATTGCCCAAAAAAAGAAGTGAAAAGATGACACAGATTTACATAAATTGGCATATGCTAATTTTTAGGCATAGATGCAAACAGGGATGTATGGATTTTGTTAAATCCATTCCTTATGTTTCGCAGATTGTCAGGTGTCTTTCATTTTGTCGTCCGCTCATTGATGGAATAGGATTTTTTGTAATGGATGTACAAAACTCTTGTTTTGCTTCTGCAGGTGCGCATTAGCATAAGTGCACAACAGCGTTAATGCGCACTTGCATTAATGTGAATTAGTGCAAGTGTGGATTTGTGCAACCCCCCCCAAAAAAACTGTTCCACATGTTTGCAGAATCCGAATTAATTTGAATCCATTGTGGATTTGTCCAACATCCCTACATGAAAATGTAGAAACAATGACTGCAATCTAAATGGAAATAAAATACCTCTCGCCCTAATGGAAAAGACTGTGACCAGGTGAGCTGTGTGCCTGCTTAGTTACCTGTCCAGGTGCTATTACCTGTGGATAGGGAACTTCAAGGCTCCTGCTGTACGTTCTTATGCTTCTTGATCTCTATCGGCCTGCCTGTCTGTCAGGTTTCCTGATCGCCCCAGCGCACATGCTCAAGCAATCTGACACCAGACACCTAGATCAGTGAGATTTCTTTATTGCAGGAAATCCCATGGCAAAAGCTTCATGGTTACACTCTTCAGAGATCATATAAGCTGATGGTCAGGGTCAGTCACTATATGCTTTCTGTAATTCCAGAACAGTCCAAAGCTAAACACTACTACCGTGACTGAGATCCTCATCAACGTGGTTTGTCCATTGCCATCTCCACAGCTCTGAACACAAGGGAAGGGACTTGGGATTCCTGCCGTATCTAACCCAGGCAATCCATACATGGGGTTCCAAACCCCGGACAAGGAATGGGAATGATTCCTGGAATGATCCCTCAGGCAACCAAGGGGTAAATTCTTGAAAGGCCTAAACAAAACCACACCCATAGAGAGTTAGTCCAACTTTGAATCTTCTGTTGATAACTCCAGGCTACATGAGCGAGGCATATCAAGACCAAGGGAAGGGCAAACCCACGCACGCAAGGAATTCTATGCCACTGCTTTCGCAATGGTAACTCCATGCTGCATGAGTCCAGGCAGAGGAAGGTCCAAAACTTGTAGATCGAACCCAGCCTGCCGGTACGCTGAGCTGACGACAAACACAGACACACAATCCACAGCAAACGAAAGTTCAAGTCTATGAAAAACCTCACAATACTTTTCATGGCAAATCTTTAGCAATCCAAAGTTCCAATTACAGGAGAGTCTGTGTGCACAGTGCGTCCAAAAGCCCAGATGATGATGGATCCAAACAGAGAAGGCTTCGGGCAATGAAGACGAGATGTTCCTAGCAAAGGCTCCTTGCCTTGGCATCAGCTTAAAAGGGAAGGTGTGACTGTAAGACACCCCCTCCGGCTCCCTTGACAGACGAGGGCCTTTAGCCTTTCAGCAAGGCCCCTGTCGAAACAGGGTGGCACCGCTCAGCCCTCCAGCAGTGACGCTTCAACCTGGGTGACTCTTCTGCAAACCCAGCCGGACCTCTGTCAGGCTCTCACGGACAGCTTCCGGCCTCACTGCCTGCCAAGGCCAGACCAGCAGGTGGACAGGGAGTCGGGTGACTCCCCCTGGCTCTGCTCTGGGAACACTGACGGAGAAAAGAAAAGCTCACACAGATTCTGACATTCCAGAGGCTGAATAGGCCCAAGCCCTTCCAGGCTACTTCTCATCAAATCCAGGCTATCACATAAAAAGCCCACTGCAGTGCTGAAGCTGGGCCCTGACTCTCTCTCTCTCTCTCTCTCTCTCTGTGTGACAATATAAAGATTTAACACACTTAGAAAAGCAAAGGGAGCAGTGACGGCATGCTTCTCCTCCCCACATATTCCACATATTGAGTTCTCTACTCATCCCTTCAATGCTGGGAATTGTAGGACTTTATTCTGTTGTAGGACCTTTATCTGTCAAAACATGCATAGGATTGCTCCCTAACACAGTGAACCCCCCCCCCCAAAGGACTGAAAACCCTGGGAGAATAAAGAAGACTTCAGCTAGCCTCAAGAAGTTGACAACGCAGACATTAGGTGAGCCTTTCAGAACCCGGATGCCACCACCAAAAAGGCCTTCGTCTCAGTAGCCACCAACCTCGCCTCTCTCAGCGATGGAAGACAGAGGAGGGCCTCTGAAGGTTATTTTAGCATCCGGGCAGGAATATTTGGAAGGAAACAATCCTTCAGTTAACCTGGCCCCAAACCGTTCAGGGCTTTAGAAGTTAATGCCAGTACTTTGAATTGAGCCTGTTACAAAAATTGTGTTCTTTTCCCTGGTAGACTTTCCAATTTGTTTACCAAAAACGAGAGGAGGCAGAGATCTGGTCCAACACGATTTTATTCTGCAGAATAAGGCAACCCTGTCTTATGCTTGCGCTGTACTAATCTTTGTCTAGCTGAGAGGAAAACAAGAAAACAGGCAGCACCTTTGACATATCTAGGCATGCGCAGAGAGCTAGCCTTGTACTCTAGTAAACACATTCTTGGCATTCCTGAGTCCCTGATAAGGCGCTGTGTCTTTGTTTAGCATGGCAGTCTCACACTGAGGTAAAATAGACATAGCCTAGCTTATAAAATCATGGGATAACAGACATACTACAACTGAAATTTCTATTTCAGTTCTATTCTCCCCCCTCAAAAGGCTTTTCTTAAATCCCATACCTCTCCTTGGTTCAGCAGTGGACTACACACTTAAAGGCACAAACCATCATCAATAGTATCATAACAAATTTCTATAACAAGCCTAGACATGGACCGATAGCCAGAGCAGAGCAGAAAGCCATGGCATAATATATTCGTATCAACCAGTCCCTGTTAAGAATGTCACCGCCCTAGTTCAGACCAGCTGAAGTTTCCGGACCGTTTTCAAAGGCAGCCCCACGTATAACGCATTGCAGTAATCCAGACGAGAGGTTATCGGAGCATGGATAACTGTAGCTAGGATATCTCTGCCAATTGGTATACCAGCCTAAGCTGATAAAAAGTGCTCCATGCCACTGAGTTCACCTGTGCCTCAAGTGACAGTTCTGGATCCAACAGCACCCCCAAACTACGAACCTGATCCTTTAGGGGGGGTGCAACCCCCTCCAGAACAGGTTGAATATCACCTAGCCGGGCAGACGAACCACCCACTAACAGTACCTCCATCTTGTCTGGCTTGAGTTTCAGTTTATTGGCCCTCATCCAGTCCATTACCGTGCCCAGGCACTGATTCAGAACAGCCACTGCCTCACCTGGGTTCAATGGGAAAGAGCGGTAGAGCTGGGCATCATCTGCATATTGATGGCACCTCAGCCCACACCTCCGGATAACCTCCCCCAGCAGTTTCATGTAGATGTTAAACAGCATGGGGGATAAAATAGAGCCCTGTGGAACCCCATGGCACAATTGCCATGGCACAGAGCAATAATCCCCCAGCACCACCTTCTGGAATCGGCCATCCAAGTAGGAGCAGAACCACTGTAGTGCAGTGCCTCCAACTCCCAGCCCAGACAGCCTATCCAGAAGGATACCATGGTCGATGGTATCGAAAGCCGCTGAGAGGTCCAGGAGAATCAGCAGGGTCGCACTCCCCCTGTCCCTCTCCCGGCAGAGGTCATCCCACAGGGCGACCAAGGCAGTTTCCGTTCCAAAGCCAGGCCTGAAGCCCAATTGAAATGGATCTAGATAATCCGTTTCATTCAAGAGTGCCTGGAGCTGTCCCGCAACCACCCGCTCAAGCACCTTGCCCAGGAAGGGGATGTTGGCCACTGGCCTATAATTGCTAACATCCTCTGGGTCCAGGTTAGGCTTTTTCAGGAGTGGCCTGACTACCGCCTCTTTTAAAGCGGCAGGCACCACTCCCTCTCTCAAGGAGGAATTTACAACCTCCTGGACCCAGCCAGACATCCCCTCCTTGTTTGATGTAAGAAGCCATGAAGGGCAAGGGTCAAGCACACAAGTGGTCGATCGGACTTGGCCAAGCACCTTGTCCGCATCCTCAGGCCTCAGTAACTGAAACTCATCCAATAAAACTGGACCAGACGGTGCTCTGAACGCCTCTGCCAACGGAACTGCATTAATGGTGGTGTCCAATTCATGACGAATCTGAGCGACTTTATCCTCAAAGTGCCGTGCAAACTTGTCACAGTGTGCTACCGAGGGTTCCACCGTCTCTCTCCCTGGCCCAGAATGTAACAGGCCGCGAACCACTCGGAAAAGCTCCGCTGGACGACACTGAGAAGATGCAATGCTGGTGGAAAAGAACTGCCTCTTTGCCACCCTCACCGCCACAGAGTAGGCTTGATAGTGGGCTCTTACCTGTGTTCGGTCAGATTCACTTGGCCTCCTGGCCTTGCTGCAGCCAGCAGATGCCTCCTGTTGGGAGAAGTGGATGGGTGTGTGTGAGAATTCCCCTTGACTTGGTACCACGCATGATCAACTTACAGAACCTGCCACCACAAGACGTGGCAGCTTCTCACTTTGGGATAAAAAAGAGGATTGGACAAATTCATGGTGGAGGAAAAGTCCATCAATGGCTATTAACCATGCTTACTATGTGAAACCTCTGTGTTCAGAGCCAGTCTACCTCTGAATATCAGTTGCTTGAGGCACAAGCAATGAGAGAGAGCTGTTGCTTCTGTGCCCTGCATGAAGGGCCAAATGGGTAGAGCCCCCGCTTTGCATGCAGAAGATCCCAGGCTTGATCCCCAGCATCTCCAGGTAGAGCAGGAAAGACCCCTGCCTGAAACCCTGCAGAGCCGCCGTGGCTGCCAGTCAGTGGCTGGGTTGAGACAACATGATAACCCACACTCAAGGGTTGAATATGGGTTGAGTGTGGTTTGTTCTTGAACTGTGGTTTGTTGTTGAAACGTGGATTATCGTGTCGTCTGAACCCAGCCGTGATAACAAACCATGGTTTGTTAACCATGAACAATCCACAGTTCTCAACCCAACAACAAACCATGGGTTCTCTTCATGGGCTGCTCATGGTTAATAAACCATGGTTTGTTATCCTGGCTGGGTTCAGAGAACACAATAACCCATGTTTCAACAACAACCCACGGTTCAATGACATCCCACACTCAATAAGCTTTTAAGCCCCCTCCCTCAGTGAGTCTACCTTCTGACCAGCTGCTCTGGCTTCTCTTCCTCTTTCTTATCACTTGCCACCTTGCCAGGCAGACAGCCAGGAAGCAAGGAGGCCATGGTGTCTCCTGCTCCTCCTTCTCACCACCACCATTGTCTGGGCCAGAGCAAGAGGCAGGGGAACAAGCAGGTTGCCAGGGGGAAGAGGAAGAGGAGGAGCAACTCCGGGGAGCCCTTTTCATTGGGCCCCTGCTGGGGTGTGGGACCTTGTCACATGCCCAACCATGCCTACCCCAGACAAGAGTGCACCTGGCTTCATTGTCTGAATTCCATCTCATGAGATGGGGGGGGGGGAGGGATGAGGAACTTCTTCTTTAAATGTCCCAAATGGTAAAAAATAAATAAATGTGGAAATCTGCACCACACATGCCAAATTTCAGATTCAGGCTCCACATTCTTTCATCCCTTGTTGACAGCCCTAATTATAATGGAGTTGAAAGAGCTATCAATCTGCCACCCTTTAATCGCATCCAAGTTTGATGCCTGAGGCTGCCAACACATGCTTCTACATAGCAGAGCTGGTCCTGGGTGGATCTTTTCCCATGTTTTAGCTCAGGGTTGGGCAACTTGTGGCCCTCCAGATGTTATTGGACTGCAGCTCCCATCATCCCTCACTGTTGGTTATCCTGACTAGGGCTGATGGGAATTGAAGGTCAACAACATCTGAAGTTCAACACCCTTGTTTTAGTTGCTTGGATATTGATCTCTCCGTTTAAAATTATTTTAAATTATTGTTGCTGCTTTGAAAACATGTTAAAAAATTATTTTAGGGTGCAGTCCTGTGCATGTTTAGATAGAAACAAGTCCTACAACTCTCAGCATGCCCCAGCCAGCCATGCCGGCTACGGCATGCTGCAAGTTGTAGGACTTGTTTCTGTCTAAATGTACATAGGATTGTGCCCTTAATGCATCACTTACTTTTATTAGGTATGTTGCCATGACAGCTTCAGCAATACAGTGACTCACAGATGGAATAAATAAGAGAAACAGACCAGTGGTGCAACCACTTTGTTGAGGGCATGCGGCATGCCAAAATTGCCCACGCAAGATCTCGTCAACTCAAATTGTAATCCATGGATTGGCGCCCACATATGGCACCCACAGGCAGCTGACTGGGCCCCTGTGGGCCCTCAGCAGCAGGACCCTTTGCTGATGCCTGCCCTCAAACAAATTTTCACTCAGGTAGCTGGGCCTAGAAGCTGCCATGTAAATTTCCCACAATGTGTTGCTTCACAGCATTGTGGGAAACTTAAGAGGTGGCCCCAAGTGAGGCCTGGGAGCCACCATTTAAACTTCCCAGAATGCCCCCAATGTAGTATTACTCCAAGGCATTGTGGGGAATTAAAATCGCAGTGTTATCAGAGGACTCTGCTGCTGCTTTTTGCCACAGCCACCACACAAGTTCCCTGATGTGGGAGGGGTGGCACAAAGGGTGCTGTGCAAAAGGCCCTCTTAAACCAGCTGATGGTGGGCCGGATCAGGGCCGCTGAACCTCTTTTATTATTTATTTATTTATTTATATTTATTTATTACATTTATATCCCACGCTTCCCCCCTCTTTAAGGAGCCCAAGGCAGCGTACATAATCCTCCTCCTCTCCATTTTATCCTCACAACAACAACCCTGTGAGGTGGGTCGGGCTGAGAGTCTGGGACTGGCCCAAAGACTGGCCTTTCAGCCCAAGGTCCAAATTCTATTTCAGATAAGCTCTCAGGGGCGCATTCCAGTGGCAGGTAGAGCCAAAAGAAAAGGGATGGGGCCAAAGGCAGAAGGGTGAGGTCAAAATACTAAGCATAATTTACTTTAAAGCACTTCCAGCCAGTAACTCCACCCTAGGAGAGGCATTTCAACCTTTTGGAATGGGGTAGGGGGAACCACACAAAAGACAAGAAACCTCCAAACGGCTGGGGGGCAGGGGGGGCAGGGGAAGGGGGTGCTCTCTGGGGAAATCCAGATAGCTGGTTTGGGACCCCATTTAGGTTAGATTCAACCCACAGGTTGGAGAGTTTGCAGCAGAGAGCTACAGCAATAGCTGCAGCATCCATTCTTTTTGAGTTATAATTCACTCTTACAGGCCCCGAACTTTTCATTTCAGTGCAAGGGTGGGCAGACATCAGGGTCGCAGGCTCTAATTAGTATTTGTTCTTAGTTTTTAAAAACGTGGAATCCTTGAGGTCTGCCACTCAGAGGCAGGTAAAAAATAGTGCCTTGGTGCATGTCTGGACATACACATAGAATTAAAGACCGAGGTGGCTCTGAGCGCAGGCTCAGCCTTGGAGTTTCTTTCCAGTCCCCACAACTGAACTCCCAGTCAGCAATCCACTCCTGGTTTTCCCTTTAAGCTTATTTCATTTCAATGCCCTGCTTTGTATCTGGGGAAGGGGAGCATTTTAGCATTTGCTATCATTAACCAATTGGAAATTCGAAGTCTTTCTCAATCTCATGCAAATCACCCAGAGGTCTAGCAATCAATCCCAATCCACCTTCAGCCCTGCCTAGGTTAGAATTGCCCACCCACAGAGTTGCTGTGCTTCCGTGTGAGTCCAGGTTCCTGATTTGAAGGAAGACTTCCCAGAGGAGTGACTCACTTGGAAACACAGTGCGGAAACGTCCTTTTTCATGGGTGGGTAATGGTCCATGGGGTCACAAAGAGTCTGACACGACTTAACAACTGAACAACAACAATTCTGCTGCCACTTTGCATCGAAAGCCATGGAAAGATTCAACCACGCTCAACGCAGAGACAGTGGAAAGAACTGCCCCACGGCGGAAATGTATCAGAAGGACATGGCATCAGAGCAGTGAGTCATGCAGAGAAACAGCAGGCAGACTCCAATGGCTGGGCATTCTACAAGCAGTCACACAGAGATGGGGCCTTTAAACCCCTCAACAACATTGCTTGGAATAAGAAGCCAGTGACTTTATAGGCCCTATCGACTCCTCCTGTCACCTGATCTCCTGCTGGGTTGAAAACTGCAATACCATCCTCTGGCCATCTGTGCGTGGGGGCACTGCAGCACAGCTGAGATCAGGCCAGCAAACTCTTACAGTGGTCCTGAGCTAAGGTGGCTATTTATAAATTGCCGAAAAAGAAGAAATGCATCACACCCCACCCCCTTGAAAAAAGAGGATTTGTGCTAATTTATATGTGTCAATACAAATGTAGAGATAACTATTATAATTTATGTAGCAATGTTGTAAAAGAGGACACATGGTCACCCTACAGTGTACCGATCCTTGCTGCCAGAACCCCTGGTTCAAGATTATGCATGCCTTTCCAATGCATGTGCAGAGATGCATGGAGACTGGATAGAACAGTACATCATACAGAGATACAATGGGCAGCCTCCTCTGAGATTAACCATTTTAAGCTCCCAGGGAGCCCGTAATTATTTCATTTGTTTTTCCTGATGCACTGACGGTTCTCTTGTGGCACCTATGCATCCCGTTGGCTGGGCCACAGTTTGTGAATGGCTGGTCTAGAGGGTGTGGCTTTCTGTCTTGCCTGCTTGGTGCTTGGCATGATGCATTCTGGGATAGCACTGGAGGATTCAAGTGGTTTCTTCCATCCCATTGGACACCCATGTGGATTACAATCCACTTTGTGAGATATGTGAAGTGTTATCCCGAGTTACCGGTGTATAGAAACTGGTGGGAATTGTACATGGTGGGATCAGAGGGAATGGAAATGCAGAAAGCACCGACAGTGATAATTATCTTAACAGTGGCCATTCTTAAAACAGTTGTTGGGTGACAACATAGACATCCTTGCAATGGCGACAGGGATGGGGCATCATGTATCCCTTATCTCCTTTCTCAGTCAGGAGAAAGGCAGAATGGCGTTTTGAAGAATAAAATAGCAAAAATCTGTGAGCAAAATAAGTTACCTTGGCCAGAGGCGCAGCCCTTGGCCTTAAGCAGTATGAGGGCCACCCCAGGAAGAAATGAACTGAGCCGACATGAAATTCTGATAGGGAGACCAATGAGAACAGGGGTGTCACCCCCAGTGGCATGCCATCTAGACCACCTTGATAACCAGATGCAAGAGTATTGCAAGGCTCTAATCAAAAGTTTTCAGCATTTGATTCCATGGGCTAAAGCAGGTTTGAGCCATCCTGCTCCTGACGGCCCCAAACCACTCGTTGCTACCAGGAGACCAGATGTAGGTCAAGGCCTTCCAGCGGAAGAATGCCCTGCAGCCCAGGTGGACCGGCCCGCATGAGGTGCAACTGGTGACCCCGACAGCAGTTAAGGTGAAGGGCAACCACACCTGGATCCACGTTGCTCACCTGCAAGAGGGCAGTCGTGCCCCGAGAGCCATGAGAAAGCCCTGCAGATTGTCCAGCCCAGGACAGACGACTGCTGAAGTAGACTGCTCTTCCCAAGACAGATCCATCCCTGATTGAAAGGCTTCATAATAACAAGCCTGACCTGCAGGGTGATAGTGCTAGCACCTCTCCCCTGTGAAGCCCTGCCAAGAGAAGTGCTAGGCAACGAAACCTTGAAGAGCAAAACAAACAACCCCCCAATACTGCTGCTGTAAGTACTGGTACTGTGCTCTTACTTTATTAGTTGAAACCTAAGTATGGAAAAGGTCAAAGAGTGTGGACATTGAGTGGCTGATAATTCTGATGTTCATATATGCCTGGTTAATAACAAAGGTACTGTTTTAAATTTGGTATTTCACCACCACAGAGCAGGAGATTAAACCTTCCAGAGTATTTCAGCCTGTTTAATCCCTTTGCAGCTCTGATTTTATGACTTGTCTTTCTTAATAATTTACCTTTTGTTTGTTGCAAGGTGTAGTTTCCAATAGAAGTCCAGGAAATCCTGCAAATACAGTAAGTTTGTGGGGAGACCCTTCTGATGGAGATAGGTATAAGCTGAAGCCCAGAAATCTGTTCTTGAGCTTCAGTAAGTGCAAAAGAACCATCTGGGCAGAAGGTGATTTTGATCTCAATGACTCTCAGGATTCCAAGCGTTACAATATGACCATAGAAAAAAAAAGTGTGCAGAGTTTTGCACTTGGCTCTTTAAGAGAAATGTCACTGGCTCAGGGTCACAAGCATTTGAGTGCTGGCTGTATGGGAATGTAGAAGATGGGCAAGTGGTGTAGAAATGTACATTTAACCTATCTGAGAGAGACTGTTTTCCAAGTCTAATATACACCAGTCAATCAAGTTGTGCAGGGACCACTATCCCCCATTTGCAGGACATTACATAGACATTGTATTTCAGAGTACAGGTAATTGGACTGCATTGGAGGGCCATTATTTTGTATGCAGTACCAAAGCATATAAAAACCCTCCCTTAGTAGAGTACATGTTATGTGGCCTGGCTGGTTCCTGAGATGTGATTTATAGAAATTACCCCCTGGCAAACTTAGTAACCGCTGAGATCTTTATCAGGCAGGAAAAACCCTAGAGAATGTTCCGAACCCTCTGATGAAGGGTGCCTTAATCAAATGCCCCATTGCAGAGCTCCTACCTGGTATCATCATTACTTGTCTAAGAAGATATGTTAGAAGGCTTCAAGCTGTAGTTGAAATAATGGCAGATGAACTAGTAGCTGCCAATGGAGGCTTGGGGGCAAGCTATAAAAACGTTGGCCCAAGGCCAAGAACAACTAAGGCAAATAGTAATACAAAATTGCATGGCCCTGGATTTCCTTCTAGCCTCAGAGAGAGGAGCCATGTGCTGTGACTGGAGATGAATGTTGTGTGTTTGTGAACAGCTCCTTAGGAGTGGCAAATGCCCAAGACAGTGATGCCCTAGAGCATGCTGCAAAAAGACAGGAGATAGCTGGTCAAGCAGAAGAATGGCTTGGCTGGCTGACCAGTTGGTTCCTCGACTGGCTGAGCTGGCTCCAGCCTCTTCTAAATGGGCCCTGGTTGGGTCCCTGTTGTTGCTACTCCTGTTTGTTTGGTCCCAGTTGTGTATAGCATGTGTGTTGTAGTCGTGAAAAAATGTTGCATTAAGAGAGCTAGTGCTTCCTTGAGTCCTGCAGAAAAGCAAGCCCTGTTGACAACATGGAAAGAAATGACACAGAAGTGGTCCTCGTAATCATGAACATTCATGTGTCTAACATATCAGACAGTGAGCCAGAGAATTAGGCTCAACGAGGGGAAACTGTGATGGGAGGCAGGGGGCATCAACCAAAGCAATGCCATTTTATGGACCTCCATGTTGAGTGAGCCTATTTCTCGGCTCTGTATTTTGGTAAAAGGCTGTGCTAGAAGGCTTTGCTTACAAACTTGCCCATGCTATCTTTCTCGTGTAACTCGTACCGCAGGTTTGTGGTTAAGCCATTTCCTGTGCAACTGGAAAGCACCGTACTGTTGATCCTCATAGAGTTGCATTGCATTGTCTAAAGGCCACAGGAAAATAGGAGGGGGAGCCATGGAAGGAGCAGCCTGTGATGAATGTCCGCTATAAAGAGTGCAAAGCGCCATGTGAAGGTGTTCTTCTTCATACCTGTGTGTATGAAGAGAGATCCGCGGCAGCTATCTGTTTTCCTAACCGAATAATAAAAGATGCTTTTGCAAGTGTGGACTGGCCTGTGTGGTAAGAATTCTTTAATTCCCATCTACTACTCAAACCTTGACATTTGGTGCATTGGCCGGGAATTGGCAATCAGGATTTGCTGCCCAGGGGGGTGCCTGGATTCCAGAGACTTGGCCAACCAGGGTCCTGGGAGCCCATTTGATAAAGTCCCATAAGGACTCGGGCTCATAGGCCCCCTCAGGAAGAACAGCAGGTCCCACACTTGATTCTCTTGAGTCAGTACACCCTGGAAGGAAAACAGAGGAAGTGAGACCCTAACAAAGATCCTCTTATATTGGTTGGACTGTGTAGGACACAGTCTTAGAAGGCTGGAGAGGCTTTCGCAAATGTGGACTGGCCTGTGTGGTAAGCATTCTTTAATTCCCACTACTACTCAACCTTGACAGTGCCTTTAGGTGATAGGAGCATTGGAACCTTCTGATAACTGAGTCAAGCAATCAGTCAATCTAGCTCCAGGGGTGCAGAACATCCAGCCCAGGGGTCAAATACGGCCCACCCAGGGGGCCAAATCCAGCCATCTAGGGTATCCCAGAAGGCCACACCCCTTCTGCCCCCCCAAAAAATGTTTGGTGGTTTCCCAGCTTTTGTGCAGTGTTTCCCCCATTCTAAGAGACTGAGATGCCTCTCTGAGAGCTTGAAGCTACAATATACTGGTATTTTTTGCATATTGGCCCCACCCCTTTTGTCTTTGGCCCCACCCACCACTGAAATGCAGCCCCTGAGAGCTTCTCTGAAATGGAACTTGGCCCTTGGGCTGAAACAGTTTCAACACCCCTGGTCTGTTCTGACTGGCAATGGCTTTCCGGGGTTTCAGGCAGGTCTCTTTACCAGCCCTACCTGGAAATGCCAGGGATGGAACTGGGGACCTTCTGCCTGCAAAGCAGGTGCTGTTCTACTGAGCTATGCTCCTTCCCCAAATAAAGTAAGATTCTAGTCCTCATGGTTCAGAATAAAGGAATGATGTGAAGAGAAACATAGGAAGCTGCTTTACACAGAGTCGGATCAGTGCATCTTGTGTGCTCTGAGGGTCTCAGACAGAGATGGGTCTCTACCTTACTTCCTCCCTGTGATCCTTCTAACTGGAAGTGCAGGGATTGAACCTGGGACCTTTTGCATGCAAAACCTGCACTTTGCCATCCTTCAGTGTTCAGCTCCCTCCACACCCCCTCAAACATTAACATTAACATCTCTGAGCATGTAGGTGCATCTTGTCTCTAGTGCACATGCCCCCTAAATGCAGACACATAAACCTGCAGCCCTCCAAGATGTTGTCAGACTCCAAGTCCCATAATCCCTGACCAATGGCCATACTGGCTGGGGATTATGGGGATGAGAATCCAACAATATCTGGAGAGCTACTGGTCTCTCCCCCCACCCCCTAATTTATTTTTTAAGCAGAAGGGGAGAAAAATGCCCTTGCTCTTAAATTAGTAAAGGAAAGGCTGTTACAAAGCCAATGAATACAGCAGTAAATTAATACAGGTTGTGTAATAATGTGTGTAGGCAGAGATCCTCTTGATAAAATAGGTGTGCTGGAAGAGTTTCTCTATTCTCATTGGAGATACATTGAAAGGGATGTAAAGGAAGAAATGAAATCATTGAAACATTCACTGGGGTTTTAGGGACTGTTGGTTTTTTGAAGTGAAAGTTTCAATGATTTCACCTTCCTGCACGTTGGAACTAAAATAGCTTCAAACCTGCCCCCCCCCCAAAACACACATACACACCACCAGCACAAAACATATGTCCACGCCCTATGAATTAGAAGTTGCTTTCACAATTTAATGCCCCCGCCCTTCTGCCATCATCGTGTAAACCTTGGCTGGATTCTCTTGTAACTAAATTGGTTGGGACTACTCAAACCAGCAGGATTGACTTCTGAAATGTTCTGAATTATGTTGCCCTACTTGCTTTGAACAAATCAGGGACAAGGGAGGGCCTGAGTGCTGATTCAGTCTGGCACTCTGCGATCTTTAGAGGTCCTCTTTTCCCTCCATCTCATCTGACATTCCAAGAGTTTGGAGAGTTGGGGAAGGAACAAAGAACAACCAGCAGGGAGACTTGGGAAAAACCGAATGCTGCTCCCTAGGATTAAGCTTCTGTGGGCTACATTTCATGGTGGTGGTGGGAATTGTATACAGTGGGGTCAGAGGGAATGGAAATGCAGAAAGTACCATGAGTGATAATTACCTTAACAGTGGCCATTCTTAAAACAGTTGTCAAGTGACAACATGGATGTCCTTGCAATGGTGAGCTGATTAATGCATGTAAACCCCACCCCCTTTTCTCCTTATTCAAGCCCAGGAAATAGACATGGACCTCTTGATCAGGGATGTAGATCAATGGTTTGAGCTGGGAAATGTACAATAGGTGACAACAAATGGTGTTCTGTTGTTTTCTCTTTGGGCTCTGTCCTGTAGCAGAGGTTGGATAGCTAGAAGCTGGAAGGCTACTTTGGTTGTTTGGATGTGTGTAAGGGAGAGAATTTCTAATCCATGAATGTGGCAGAGCATTTGCACAGTCAAAAACCTAACTTGGAAGCATCCTAGGTTTTGAAAAAGGATTAGACAAAATTCGTGGAGGATGGCTACTGAGAGCTGATGGCTACTGATGGTTACTGTTGGCCCTTAGCCAATGGCTAGTATTGGTTACTGATGGCTTTTAGCTGAAGGTTGCTGATGGCTACTGAGCAAATGGTTATTGATGGTGTCAGAAATGCATGGTCCTTTCCCTTTGCAATCAACACCACAAGAAGACAAAGCTTCAGACTAATACGACTTTATTTTGCTAGAGACTAGCCTCTCTTCAAATGCAGACTCAAGGAAACTCAGACTGCCCCTAGCCGTAAACAACCAATCAACATTCTCTAAGCAGACAAGACAACCAGAAGTTAGAGTTGCCGCCAGCAGCCTGGGCGTGAACTTCTGGGCCAGACTTGCTTCGCAGGGATGCCCCTCCCTTCGGGCGGCTCCCTCCTACGCTGGCTTCCGCGAGCGGCCAACCTGGCGGGGCGTCTGAGCCCTGCCCCTAACCCTTCCCGCTTCGCTCTGCGACGGGCCCCAGCGTCCCTCAAGTCGCGCCCCTCGCCCTCCTCCTCATCAGAAATTTGAGTTTCTACAGTGCAGGAAGGAGGCAGGGACTGAGCCTGGGCTTTCTGTTTGTCAAGGCTTTGGGAGGAATCTCTCCCAGCATCTAGGAGCTCTAGGGAGGGTCCCTCCCCCAGGCTTTGATCTAACACTTCTAACTTTGACTCAGAATCGGAGCTTTCAGACATCTGAAAGGGCTGGGACTCATCCCTGACAGATGGCTGCTGATGGCTTTTAGCCATGAAAGCTATGGAAGCTCCAAGGGTCAGGGGCAGTCTACCCCAGAATGGTCATATACTGGGAACCAACAGAAGTGGTGGTGGGGAGGCATTTCTTAAGAGCTCCCAAAGGCATCTGGTTGAATGCTGTCAGGAGGAGACACAATTGATCCTGGGTGTCATCTGAGACATGAGGTGGCCACATCAGCTGGTGGCTTCTCTTGGCTGGAGGCTAAACAGGGAGCAAGATGGAGCCAGTACCTCAAAGCAAACAAGTCCTTTTCTTGTGGACTCAAAATGAGACCCACCATCTTTTAAGGGGCCAGCCAGCCAGCCAGCTTTAATGCGACAATTCCAATGCACCATTTCAAGATGTCACAGCTGCATAGTGCAAGCCAACCAGGATGGGGTGAATGTATTTATGTCATACGTGTTACGAACATTTGTAGCCCCCTTTCCACCCTTGCAGGGCTCCAAGGTGGCTCACGATAAATTAAAGCAATATTTTTGCTACTGGATAGGGGACTACTGGACTTGAGAGTAGCACATGCAAAAAGGATCATGGGATCATAGTCAATGACAAGCTGAACATGAGCCAGCAAGTGTGAGGTGGCTGCAAAAAAGGCAAATGCACTTTTAGGCTGCATCAACAGAACCATAATTTCTGAGTCAGAGGAAGCAATAGCTCCACTCTATTCCACACTAGTCAGACCTCATTTGGGGTACCATGTCCCGTTCTGGGTGCTCCAGTTTAAGAAGCAGATAGGCAAATTGGAACAAAGGGTTCAGAGGAAGGCAACAAAGATAGTCTGATGGATGGAAAACAAGTCCTATGAGAAAAGTTTGAAGGAACTGGGTATATTGAGTCTGGAGAAGGGAAGACTCTGTGTGTGTGTGTGTGTGTGTGTGTGTGTACGTACACATGATAGCACTCTCCAAATTCCTGCAGGCCAGTCACACAGAAGAGAACAAAGATATCAGTTACAGGAAGGCAGATTTTGGTTGAACATTGGCAGAAACATTTTGACGATCAGAGCAGTTTGGGGATGGAAACAATGACCCAGAGGTCAACAGCCACCTCTTGGGGATGCACTAGCTCTAAAATTAGTTCCTCAGGCAGGGGGTTGAACTAGCCACCCTACAAGCCCCCTCCCCTCCCAACTCTAGGATTCTATTTACTTATTCAGAATACTTATTCAGTACCTTTTCAGCACCCGTGTTTACCTGCCCAGACATTAAGATCATAATCTGAGGCTTTCTTCCCAGTGTCCCCGCCAAATGAGGCAAGGAGGGTGACTACTAAGGAGAGGGCCTTTTCAATGGTGGCACCCCACTTATGGAATAAACTCCCCAGAGACTTGCCTGGAGCCTATGTTATGATCTTGCTGGCGCCAGGTTGTAGGACTTTTCTCTGCCTAAATGTGCATAGGATTGCACCCTAAAAAAAATCTCAGCTTGATATATTCTCCACTGTTTTTATTTTTATTTGAATGTTTGTATTTTATGTTTTTAATGTATTCTACACTGCACAGAGAACTTCGGTTACTATTGGGCAGTTTATTTGTTGTTCAGTCGTGTCCAACTCTTCGTGACCCCATGGCCCACAGCACGCCAGGCCTTCCTGTCCTGTGCTCTCTCCCGGAGCGTGCTCAAGTCCATATTCACTGCATCGGTGATGCTATCCAGCCATCTCATCCTCTGCCGCCCCCTTCTCCTTTTGCCTTCAGTCTTTCCCAGCGTCAGGGTCTTTTCCAGGGAGTTTTCTCTTCGCATTAGGTGGCCAAAACGTTTGAGCTTCAGCTTCAGTATCCGTCCTTCCAATGAGCACTCAGGGTTGATTTCCTTTAGGATGGGCTGATTTGGCCTCCTTGTAGTCCAGGGGACTCGTAAGAGTCTTCTCCAGCACCACAGTTCGAAGGCATCAATTCTTTGGTGCTCAGCCCTCCTTATAGTCTAGGGATGTATGAAAGTCACCTTTTCGCAGCTTGGATTCGTGGGGGGGGGGAGGCGCTCCATCCCTCCCCCCGGAATCCTCCCTGGGCCGGCTCTGCTCCGCGGCGGCTCCATGGAGCCGCCAGCCAGGGACATCTGCAGCTGGAGTTCCGGCCACGGCCGGCTGCTGTGGATGCAAATGGCGGCCGCCATAGCGGCCACCATTTACGTCCTGCCAGGCTTCCGTGATAGGCTACGTAAGTATTTACACAGCCTATCACAGCAAAGAGCAGGGGCGCAAACGGCGGCCACTATGCCGTTTGCGCCGCTGCTCTTTCCATGGTAGGCTACGTAAGTATTTACGTACTTAAATACATAATTTATGTAAGTATTTACGTAGCCTAAAACGGTAAAGGCAGCTACGCAAATGGCATAGTGGCCACCATTTGCATGGCTGCCTTTGCTGTGATAGGCTACGTAAATACTTATGTAGCCTATCACAGCAGCTTGGCAGGATTCAAATGGCGGCCACAGCAGCCGGCCGAAAGACCAGCCACCGCCGCAGCCCCAGGTAAGTTTCGTTCTGGGGGGATTCCACGGGGTGGCGGGGGGAGGGAGGACATTCCGCCACAGATTTCGGGGGGCCTAATGCCAGTGCATTTGGCCTCACTGAAATCCGTGGCGGAACTCTCCACCATCCCTATTATACTCCAGCTCTCACAGCCATACGTTGCTACTGGGAAAACCATAGCTTTGATTAGACGGACCTTTGTCGGCAAGGGGATGTCTCTGCTTCTCACTATGCTGTCTAGGTTGGCCATAGCTTTCCTCCCAAGGAGCAAGCGTCTTTTAATTTCATGGCTACAGTCACCGTCTGAGGTGATCTTGGAGCCCAAGAAAGTAAAATCTGTCACTGCTTCCATTTCTTCCCCTTCTATATGCCAGGAAGTGATGGGGCCGGATGCCATGATCTTAGTTTTTTTAATGTTGAGTTTCAAACCAGCTTTTGCACTCTCCTCTTTCACCCTCAACAAGAGGCTCTTTAGATCCTCTTCGCTTTCTGCCATTAGGGTGGTATCGTCTGCGTATCTGAGGTTGTTGATATTTCTCCCGGCAATCTTGATTCTAACCTGTGATTCATCCAACCCGGCGTTTCTCATGATGTACTCTGCATATAAGTTAAATAAGCAGGGTGACAATATGCAGCCTTGTCGTACTCCTTTCCCAATTTGGAACCAATCGGTTGTTCCATGTCCGGTTTTTACTGTTGCTTCTTGGCCCTCATACAGGTTTCCCAGGAGACAGGTAAGGTGGTCTGGTACTCCCATCTCTTTCAGAATTTGCCACAGTTTTTTGTGATCCACACAATCAAAGGCTTTAGCGTAGTCAATGAAGCAGAAATAGATGTTTTTCTGGAATTCTCTTGCTTTCTCCATGATCCAGCGAATGTTGGCGATTTGATCTCTAGTTCCTCTGCCTCTTCGAAACCCAGCTTGTACTTCCGGTAGTTCTCGGTTCACATACTGCTGAAGCCTAGCTTGTAGGATTTTGAGCATCACCTTGCTGGCATGTGAAATGAGCGCAATTGTGTGGTAGTTTGAACACTCGTTGGCGTTGCCCTTCTTTGGAATTGGAATGTAAACTGACCTTTTCCAGTCTTGTGGCCGCTGTTGAGTGTTCCAAATTTGTTGGCATATTGAGTGCAGCACTTTAACAGCATCATCTTTTAGGATTTTAAGTAGCTCAGCTGGAAGACTGTCATCTCCACTAGCTTTGTTGTTAGTAATGCTTCCGAAGGCCCACTTGACTTCACTCTCAAGGATGTCCGGCTCAAGTTCAGTGACCGCACTCTCATGGCTATCAGGGACATTCAGATCTTTCCTGGATAGTTCTTCTGTGTATTCTTTCCACCTCTTCTTAATCTCATCTGCTTCTCTTAGGTCCCTGCCTTCTTTGTCCTTTATCATGCCCATCTTTGCACAAAACATTCCCTTGAGATCTCCGATTTTCTGGAAGAGATCTCTAGTCTTTCCCATTCTGTTGTTTTCCTCGATTTCTTTGCATTATTCATTTAAGAAGGCCTTCTTGTCTCTCCTTGCTATTCTCTGGAACTCTGCATTCAGTTGGATATATCTTCCCCTTCCTCCCTTGCTTTTCGCTTCCCTTCTTTCCTCAGCTACTTGTAAAGCCGCATCAGACAGCCACTTGGCTTTCTTGCATTTCTTTTTCTTTGGGATGGATTTAGTTGCTGCCTCGTGAACAGTGTTATGGACCTCCGTCCATAGTTCCTCAGGCACTCTGTCTATCAGGTCCAAACCCTTAAATCTATTCCTCACCTCCACTGTGTATTCATAAGGGATATGATTGAGGTCATACCTGAATGGTTTATTGGTTTTCCCGACGTTCTTCAATTTAAGCCGAAATTTTGCAAGAAGCAGCTCATGATCTGAGCCACAGTCAGCTCCAGGTCTTGTTTTTACTGACTGTATAGAGCTTCTCCATCTTTGGCTGCAAAGGACATAATCAATCTGATTTCGATATTGACCATCTGGTGATGTCCATGTGTAGAGTCGCCTCTTGTGCTGTTGGAAAAGAGTGTTTGCTATGATCAGCGTGTTCTCTTGGCAAAACTCGATTAGCCTTTGTCCTGCTTCATTTTGTACTCCAAGGCCATGCTTGCCTGTTATCCTGGTGATTCCTTGACTTCCTACTTTGGCATTCCAATCCCCTATGATGAAGAGGACATCTTTTTTTGGTGTTAGTTCTAGAAGGTGTTGTCGGTCTTCATAGAACCGATCAACCTCAGCTTCTTCGGCCTTAGTGGTTGGGGCATAGACCTGAATTACTGTGATGCTGAATGATTTGCCTTGGATTCGTACTGAGATCATTCTGTCGTTTTTGAGATTGTGCCCCAGTACTGCTTTTCCCATCCTTTTGTTGACTATGAGTGCTACTCCATTTCTTCCAAGGGATTCTTGCCCACAGTAGTAGATATGATGGTCACCTGAATTAAATTCGCCCATGCTTGTCCATTTTCGTTCGCTGATTCCCAAGATGTCGATGTTCAATCTTGCCATCTCCTGTTTGACCACCTCCGGCTTACCTTGATTCATTGATCTGACATTCCAGGTTCCTAAACAATATTGTTCTTTACAGCATCGGACTTCCTTTTCACCACCAGACACATCCCCAGCTGAGTGTCCTTTTGGCTTTGGCCCAGCCACTTCACGCTTTCTGGCACTACTTGGAAATTCCCTCTGCTCTTCCGCAGGAGTATACTGGACACCTTCCGACCTGAGGGGCTCATCTTCCAGCGTCATCTCTTTTAGCCTTGGGATACGTTCCATGGGGTTTTCTTGGCAGGAATCCTGGAGTGGGTTGCCATTTCCTTCTTCAGTGGACCACATTTTGTCAGAACTCTCCACTGTGACCTGTCCGTCTTGGGTGGCCCTGCACAACATAGCTTATGGCTTCACTGAGTTACACAAGCCCCTTCGCCACAACAAGGCAGTGATCCATGAAGGGGTGGGCAGTTTATAAATACATTTAAAAAATGTTCAGCGAAGAATTCTGAAAGCAGTTCACATGGTACAATCAAGTAAAATCGAGCAACCATCAAAATACGTTAAATAAGAATATCTCACCTCTAAAGTTTCCACTACCATTTCTGTCAGTGCTTATCTCATGGGCCTTGTCAATTGTATGTATGTATGTATGTATGTATGTATTTATTTATTTCATCCATCCATCCATCCATCCATCCATCCATCAATCGCCCATCTGGCCAGTCACCCAGCCACTCTGGACGATGTACAACAATAAAAACAGTTTATACAATAGAATTCAACATTAAAAACATCACACTTCTAAAATTACCCTAGCCCACCCCAAATGCCTGCCTGAACAACCACGTTTTTAATGCATGGCGGAAGCTCATTAAAGAGGGGGCATGGCGGAGTTCCTTAGGGAGGGAGTTCCACAGCGTGGGGGCCACCACAGAGAAGGCCCCCTCCCTCGTCCTCACCAGCCTAGCTGTCCTGGCTGATGGGACAGAGAGAAGGCCAGCCGAGGCTGGTCTCGTTGAGCGGCCTGTCTGGTGTTGCCGGAGCCGCTCCTTGAGGTAGGCTGGGCCGGGACCGTGTAGGGTTTTAAAGGTCAAAGCCAACACCTTGAATTTGGCCCGGAAAACAACTGGTAGCCAGTGCAGCTCCTTCAGCACTGGAGTGATGTGATCTCGCCAGCGGCTGCCTTTACTCAGGAGAGCCGCCGCGTTCTGCACCAGCTGCAGCTTCCAAACCATCTTCAAGGGTAACCCCACGTAGAGCGCGCTACAGCAGTCTAGATGAGAGGAGACCAGGGCATGTACTACCGATGGGAGCAGGTGGTCGGGAAGGTAGGGGCGCAGGCGCCCTACGAGATGGAGTTGGTACGGCGCTGTCCGGCTCCTGGCTGACACCCGAGCCTCCATGGCCAGCTGGGAGTCTAAAATGACCTCCTGGTCTTCCAAGGGTAGCCGCACCCCACTCAACCCCAGGTCGACCTCCCCTTGTCTCCCACCAAAAGCACCTCGGTCTTGTCAGGGTTCAGCTTCAGCTTGTTCCTCCCCACCCAGCCGCTCACCGTCTCCAGACATTCGGACAGGGATTCCACGGCCAGCCCTGGTGAGGATTTGAACGAGGGGTAGAGCTGCGTGTCAGCCGCACGTTGATGACACCACAGCCCAAACCTCCCGATGATCGCCCCCCGCGGCTTCACATAGATGCTAAACGGCATCAGGGAGAGGATGGAGCCCTGTGGCACCCCACACGTGCGCGGCCACGGGTCCGACACCTCCTCTCCCAGCGCTACCCTCTGCTACCTGCTGGAGAGGAAGGGCCGGAACCACCGCAATACGGTGTCTCCGATGCCCAGCCCCTCCAGGCGGTCCAGGAGGACGCCGTGGTCAACGGTACCAAAAGCCGCTGAGAGGTCGAGAACAAGGAAGGCGCATCCGCCCCTATCCAGAGCCCTCCTCATATCATCCGCCAAGGCGACCAAGGCCGTTTCTGTCCCGTGCCCAGGCCTGAAGCCCGACTGAGGTGGGTCTAGATGATCGGCTTCTTCCAAGTGTGCCTTCAGCTGCATCGCCGCCACCCGCTCAGTCACCTTGCCCCAAATGGCAGCTTCGAGACCGGGCAAAAGTTGTTCAGAACTTGGGGATCCAGGGAGGGCTTCTTCAAGAGCGGTCTGAGCACTGCCTGCTTGAGGGCTGATGGCGTCAGTCCCCGCTCAAGGGAGGCGTTCGCCACCGCCCGGATCCCCTCACCCAGCCTCTCCCTGCAGCTCATAATGAGCCAAGATGGGCAGGCATCAAGGAAGCCGGCGGTCGGCCTTACAGATGACAGCACCCTGCCCGCTTCATCAGAAGGAAGAAGCTGGAACCGATCCCACACAACCGGTTTGCCACAGGCCGCCTCTCGCTCGCTAACTGTATCCACGGCGCACGGAGTAACACTCCTGATCTGACCAATTTTATCTGCAAAGTGCCTTGCCAAGGCCTCACAGGAGGCCTTGGAATGCTCCGGTGCTTCCGGAGCCGCTGGCCCGACCAGGCTCCGGACCACCTGGGACAGCCTCCTGGGACAGCACTCTGCGGACGCAATAGAGGAGGCATAATATTCCCTTTTGCTGCCTTCACCGCCCCGTGATAGGCTGAAGATACAGCTCTAGCCCGTGTCCGATCGTCTTCGGAGCGAGACGTCCGCCCCCGGCGCTCCAGCCGTCTCACCTCCTGCTTCAGGGCTCGCAACTGCGGATTGAACCATGGTGCAGTCCGAGCCCTGTTCAGGCGGAGAGGGCGTTCCGGAGCCACCTGATCTAATGCCCCAGTGATGGCGGCATTCCAGCCACCCGCCAGGGCCTCAACCGAGTGGCCGCTGGCGTGCCCCAGAGAATCCCCAAGCGCGTCCAGGGATCCATTCGGATCCATAAGGCGCCTGGGGTGGACCATTTACTGGGTCCTCCACCCCTGTGGAGGGGTTGTGGGACCGAGAAGTCCGACGTCACCAGAGTGCTCTGACCATGACGGGGGGGTGGGGGGGTGGATATACCCCCGACTTCCAGATCACTCCCCGCTTCTCCAGAAACAAACACAAGGTCTAGCGCATGACCGGGTGGGCCCACATGGGTGGGCCCAGGTGGAATAGGGTGCAGCTCCCGGGAAGCCATGGGCTCCATGAAGTCCCGAGGCGCCCCCGTGAGGACGGCCTCTGAATGTACGTTGAAGCCCCCCAACACCAGTAAGTTAGGGGACTGCACACGCATGTCAGAGACCACCTCAAGCGCCTCGGCCAGGGAGTCGGTCGCGCAGCGGGGTGGGCGGTGCACGAGCAGAATCCCCAGACTGCCCTTCGGGCCCAACCTCCAGTACATGCGCTCCGCAACCTTGGTCTCCCGCAGAGGGGGTCTGGTGACGACCAAGGGCTCCCGGTAGATATCAGCCACTCCCCCTCCCCGATCCCCAGCCCTCGGCTGCTGTGCGTACGAAAACCCGGCTGGGCGCATGGCCGCCAGAGCTGGAGCAGCGGCCTCGGCCAGCCAGGTCTCCGTAATACATGCCAGGTCCACACGCTCATCACGGATCATGTCACGGATGAGGGAGGTTTTCTGTGTAACAGACCTGGCATTGCAGAGCAGCAGACGAAGGCCAGAGGACGGAGTCACGCCTCCCCCAGCCATCCTTTGGCTCTGGGCAGGCCCGGAGCAGGGGGCAGGCATTATGCATCTCCCCCTTGTTCCCCTTACCTGGCATGGCCTGCCCCTAGTGCCCCGCCAGCGCCTGCTGCCCGGCCTCAGTATGTTCTGGCCCCCAACGCTCCCTTCACTGCCTCTGTCAGGTGGACACATGCCCCCTCGCTCCTGCCTATCAGGCAGGCTACCCACCCCTAAAAACACAACAGAGTCCCCCCATCATTTAAAAACAATTTAAAAATCCCCTTTAAAAATACTGCCAGGCAGGAGGAGTCCACGGTGGTGATGGTGGTGGTGGCGGCAGCAGCAGCAGCAGGCACAGCAGCAGCAGTCAAGCAGTTTATCTCATCTAAAGTTGTGGTCTTAGTAACTTATAAAAAATATTTTATACCACCCTTCACCTTATGACCCCAGGGTGGTATACAAGATGAAATGTTAGAATCCTAATACAATATTCCATTAAAAAAACCCAACACCAATGAAGGAATAAAGGTAAGTAAATACATAAAATAGGCAGTTTGCATCAACCAGCTGAAACCCATTTAAAAATGCACCTTAGCAGATGTCAATGCAGATGGTGGTGCTGTTGGGGTAGGACCGTGGGGCAGAAGCACAGGGCCCCACTCGCAGAGTGAGCAGGAGGGGGACCTGAACACAGCAGGGTTGGCTTACTGTATTTTCAAAAAATACACATTACATTCTAAAGAAGCGGGTGTGTGTGTATGTGTGTGGATTAAGTCCAGAGTCTAAAATTACTGAACTAGTTCACTTAATGCAGAGGGTGATTAAAAAATGTACAGGTTTAAGTCAGCCATTAAAAAAAAGAAAAAACAAACACCAGTTTTTATTTAGGACATGTTTATCCCAGCCTTTCTTTCCTCAAAGGAGCTCCCATGCTTCTTCATTTATGGTTGTTCTCTACAAATCAACCACAATTTTATCCTCACAACAACTCTGTGAGGTAGGTTAGACTGAGAGAGAAAGAGAGATTGGCCAAGAGAGAGAGATTGGCCCTGTGCTTTGTAGCTGCATGGGGGTTTGAACCCAGGCCTTCCCAGCTCTATGTCACCACTCCAACCACTACACCACACTATCAGGCTCCTTCGCTGACACATCCTGTATATCTTAGCCATGTAACCCTCTAATCCGAACTTTCTAGGGCAGCGTAGCTGGCTGGGGGATTATGGGAATTGTAGTCCAGCACATCTGGAGGATGCCAGATTGGGGAAGGGTGTTCTAGAACTGGTTTGCTGATGCAGATAGAAACACCTGCCTGCATTTTTGGGCTCCCCTTTGATAGTGTGGCTACTGGGGCTGTCATTATGAGCGCCCGCCCTTCAAAATTGACCACTAACTCTGCTGTTGGCGACCCACAGAGGAAGCTTCTTGCCCAAGCCTCTCTGCTCTGTCAGCAAAAGGCTGTTCCCCAAACCCAACCAATTCAGCAAGGCTGTTGCACTCCTCAGGGAAGTTTCATTTCATTTATTATATTTCTATACCACCCCACAGCTGAATCTCTCTGGGCAGTTCACAAAAATTAAAAACCATTAAAATACATTATAGAAAATATAAGAACTATTCACATAATGACATAAAACAAACAACACACAACAACAACAATTTAAAGCGATCAGCCAGAGAAAATCAAGAGAGTCGTTATACGCTGCCAAATGCCTGAGAGAAGAGGGCAGCTTTAACCTGGCACTGAAAAGATGATGGGCCTCATCCGAGAGATCATTGCATAAACAGAGAGCCACCACCAAAAAGGCCCTCTCCCTTGTTGCCGCCCTCCAAGCCTCCCTTGGAGGAGGCTCCCGGAGGAGGGCCTTAGATGCAGCATGTAGTGTATGGGTCGGTTGATGCTGCGAGAGCCATTCTGTCAGGTACTGTGCTCCCAAGCTGTGTAGGGCTTTACAAGTCAAAACCAACACTCTGAATTGGGCTCGGAGGCATACAGGCAGCCAGTGCAGGCAGGCCAGTTTGACATGCCTGTGGTAGGGCAGCGTTTGGCAAGAAGGGAGGAAGAGGAGGAGGTGGTCATGCCAACCCCCTTGGCATCATTCCTAACCACTGATCCCCCTTGTCACCGCTCCAACCTCCCTCCTTCCTTCCTTACAGAGGTTGGACATCAGGACATAATTAAGTGCAGTTGTTTTTGTCAAATAACACTCTCTGCTATTAAGACTATATTGGATTGTTTCCTCACTCCCTTGTTCTGTCTCTCCGCTTTCTTTTCCAGCTGGGACAGAAAAGTCAAAACAGATGGAAGCGCTTACTCTCCATCCTCTGGTTGTTGCTGGGTCTTGGTGTTGAACTCAGAAGGCGGCTCAGTCAGGCCTGTCTGAATGCTGGTATGCCATGGGGGAACGCCAGGGCAGTGAGGTGTTAGGGGAGGAGGCAGAGAATCTTGTTTGGGGCACCTGATTCCCAGTCCAGAGTGAGGAGTGGGTGGAAAAAAGATGGTACAGGGTTTGTGGTGTGCAACCTGTCTCAAGCTCAGGTGACCCAGTTCAAGTTGATGTGGTTTCTTTCCATCAGGGGTGGGTCACTGCAGGAGCTCCGGGGGGCACCTTTTGAGTGCTCCTTATGTCACTGTGGGGGTGCTGTTTTTGAGGGGAGGGGCGCATGCAACCCACAGTCTGCATGTTGCCAACCCCTGTTCTACATTATTGATGCACACATGTGCATGGATTAAACACTAAAAAAAAGTCACCCTGACATTATTGTATGTGTGGTTGCATCAAGATTCTTTTTCGGGAGGGGGGTAATCAATAAAATTCAGAAGAGCCCTGCTGGATCAGGCCAAGGGTCCATCCAGTCCAGCATTCTGTTCACACAGTGGCCAACCAGCTGTCGACCAGGAACCCACAAGCAGGACATGAGTGCAAGAGCACACACACACCCTGCCCATGTTCCTCAGCAACGGGTGTACAGAGGCAATGATTGATTTTGGTTTTGGTTTTTTTATTGGTTCTATCGATTCTGGGAGTGATTATATAAATTTCTGTTATATTAATTACAGTTTTCTGTATTTGCATGTGCCAGTTGCTTCAAGATGGCTTTCTGTGGTGGGAAGCAATGCATATATTTGATTATATTATTATTATCAATACTGCAGCCAGTGACGATAAACCACTGGCAGAATTTCAGCCCCAGTGAGTAAACATGCATCCCATTCATGTCTACCTATCCTCATGTCTACAAAATGAAGTGGACAGCCAGTGTGGTGTAGTGGTGAGAGTGTTGGACTCGGACTGGGGAGACCTGGGTTCTAGTCCCCACTCGGGCCATGAAGCCATCACAGACTCTCAGCCCAACCTACCTCACAGGGATGTTGTGAGGAAAACACAGAGAGGAGGAGGATCATGTACACATCTTGGGTTCTTGGTTGAAAGGCAAGATATAAATGTAACAAATAAATAAATGAATCAGTTGGAGCCCATACAAGAAGGGACTGTAGTGACAGTGACTCTATCAAAATGGCATTTTGCACAAACAATAAAACAGGCTGGGCGAATGACAAAATGGGAACTACATGTTTGCTATTGCTTGGCTCACTCTGGCTGCATCTGGGTGGACGGCTCCTAGTGCTGCCAGTCAAAAGACAATGTGCAGCTATTTTGTCTTTTCCTCCTTAACGGATTCATTTTGTGGGGAGAAAAAAGGCAGAACAGGTGGTGGGAAAACATGGGAGTGTCACAAGTGGAAGACATGGTGACCAGGGACCCGATAAAATTCTGTGAATGAAGCAGGATGATCTCAGGATAAAAGCCTCATTTGAAGTCTTAGGACTTCAGAAATGAATGACTGGGGTTGTTGGGAAATATGTAACATCCAACTGAAAGGAAATATTGAGGTAGGGAAATATGTAACATCCAACTGAAAGGAAAAATGTAAAGGTTGAGATTCCAATGGTCACTTCCTTTTTCTAAAAGGCAACTCGAAGTGACGTCAGCTTTTTTTTAATGCCCTCAAATCGTGGCCAAGTTTCTTTCCACAAAGCTACGCTATGTAAAATATAGATCATTGACGGAAGGTGGAAATGGTGTTGGATGAAGTTTAAAATGGAAGTGTTTTTTTTTCCCAGGGTGGGGAGAGTAAACATCTTGATGCTTCTATTGGCTCCAAGAATCACATCCTGGTTCCAAAGACATTTCAAATGCTATTCACAGATAATCATTTAAGTGATGTTTGGAAGAACAGATTTTGTTTTTGTGCTGGATAGAGATTATATATTTTCCTGAGGCAGGAACCAAATATATTCAAGAATCAATACTCCCTTCACTAGGCCTAGGATTTTAAGAGAAGCTGAAAATGCCAAGATTAGCTTGATGATTTATGCTAATCAGGCCCTAGTGATGATGGAGAATCGTAGGACGGGAATACCTTTTTTCTGACTCAGACCCTGGAGTACTGGTGCAATGAGCCAGGAGTCACACAATCAAAGTTTCAGGACTTATTTATTACCAGGGTCACTGATGTCACCTGCCCCCCAGCTTCCCTGTTCCCTCTAAGATTAGCTGCAATCCTCACATTAGCGGGGGGGGGGGGGATTTCCCCAGCAACGCTATATTGTCTTCTGTGTAATGTAAAGTATTTTGGGGTGGCTTGGTCTTGAAGGGGCAATTCTGACTAGGAATGTATGGATTTTCTAAAATCTGTTCCGTCTCCATTTCACAGATTGTCAGCTGCCTTTCATTTCAGCATCCACTCATTGACAGAATTGGATTTTTTCCAATTTCCCGAATTTGCGCAAAAATGCAGAAATCCATGGACCAGCATGGCTAAATAAACGTTCCAAAGTTATCACTGAAATTCCAGAACACTCCAGATTTCTATTCTTGGAGGGGTGGGGGTGGGGAATCCAGTTTGGTCACCCAACACTCACTTAGCAGAATCCACAGAGGGTGGGATTTGTGTTGGCTGTACAAACCATACAAATGAAGACATGGATGGCCCATGAGATATTGCACTATTTTCTGTCCACGATGGTTAGTTTGGCTTCCATCAGTTTGGTGGGATGGTTCTGTAATTCAAGGCTCTGCGGTGGTGGTGACCTGCAAGGCCTGTGCCGTGTTTGTTTCCGCGCCCGAGGCCAGCATGGCACACACGCGCAACAGGTGCAGTTGATCACGCTGCTGGAAGAGAAAGGAAGGGGACCGGAGCGGCGACTGCCGACCCTGCGGGGAATAAGGGAAGACGAAGAGCTCTTGGACAGAGCGGTGGACCTGCGGCAGCAAAGCGAAGAGCAGAAGCCAGAAGAGCAACAGCAAGCTGAGGCACAAGAGGAAGGCGCTGAGGCGAGGAAAAATGCCGCGAGGATACTCCTTGGGAAAGGGGGACCGTTAGGAGCAGAAGAGCTAGACGCCGCTCGGCGGCAGTGGAGGCAGTGGAGCTGTGGAGCCGGTCCCAGGTACTTGGGGGTGAGACTGGGGGGCAGCCTGCGGAGGAAGAAGTGCGGGGGACCCCGCAGGAGCGCGAGCAAGAGGCTGAAGGTCAGCCAAGCAGAGGCCCTGAAACCCAGGCCTACGACAACAGGAAGAGAAGAGGGGGAGGAGGGGGAGACTCCTTGCCGCGTGGGATCGAGACCCAAGTATGTCGCGACGACCCGTGGACTCGCCAGGCACTCTGCCTCCCGGGAGGACGGATTAGAGACGCGACTGAAGGGCTGCCTGCGCTCATAAAGCCCACTGACAGGTGTCCCTTTCTTCTCGTCCATGCGGGAACAAATGATACCGCCAAGCGGAGCGAGGAAGAAACCACGCCAGACTCTGAAGCTCAGGAACTTTGGGGCCCAGAGAGTTTTCGCATCCATCCTCCCGGTAGTTAGAAGAGGGACAGAGAGGGAAAGGAAATACTCCGGGTGAGATTCCAGCTCAACATCAGGAGAAACTTCCTGTTAGAGCAATACGACAATGGAACCAATTACCTAGGGAGGTACTGGGCTTTCCCATACTGGAGGCATTCAAGACGAGGCTGGACATACGTAAGAGGCGACCTGATCCAAGGTTGGTTTGCAGGGCTCCTATCTTCACCACAACCCTGTGAGGCTTTGCAGGAAGGGCTGTAACTCAGTGGTCAAGCACCGGCTTTTCATAAAGAACTTTCCAGGTTTCGACCCCCCGCTTCTCCAGGTAGGGCTGGAAAAAACCCTCCCTGAACCCCTGGAGAGCCATTGCAGCCAGTCTGTGTCGACAATACTGGGCTTGATGGCCCAACTTGGGGGGGGGCAGGTGTCCTCTTTCACAGAGGGCAGTCCTCTATTTCAAGGCATTCTTTCTTTGAAGGATGTCCTGTTGAATTCTGGCTAAGAATAAAGAACCATCAGACCTGTCACCCATCCACAGTTCTTACCTGGTCAGCAGACTGAACAGGTGGGCACACCAGTCACAGATTTCTGCACTATGGTGAAATGTACTGCATTTCTCTTTAAGGGCGCAATCCTTAAATTGCGCCCTTAAAGAGAGATTTCGATTCTGGGACCACGGGCTACACTTCCTGGAAGATTGACTGCAGGCAAGGGATGGGTTGCACCTCACAAGGACTGGGAAGAATGTGCTCGGCCACAGCATGAAGAACTTCATCAGGAGGGCTTTAAACTGAATCCTACGGGGGAGGGAGACGTAATGTTGGGGGTAACCATGGACGTAGGCGCATGCACCGCAACGGAGAGAACAGCTCTAATAGCAGCCAACAATAGTCTTCACAAACATGTGGGAAGAAAGCCAGACCATGAAGCACACGGTCTTCAATGTGTATATACTAATGCCCAGAGTGTGGGAAACGAGCAGAACAAACTTGAACTCTTGATGCAGGACGGAAATTATGACTTGATAGGTGGAACTGAGACTTGGTGGGATGACTCTCATGTCTGGAATACAGCAATTGAAGGATATAACTTGTTCAAAAAGAACAGGAGGAACAGAAAGGGAGGTGGGGTGGCACTGTATGTGAAAAATACATATCTCTGGACAGAAATACAGGAGGAGGAGCCTGGTAGCCCCATCGAGAGCATCTGGGTTGAAATAAACGGAGCAAAGAATAAAAGGAACCTGGTGGTCGGAGTCTACTACCGGCCACCCAATCAAGGAGAAGACAAGGATGAAACTTTTGAAAAGCAAATTGCCAGTGTTTCAAGAAAGGATGATGTAGTAGTAATGGGGACTTCAATTTCCCCGATACTTGGTGGGAGACAAATTCTGCAAAACATGGCCCCTCCAAGAGATTCCTGACTTGTGTGGCAGATAACCTCCTCCTACAGAAAGTGGAGGAAGGAGCTAGAGGATTGGCTATCCTGCACTTGATCCTAACCAACAGAGATGGCTTAGTGGGTGAAGTAGCAGTTGCGGGAACTCTGGGGCAAAGTGACCATGTTATACTTGAGTTCTTGGTTCTAAAGAAGGCAAAAGCTGAAATGTAGCCAAACGTGTACCCTGGAATTTAGGAAAGCTGATTTTAATAAACTCAGAACAATGATAAGTAAGGTCCCATGGCAAGCAATGCTAACGAGAAAAGGAGTCCAAGATGGGTGGGAGCTTTTAAAAAAGGAAATTCTCAAGGCCCAATTACAAACAATTCCAACAAGAAAAAAAAAAGGCGGAAGCCAATGGGGCTTCACAAAAAGCTTGTTGTTTATTCATTCATTCGCTTCCGACTCTTCGTGACTTCACGGACCAGCCCACGCCAGAGTTTCCTGTCGGCTGTCACCACCCCCAGCTCCCCCAAGGTCGAGCCCATCACCTCCAGAATATCATCCGTCCATCTTGCCCTTGGTCTGCCCCTCTTCCTTTTGCCTCCCACTTTCCCTAGCATCAGCATCTTCTCCAGGGTATCCTGTCTTCTCATTATGTGGCCAAAGTACTTCAGTTTTGCCTTTAAGATTCTTCCCTCAAGTGAGCAGTCTGACTTTATTTCCTGGAGGATGGACTGGTTTGATCTTCTTGCAGTCCAAGGCACTCTCAGAATTTTCCTCCAGCACCACAGTTCAAACGCATCTATCTTCCTTCGCTCAGCCTTCCTTATGGTACAGCTCTCGCAGCCATAGGTTGCTACGGGGAATACCATTGCTTTCACTATGTGGACCTTTGTTGTCACCGTGATGTCTCTGCTCTTCACTATTTTATCAAGATTTGTCATTGCTGTCCTCCCAAGAAGTAAACGTCTTCTGATTTCCTGGCTGCACTCAGCGTCTGCAGTAATCTTTGCGCCTAGAAAGACAAAGTCTGTCACTGCCTCCATGTTTTCTCCCTCTATTTGCCAGTTATCAATCAAGCTGGTTGCCATAATCTTGGTTTTTTTGAGGTTTAATTGCAACCCAGCTTTTGCACTTTCTTCGTTCACCTTCGTCATGCGGTTCCTCAGCTCCTCCTCGCTTTCAGCCATCAAAGTGGTATCATCTGCATAGCTGAGATTGTTAATGTTTCTCCCAGCGATTTTAACTCCAGCCTTGGCTTCATCGAGCCCAGCACGTCGCATGATGTGTTCTCCGTACAGGTTGAATAGGTAGGGTGAGCGTATACAACCCTGCCGTACTCCTTTCCCAACCTTAAACCAGTCCGTTGTTCCATGGTCTGTTCTTACCGTTGCTACTTGGTCGTTATACAGATTCCTCAGAAGGCAGACACGATAACTTGGTATCCCCATACCACCAAGAACTGGCCACAATTTGTGATGATCCACACAGTCAAAGGCTTTAGAATAGTCAATAAAACAGAAATAGATGTTTTTCTGAAACTCCCTGGCTTTCTCCATTATCCAGCGGATATTGGCAATTCAGTTCCTCTGCCTTTTCTAAACCCAGCTTGCACATCTGGCAGTTCTCGTTCTATGAATTGCTGGAGTCTACCTTGCAAGATCTTGAGCATCACCTTACTGGCATGTGAGATAAGTGCCACTGTTCGATAGTTTGAACATTCTTTGGTGCTTCCCTTTTTTGGCATGGGGATATAGGTTGATTTCTTCCAATCTGGTGGCCATTCTTGTGTTTTCCAAATTTGCTGACATATGGCATGCATCACCTTGCCAGCATCATCTTGCAAGATTTTAAACAGTTCAGCTGGGATACCGTCGTCTCCTGCTGCCTTGTTATTAGGGATGTACGAAAGTCACTTACCTTTTCGCAGGGGTGCTTCGCAGTGGGGAGGAGGCGCTTCGCTTCTCCCCCCGAAGTTCAGGCGAGGGGGGGGAGGCGTCCCACCTTGCCCGGTTGAAATTCAGGCTGGGGGGGGAGGCTTCCCACCTCGCCCGGCCGAAATTCAGGCCAGGGAGAAACGCCCTGTCTCCCCAGCCGCGAAACAAAGTGTAAAAAACCCCCACAAAACCCCGTGATAGGCTACGTAACGATTAACGTAGCCTATCACGGCTAGATTTCCAAAGTCAGCCGTGACAGGCTACGTAAATCGTTACGTAGCCTATCACGGGTGACTCTGGAAAAAAAAAAAAAGTGCGTACGCAAATGGCGGCGCCCTATGGGCGCCGCCATTTGCGTTCCTTATTTGGTCCTGGTAGTCTACGTAAAGATTTACGTAGACTATGGCGTAATCTTTACGTAGACTACCGGGACCAAATAAGGAACGCAAATGGCAGCGCCCATAGGGCGCCGCCATTTGCGTACATGCTTTTTTTTTTTTCCGAAGTCACCCGTGATAGGCTACGTAACGATTTACGTAGCCTATCACGGCTGACTTTGGAAATCTAGCCGTGATAGGCTACATTAATCGTTATGTAGCCTATCACGGGTTTTTTTGTTTTATTTTACACTTTGTAATGGTGGCGGCAGCCGGTCGGAAGACCGGCTGCCGCCCCTGCCCCCGACGAAAGGCCGATGAACCGCTGTCGGGACCCGCCGCCGGGAGGGACATTCGCCAAAGGTAAGTCCCATCCCGGGGGGGGGTAGGGGCGGAGAATTTCACCGCCGATTTCGGGGGGCCGAATGCGTTGGGCGCTCGGCCCCCTGAAGATTCGGGGAGAAATTCTCCGCCATCCCTACTTGTTATTAGCAATGCTTCTTAAGGCCCATTCAACCTCACTCTTTGGGATGCCTGGCTCTAACTCACTGACAACACCATCAAATCTATCCCCGATATTATTATCCTTCCTCTACAGATCTTCCGTATATTCTTGCCACCTTTTCTTGATCTCTTCTGCTTCTGTTAGGTCCTTGCCATCTTTGCTTTTGATCATACCCATTTTTGCCTGGAATTTCCCTCCAATGTTTCTAACTTTCTGGAAGAGGTCTCTTGTCCTTCCTATTCTATTATCTTCTTCCGCTTCCGCGCATTGCTTGTTTAAAAATAATTCCTTATCTCTTCTGGCTAACCTCTGGAATTTTGCATTTAATTGGGCATATCTCCTCCTTCCACTGTTGCCTTTTGCTTTCCTTCTTTCTTGGGCTGCTTCCAGTGTCTCAGCAGACAGCCATCTTGCCTTCTTGGTTTTCTTTTTCTTTGGGACGTTTTTTGTTGCCGCCTCCTGAACAATGTCGCAAACTTCTGTCCATAGTTCTTCCGGGACCCTATCTACTAAATCTAGCCCCTGAAATCTATTCTTCACCTCCACTTCATATTCATGAGGAATATTAGTGAGCTCATATCTAACTGATCTGTGGGTCTTCCCTATTCTCTTTAGCCTGATTCTAAATTGTGCAATAAGAAGCTCGTGATCTGAGCCACATTCAGCTCCAGGTCTTGTTTTACCGACTGCATAGATGTCCGCCACCTTTGGCTACAAAGTACGTAGTCAATCTGATTTCGGTGTCAGCCATCTGGTGAAGTCCAAGTATAAAGTCGTCTTTTAGGTTGTTGGAAGAGAGTGTTTGTCATGCACAGTGAGTTGTCCTGACACACAAAAAGCTTAGAGATGACCTAAAAACAAAGAAGTACACATATAGGAAGCGGAAGGAAGGCCAAGCTACAAAGGAAGAGTACAGGCAGGTAGCACAGAATTGCAGGGAGGCGTCAGGAAGGCTAAAGCTGAGAATGAGCTGAGGTTAGCGAGGGAGGCTAAAAGCAACAAAAAGGCTTCCTTCAGCTACGTGCATAGTAAAAGGCAGAGGAAAGAAATGGTGGTTCACCTACTAAATAAGGATGGCAAAATGACAGATGACAAAGAAAAGGCAGAGGTGTTCAAGTCCTACTTCGTCTCAGTCTTCTCCCGAAAGAGGGTCTATGCCCCCCCGGCAAAGGCAAAGTACAGGCTGAAGGGGCAGGATTGCAGCTTGAGATCGATAGGCATATGGTCAAGGACCTAATTACACCTCATTACTTGGAATGAGTTCAAATCTCCAGGGCCAGATGAACTGCATCCTGGAGTAATAAAGGAACTGGCAGAAGAACTCTCAGAGCCGCTGTCTATTCTCTGAGAAATCATGGAGGACGGGTGAAGTGCCAGATGACTGGAGGAGGGCTAATGTTGTCCCTGTCTTCAAAAAGGGCGAAAAAGAGGAACCTGGGAACTACAGACCAGTCAGTCTGACATCAATCCCTGGGAAAATTCTGGAGCAGATGATAAAGCAATCCCTCTGTAAGCACCTTGAAAACAATGCAGTGATTCCTCAAAGCCAACATGGATTTGTCAAGAACAAATCCTGCCAGACGAATCTGATCTCATGTTTTGATCAGGTAACCTCCCTTGTGGACTGTGGGAATGCTGTGGACATAATATACCTTGACTTCAGCAAAACTTTGTGTTATTTGGTACTAAAAAAGGTTAACAAAGAGTAAAGATGGCTGATTTAATCTGGGAGAGGCCTACAAGAAAAGCCCCTAGAAGACCCCAGACAGCTTTATATTCCAGACTCTTGACCCCTAGGCGAGAAGACCGTGAAGTTTGATTCTATACTAAATGATGTTATTTCACTAACTGAGACTCTGAGATTTTTCAGGACTGTCTTTGAAGAAGGGGGAAAAAATGCAGCTGTCTTTACAAGTGGCTTCACAGAGCTTGCTCAAGGCCACGACATGCTGGCAGAGTGTCTAAGTGAGATGAACAGCAGAACTGAGCCTGCTCAGAGGCCTACTGAGAGGAGGAAAAGTGCTGTTTTGACTTCTCGTGGTATACACCTGCTGATAAGAGAATGTCTCTACTCGATGCTAGTAGGGCGGGGAAGTGTATCCCTGAGCACGAGCAACAACTAGGAGGCGGCGTTTGGGCGGGTATGACCAAAAATGGCCAAAGATGACCGGGAGTTCAAAGAAGATATACCGAAGAGCAATGCGTCAATCAAGATAGCGTGCCCAGATGGCAGACTTTGGGTCATATGCTGAGACATTTTGAAGTAGCCCGTTTGTAATGGTGCCAGACACGTTCCCCAGACACATGAAATCATGGGAGATAGATGGGACACCTTGTTTCTGATTGGTGAGCAAATGCTCTAACCATGTGCACCCCATTTCCTATTGGAGGCTGATTGTCTCACTGCTCCTTGGGCCCCACCTTTGACCAGGGCCCAGGTCACTATGCCCAGGGAATGGGAGCTCTGGGGTGTTGGTGTTTTTTTTGTTCCTGCTGCTCCACTTCCCTCTTTCTGCCGTGCCACCAGACCCATGGATTTAGGTAACTATGGACCTTTTTCGACTCTTAGACTTTGGGACTTAGAGTAATTTCTGGGTCTGGGACTTAGAATGATTTCTGAGTTTGGGACTTGGAGTTATTGTGGGGTTTGGGACTTAAAGTGTTTCCTAAGCTTGAGACTTGGAGGTTGTATCTGAAGAGGGGATTTGGAATCCCATCTTCAAAGGTGAGAACTGGAATTATGCCCAAGTCTTGAGTTTTCTGTTCACTCCAACTCCTTCCTCTACTCTTCCTATGCCTAGAGGAACTTAGTAAAGCTTCAGCATAAGTTTTGTATTCAAGTAAGAAGCAGGAGGCGGCCACGGGCAGGTTAACACATAGGTTGAATTGTTTTCATTTAGCTTGGAGCGCAAGTAGTAAACAGGAGTAAGTTGGAAAGAGGAGTCATTACAATGCTAGAAGCTCAAGCCGTTATCTTATTGGCCAAGTTCATAGTACCAGCTTTGGCAACTGCAGTTCTTTTAATTTATCTTTTGTTTATGTTGCATTCTCTTTCCCTGTAATTGGAGAGACAGTTTCTAAAGCTCATATAACCACCATGCCATTTTTGTTGTTTTTGTATTTTTCCCTGACTTTTCTGCAATAAAGCCATGAATATGGTTTCAAGTTACAATCTCGTCTGTAGCGATGTTCTGTGGCGATGTTTACCTGTTGGGATTAGCCTGGGTACCCACTGGGGTGCTTCGGACCCATTTGGTGCAGGTTCTGAGGTTAAACGGGACCGAAGTTACACTTTCAACAAAGTGCCCCATGATATCCTGATGAGCAAACTAGCTCAAAGTTGGCTACATGAAACAACTATCACGTGGATCCACAGTTGGCTACAGGATTGGACTCAAAGAGTGCTTATCAATGGGATCTTCTCAAACTGGGGAGAGGTAACGAGTGGGGTACCGCAGGGCTCAGTCCTGGGCCCAGTGCTCTTCAACAGTTTTATTAATGACTGGAAGGAGGTGGTGCAGGGAATGCTGATCAAATTTGCAGAGGACACCAAATTGGGCGGGATAGCTAATACCCTGGAAGACAGAAACAGAATTCAAAGTGATCTTGATAGGCTGGAGCTCTGGGCAGAAAACAACAGAATGACATTTAATAGGGATAAACGCCAAGTTCGGCAACTAGAAAAAAGAAACCAAATGCACAGTTACAAGATGGGGGATACTTGGCTCAACAATATGACAAGTGAGAAGGATCTTGGAATTGTCATAGATCAAAAGCTGAATATGAGCCAACAATGTGATGTGGCTGCAAAAAAGGCAAATGCTATTTGGGGCTGCATTCATAGAAGTCTAGCTTACAAATCCTGGGAAGTACTAGTTCCCCTCTACTCAGCACTGGTTAGGCCTCATCTGGAGTACCGTGTCCAGTTCTGGGCACCACACTTTAAGGATGCAGACAAACTGGAGAGGGTTCAGAGGAGGGCAACAAAGATGATCAGGGGGCTGGAAACAAAGCCCTATGAGGAGAGACTGAAAGAACGGGGCATGCTTGGCCTTGAGAAGACTGAGGGGAGATAGGATAGCACTCTTCCAGGACTTGAAAGGATGTCCCAGAGAGGAAGGCCAGGATCTTTTCTCTATCGTCCCAGAGTGCAGGACACAGAATAATGGGCTCAAGTTGCAGGAAGCCAGATTCCGGCTGAACATCAGGAAAAACTTCCTGACTGTCAGAGCAATACGACAATGGAACCCATGACCTAGGGAGGTGGGGGGCTCTCCCACACTGGAGGCCTTCAAGACGAGGCTGAACAGCCACCTGCCGGGGATGCTCTGACTTGGATTCCTGCACTGAGCAGGGGGTTGGACATGATGGTCTTGTAGGCCCCTTCCGACCCTACTATTCTATGATCCACTCCTGAAGGGATGAGTGGCATGGCCAATCTTGGAGTTCACAGACTCCATGTACATGTATACACCAAGAAGCCCAAAAAAGAGACAGGAGATCACCTGAGGTGGAGACGAAATGCCACTGAGAGGAAATAATTGGAAGCAAATGGAAGAAAGGTCTTCTGTCATATAGAACACTGCTACCCTCTAGCTGTTTCGGCCCACAACACCCATCAACCTGGGCCAGCACAGGCAATTGGATTTGTAGACCATGGGAGTTGTAGGCTAAAACATCTGGAGTGGTGAAAGCCAGTTGTGGAATGCCCTCCCCTTGGAGGCCCA